>NC_133800.1:30924610-31654610 GCF_043250625.1 Sebastes fasciatus
ATATCCAGCATTTAATAAAAAGCTAATATATCATGTCAAACCCTCATTTTAATGATCATCATAAACCGGTAAGATCTTTTTAAGTAAGTGAGAGAAAGGATTCCCCTCCAATTGTGACTAATTATATTATTATATTAAAGGCACTATATGCAAATTTTATAGGATACTGTATCTATTGCCTCTTAACAGCTCTCAGCCGGCTCGCAACTAACAGCGCTAACAGTGAAAACAGCAGCAACACAGCTAACAGTGTTAACTGAGGGGGGAATCGGAGGATGGGGACCCTTCGCTTACGCAACGACGCTGTCTGTCGGGACGGCGTTATCAGCTGTAACCGCCGTATGAGAGCGAAGCAGAGTAGCGGCCGTGAGCGGCTCACATGCAGTAACATGCACTAAAAATCACGCACAGCCGGCCCGGCGATGTCAACAAAGCACAGAGAAGCTCAGATTACTGTACAACACAAACAGAAGATAAGCGACTTCATTCTCTGCTCAGGTAGACATTGCTCTTCAATATCTTTACATAGTAAATATTTGTTTGCTGCTATATAAATGCTCTGGATATCGTATAGAGCACCTTTAAAGGAAAATCTTGCCAAATTTTGTGCAAATAAACGATGTCAAGCTTCCCTTCGTGTTACGGCGGTGAGGGAAACAGGAAAGCCAAACATCGTTCATTTGCACGTACCACCCACACTGCAACAATACAACGTTTAGGAGTCTTTTTCCACAAGCCTTGCTTTTATAAATATGTATTAATCGCTATTATCATTTCCCATTAATTTTCTCCTTTTCTCTTTGCACGATGTGTAATGACTTCTAATCAGGATATGAAATACCTGGTCATCTGGACTGTAACCAATATTGCCTCTAGTCTTCTTAAAGACATAACGAGATAAAAATAAACATATCAGTTATTCCAAGGAGGTATACAACAGGTCAAATACTTCTCAGAAAGATATGCCTGAATGAAATATGTATGATCACATACAGAGAATCTTGACTCTCCAGTCTTGCGAAGGACATTTCAGCAGGTATTTGACAGAGAATACAGTTTATCACTGCTTCTTTGTCCTTATATCCTGTGTGCTCAAGTTCAGTATTTGACTGAGATGGTTATAAATGCAGCATGCATTCCCCCTGTTCTGCTTGCATTGCTTTCACCCGTGTTTCCTTTCTGAACTGATAACATCACATCTTGGTTGCTATAAAAATTGCTTCAGAAAGCAGAATGCGGAAAAAGGTGTGTTATTTCCATCTATACGGTGTGTCATTGGAGGCCGGTCACATTTTAGCCAGAGACGCTTCTATTCTCAGCGCCCCCAAAGCAAACCAATTCTTTTGTACATCCAATGTTGATAGCAACTTTTGATGATATTTTTGATTGTTGTGTATTCCAAGTGCACTTGTGCCAGCCCGTGGAAACCACAAAGGAAGCACAACTGAACGCCATGCCAGTGAAAAATAAATTGCCTGAAATGGAAATCAGCAGGTGTTTTTTATGTGGCCAAATAGGAGAACATGATGAGATGAAGAAATACTCTAAAGAGGCAGAAGCCTCTTTAAGCTCTGCAGCACAAGCAGGAATACTAATCTCAACCAACATTTACATCATTTTTATTAGATTTTCTTTCCACCATGAAGGGGAGGTAAGTAACCGTGAAGAAAATATTTTAGACGTAAATCTCATTTAAGTTATCTTAAATAACACTTTCACATAAATCAGCTTTCGTTTTACCAGTCTCCGTTAGTGAGTGATGTATACCAGAACACTGACTCAAGCTTTTCATTTGCTGCTCTAAACAGACGATGCTTGATGTGATTTTTTTCTCCATGCTGACGGTGTGGCTCTATGGGTGGCAATGGTGATCTGTCTGACTGACATATCTCACATACAATTTATGAATGATTGTACATACATTCATGGTCCTCGGGGGGATGAATCACAATAACTTTGGTTATCTCCTGACTTTTTCTCTAGCGCCACCATGAGGTTGACATTTTTAGTAATTAGTGAACGTCTCAAAAGCTATTAGATGGATTGCCATGAAATTTGGTATGTACATTTATGGCACCTTGAGGATAAATCCTACTGACTAAGGTAATTCTCTGACTTTTATCTAGCACCACCAGCAGGTAAAATGTTTAATTTATGTAGTGAAATATCTCAACATTTATCAGATAGATTGGCGTAAAACTTGTGTCTAGCGCAACGTATCCTCATACAACGGTTCGTATGATATCTTACGAAAAGTTATTCCTCATTTTTCACGCGTTTTCCTACGAATGTCCAGCAACACGTGACAATTTCCACTGGTTACATGCATACAATATTTTCAAAATAAACTTCCGTCTTCACAGGAAACAACTTGGTTAGGTTTAGGAAAAGATCGTGGTTTGGGTTAAGAATAACTACGGAAGTGGCGTTACTTAAGTATGGAAGTTCCGTTACAAATAAATCAACTTCTGGTTTCACACAGGGTACGAACACCAGTCTCCTGGGCAAAAGTCCGGTGTTTTTTAATCCACCCGACACCCTCCCTACGCGATGTTTGTTGCTCTTTATACTTCCTGGTTCCGTGAAAGTCTCTTTCTAGAGCCAGTGTTTGGTTAGTCCATTGTGGGCTTCTGTAGAAACATGCTGCTCCCAACAAACACCTGCTCCCTATGTAGATATGAAGGGCTCATTCTAAGCTAATGAAAACACAACTATTCTGAGTTTCAGGTGATTATACACTAATCAAAACCTAGATATGAATATTATATTTCTACTAATAGTTCCCCCAAAATGTTACACACTGTTCCTTTAACTGACTATATGGCTGAACAGACAAACAAAAGAGCGTCATCTACAGAAGACAGTTTTGTCCAGTGTTTGTCTATAAGTGGACCTCTGGGAGATGCAGTGCAGAAACAACATAGTGACCAATGTCAGCACCAACTGCATTGCCAAAATCACAACTCAGAGATTCAAATTCAAACATGAAACTGTGATGTTTACTTGTGATAAATGTTCAGGCTCACCTTGACTGAGATCTTGCCTTCATCCTTGGGTAAATGTGCGGCTAGGAACCAGTCTCCAGGGAGCGGGCTGGTCACGTTGAATGCTCCCGTTGTACGGTTTGGAAGAGTCCAGGTAAGAGTCACAGCAAAGGATCCTGGGACGACTGTATCCCGAGGGAAGCGGGTGTACAGGGGGTTGATTACTGGAGGAGCCCCAGACCTGAAGTACCTATTAATCACAAAGCCGAAACACAATCCCTGTTAGGCCTAATATTTCCACAGACAACAGAGGCATCTGCCAAACATAAAAGGCATCCATAAGAACAGCTGACAGCATGAGCACAGATGGCATCTTCTATTTAAAATGTGAAAAATTAAAATCCAAAACATTAATAATCATATCCATTACTACATATCTGAATGTGATAACTGAGCCCACGTCAATCACAACATCACAGGGACACAGAAGAGTCACCTGAGATACCGGCTCTCATGACTACTTACCAATATGATAAATATAGACAGGTAAAATTAAAAGTTAAATGCAGCTAATGCTTTAACAGCAGTTGCCTCCATATGTCGAGGCTGCCGGTAATAGCTGACAGTGCTCGGGTTGAACCAGCTGCTATAACCCTTTTCCCCCCAAAGGTAAAGTGTATGAGAATCTTATTGTTATCTATTTATACCCTAGGGAAGGAGCAGACTTTGGCTTCTAAGTGTCTAAATTCAACAAAAGAACAACAAAAAGAAAGGCTTCAAGCTAAACACAAGCAACTCCAGAGAGAGGAAAAAGATGTTTTGACAACGTCATAAGTCTTACACAGTCACATTGCGGTTTGGGCAGCTGTCTCCGAACGTGCCCCCTTGCTCCTTGAAGGTGATGAGGTTCCATACGGCCATCATGGTGTCGTCAGGCACATTGAAGTGGAACAGTTCCACACTGGCGAAGGAGTTGAAAGCATTCAGCTTACGAGGCGTACGGGTGAAGTATTCAGTCACAAAAAGGCAATCTGTTGGGAACAGAACCAGAGGAAAGTCTCCTTGAATAGCTGTGAGAATAAATACAAGGAACACATGAGATAACTTCATTTAGAAAATTAATGTGTTGCCTACAGTTGAGTGTACAGCCATGCTCGGGCTGTGAGGCTGTACTTAGGCACACCACTGCTTCGTAAAAATGTAAAAGTTATTAGATTAATCATATACATACAGGTACAAACATGAAATTTGACCTCTGCATTAAAGCCACCCTAACACATTTAGGCGCAGTGAGCTGCTGTAATGCGCTCGGGGGAAACTTGGGGTTTAGCGTCTCGCTCAAGGACACTTCGACATGCAGACAGTCGGAGCCGGGGATCAAACCGCCAACCATGTAGTTAAAGGACGACCATCTCAACCCACTGAGCTACAGCCGCCCTGAGCTTTGAGCTTTGAGTTCACGATGTGTTACTGTGCTAAAACATTTACAATTACAATGCAAATGAGCTATTGTTAAGCAGCTATAATGTGTAACCATGTATACCATCTGGTGTGTTAGCATGCTAACATTTGCTAATTTGCATTACACACAAAGTTCAGATGAGGCTGATGGGGATGCCATTAGTTTTGCAGGTATTTTGCAGTGGCCAACCTCCGGGTCTGAAAAGTGAAGCCAATGCGCCTTAAACTTGTATTCTTTCTAATAGCCAGCAGGGGGCGACTCCTCTGGTTGCAAAAAGAAGTCTGATTGTATAGAAGTCTATGAGAAAATGAGCCTACTTCTCACTTGATTTATTACCTCAGTAAACATTGTAAACATGAGTTTATGGTCTCAATCACTAGTGTGTTTTCAGTTCATGAAAGTTAATTGTAACATTTTGGTCACCTAAAAATATCTTATTCAGCGTTAGGTTGTACTTAGCTCCACCCTCTCGTGTCACTTATGGTTGCAAAAAAACCAAGATGGCGACAGCCAAAAACCAAGATGGCGACGGCTTCAAAACGGTAGTCCACAAACCAATGGGTGACTACGTCCAATTCTTATATACAGTATATAGTATTTTGTCATAAACCAAAGTATTGGACAATTTGAAATTTTGACCTGACGATGGCACTAGATATAAAAGTCAGGGGATCATCAATGTGTTGACAAGCGTTAGGTTTCACTTTCACTTTGAAGCATAGTTCGCGTAGTTTGCGTCTTTGAGTTCTTTAAAAGTGCTATATAAGTTGAATTTATTATTATTATTAGTTATTTTAAGCCAAAACACAATGTTTTACAAGAGATTTTGTTGCCTAAATCTAAAGAAGCCTTTTTGTTTGTGTTCAAAACGTAACGTTTCCTTCAGTTTTATATGTTAGAACGTGTTGCTTTTAAGTTTCACTTTCACTTTTACAACGCAGTAGGCATAGTAGGCCCCTACTGACACACATCTATGGTGCTTATAGCGACTGATAACGCCTATTTAATGGCCTGATAACATTCAAATTGGGTGCTACTGGTGGCACTAGATAAAAAGTCATGAGACCACCAAAGTCATTTGAATTCTTCTTCTGGTGACAATTGGTATCTGTACAAAATTCCATGGCAACCCATCCAGTATTTGTGGAGAGATTTCAGTCTGAACCAAAGTGCTGGACCGATCCACCGACAGACAGACCGTGGCTGACAATGAGTTAAGACTCCTGCTTATAAACAGTGAATCCCGAGTACAAACATTTACCAATTTGTCAGCACTATCATTCTTGTAAACAGAACAGAGGCATAAGCAGACGCTCCGTCTTAAGTCCATAATAACAAGCTTCTCCTTGAACCCGGCAAACTGTCGAGAGCTAGATCATCTAAATATGCGATCGCAGACATTAACTCCTTTTAAAGCAGCTGAGGGAGATGTACGTATGCAGGCTCACTCGCGTCCTGCATAATGTCAAATCCTTGGATTACATCCACCGAAGGCTCTGCATATAAAAGCAGCAGAACAAGTGGCAGGTGTAATCTGCCATATTACCTACATGAGCCATCGAGCTGCACCCAGCGGGTGGGCAAAATCTGGGGGAAATGGAGTGTGAGTCAGTTAATTGCTATACTAGAACATGCTGCATCTCTTAGACAAGTCTTATCATAAATATAAACATAAGTAGATAAGGAAGAAGAAGCAGTATTTCATTGTTGATGTTTCACTGGAGGAGAATGTTTTCCATTTGCAGCACACTCCCTTTATGTTTATGCATATCAGCCATTTCTACCATCTGTACTTGGAAAATCTGTGGCGATGGCGTGTTTTTGTTTTGTTTTGGGGGATAATTTATCTCACCTGCAATTTGTACACAAACAGTAAAATCTCCTTAAACTGTTTGCAGGATGCTATGAAAAGCCTGTGCCTCTAAAACAGCATGAGCCCAATTCATGTAAGAGTTGTAGCGACACAGTAAGCGAGCTCGCCGTAATAATGCTGTCATTTGCAGCTGCACGCTTCGCTATTGCTTCTGCTTTTACCTTGATGATGACACGGAGTAAAGAAAACCAAGTGGCCCAGTCTACACTGACAAGGCGCTGAGGTGTGGATGCATAAAGGAAGAGGTTTTTCTTGAATGTGCAGTGTGTTTCTAATGCGTGTTAGGAAAAAAAAGAGAAAAATGGCTCTGCTCTGCTCCTCTCCCCCACACTATTACCAGCCCTCAAAGCTCGCGCTGGCTCTCACCTATGGAAGCAACCTTGAATACTAAAGACGCAGAATAAGGAGGCAGAAACTCAAAAGAATGAAGCAATCTTGCTGTCAAGAGCTAAAGCTTAATCCCATACAAAGCTCCCAGCCTTAATTTCACTCTCATCCTAGCCTTTCTCTGGTCCGCTATCTGCGCTATATGTGAGCCTTCTTTGCATTTACGCTCTTCTTTGCTCTTTTACATTGACACCTATATGACAGAGGCAGAGGAGGAACTGGTTCCATGTCACACACTGAACAGGTGGAGTGCATGTGGCACTAGTCTGCAGTAAACCGACTGTATGTTCTCAAAGAAACTGACAACAGATCACAGCCAACACCACTAAAAGGTAATGTAACCAGTTGATTACTTGTTAGTCGGACAGATGTGTGAGAGGAAAAAGTCACCAATTTTGCACATCTGGATATAAGACTTGTTATGGATGTGATCACACTATTCAGGATGAATTGCACATCATCCCCAGTTACAAGAAAATCACCATTAATTAGGGCTGTCCTGAATACCATTGTTTGGGCTTCGAAGCTTCGGTGAGAAATATTCGAAGGTATTCGGAGCTTCGCGGTGCAGCAGGCTGACCTGTTCATCTGTCTGTCTGTCTCCATCTCCACCGTTTCAGTGCCGCTGCTGCACTACTGTACACACACTCACTTCTACACGCAACAAACAGAAATAAATAATAATGAATGTTGAATGTGAGTCATGTTGTGGGATTATTCCTTATTTCATGGGTTATTTTGGGATTGATACATTATTAGAAACGAACAACAAAGCATTCAAATACTGATTTGGAGGTCAATTACCATGGCAACGGTTGAAGCTTCGAAGCATTCAGGTCCATTAATACATCAAAAATAAGCTTACACACACTCTAAATCCGTAGCTGGGGGTCAGGACCCCACAAGGGGGTTGTGAGATGATTAAGGAGCTAAATAGGAATTAAGAAAATCAAATTCCTGCTATATCAAATTCTGTTTATTTTTCACACTTTATCCAATCGTTGCTTTTGTAGTTTCACCTCTTCAGCATAGAGAAATGATTCAGGTATTTCTTCAATTGAACTGATCTTAAAGACATTTGAGTAGTAAATAGATGCTGCTTTGTATTAACCAATGGTCTAAATAGATGTGTTTTGGTATGTGGAAATGGCTGACAAAGGTCACTGTACCAGAATGCATCTATTTAATAAAAGCCTTGACAGTGTGCAGCAGATTCATTTTGTTATTTTTCAGTCACAGGTGTGCAAAAATACTTTTCTTTTTCGTGTTGTTTACGTCAATGGACTGTAAATGGTCAATAATCTGAGATAGCATATAATGAAGAAGAAATTGGGAGTGCTGCACTGGGTCAGGAAACTCGGTGTTGGAAATGTTGAAGTAAAAAAAAACAGGTGTTCTTCAAGGATGGGGCAAGTAGTCAAATAAAAATAAAGAACAGTGCCTGTCCAGCTCATCAGGTGACACTCTGATGAAGACTTGTTGACTTGAAACATGTTGATGGGTGCTGTCCATGTCTGAATAAAGGATTTTTAATTCACAATCAGAGAGCCTCGGATATCTTACAGACTGCCATCCTATACCAAAGACTTCCTTTCAAAGTAAGATTGACAGTCACTGTTCTTTATATCTATTCTGAAATAGCATTAGTGAAATTAGTCAAATACCATTAATGGTAATTGTCACAACCTTGTGTTTGCCAGATTTCACATTACAATTACAATTCTTCATGTTGTGTATTTTGTGAGGTACATAAAGCTGGATACAGCTACACTCGATTGACAGGTTACATGTCAGCATCTTAGGTTGTTGTGACAGATTAAACACATGAATGAAACCCACATGCCAAGCTATTATTAGAAAAATAAAATAATAAACATGCACATCTATTTTTAAACCTCCTCTGTGCGAAGAAAGAAAAAAGATTCAGCAGAGAAAATGTCTCGGTGACACTCCAGCAGCAGCCACACGCTGTAACTACGCTTAATATGAAGGTGTAAACATGCCAACATATTTAATATGCTTGCTTGTTTGCCAGCTAAATAAAGACATTTAAAGATAAAGGCAGCAGGAGTGCTTACAGGCGTTCTTACAGCACCGTTCTGCATTCAGTAATCTCAGTAATCTTCAATGAGCGCCTCCCAACCACTGTTTTACTCTGTTAGAGGCTTAATACAGACATAATCCTGCTTTTTGTCATCTCAACTAGAGATTTATACGTGAATGCTGAGCAGGATAGTCTTTGAACTGTTTTTTTTTTGCAACAGCAGCGTAGGTAAAGGTTGCTTTTCGAAATTCCTCCTCTATTAGCACGATTTTGTAGGATTTTAAAATCTTTAAAAAACAGAAGTACCATCTGTAACAACAATTATTCTTCAAACACTTCATCCTAAGTGGATAAACTGACTTCCAGCTGATCATCGAGACAACAAGCATTCAAATAAACAAGCAAAATCATTGAATTCTGCATTCAAGACCCAAATATCACTTTGATTTTCCTCACTGTGATGCTAAAAAAGCATCCAGGGAGTCCAGGAAAAAGGAGGTTAAAGGGGGACATTGATCTGACGGACTTCAACCAAGTCCAAGGATTTAGCAAAACTGGTGGAGAGGAACAGCAACAAGTCTGTCAGGGGGACTGCAACATCCTCACACAGACCTAGAGGGTCTCACACAGACCTAGAGGGTCTCACACAGACCTAGAGGGTCTTCTGTGGCCATGCACAGCCAGTGCAGCGTGTGCTGCTGGAGGTATATGGATGCATTGTTGTCTCACTACTGAGCTCTGAGTTTTTTGTTTCACACCTCTGTCTTGAAACAGCAAAGACATCTTGGTGAATGGAGACCACATACCATTCTTTTTTTTTTTTTTTTAAAGGAAATACATAATCATTAAGAAAAATAAAAAATATCAAGTCACATTTTAAGATATGAGGAGCTGAAATCAAATGGATTTCAAAGATTTAACTTAAATATTGCCACATTATTCAAGTGCTTATTTTCAATTAAATTAAAAACACTGCCTTATTGTCCAATGAATATGCATTATGCCAACATGTCTTAACTTGTCTTTTCCCTTCTTTAACAAAGCAAAAACAACAGCAAACAAATTAACAAACCAAAAGGCAACAACAATGAAAGCAGCCCTGGTGTGTTTTTTCCTGTGGCCACATCCAGCACCTCAGCATCGTAGCGTGTATATATACAACCTATAGGAGCATCTGTCAATGTGTTGCGTGCCATAATTAGCAGCAGTCTGTCCCCATGCGTCACGGACACTGAAGCCAGTCTGTGTTCCTAAAAACGGGGTTGTTTGGTGGCTAAAAGAAACAGCAGCAGCAGCAGCTGTGGATGTTTAAGAGACTGCATTCAGACCTGCAGACAGGATCCGATGCTGCTGCTGCTGCTGCTGCTGCTGGTGGATTTCAGCACCCCCGACAAAAGGAACAGCTCCCAGTGAATCAAAGCAACACACAGTGAATGAAAGCATGAACGCAACTCACCTCCGAGCGCGCACAGAAAGGTGTAAACCAGCAAGAGGAGCCTCGGAGGACTCCATCCTGAGCCCGGACGCTCCAGCTGCCACATCGTTCAAAAGCTCAATATTTCAGTGGAGGGGCTCCAGCCCGGGTGCAGTTCTCAGTTCGCTGTGCTGGTCTACATTTTTTCAGTTTTTTTTTTTTTTTTTTCTTGCCAACGACCAGCTGTTTGTGCATGACGTAATTGAGACGACGGTGGGACAGCGCCTCCCCTTTGGCTTTGATTTGACAACCTCAATATGTCGACTTATCTCATTGGACCTGCGGCCCTGTCAGTCCGGTGGACGGTGCACACGTACATTGCACCACAAGGCTCGTCACTCCGGCGTCCGGGCCACCACACACCACGCAGGGGCCGACGGAGAGAGGAGAGAGGAGAGCACCGAGCACCGAGGAGGAGGAGGCTGCTGCTGCTGGAGGCTGATACTCTTGCAGCCTCTTCACCCGGCAGCACGGACACTAAGTTATAGGGGAGAATAAAGCATCTGACCTGATGTGATCCTGCACACAACCTCTCAACTCACATACACATCTGTGTGTCCTGACTAATACACTACTGACTGTTTCTCTGGTGGACATGTGCAGCTTCTTCTGCATTGCAGTGGAATTCATGTGCAACAAAACACATACTTGTGTTTAGACCATGATTACTATCTTTTAATCAGTTCAATCATTAAGCTTTTTCTTTGTATTTTTATTATGTTAACCCCCCTTGTGACCTCTTTAACAGCTCAAACATCATTGTTTTATTATACTGATACTTGTACCTTTTCCTAATTTTGTGAGAATTGCTTGATTTTTTGGACTGATTGCATGTTTCAGAAGTCTGTATTGCTTCTGTGTGACTTCATACCAGGGATTTTTTTTGTACACTGCTCCTAATATACAAGGATGGGTTAAATGTAGTAGCTGAATTTCACTGTGTGCTATATACAGTGTGACAATAAAATTGGATTCATTCATTCTTTTTTACTTTTTTTTACGTATGTGATCAGAGTAGACAGTACTTTTCGCACCACACCACCACTCCTAAATCTCAAATAGGTGGATTTAGATTTCTGTTATTGTTTTATAACAGTAATTCACCCCAAATATAAAGTAATGTCACTATGTCACCCGGCAGCCGGGACACTAAGTTATAGGGGAGAATAAAGCATCTGACCTGATGTGATCCTGCACACAACCTCTCAACTCACATACACATCTGTGTGTCCTGATAAATACACTACTGACTGTTTCTCTGGTGGACATGTGCAGCTTCTTCTGCATTGCAGTGGATTTCATGTGCAACAAAACATACTACACCAAGATTACTATCTATTAATCAGTTGCAATCATTAAGCTTTTTCTTTGTATTTTCATTGTGTTAACCCCCTGTGACCTCTTTAACAGCTCAAACCACATTGTTTTATTACACTGATACTTGCACCTTTTCCTAATTTTATGATTTTTGGACTGATAGCATGTTTCAGAAGTCTGCATTGCTTCTGTGTGACTTCATACAAGGGGTTTTTACCTCTTTTTTTTGTTTACACTGCTCTTAATATACTAGGATGGGTTAAATGCAGTAGCTGAATTTCACTTTGTAGTTCCAGTGGATTTCATGTGCCACAAAACAGATACTTGTGTTTAGATCAAGATTACTATCTATTAATCAGTTGCAATCATTAAGCTTTTTCTTTGCATTTTCATTATGTTATCCCCACTGTGCCCTCTTTAACAGATCAAACATCATTGTTTTATTACACTGATACTTGTACCTTTTCCCTAATTATGTGAGAATTGCTTATAAACTGCCTTTAAACATGCACTATCTGCCTTTAAACATGCACTATCTGCAACATCTTGGACTCTGACCACTGGCGCACTTTACACTTACTTTACACTATACATCCTATATACCACTTTATAGACTGCACATATGCACATATTACATTTATTTATTGTACATACAACATTTATTTATTGACAGACTGTACACACTATGTTCACCCATTCACTCTGTATCTTTTATATCTCTATTGTTTTTATAATTGTTGTATACCTTTACCTCTCCTGTGTTTCACTCTGTTTGCTGATTGCTGCTTTGACACCTGAATTTCCCTCCGGGGATTAATAAAGGTTCATCTTATCTTATCTTATCTTATCTTAAACATGATTTTTTGGACTGATAGCATGTTTCAGTAGTCTGCATTACTTCTGTGTGATTTCATACAAGAGATTTATTTTTTTACACTGCTCCTAATATACTAGGATGGGTTAAATGCAGTAGCTGAATTTCACTGTGTGCTGTGCTGTGTTATGTAAAAATGTGTGACAGTAAAATTGGATTTATTCATTTCTTTACGTATCTGTGATCAGAGTAGACAGTACTTTTCACACCACACCACCACTCCTAAATCTCAAATAGGTGGATTTAGATTTCTGTTATTGTTTTATAACAGTAATTCACCCCAAATATTAAGTAATGTCTCTATGAAGGACATGTCAACAAGAGGAATATAACATATAAAACATGACATTTGGTGATAAAACAATGTTTTATGGTTATAGATTGTATTTTTTCACCTACATCAAGTCCAATTTCTGTCAAAGGGATGGTAGAGCTGCAATGATTAATTGACAAATTGATTAGTTGTCAACTATTGAATTAATCACCAACTATTTTGATAATCAATTAAGTATTTTTTTTAAGAAAAAATAAGTCTTAATTCTCCGATTCCAGCTTCTTAAATGTGAATATTTTCTGGTTTCTTTCCTCCTCTATGACAGTAAACTGAATATCTTTGAGTTGTGGACAAAACAAGACATTTGGGGACCTCATCTTGGGCTTTGGGAAACACTGATCGACATTTTCTGACATTTTATAGACAAAATAACTAATCGATTAATCGAATGCTTAATCAACAGATTAATCAACAATAATAAGAATCGTTAGTTGCAGCCCTAGATGGGTTAGATAATGGTTTTTAATAGGGTCAGATGGAAATAAAAAAAGGTTGAAGGAAAAATATTGGTTGTTTTTGGAATTATTACAAGTATTTTACACACACAGCAGTGGGGTATGTAACAAAACAATGACGAAGTAAAGCCAAGGTTAACTAAATCAAATGGGCCAATAATGACATTAACATAGTTGCACTGAACTGAAAATGAGGCTATCAAAATGATTGCATTTTTGTTATTAAGTTTTATTCTGATTAAAAAACAATGCATATCTTTTCCTTCTAAATGAATACACAACTAGTTTGAAATATTCATTTTAAGCACAATCCATTTCCATCCAGGAGCTGGACATTATAGTGACTCAAACTCTCAGTCGTGATTATTTTTAGGCTGTGGGGTGACTTCAACATGAGTCATAACTGTCCAAGACGATCTGTCAAGAGAGTGAATGAGCTCCTGAATCAGGTTGGGTATAATCTACTTGACATAAATGAATCATTAAACTGAATTGTTCGCACTGAACTATGAAGAAATGTCTAGGAGGTTAAGAATGATAAGTAGGCGGAATTTCACTTTATGACAAGATTTTGCTGACTTCAAACTAACCCGACTCACATCACACTTGTGTTTTTGGGGGTAAATTAGTTCACAGTTAAAGCTGCAGTCGGTGACTTTCAGCAAATATGATAAAAAGTTATTTTTATAAAACTGTCACTATGGCCTGACAGTATTGCATGAGACAGGTAATCTGAAAAAAGCATGTTCCTCTGTGTCCTCCTAGTGCTCCTAAAGAAATAAAAGAATATATTTTAGAATGGGGAATGTTTTTATATATTGCATCGCCTGTACGTTATATATTTTGACTTAGAATAGATTTTATTAAATGTTTGTCAAATGTCAACGTGTGCGTGCACAAGTTTCCGACGGGGGATTTCCAGTGGGTCGGGGGGACAGAGAAAGTCACGGAACGCATCAAAAATCCACAGTGCCGGGAGCACATTGGACAACGTGCTAGCTGTTCAAACTAAACAAAACTGGGGGGTCGCAAACACCAACCTGATTATTCGGGGGGCGGGGGGGGGGGGTCAACTCAAAAAGGTTGAAAATATGCTGTTACCGTAAAGTTTGTTCTGGCCGGTGGGCGGTGCTTGGTTTTGGCTCGACTGTTTTCAATATGGTGGCCGCGTCACAAACGTTCTCATTTTACAGCTAAACAGTACACTAAAGTATGTTTCTGAACACATTTGAGGAGAGAAATAGGCATTATAGTGACAGAATTTTGATTCATATTTGATCAGCGCTGCCTAGTTTGTCCGTTTGATTGAAGTTCACAAGCAGTGACTGACAGCTATGTTAGAGACTCCACAGATTTGATTGGTTGTTTTCACTCGGGCACATTGAAATCTTCCAAATGCACTAGGAGGACACAGAGGAACATGATTTTTTTTCACAAATTATCTGTCTCATGCACTACTGTCAGGATATAGTGACCGTTTTATAAAAAATAACTATCATATTTACTCAAAGTTACCGACTGCAGCTTTAAATCAACCAATCTGCCTGGAGTTCGTTTCCCTCAGGCTGCAACTGCTGACTACAGAACAGCCTGCTGTGAATTAACCTAATTTCTATGAACAGTAAACAGTCACAATGAGCCACATGACAAGGGTTTACTACAGGAATAATTAGTTTGTACTTTGTTGTTTGCCTAAACTGGAAGAGTACCAAGTTGACACCATTTCAGCCAGTTATTCATTCCCATCCAATCAATGTGTAGTCCAACTAAAAATCAAAAAAATATATTATGTAAAGTACATTTCCGTGACTAAGTTGGAAGAAATTACATACATTCCTGTCACTTTGATGAGGATATGGAACAATGCAACAAGAATACCTGAGAAACCTGCCCTGGGCGTCAAACACTGTCTCTTGGTCACGGCCATTAACGTTCGGTATGCAGTGCACCAGGCTTTCAAATAACTACAACATAAACCCATCCACGGCAACAGTAAACGCACAGGGAACGTGCTGTAGTGGCGTAGTTTAAAAGAGCAAAAGAGAAGCACAGGGCGGGCGGGAGGGGAGGTGGATGAGTCCAACACACACAGGCTTACCATCAGCTGTTCGTTCGTGTCCCGTGTTCACAACATCAAGTCACATTTCATTGAATAGACAGGAATTTTAAGCTTTGTGTCCTTCGTTAGCGGTAGACACCATTTATCTCTATAATGCAGAGACACTGGGTGAACATGCACAGCACTGATGGACACAAAATGGATTTCTAAGAGGAAAAGTCTTGTCGTCCTGTAGAGGTTAGTGCCAGGTTTGACACTTGACCCTTTTCAATGTGTAATATATGGTTTTGGTCCCAAGACATTCAAGTTTGGACACACTGACAGCACAAGTAGCTGCTAATGAGAGCATCTGTCTGTGTGTCTGGCAACCTGTCCCGATTGCCTTTAAATCCAGTGTGCGCTGGGGAAGGCTGTCATCCTCTAGGTTGTAAAGTGCTGTACAACCTCACAGCCAAAATACTTGACATCAAATCGAAAGCTTGCCAGATATTCTGACAAGACAAAAGGACAACCTCGTCCTCCTGTTAAAGGAGACCTGGAAGCCGCCCAGTGACGGATCATTACTGCAATTAAGAGCAGTCACGGTCAGAGAGAAAGGTCAGCTCATAAATCTAGAGTCAAATCATAAATCTTAATGAGACATTTCTTTCATCACATACCTTGAAAAACATGCACGAGACAACTTTTTTTAATCATTAGATCTCGACATCTCTGGAAAGTTTTTCTTGCTTCGGTAAAAATGTAACTTTTTAAACTGGTTCATGCTGTTTGGTAATGATCCCACAGTGACATTTGGTGGAAGAGGATGAAGTGAAAACCAGCGGACCACTTTTAAAAATTGGTGGTAGGAGATAGTGGAGGATGTGTGCCACCCACATACACACACACACACAGTTATTTCTGCTCTCCCTAAGGTGAGGCACTCTACAGCCACACAGTCATACACAGAGGAGCATGAAGGGCTTCAAGTTAAGCATTTTAACCAGCTGGCTTCATAGGAGGACATTCAAACATTCAAATCCACTGCTGCACCTAATCCTTAGCCACTAAAAGTCCTATGGAGGGAAAAAATGTAACTTGTTGCCAAAGTGAACTCAGATGGTCTCTATACCAATATGTGTGCAAACCAACTGTGTGCAGCTTGTTCAGTTAAAGAGATAAATTGACAAAATGGAGAAGGAGGGAGGGAAGGATAGGCTGGCCAGCTGGTAAAGTTAAGCACTCTTCCTCTGTGGCTCAGCGTCGGTACACAGCACACTCTGCCTGCAGGATGCAATCTATAAGACTACATCCTATTGCCGCCTGCTAACACAATATTTGCACAATTATAAACATGAAAAGCAAACATAATGCTGGCTCAGAGGCATAATAAACCCACTAGTGCCTCTGGACAAGAGATTTTACTCTAAGTGAGCATAGAGATAATAGCACTGGACATCTTCAACTTTTTCTTTATTATTTTCCTTAAAACAGCTCCTCTGTCAATACCTCAACACCATGGTGTTATCTAAAAGGCATTTAGCCTGAAAGACCCTCTCTCTACACTGTGCCAGTCTGATATTTATAGCTAGACAGCGCCCCCTTTTGAACATTGTTTTTCCTCTGATACTGTATTCCTCTAATGAGCAGCAGTAATGGTCCTGAATAAAAAAAAAGCAGCTTGTATTTTTTCATATTTTTATTTAATTCAACATTTACAGTTTTTGATAAAAACTCAATCCAAGCATGAGGAAAAAGAGGTGAAAGAAATAGTTAAGTACAGTTTGCATTTACATTGGAATAGTAACAGTTAAGGCACAACTCATTGGTGGAAATATCCCACAACAACAGCACACCATCCAATCACGTCCCCATTGATCCGAGGTTGTGATTCTACTTCAGTGATTTTTCCTTCTTTTTTTTCTGTTTGTTGCTCTTAATCTGGTGACACGTCACAAGTAAAACTACAAAGACTAGTTTAACTGCAGTACATTACAGGTAGGTCTGAGTTCTACACCTGAACAAGCTACATTTACATCCTGAACACTCCAAAGCGTGTCTTCTTCGTTGGTGCGTTCAGTGCTGCACTGAGGCTCAGTCCCAAAACCAGACGGGTATCAGCGGGATCAATAATGCCGTCATCCCACAGTCTGTAAAAAAAAAAAAAAAAAAAAAAGCATCACATTGTTAGATAGCGCATTACACCTCACTTTTAAGATGCTTCTTGTAGGGCTTGTGCAGGTCTATTATCAATTACTTTTACAAGAATTAAGAGAGACCCTGCAGCCCTCTGCCTTTATTTTCCTTTTTCTTCTTATTTTGATTTGCTCTGGTTGCTTCTGGGCGTCTGTAAACAACCTTTGGGTCTCACGTGGGGGTGCAACCCCCAGCCAATAACAGAGCGCAGGGTGTGCAGCCAATTCAGATGGTCAAATATCGCTGCTCTATCACGCCCCTCGGCTTCTGAAACTGCCTCACAATTCCCCCTTTACTCTGTTAGATACAAGGTGGCCTTCTTTCACAGATGGGAACAGGTTGTGTTATTATGTGCATGTGTTCCAGTGATCCCCCGGCTCCTCTCTGTGATCGGTGTGTGTCTGTAGTTTGACGTGAGCAGCGCTGAGCCACAGCCAGCAGACAGGAAGCCTGCATTCATTCAAAATCCGGCAACTCTCGGCACCTTCCCACAGGATTATGCAAAGTTAGTTGTGTGCTTTCGAACATAACCGCCGGGAAACAATCAGAAAATTACGTTTTATTTCTCTGATTCGCTGCTTTGTTCTCACTAACGCCGCTCCCTCTCTTCAGTCACTTTATAGCTCGCTTGACCACCGCTGCTCTCCCTCTCCCTCTCGGCTCATTGAGTTATGAGTTGAGAATTATACCTTTAATACAGAAATCAAGATTTTGTGATTTGCATGACAAAAAAAAGTTTTCTATTATCAGTTACAATAATTGCGACACTTGCATATTATATTAATGGCTATAATCTTTCACTTGAATATTTTTTGCAGCTTTAAATGTAAAAAATAACAGCGAGGTATTGAATGTTCATAACCGTGTATTACAACCCAACAACCTCCTCTTAAAGAATAAATCAAAAATCCTTTATTTCCCCACATCCATCCGGGTGCATGGATGACCAGCAAGACATTTTGATATAGATTATTTCATACATTACTGAAAAATTGGAACAGGACACCACGGCCAAATTGCGAGACAAATACTGAAGTCTGTTGGCTCGGTAGAGTCATCAACTGTTTTGATCCTTCCCCTTTGCAAAATACATCAGTATCTCAATTTCCTGCCGGTTATCATTTCCTTAATAAATGTGTTAATAGCCTCTATTCATAGTCATCTACAGGGTCATGGCTGGTACAGGCCAGACTTTTCTTATTAGACATCTCGTACAGTTTAGCATTTGGTCTATTTAAAATCCTTTTGATCTTATGAGCTTTGTAAATCCTGATTGTTCTCTTTATAGTTTATCCAATTTATTATAAGTCTGTGTTGTGTGTTTTGAAACATTTTCAATCTCCTTCCCGTTTAAATAAATATGTATAAAATCTGACTTTTAAATATTTGTAATTGTCTCCCAGCACTGCAACAATTTTCCGCCACATGATGCAGATTTTGTTCGTAAGACCTCCACCGTCTGAGATGTGCTCTGCTCACATAAACCATGAAAATAGCCCACAGGACTAAATGAAAAGCAAAGATGGCTCATATTAGCAGAGCAACAGGACATCTAATGGAGAAGAAATACACTTTAAAACACATCACAGCATCACTCCTCATGCATGAACAGTCTTTCTCGTGGCTACAACGTGACATTGAAATGATTTAAATATAAATTAGAAACAAAAGCTGCTGTTCTCCTGTTTGGTAGTCCACCTCTGCACAACACTGTCATTCCACAAATAAACATTTCTCTTCTAGTAATAGTGTTGAACTGAATGACTCAACTGACATTGACAAACTTCATACACTGAGCTGCACAGCCTTTCGGTGAATAATGTTCTCACACACACACACAGATTGATGTGTCATGATTAAAGCTCACCTAGCGCTGGAGTAGTACGGACTGCCTTCCGCTTCAAACCGCTCCACTATTGGTTTCTTCATGGCGGCCTCTTGCTCTGCCGTGAACTGTGAATAAATTGTTAAAACAAAGGGATTGGTGCTGTAGGTCTGCCAAAGATAACTGCGGGAAAAATGTTTTAAAGTCATGCACTGTATAATCATCATTAAGTTTGGATTTGTTGCAGGGCTGTTGAATCAGACTGCATTAGTTTCAGCCAGGAAGACCGAATAAACTGGAAACCGAGTGTACAGTGTATGTTGGTTATAGACACAGGAAAATAAAAAGAATATATTTTCCAAGTTCTTATCCGGTATCAGTGTGTTAATCCCAGTTATCTTGTGTTATATGGCAAATATAGGTCACAAAATTTTAAATTAAAATCCCTTGCCCCATCTTTAATGGTTAACTTCAGTATTTTTCAACCTGGACCTTATTTTCTCATGTTTTTGTGTCCAAGTGACTAATGGAGATGACAATTTATGAACCTGACAGCCGCAAAACAGGCTGCAAGGACAAGTGAGCAGCAGTCAATGTAACATTACGTCCACTAAAAGTGCTCGTTTTTGCTACTGACAGGCTCAGATTGTTATTATAGGTGTCTGACAACATTATAGAACGGAACCTACAGAAAGAAATAAAACGTATTCTTGACCTTTCGCTTGATCCGGTCTGTTTGTTATCGTGTCCAATATACCGCTCAAGGAGAAGTCTTGTTGTGAAATCTGAATATCTGCAGCCATCGAATTCAAAGACCTCGTCCACATTGTCAAAATCCTCTATTCAGCCGTGACATTGAAGATCTTTTAGATAACAATAAGATACGCTTTCTGTACTCCAACACAACAAACTCTGCCCGGCTGGCACTCACGTCTCCACCATGGATGTATTCCACTTTTCTACCATTGTCTGGTGTTTGGATGTCAATTGGCTAAACCTTGAGCAACATTGAGGTCTAATTTATTAATTTCTCCGTTGTCCACCATCTCCTAATCTGATGAGGGTGAGGGACATGTGGGTGGACGCTAACAGTGTCTTGCTTATTAGCCAAACATCTACATCATGAACCTTGTTTTGTTGGGGTTTTTTGCATGGTACTGCTGGCTGTATCTACAAAAACTAGACAAAGGGCGCAATTACAAATCCGTTTGCTACTTCAGCACCACGGAGAGCGCCATGGATTTATCAATACACACACACACTAAAAAATGCTGGGTTATTTTATCTACCCAAACGTTAGGTTGAGCCTGCCGGGTCATTTTATTGGGTTATTTCCACGGTGCTGGGTAGTTTTTGTGCAGCCCAGCCGCTGGGTCAAGGTTTGTATCCGATATAAACCTACTAAGTCGTTACTGTAGAGACAAAGAAATACCAGTCTGATAACTAACTGTAACTTAATGGAGCTGCTGATAGATGAGACTCTCACTTCACCTAGCTATGACTAACCTTAGTGTTAGCCTACTAGCCAGTTGTCTACTGCAGAGCCACACCTATTTGTGTAAGAAATAACTGTAGGCTACTTCAGATGATTTCTTTTAAAGCTAAGCTTAATAAAGTGCATCAGCTGTCATTAGATGTTGCCTTGATGTAAACCAGATGATATCAATGCAGTATTCATATAGTGAATATATTTTTTGATAGTAAAAATTGTTCCTTTTCTTTCACTTTCAACAAACATATTGGAGTACCTCCATCAGGCTGAGGTGTCACGGCCATACCCCAACGTCCTATCACAAATGTAACATAAAAGGCCTTTTTGAAAAATGTAGAGAGAGTGTTTATTATTGCAAGTATTTATGATTTGCATTACCAAATCTTAAATGTATTTTAGATTAGGCCTATATCCAAGTTATTTCATGTACAGTCTATTTAAATAACATAAACCGGCATTCTAGTCAATATAAACCAATATTTAGGTTGAATGATCAACCCATCTTGCTGGGTTAGATTAACTCAGCGTATAGTTAGTCCAATATTGAACCAGTGGTTTAGTTTAAAACTACCTAAATTGGGTTGATTTCAACCCAGCAGTGAGAGCCGCTTCTGAGCATCTGGTGGAATCACAAGCATTGTCTAGAGTGGCCGCGATCAGCAGGCAGAACGCGGCACAGCTGCACCCGGTGGAGGCTACTGATGTCTCAGAGCCTCGGTCAGATTAAGGATCAATGAGTCCGGCAGACTAGACCAACACATTCAACTAAACAGCCCCTGCTCTCTCTCTGCTGCCAGGGGGACAGAGAGGCAGATGGCAGGTTAACAAGAGCGGTGCATTTTGGTCATTTTGCTAACAAGGGGCTGGCATCCCCCCTCAAATCGCCTACTGCTTGTTCGTCAGGGTTCAACTGTGAACACAAGTAGAATAAAGATGGTAAAAAAGAAATTTATTTTAAAAATTGAATTTATGATTAGTTTCCTTTTCAGTCTATTTCATGCCTGACTTTGTTAAAGCATCTTAAACATCACAGATTGAAACGCCTGCCATCGGGGCACTGATGGGACGTGACATTCTGAAGCTATTAATGCACACTTAATAAACCCATAAAAGCACACCTGACACAACTTAATTACAGCCATTTGATGACAGCACTATTCAGGATAAGCCATCACTGCAACACTTAACACTGATATCATTTTATCCTTGTGTAAGTGCCATGTCAAACCATTACCGAAAGAAAAAGTGTCTTCATAATATTTATGCTTTTGGCAGCAAATCCACAAAAGCTAATTTAAGCCCTTCCAGTGAAGCACAGACGGGATGATTAATGTGAATCGTTACCTCCTTTCCCTCGCGTGCCCTCTGATCCTTGGTGATGGTGGCCAGGACGGTGGCTGCCTGCTCGCCGCCCATTACAGAGATTCGGGAATTCGGCCACATGTACAGGAACCGAGGGCTGTGAGGAGAAAACAAGGAATTGTCAGTCTACTTGTTATTTGCTAGCTAAATCACAGACTAACCACTAATAAGAAGAAGAAAAAAACTGCATTAATGAAGATCTAATACTCTAGTAATAGTCTAATAATCTGATGACAATTACAGCAAGACATGATTTATGGGAGCTTTGGCCAGAAAAAGTTCCACTTCCACAGGTAATACTAAATGATTTAAAAAATCCAACCAAAGGTGAATAACAGCATAAATTTTCTAAAACGCTAAATCTGTGTTTATTTTAATTTTACAAGATAATGCTTGCCTGTCGTTTTCTAAATGTATTTAAATTGATGGAAAACAAAAAGGAGAAAGAGCTGAGTGAGACGCAGATGAGAAAGGTTTTAATTCAATCAGACAATAGCTTGTGTCTGAACTATTAGTATATGCAAGTTTTACTATTTTTTTTTGACAAATATGCTTTCTTTATGTAAATGTATGTATATATTTATTATTGAAAATCAATTAACACAAAACAATGACAAATATTATCCAGAAACCCTCACAGGTACTGCATTTAGCATAAAAAAATATGCTCAAATCATAACATGGCAAACTGCAGCCCAACAGGCAACAACAGCTGTCAGTGTGTCAGTGTGCTGACTTGACTATGACTTGCCCCAAACAGCATGTGATTATCATAAAGTGGGCATGTCTGTAAAGGGGAGACTCGTGGGTACCCCGAGAACCCATTTTCATTCACATATCTTGAGGTCAGAGGTCAAGGGACCCCTTTGAAAATGGCAATGCCAGTTTTTCCTCACCACAATTTAGCCTACATTTGGAGCGTTATTTAGTGTTCTTCTAGCTAGCATGACAGGGTGGTCAAGGGTAACAGTGGAATCCTTAGGTTGATATTTAGAGGCTAAATAATATGGTTGGTACCGATGCATTCCTTAGATTTCGTAGTTTCATATGATACAAGTATCTTCACTGTAGCTTTAAAACTGAGCCCAATACAACCTAAATATTGCAAGTTGCGTTTATGTGTTAAAGAAATTAGTGGCGTTAACAATGTATACAACAACATATACAATGCAGAAAAACACAACCTGTTTACAGGCACTAATACGTGTGTGAAAAAGGTTGAATAAATGAAATTATCCCATAATTCTCTGTCTTATCGTTCCTATAGTAGCAATACCCTCGGGGGACATTATATAAAAATAATAAGGAACACTGAAGAGGTGAAGAGTGGTAGTCAGTGTCAGAAAATTCTAATTAAAATGAATATTTTTATTATAAAATGTGCTTTTAGCATTGAAAAGGTTCAAATCTGAAAACCTCCGTTTCTGCTGCAACACAAGGTCACGTCCATGAAAATGTAAAATTCCAGGGGCATCTGATGCATGTTCCACATACTGAACAGCTTGTACAGCACATTTTGTACATTTTAATTAAGCTCTAACAATTCAGACACAGCTAATGATCTTCAGATTTATGTAATACTGCCGGTCTTGGCCAGGCTTCTATTTGTTCTATTAAGTTGTGATGCTACCAGTGCTGTCTTCTTCATACCTGTAGGCTCTGCCGCACATGCCATAGTTTCCTGCACCGTAGGAGCCGCCAATGATAACAGTAATCTTGGGTACATTGGCACAGGCGACTGCAGTTACCATCTTAGCTCCGTCCTTGGCAATCCCACCTGCTTCATACTCTCTACCCACCATGAAGCCTAAGATAAAGATGCAGAGGAGAGATTGCACATAAAAAACTGGACTGACTGTGTGTGTTGTCACCTCAGGGACAAGCGGCAAGGTGTGTTAAAAAATAAATCATCACTGCAGGTAGAAACTGAGAGCATGTTGAGGAAGAAAACTATACATCATGATATATCCGATTATCATGTAAACTGAGATATTATCACTTCGCCTTTTATCACATATCACTTTGCAGTGTGCGATTACGAGCAGGGTTTCTATAGGTGTCTAAGATCCCATTAACCCTTTTCCACTCCATTCATCTTTTTCATAGACCCATTTTGTCTTTCTTAGAGGAGTACAGGGGGTCTTTAGGGGGAGATAGCAGGTCAAGAGTAGATGTCACATAGAAGTGGTGTACATCATCTGAAAGCTGAGAACCTGAAGATTAATTTGAGCTGCAGCTCAGCACTGAGTGTTAAGATGTTCTAGTCCTAAATAAAAAATAGTGAATTGAATAAATTAGTGAATAAATTGTGAAAGTGTATAAGGGTTTAGAACATTATGAACTGCTCAGAAAGCCCCTTATTGTCAATCTACCTAGGAAAGCCATCCATCCTTTGTGGTCTGTGGTTGGAAAGTTTCATGAGGCTGTGATTATCCTAGAGGACACCACAGGTCATTTTAGACAGTGAGGTCAAATAAAAAAAAAAAAATGGTCTCACTAAAATGAAATGGCTACTATGGGGACTAACATCATCACACATTAATACAGTAGGGCTCATTGGATCCACAAGAGTCTCAGCTTTACAGTCATACCCAATTTATGTAATTCCAAGACCGTTTAGGGACCCCAGTATGCAGAAATATTCAAATACATAATTTTTAGAATAGGCAAAAATAACACATTTACACTGCATACAAAGCTGCTTGTTTTTTTGCCCCAAACTGCATGTGATCATAAAGTGGGCGTGTCTGTAAAGGGGAGACTCGTGGGTACCCATAGAACCAATTTTCATTCACATATCTTGATGTCAGAGATCAAAAGTCCCCTTTGAAAATTGCAATGGCAGTTTTTCCTCGCCAAAATGTAGCGTAACTTCGGAGTGTTATTCAGCTTTCTTCAGGCTAGCATGACAGGGTTGGTAACAATGGGTTCCTTAGGATTTCTAGTCTAAAACTGAGCCCGCTACAACCTCTGAAAGACAGTAAAGACGGCTGCGGGTGCCGGTGCCCCCAAGGAGTGGAAGAGGTTATTACTTAAATCATAATGAATAACCTTCTTCTTGAGGTGACGCAATAGAAAAATAAAAACACAACACAACAAATCAAACGGATGTCAATAATCCCCAAACCTCAGATATGAAGGATTCCCACTGACCTGTTATGTTTTGGAGAAAAATAAGTGGAATGTTTCGCTGGCAGCATAATTCGATGAAATGCGTTCCCTGAAAAAGAAATTCAAGTATTGAGTGAATCTAGTATTTATATTCCCACTGCACACAGAAACAACTGCCCAGAGGATAAAAACACAAACATATAGTATCACAACATTTAATTAAAATGATAGGATGGTAATGATTTAATTTCAATTAACAGGATCATAACCTGCACCAACAGAAAGAGCTGTTTCTAATGTAACAGAGAATTTATGCAAAACACACAAGTGTACATGCTAAACTGCCTGAAGTACTAGACTAGAGCCTGGCCTGTTGCTATACCTGTGACCCTACACTATACTGTCTGAATCTCATCTAGAGTTTGTGCTTTCATAAGAAGTTGGGAGCTGATCTGAAAGGCCGAATCAAACTTATAAAAATGAACAACTGCTTCATGTTCATCTAACTATTCATTAAGTGTGTGTCCTGTGAGCAGCTGGCCTCACCTTTATCATCATCTTCATCTGAGTGGAGATCAGTCAGGACAGAAATTTATCAACTTGGGAGGGAGGTCATCTGGCTTCACACTGGCTTTGTACTTGCTAGACTTTACTTTGAATACGAAGGAGCTGAATGGCCTTCAGCCTTGCCAGAAAAATACACTCAACCGCACACAGAGCTGCCAGGAGCTATTGCACAGGAAAACAAGCACAAAGGACTGTGCGCACTGTGCGGAGACACCTCATTTCCATATACTTTGTATTGCTGAATTACTCAGGTGTTTTTCTTTATTTTGGCAGTTACCTCCGCTGGCTTTCTTTCTGTGACGCATCCTGACTGGCATTGCAAAGTGTAAACAGAAGTTGGGAGACGGCGTGAAAGACGGTTGCTTATTAGAAGCTGTCACTTGGTGAAAAATGATCCATCAGTTTGCTCTCAAATGTGTGCACAACAACAGGAATCAAATCCTTTCTCTGTTACCTCTCCCTTTCACCAACACCTGGGGAAAAGCTTTTAACAATTTAACAGTTAGCATAAAAGAAGCCCGGGCTCGTCTTAAGTGATGACAGCGTGTCACGAAAATGCATCTCGAAATGCAGGTGCTGTATTGATTTTTCTTGGATCTGCTCTCCGAGCGTGTCTGTTCCACATCTGTGTCTGTCTGAAGCACTGTGTCATCAGCAATTACACTGATGAGATAACCAATGCTCACACTGTCACATTGAGACCTAGCAAAAAGAAATGAATCAAAGAAACCTTTTTTTTTTTTTTCAGGTCAAGCTTGTAATCTAATTCAAAATGTGTTTGAAAAACGTATTAGTCTGTAATCGTGAATTCGGCTCCTCATCTTTCCTAAGCCTGTGTAAAGTTCAGCGGTTCACGGCACACTGGCTTGCTAATTAAGTGAATTATATTGAATGAAAATTATGATTGTCCCTTGTCCATGGTTTGTAAATGCTTTGTGATTTCAATGCCATTCATCAGAGTACTCCTGAGATTGGCCGCAGAAAAGTGCAATTTTAGAGCGTATTGAGAGAATAATAAAAAATAAAAAAAACGAGAGAAACGCAGCGCCTTGACTGTGAAAGGTCACTACTACAATACTAAGGCTCCCTCAAGAGAGAAATATTGGTAGTCGGCATTGTAAGCAGCAAATCTCCGCAGAGAACACTATCTGAAGTGCTTCAGTATTAAGTTAAAGTCCTTGACATTTAGAGAAACACACTGCCAGCACAATGCTTACACCTTTGAAAATACAACCCCATCACGAGGCTTAGCTTTTCACACTTTACACAGGTGTTGCCCTGTTTGTTCATAATATCACAGGATCGAAGCCGTACCGCGGGTCTGAACGTTTTGTGAAGCCAGAGGCAAACTTTAGGATTTCTAATAACACTGTGGAGATACTGTAAACAGACTTTTAGAAATCCATATATATTCTTAAGAGAACACTCACTTTTAACGTTTTTCAGTCATCTTTGGGTACAAAAGGATATTTACCTTTTTCGCAGACTCTGAAAACAAGACTCCGTTGTTGCCAATGATTCCGACAGGGTAACCGAATATTCTTGAAAATCCTGAATAGGTACATATGGAGAGTTGAATGTTAAGGTTGATAGATTTCATGAAAAAAAAACAACATAATAATAAACATAATTTTTTTGGTTGTAGAAAGGGAAAAAACTTCACATACCTGTAATAAGTGTGTCTCCATAGAAAGCCTTGAACTCATCAAATTTACTGCCATCTACAACTCTGGCGATGACCTGCAATCAAATGGTTAGAGGAAAGTTGTAAAAGCCAATAATGCAAAGCCAAATACAGGACCAGCGACTTGCATAACAAGTTTACAATATAGATTTGTTTGTTTGTTTGTTTTAAACGATATGATCTGACGTGTTACAGGGTAAACGCTGGTGATATTCTATATTTTCGTTATTGTCAACAAATCCAATCCAAGCCATGAGTCCATTCATTCCTACTGAGGATGTAACTATATAAAAAATGGGCCATAAATATATTGTTTCTTTTTTAAAAACAGCAATTTCCTAAAACAGCTGGGTACTGTTTATCTAGCACAGCAGCTGTATTCTTGAGATATCACAAGATCATGGGAGAATCGTGGTAGGAGTGCCCCGATTAGTCGACTAGTAGGTCGTTTTGGTCTTAGTTGACTAAGATTTCTTTAGTAGCTTAGTCATTTTCTATGCTTTTTTCATGCTAAATGACTTATTTCCAACAAACTTATGAGCGCATCTCTGGTAAACACAAGATCTAAAGTGGTGCTTTTGCATGATTCTTTGTGGAGAAACTCAGTTTTGCAGATCTGTCGATTAAATCAACTAATCGATAAGTCAAAGAAAAACCATACGAGTGTTAGTTGACTGAGAATTTCTTTAGTCGAGGACAGTCCTAAATTGCGAGATCAATCACACAAGAATCAATCGTGTCAGGCTTTAAGAAATGCGTTTGTGTCCAGACCAATCAGCGTCCAGTGAGGAGCTACTATGGATATGGTGGTATTGAGTATCTATAGCAGCAGGACAGTGTGCGTTAAATCAACTCAATATAAAATACAATGCCTGTGTTTGTGGTAATGAAGGAGTATGTCACCCAGTGCAACAATGTGGCTCATTGATGTGTTTTTAATAGCTTTTGGACAACAATGGAGCTCTATGGCACAGAGGAATAAGATAAATCAGGCTTTGGCTACACAGACAAGACTTGTTAGCGGGATGATAGATCAATTCATTGTTGGTTTTGATCTTTTCAAAGAAATTGTTAATAAGAAAAATATATAAAGTCACCAGACTGAAGCAATTTTCACTTGAGTGATTTAACTTAAGTGATTTCAGGGTGCCCTGTGTTGAAAAGCCTATTACAGTTGAAAAGCTGCTGTAAAGAGGGAGCAGCCACTTGATCTTGTATCCTAAATGGACTGCCAATACTGTTCTCCACTACAAACAGTTTGACATCTCCAGAGTTAGCAGTAATTCTTGCTCCTGGGTCTATATCAAGAATCAAAGGCACAGGCTTTAAACCAAATGAGAACATCTGGCGAGCCCTGCCAGAGAGCAAAAACAAAGTGATTGATGTTGGCTGTCCTTTATCGACTGAGCTCCTGACAGAGAGACCTGACGGATAAACATTGTTTACAGTAGCAATCTGAACCTGGAAAAGCCAGGTTCGTTTATGTTTTTCATAAATCTAAAGTATAAAGCAGAAGTGCAAAGTGTGAATAGGTTCTATAAATCTTGATATCTGGTGGTAACACTACAATAAATCAATTTAATCAAAGAAAATGCTCTGCCAAACACACATTAAACACATTAAAGGGCATACTGGTAAAGTTATATCTAAAGCTGTCTGAGTGGAGTTAATGCATGATTTTACATTGATCAGTATAAGCTTATTACGTGTTTTATGACAAAAGTGACTCAAACCACCAGAAAAAAAAAAAAACTACACATTTAATAAGCCCCAGTGATGCTACGTTCAAATACATGAAATCTAAAAAGGAATATTTTCTTCCATTACAGCCTATAACTTGAACAGGAAACTGGACAGATACCTCTCTGACATCAAAGTTGCGTTTCAAGTTGTCTCCAACTATGCCGTAGAGTTCATCTGCAGGGTAGAGAGGGGCTTCAACCGGTTCTGTGGTGACCTGAAAAAAATAACAGACTCCACGTCAACAGAAAGCACAGACAGCTTAACTTGCTAGAGAATAAAAGATGATTGTTAAAGGGCGGGTCCATCTGCATTGTTTTCCGTTTTTCCAAATGCAAATGCGCATTCAACTCAAGGTTACCAAAGGAAGCAGTAGCTGAGTCAGCTGAGTTTGGAAATAACTGAAAGCGTCAGTTCGGATTTTTTGAGGTGGGGTTGTATGTATACTCTGCATTCCTTGCATTCTGCAAGGTAAAATTAAGAGAGCGATATAACGGCTTCAGTTCTCCGTCAGAAAAGGCTGTCTGACAGAGGTAAAGCGACTGGATGGGAGCAGCAAGAAAACGTATTTTAGCCACCTAAAAAAAATCATTATCAGTGTACGCTATATTTAGAATATTGTCACAGCTTTACCTCACCATCAGACAGCTCTTTCCAACGGGGAACACTAGCTGTTATATCGCTGTCTTCAAGACCAGACCAGATTCACAAAAACAGTAATTTTACCTCGCAGAACACGGAGTTGCTGGATCGATCAGTTAGTTTGTTTGTGTTACTGTTTGAATATCGGATCCGAACTAACACAACATCCACACAGAAGTGCACTGCTTAGCTTCCGTGCCGGTACTCCTGTCCTGCTTCTACAAACTGGGAGCGTGCCGACCGCCATCTAAGCTACTGTATGTAACGTTAATACACTGACTATAAGCATGCATATATGCTGTACATGTAGCAGCGTCATCATGCAGAAACCTACGTCAGGTCACGTGGGAAAAAGCATTTTTGACACTAAAACATACATTCTTTGACCAAAATTTGAATGTTCAGATTTGAATACATAAGGAACACCACTGGGAAGCTTAAGGATGATATAAAGCCTTAAAAAATAACAATAATAATGGACCCGCCGTTTAATGATGTTCATTATTGGACTGACCTCGATATTTTTCCTGTAGTTGAGGTTTCTCACTGCCTTTCTTGCTAAATGGATGGCGTGGTTATCGTCTAAAGCGTAGTGGTCGGTCACACCAGATTTTCTGAAAAATAAGCAACAAATCAATAACTGTGTCGTTATTACTGCACATACATCACTACTTAAAAAGAATAACACTAATAAGAGAGTGTGGTTTGTTTCTTACCAAAACCCACCGTATTAAAACTTGTAACCTGACCTTCTCTGCCTGTTTTGTTGTGTTATAAAAATATTGAGATTTATGTACAGCGAAAAACAAATGATGCCTGCACACTGAATCCAAACCCCTAAATTTATGTAAATGAAGAACATTTCGATCCCAGTAGGGTCCTCTCATGTCAAAAACATTTTGACCTGAAGCAAATCCCAGTTTGAATCACTCTTTTCACCAGCGCAGACTTCCAGTAGCCTTGCATCTACATGTGATGTGCATATAATTACACTCCTTCTAAAGTAACAAAAACAAATCAAACCCCAAATACAGTAGTGTCTATGACCTTACACAATTCAAAAAGAAACCATACTCTCTGTGTAAACCCAGCTTATAAATGGCACCACTGGAAAATAATAGTACCACTTTATTTGTCAAGTTTTGACAAGAATGAATCTATTTTAGGTTGAGTCTCAGTGTTTCTTATGGACAACAGACTAATGATGTTTTAGTTGATGAACAACACTTCTCTAACAGCAGAAACATGTAATAACATGTGCAATGTAATGAAAAATACTGTTATTTCATACTTGCAGTGAAGATCAGCTCCACCAAGGTCCTCTGCAGAAACTTCTTCCCCAGTGGCAGCTTTGACCTATAAACACAAAAGCACAGAGACTCTCAAACACACACAAACAACAAACACAATATTAGTGATGAACTTCAGTGTTTCCCCTGCACGCTGCGCCGCTGCAAAAATATGACCGCCGCTGCTGAAATGTTTTTGTTTTACGAGAGGAGAGAGGAGAGGAGAGGTGAGGGCTCCGTCTTATCTCTTGAGAAACTTTGCGTTTACCTGATAATGTCAGCACAACGATTAGACCAACAAGCACCGGGTAGATGTCAACAATGAAGCACGCAATGCTGATCACAGATTCAGGATTATCATTCGCCGAAGGGAAAACAGACCTGCAACTTCACCCGAGTGTCGCACAAACCACACACTTGGGCTATTAATCAACAGCGAACATTCAAAGCTTGGGGGTGGCTCAACCTGCAGCAGTGCGGGACCGCGGTAACCGGAGGAGCACTTTAAACTCTCGGTTAGTAGGCAGCACGGACTTGTGTCATTACAGCAGCACAATTTCTCTGTCACACACTCAGAGGTTTCCCCCACACACGTTTTTTTCGAACAAAATGTGTCATGATGAGTCCGTTAGTGCTGTTTTTACACCTTGTGTGGACAGTTCACACTTGCCTCTGTGCACTCAGTGTCTCCTCTCCTAATCCCTCTGTGCATGCGAGTGTAGACGTACCTCAAAGTACAAAGATAGTAGATAGTCCAGATGCAGTATGATTGTTTTATTCTTCCTGTTTTCTTCTTTGCCTTATGTGCGAGGGCCGCAAAAGATCTCAATCTCTAAGAAATTTTGACGGTATTCCTCAGAGATAATAATATTACATATTATTTGGAAAGGATTCCCTTAAAGAAACGTCATGAATGTAAGTTACTTTATCATTGAAAATATAATTGTATTTGTTTGATAATACAACAGTGAGGTGATGCAAGTTCATTTATGATGTTGGTAAAACCTATATATGGTATATGAACCATCAATCCACTAACAGGATTACAAGCCAATTTGATGCTCCAACTTTTATCCTAGTGTTATATAATCTGGCAGCAAAAACATGTCCTACCAGGGGAGGCCCTCCGAGGAAAATGGTTCCTTGCTTCCGCACAATGATGCTCTCATCTGCCATGGCAGGTACGTACGCTCCTCCAGCAGTGCAGGAGCCCATCACAACAGCAATCTGAAAGAGCCAAGAAAGAGTCTAATATTAACAATGGACATTCAAGATTGGCAAGACATGAAAGCTCTGCTTATCAAATTAATGTCTGATTTCTGTGACAGTGTAATACCAGCTCAAGGACAACTTAGCTTCGAGCAAGTCTGTAGCTTTCCACTTGATTGTACCAGTAGGGATTCAGATTCAGTATTGATTTTACGCTCCTTCATGGCCCTGTCCTTACAGGCCCTTTTCAATGAGGAATTGAGTTGTCAGTGCGATTAACAACGATGTTATGGGCACTGGCAACTGGACTCGGAAATTTATAATACAGCAATCTAGCAGTAGATGTGGCGGTAATACTAAACATGGCTAGAGGGGGGGAAAAAAACCGTAAGGAAAAAGAATAAATGCCACAGAAGGAAAAGCTTTGAATAATATATAATCTGAATCATTGGGAGAGACAATATTAGCAATTCAGTTTGTTGAAGTTGTGTGAACATATTCAGCTGTGTTTATAACCTCTGGGTCTACTGGAGAGATGTGAGTGCAAGACCTGACTCCTCTACAGCACCCATCACATTTATCAGCTCTCACACTAACTGACTTCTTTTTGTCTTGTTTTCAAACACAAGGATGTGTTTCCTTCGGTAGTCAATAGCAAGATGGATCAGTTGCCTGCAGACAATGAAAAGATGAATAACCTACAGTAGTGCAGTTCATTTAAATTTACCACCCCTGCTCTTTCTGATATAATTTTTCAGACAGCCCTGTCTGCTTCTAAGAACTGATCCATGAATCAACGCATAAATTATTTTAGGGCACTTTCACAAAACAACATTTTGTCCGTTTTAAACAAACTCTGCTGCAGTTCGTTTGGGCAGTTGTGAACGCAGTAATCGCACTCTGGTGCGTGCGGACCAAAACAACCGATCCGAGATCGCTTGCAAGAGGTGATCACGGACTGTTTCAGAGCGAACCAAAAGCAGGCTGCCTGTGCGGGTATATATTGAGATTAACACAGGTAGACGTCAGGTTAACAAGAGTGGGAGAGGACTGACTTTTTGCTTGACATCTGGGCCGAAGACAACATACAGAAATAAAAAATAGTGACATTTATAAAGTCATTCGGGATAAACTGGGGGAGAAGGGATTTGTGCACAGTAGATCAGTGCGAAATGAAAGTAAAATCACTTTGACAGCAATATATTAAAGTCCGCGATTCCCTGCATAAAAGTGGCAGCTTTCGAGACGAAAAAGATAAATTCGCTCCTTCATACACGCCCCTCAGCAACTTATTTTTTTTATTTTGTCCATTTTAATTTGTGCACTGTGAAACCGAACCAGACTAAATAGAAAACAAACCAAAAGTATCACTTTCACTCTGATTTGAACGAGCCGAAACAGACTATGGCTTGTGAAAGCATCCTCAAATACAACAAATGTACTATCCAAGACAACAACTGTAGGCTACAGTAAAAGACAGTGACCAAAGGTAGACAAGCAAATTATGAAATCATGGTAAAGTGTCAGCTGCTCCAACTGTGTCATATGATCAATATGTAAAATGCATTGTCATAAAGCAAACATACCTGTGATATTCCCTCTGAAGACAGCCTGGCCTGGTTGTAGAAAATACGTCCAAAGTGATCTCTGTCTGGAAAGACGTCGGCCTGTCTGGGAAGATTGGCCCCTCCTGAGTCCACTAAAGGAGTCAAGAACATCAGAATATTTAGAAAACTCAGTGAGTATTATTAACATCTGGTCTCTGGCTATATTACAGGCACCCAGTCTTCCTTATACGATAAAATGCAGTCTGAAAGCCTCAACCTGGGACTTCTGGGATGTCCAAAGAAGATGCCCAAGAAAAAAAACTGACTGACTTTGGAACAACTGCAGAGACCTTGCTGATCAAGTTACTGAATTTAATGAATCATAGTGAAAATACAACATATAGTATGCTATAGTATGCTATAGTATAGTATTATTTATGTATTTCCCCCCTTTTCATAAGTAAAGGTTTCTTGTTTTACCAAACTCTTTCAAATACAGAAAAACTCACCCAGGTAAATGCATGGCAAGTGGTTCTGCTGGGCGATTTCTTGCGCACGAAGGTGTTTCTTCACTGTAACTGGGAAGTATGTTCCCCCTTTGACTGTAGCATCATTTGCAACAATAACACATTCCACCCTATGAGAAATAATTAAAAAGAAAACATTGAAATATGTAATGCACCTGGAGTACTCGAGGGAAATCTCATTGGAAACTTACCAAAAAGCTAATTACAAGTCACAAAGATGAAATTAACACCCCATGTAATTATCATAGACTTTAAAATCTGAATATTTTGCATCTTGTTGAGGATGTTTAATCTGCATTTAATGAGGCACAGAAAGTGGCTTAAAATTCTATTTTGTAGTCTGTTTTTAGCAGATATATCTGCTCTTTCATGGTGCTTACCCTGAAACCCGCCCAATCCCAGTGAGTATACCGCCTGCTGGGACTTCCTCTTTTCCATATAATTCATATGCTGCGAACTGAGAGAATTCCAAGAAAGGGGTCCTGCAAGAAAACCAAATTAAAAAAACATGTTATACAGGCTTGCCATGTAAAATAGCCCTTTTACACGTGAGATGTTCAAAGTAGGGGTGTACAGTTAACAGTAAGAGGCCAGTGTTCTCAAAACTACCTGCGCCATGGTTTGTGTAATGACGTCAAACCAGAGCACTACAAATCTTTTGCATCTGATCTGCTGGATATGAGTCAGCCATGAATTTTGAATCAAAGATGGAAGTAGATGATACTGTACCCTGGGTCCAGCAGTCTGTCGATACGCTCTCTAGGCAGGAGTTTCCCACGAGATGTATGAAGTCTTCTGGCTTTTTCTCCCCCACCTGGATTAATACAAATAAAAGGCATGTTAACAAACAATTTGGCACAGTTTGGATAGTCCAGTGTTGACGCAGCATGTGTCAAAGTGTAGATCCTAACACAAACCACATACATATACCCTAGGCATTAATACTAAGATAAACATTTAGTATGTATGCACTTCTTTACACTCTATTGCATCAACTGTCATGAAACTAACTGTAGTTATACACTGCAATCTACTGAAAGTTAGATAAGTACTAGTAGCACTGAAATATCTACTGTAAATAAAGGTGTGACTGTCAATGTTTGCACACAGTGTAAGCTTAGAGCTTACGATTAAGAACCAGTTGTTACTCTCAGTTTGCACATTCACATGTGAGAGCAGAGCAGGCCCTTAAAGCCTTCATATCTACTCTACGGGTAGATCCTGAGCAGTTTTACTAAAACAGATAGGTGTAACTAAAGGTGTTTTGATAACACTTTCATCACCCAGATGGCCGATGGTGTGTAATCTGTCATGTGCTCACACCTACCCAATTTCACCTTCTCTGTCCGGCTTTTCAGTTCATCAACAATAACTTGCATTCGCTCATAATTCTCCTGGAAAACAAGAAGAGCATATAGACATTTGTTTTGTTTGTCATGTTGTATGCTGATGACAATTTGTGGCAGACATAGCACCACATAAATGACAGAGTTAAGGAGTTGGCTGCTGTAACTGGATCCAAACAGGCTGGTAGGAAAGTGTCAAATTGATTTAAACAACAAAGTCTTGAAGGGTCAACTAAACTGTGAAGTGAGTATCGTGTATAGTAGGGGCAGGAACATTTCCCTAACACTTATGAATGTATGTATGTTTTAATCATTAACTGTTAATGACAGAAACACATGATTGATTAACAATTTAATCAAAGTACCACTCAGCCCCAACAGAACTGCCACATAATCAAGTACAAAGCAGGGCGACTACCAGCTGCTCACCAACCAGATTTATATTCAGTATAAGATTACAGTATAAGCCTTTCACTTAAAACACCCCTGTTAGCTTGCAATAACACCCAATCATGGTCTGAGTGGGTGAGTGTAGTGATTATCCCATTACAAAACTGGAAAAGTTATGATTATGGAGCTAATTAAATTGTAAAATTCAGCTCTTAGACCAAAGTGATCTCTGTCTGGAAAGACGTCAGCCTTTCTGGGAAGTGATTATTATTAACATCTGGCCTCTGGCTATATTACAGGCACCCAGTTTTTCTTATACAATAAAGCCTGAAAGCCTCAACCAGGGCATTCTGGGATGTCACAAGTCTACACTGACTAAAGCAATCCCCACAGGGCCCTTTGACTTTGGAACAATTGCAGAGGAGACCTGGCTAATCAAGTTACTGAATTTAATAAATCACAGTGAAAATGCAACTTCTAGTATTCTCATTTTTTGGGTTAATCATGTGCAATATTTCTCCTTTTTTCTCCAGCATGACTTTCATATTTATGCATTTAATCTGGTAGTGAACGTATATTTTTCCCCTTTTGTATTAGACATTTACTACCCCCTCAACACTCATGTCATCAAACTGTATTTGTCAAGAGGAAATGAAAAAGATCAAGAATATAGCTGCAATAACACTGATTTAATGTGGGACGCAATCACTTAATAGGCACGTAGACATGTTTATGTTGGTATATTTTTTCCCCCAAGCTGGAAAAGTAGAGAAAATGTGTCTGTGGTGCCATCCAGTGACATTTTTTTGGTGTTGCATAATATAGTGAGGATGTTGGTTACTGAATGTGGACACTATGTACCAATAATTACACTGACTGATGCATCTCATGATTAAAAAAGTCATAATATGAGAAAAAAATCGTAATATTACGAGAAATCAAAGTCGTAATATTATGACTTTATTCTCATATTACGACTTTTTCTCATTAAGTTATGACTTTATTTTCATAATATTACGACTTTTTTCTCGTAATATTATGACTTTATTTTCATAATATTACGATTTTTTTCTCGTTAAGTTATGACTTTATTCTCATAATATTACGACTTTTTTCTCATAATATTATGACTTTATTCTCATAAAGTTATGACTTTATTCTCATAATATTACGACTTTTTTCTTGTTAAGTTATGACTTTATTCTCATATTACGACTTTTTTCTCATAATATTATGACTTTATTCTCATAAAGTTATGACTTTATTCTCATAATATTACGACTTTTTTCTTGTTAAGTTATGACTTTATTCTCATAATATTACGACTTTTTTCTTGTTAAGTTATGACTTTATTCTCATAATATTACGACTTTTTTCTCATAATATTATGACTTTATTCTTGTTATATTATGAGAATAAAGTCATAACTTAACAAGAATAAAGTCATAATATTATGAGAAAAAAGTCGTTATATTATGAGAATAAAGTCATAACTTAACGACTTTTTTTCTCATATGACTTTATTTCTCGTTTCAAATATTTTTATTAAGAAGTATGTGCATGTCAGTGATACAAACTTTTGTGAGGTGTTTATCATGCCTCATTTTTTATATATATCCACAAAAACAGACAAAACTAGAAACTAAAGGCAAACAAAATGGAGACAAGCAAATACAAAAAACATACGTGATGAAAGGAAAACAAACAAAACAAAAACAAAAACAAACACCCTAAGGCAAAAAAAACGTTTTTTCTCATAATATTATGACTTTATTCTCATAATATTACGACTTTATTCTCATACTATTATGACTTTATTCTCATACTATTATGACTTTATTCTCATACTATTATGACTTTATTCTCATACTATTATGACTTTATTCTCATACTATTATGACTTTATTCTCATAATATTATGACTTTATTCTCATACTATTATGACTTTATTCTCATAATATTATGACTTTATTCTCATAATATTATGACTTTATTCTCATACTATGACTTTATTCTCATAATATTATGACTTTATTCTCATAATATTATGACTTTATTCTCATACTATTATGACTTTATTCTCATAATATTATGACTTTATTCTCATAATATTATGACTTTATTCTCATACTATTATGACTTTATTCTCATAATATTATGACTTTATTCTCATAATATTATGACTTTATTCTCATACTATTATGACTTTATTCTCATAATATTATTATGACTTTATTCTCATAATATTATGACTTCATTCTCATAATATGACTTTATTCTCATAATATTATGACTTTATTCTCATAATATTATGACTTTATTCTCATAATATGACTTTATTCTCATACTATGACTTTATTCTCATAATATTATGACTTTATTCTCATAATATTATGACTTTATTCTCATACTATTATGACTTTATTCTCATACTATTATGACTTTATTCTCATAATATTATGACTTTATTCTCATAATATTATGACTTTATTCTCATAATATTATGACTTCATTCTCATAATATGACTTTATTCTCATAATATTATGACTTTATTCTCATAATATTATGACTTTATTCTCATAATATTATGACTTTATTCTCATAATATTATGACTTTATTCTGTAAATCTCAGATGTTTTTTCCCTCAATGTGACTTTAATACTTCGTAGTACATTGTCTCTTTGGCCCTCACTGCATTAGACTTATACACTATATACTTAGACTATAAGCTGTGTTACCTTCATCACAATGCTCACATGTTTGTGTTTGTGTTTGTCTGAAATGTCTCTTTATATAGTGAAGCTTGCTGACCTCTGATCCAGCTGTTAGCAGCATGCTAACCTACCTGATATTCAGACGTCTGTTTATCCGGATCAGAACCGAGTCGAGCGACTTTATCCGCATAGTAAGACCTCGTGGAAGCTGAAGGTAGACTCCTGCAGCGAAGCAGCCACGGTCTGGCCGTGTGGAGCAACATGTTGACGCTCACGTTTATCTAAAGGTTGCAGTTTGTAGCTGCTAGCCTGCTAACCTACCTAATCACTGGTGTTTAATGGGAGTATGCAAACAAGCTTTATGGTGCTTTACCGCCACCAGCTGGTCTGGAGGTTCTCTGATGCATGGAGAGTGGATCAGGAATCTAACTACTCACTGGTGTTACTACTAAAGAAACTACTAAAGAAACAATAATAATAATAATAATAATAATAATAATAATAATAATAATAATAATGATAATAATAATAATAATAATAATTGTAATTGTAATAATAACATAACATGTAATATGATAAAATATATATACAAATAAATTCAAATTAAATTAAATTTTAAATAAATAAAAAAATAATAATATTGGATCAAAACACTTTTCCCCAGAACTTCTTAGTAAGAGATCCCTTAGATCTTAGCCCAACTTCATTTCTTCAAGATTCACCACCAGTTCCATTTACTCAGCATCATATTTTGGACAGTAGAGCATAACATAGCTTATATTGTATATTGGTAGAATTTCAATTTTTTTATTCTTATTTTATTCTAACGTTTTTATCTATTCTTTTGTTATTTTACTGCTTATCTGCACCAACAAAACCAAGGCAAATTCCTAGTGTATACCTCTTACACCTGGCAATAAACACGATTCTGATTCTGAATATTTTCTAATGTTTCTTCCTGATTACAAAATTCACACCTTCCTGTATTATCTTTTCCTATTTTTAAATAATGTTAATACTGTTTAATCCAGTATGCCCAAAACATAACCGAGATATTACTCATCATACCTACTTTTCTTTGAATACTGTATAACTACCATCCTGTTCTCGCTTCTTTCCACTGTTTTTGACACCTTCTTTCAGCTTATGCTTAATTATGGTCTTCATTTACATCTTACTAAAGGGTACTGTGATGTCAATCTGATTTGTTTTTGTGTCTTCCTTTGCATACTTGTCAGCTAATTAATTTCTTGTACCGGTAACCATACAAATGTAATGTCTAATTCCATCACTTGCTATAGTGTTTGCTGTATCTCTATTAAAACATCTGCTCTGCAGTCTGAATCATTGCACTACAAGCAGATTGGAGTGAAGCTCCATTTCGCCACCTGCTGTTCATACAAACTGTCTACATGTGCCCTATGCTACTCTTTTATCAGTTGTAAAAAAAAAATGTAATATAATAAATGTCTTTGACAGAATAATCTTAACTCAAGGTCCATTTACACGCTAGAGCTTTCAACTGCATCCCATCAATCAGGATGTATGTATGTATGGTTGTGGACCTTTAATTAAGATTATTATGTCAACATACTATTCCCATGACCAACAATGAAAATTCCTGCTTATGTACATCCTCCACGCCATGCTCAAAAAATGTAAACACCACATAGTCTCTTATAAAAATACATAAATATCAATATTCATCCATAGGCTATATGCAAAATGTGTTTTTTCACATCGAAAAAAATCTATTTTAACATCATTGATCAATTAAAACATGTTGTTTTAAAGCGTTTAAATTGTGTTTATGATTCATATTAAGTTACAAACCAAGATGCCAAGCAAGAGAAGAGAGGTCATTATTCAGATCCATACTGCCATCATGTGGGATTTACAAGCATTACACCCCTGAAATCAGTAAATAATTTGTATGTGTGTGTGTGAGGAGCTATCTATATTAAAGACACATATTCTTTGGTAGCACCAATTTTTTTTGAACTCCACAAAATAAGTCAATAAAATAAAGAAATACATCGTTCAAACATTACCTTTATTTGAAGGCAGTTTCTTTTTTTTTTTACCCATCATATAGGTGGAAGTTTTAAGCATCAGTAGGTTATTAACCTTAGGAATAAAGCCATACGTTTTCCATCATAAGTCTCTCTAAAAGTGTAGAAGAAGATTTCTATTTGACTTTAACATACAGTAACACTGAAACAGACACAGAGAGAAGGCCTTGTCTCCTTTAGAAATGGGAACTAAAGTTGGTTTTAAGTGGGAATCAGAGTTAGCCTAAAAGCTTCAACACACATCCCTTCTGACCCGCGTGCTTTATTCCAGCTAGAGTACATTTGGTAGAGTATAGGCTGAAGAGCATTCAAACCAAGAGCTTTTAGTTCATTTAGTTTCAAGAGGCCTTTCTCCTCCAACGCTTCCACCTATTCTGTCGGCATGCATAGAAATGTCCATGACCTCCACTCAAATGGCTGCTCCTGTTTTCTTAGGAAATACACAATCCTCCACTCTCTGCGCGAACTTAAACCCTCTCACTCACCCAGCTCTCTCCACTTTGCCGTGACCCCTGAACCCTTCTCACTGCCGCAGCGGTGAAGTGACAGAATAGATGTAGAGGCATGAAAAGCCTCTTAAAAGTACAAAAAAAAATTAAAAATAACATATTTTGATTGGTAGTTGAGTGCAGCAAAGTGTTTGAAAAGCACACATGGTTGAAAAAGAAAGACAAACTGAACAAGGTATCATTTAGTCCTGAAATTTCTGTAAAATCATAGGTTAAAGCCACTAGGCCTTTTTTATTATAGTATTTATTAGTATTTATTAGTCAATTTTATACAGCATGCAGAAGTCTCAAAGCGTCCTTGATTTGCAGATAGAGCTGATATTCAACTGCACTTAAGTCATGACTTGAGTAAGAGTGGGTATCAAACCTCTTTAGCTTTTTGGTACCGACTGAAATGAGTCAGTTGCACTGTGTATTAATAATTGAAAGGTGATGTTTTTAATGTTTGGTCACATTTGTAATCTCGTTTACAAATCTTTTTAGATGGTTCTTGATTTAAATGCAAACTGCAATATTTTAACAGCTCAAGCATGTGTTACTAACAAGGGTTGTGGAGTCTGAAAGACATTTACCAGGCTGGAAGGGTCCAATGAAAGATGCTACCCACTTACATTATGGGAAATGTAGGATTCAGTTTGTTTAGTCCTCCAACTTCATGGGAGTGCAATATAAAATCAATCCTCACTCCCTTTAAAGGTACAGTGTGTAAGATTTGGCGGCATCTAGTGGTGTGGTCTAGATTGCAACCAACTGAGTATCCCTCCGCTCACTTCTCCCTTTCCAAGACTGCTGTAACGTGAGCCAGTGTGAAACCGTGGTAACGCCATTCACCTCGCTCAGAGTCTATCCTTACCATAATAGCACTTCTTTAGGAGCAACGGAAGTCAGACGGCGGCTGGCGGTACCACGGTTTTACACTCTGCGGCTCACGTTACCGCAGTTTCATAAGCGTGTCAGAGAACTATGTTGGCCTTCAGGTAACTTAAAACAATATGAAAGTCGCTTATGAAACTGCGGTAACGTGAGCCGCAGAGTGTAAAACCGTGGTACCGCCAGCCGCCGTCTGACTTCCATTGCTCCTAAAAATTTATTATTATGGTAAGGATGACCTCTGGTTGAAGTGAACGGCGTTACCACAGTTTTGCACTCGGCGGCTCACGTTACCGCAGTCTTGGAAAGGGAGGAGTGAGCGGAGGGGTACTCAGTTGGTTACAATCTGCAACCTCACCACTAGATGTCGCCAAATCCTGCATACTGAACCTTTAATTGCTGTTTGGGTTGAATTGTTTTCAGAAAAAGCTGCTTCTTCCATCCATTCGGATGCAGGTTACAATGCAATGCTCAAGTGTCCCTCAGTCACTCACTCACACACCCACACCCACACACACACACACACACCCACACCCACACACACACACCCACACACACACACATACACACACATCTACACAGTGACTGATTCCTCCCCTGTCTTTATACAAGCCGAGCTGAAATCTCTCATCCTTCCCTTTTTAAAAAGAGATAATGATGCTCGTTTCACAGCTCAAAGAAGTCATTAATGTGTGACACAGCCTTGAATGTAGAATATCAAAGCACGGCAGAGTGCGCCCCCCTCCCGCCCACTAACGGGCACAACCTCGTTAAGACGGCGGGGACATGAATTACTCATTAGTCCACCCTGTAATAGGGCAGGAAATTGTTAGCAGCACCAGTTGTTGTGAGAAATGCCCCTTTGAGTCGCTCGGAACGTATAAAGCTCCTTACAAATCTTTCATCTCATTACAGGATCACCATCAATTTTACTCCAGCAGATAAGCTGATGGACGTGCTCCCACCTATGTACCATCATCCACTCTCTTTCACAGATATGATGAGACTGGCAAGGTGAGAGCAGGAAGGCGATATTAGTAAGTCAGATATGACAAGGACGGATTTGTATGAGTTCAAAAGCAACACGAGGCCGTAAAAGAGAATTGCCTGCATAGCTGTGATATAATCCCATTAAAAATACACTAAAGTACATAAACTGTCCCCCTATTCACAAGAATTTCCTTTCATAGGTCTCATTAGTGTAGTAGGACACATTTTTTTCAGCACTTGGAGTATCTTTTTTATTTCTTTTATGTTTTTGGTGGAGGCAGGGACTGACAGAAATGAACTTTCATCCTCGTGTTGCACTAATGTGAAAAGGTGGGCAGAAATGCTACCACTGTGACAAAACTTTCTATTGTAATGTCATAAAATGAAGCACCACGCTGAGTTATTGTCTTGCACGTTAGTTGTTGTCTATGTGGAAAAATCAGGTTGATGCATATTAGCCGTAGGTTTCTATCCTTTATTACTGTCTGAGAGCAGAGCTTCTCTGATCCGGGGTTATAAGGTAATGCTTACTTGACAGGAGTTATTAAGTTGTCTGCAGCGTACAAAGGGAGTATAAAAGCCAGCTATTATTGGTGGTCAGGTGTTACAGCAATTCATCTATGTTCATTATCAAATCCTGGCATTTGCGTTCCCTTTGTCCCTTTTGTGCAGGATGTATCTTCTGAGAGAATAAAAGAGTAAAGATTCACAGCAGCGTATCCACCGCTGTCTGAAGAATGACCAGTGATTATAAGTTCAGCTGAGGTTTCATGATCAAAGCACAGTAGCTACTGGAAAGGACCGGTGTTGTTCACTAACCTCCCTGTTCCTGTTATCAGGTGTGGAGGTTTTGTTAAAAAAAAATAAAAAAAATCTCCTAGCAACCACGACTGGTACTGTGTTAGAAGAAAGAGCACCTTTATAAAGCGGTTTAAGGAAGCTCTGATGATGTAGCGATTGGACCAAAACTTATTTTGATTGAGCATAAACTGGTAATGAATTAGCATCTGATATGGTTTATATTGCTGGTTTATTTGACTGATTAGCTCTCACTAAAATCAGCTGGTACTGCATTTGGTGTTTGGATGACATTATTCTGTGGTGTTTTGGCGCATTTGTAAATAAAGTTTTGCAGTGAGTTGTGAAGGAGAGCTTTGTGTTCTTTGTTTTTTAGCTAGCTTTAGGGATGGCAATATCTGTCTGGTAGTCGGTTGGATCCAGACGGAAATCTCAACAACTGATGAACAACTGCAGTGAATTTCTGTACAGACATTCATGGTTCCCAGAGGAGGAAGCTCGCTGACTTTAGTGGTCCCCTGACTTTTCCTCTAGTGCCACCATGAGGTTGACGTTTGTGGTTTTGGATTGCCATGAAATTTGGTTCAGGCATTCATGTTTCCCTCGGGATGAGTTGTAATTGCCTACATTTGGTGATCCCTTAACTTTCCATACAGCACCTTCATCAGGTTAAAGGTTTTATTCTGTCCAATACTTTGCTTTATCGTCAAATACCATAAACTGGATAAGAAGTGGACGTAGTCACCATGACGTCAAGATGTTTGTGGACTGCTGTTTTGAAGTTTTGGGTTCGGCATTTTGGCCAGCGCTATCTTGTTTTTTGCACAACCGTACAACAATTAACTTTCATGAAATGAAAACACACTGTGAAAGGTTTAAAGTTGTAAGCCGAAAACGCGGACAACTCCCAGACCGGACAACGCTGTGGTAGCAACCTGTCAATCACAAGGTAGCCACGCCCTAAAGCATCCCCAGCTTTATGGTCTATTTGACTCTAAATGGGACCATAATTTACTAAATGAACATCATGCTGTATTGAACAAGACTTGAAACTAGTGATTGAGACCATAAACTCATGTTTACAATGTTTACTGAGGTAATAAATCAAGTGAGAAGTAGGCTCATTTTCTCATAGACTTCTATACAATCAGACTGCTTTTTGCAACCAGAGGAGTCGCCCCCTGCTGGCTGTTAGAAAGAATGCAAGTTTAAGGCACTTAGGCATTGGCTTCACTTTTCACACCCGGAGGTAGCCGCCTGCAGAATACCTGCAAAACTAATAACATCAGCCTCTGCTGTACTTTGTGTTTAGTGATAATTCTCAACTTTTAGCATACTAACACACTAAACTAGATAGTGAACATGGTAAATTTGCTAAATATCAGCATGATAGCATTGTCATGACATTAACAATCAGCTCAAAGCGCCGCTGTGCCAGAGTGTACAGCCTCACAGAGCTGCTACGTGGCTGTATAGACTCTTTGTTCAATGCTTTTGTGTTCTAACGGAGAGCTTCACACATTTTGTTTTGAACTGCAGTAAATATTCACTCTGTTGCATCTATAATCCTCTTCAGGAGACTCCAAAGTGTGCTGTCAGTGCTCTAGTGAAGTGAATTCATTAAGAGTGATTCTCACAGTGCTCTGAAGTTAGCAGAGTATTGTAGTAATGGTTCTGTAAAGTGGCACTTTGCAAACATTACTGTATGCCAGCAGACAGTGAGGTCACCAACATGGTCACGAATGTTTTTGAACAGCGGTGGTCACAAACGTCCTTTTAACATTCAGTCTCGGTGAGAAGTAAATTCTATCTTTGCAGCTTTATGAGTCAAATTTAGCAGCAACGTGATGCAACACACGCTAACGCCATCTTGCTATTGTGTGGCCTGTTTGTTTAATCCAACTTCGATGTCTGTCAGGAAAGTGGGCAATTTGCAAGTCACAAGTGCTCTTGATATAAAATGTTGAAGTAGGGTTGGCTCATTCCCACATTACATCCCCACCTTTCCTCCTTCTCTCCCACTTTTGGCTGTTTGAAGTGGCGGTTGGAGGGCTGTAACAGGAGTATCATTCACTGTAATGGTGGAGCGTCCTCCTCCACAGCCCTCACTTAGATCACTTAATCCACTTCAGCAGTCCGGCGCTGCGCTCTGCGTGAATTCACAGCACGTTCACAATAGGAGGTGAGACGGAGACCTGCGTTGACCTGTCAGCTTGCACTAAAATGCCACACTATAACACTAGAAACCCTCGTTTCCCAGCTCACTTAATATGGATGTGGAGTCGGCCTGCCACACAGCTGCGAGTCAAAATACAGAGAAGTTTGTACAGAGGACATAGAAGATTAATTGTGATAATTATTGTGTATTAGTGTTGATCATGTCATCCTACTACTACTGGTACTACTATCTGTCGATTGCTTTTTCAATACAGGTTTGTGATAGTTTGTAACGAGGACAAAGTGATAAAGAGGGAGAGTAGCTGCTAGTGGCAGCTAATGGTGATCCAAATATAGAATAATAAAGAATAAAAGCTGGAATATTTGTTTGAAACTGCCAGTCACGTCATGGGAATGAACTCAGTAGCAGTAACAGATACAATGTGGATACTTTATATTGACTTATCTCAAGCATAGAGAGGATTCAGAGGCAGGTTTAGAAGTTCAAAAGTAGGTTAGGGCAGCTATAGAAAAGGGTGTGTAGAGGTCGTGTCTAGAAGGTAACCTGCAAATTGCGAAAACTTGCAGAAAACTCTCACGAGACTCGCTGCCCGACGACCTATCCGAACCTTAAAGAGGACCTATCAGGCTTTTGTGCTCCTTTCCTTTCCTTTAGTGTTTTATATAGTTTTTTGTGCATTTAAAAGGTCTGCAAGTTACAAAACCAAAGTCCACGCCAAAGGGAGTTACTCTACCCAGAAACTCTCTACAGAAACACTGCTCCTGAACTGCCTGAAATGCCTTGATTGAAATCCTGCCTTTTTTGTAACATGGTGATGTCACCAAGTAACACATTTGCATAAAACCTGCGTAGCGGCTAGTTTGGCACGACCTCAAACAAAGCTAGTTAGAGCGGAGCAGGAGCGGAGTCCGAGGAGTTTAGTTCGGACGACCAGAGGTGCTGCAAGCCAGCTAGTATGAGAAAAAGCGTTTTTTGAACATTAAAGCATGTAAACATGTTCTAGTAGAAATAAAAAATACAAGTATGCACCTGAGAATAAGCATAATAGGTCCTCTTTAACCATTCAAGGTCAATGCCTAACCTTAACCATCTTGCGAGAGTTTCACAATTTGCGTGTTACCTTCTAGCCACGACCGTGTGTAGATTAGTGGTAAATCCACAGCTGAAAAGTAGACAAATCAAAGGACAAACTACTGTAAAAGTTGTTATTCTGGTTGTTTTGCCACATAACAGTGCTGCAAGTTTCTTTCAAGGGCAGAAAGCCGTAACCTTTAATGCAAAATGAAATGTCTGCTATGGCTGACAGCAGGCTGTAGCCGGTGTAATTTTGTGGTAGTTGTATTAGATTGTCAAGGAAACCATTAGAATATTAATGCCGTGGGCATGCACAGAAAAGAGGCAGGTTGTTAATGAGTCCATTAAGAGGTCGCCGTACACAAATGTGTGAACTGAGGAATGAAATATGTGGAGACCAGCGGACAAGTCAAGTGTTGTGTCATGAACATTTAATAGCAAGAGGGAAGGAATCTGCCGTCGGTGACTGTTGGTTAACCTGTGTGTCAAATGTCCATCACACCCGTAATCCATTTTTCATTTCTGCTATTATGATCAAATACCACGAATACTCTTTAAAGAGAAAATCCTTCTTTCATACATCACTGTAACACCATGGAGGAAAAACAAGGTCATTTTCTTCAGCTGGGTGAGAAAAGAGGAGTCAAAATATACTTTTTTCAGTTGAACATGTCCCACAGAAATGCAGATATACTCAGTGGTGGAAGGTAACTAAGTACATTTAAGTACAATTTTGAGGTACTTGTACTTGTGTTCCATTTCATGCTATTCTCTACTTCTACCCCTCTATTCCACTACATTTCAGAGGCAAATATTGCACCAAATATTGCACCATTTAAAGGTACAGTGTGTATGATTTAGCGGCATCTAGTGGTGTGATTGCAGATCGCAACCAACTGAGTACCCCTCCGCTCAGTACTCCCTTTCCAAGACTGCAGTAACCTGAGCCGCCGAGTGCAAAACCGTGGTAACGCCGCTCACTTCGCTCAGAGCCCATCCTTCCTATAATAACATAACTCTGAAAAACGTCAGGAAAAAAATCCAAAAAAAGTCTAAAAAATGTCATAAAAATGTTTTGCACCTTGTGACTCACTTTACCGCAGTTTTACATGCTTGTTGGAGAACTACGGTGGCCTTCAGGTAACATAAAAACATGAAAGTCTTTCTCTCTCTAGGGCCCATATTTGGTTTGTCCGTTCTGGGCTACTGTAGAAACATGGCGGAGCAATATGGCGGACTCAGTGAAGATGACCCGCTGCCTATGTAGATATGAAGGGCTCATTCTAAGCTAACGAAAACACAACGAATCTTAGTTTCAGGTGATTATACACTAATGAAAACATGGTAATGAATATCATATTTCTGCTAATAGATCCCCTGAAAAGTTACACACTGTTCCTTTAAGTAAAATATCAGAGTACTTCCACCACTGGATATACTTTTCTTCAACATCTGGACAAAGAATCATTGTTGCAAAACTTCTCAGAAAGTCTCAGACAAAATACTCGACACAATAATTTAATAAAATCAACCACAGACTAGAAAAAAGAGAGCAAAGGCATTTTGTATTGAAGAGGAAAGAAAAAAAGTCAACTAGCAACAGGAAGTTTCTTTCCACTGTAAGCTTGAATTATTAAGTACATGTTTACAGTAAATGTACAACACCTTCATGAGTTCAGTCAAGCTAAAAGCTCTACACATCGTTATAACATCGCGTCTGTATCGGGTCATGTTAGCCAGCTAACTGGGAGCAGTCAGATGAGACGAGTAACATTGAGGTTTGACTCTTTGACAGCGTAACCAAACGTGTATTTTATATTTATCCATTATTAAAGAGGGCGTAGGTTGCACAGTAGCTATTTAGTACAGAGGGTAGAGGTTTTATGACTTATTCAAGAGCAGAAAACGCAGCTGAGCAGTCGATGACAGCGAGGTGAACGAATCGTCATTTTAATCTGAAAAGCGTAGCTGACTGCAGCACACACAGAAATGTTTCCGATTCAGAAAGAAAGCACAGAATAAGGCAAACACTGTGAGAAACAAACCAATATCATGACCAGTCCTTCACAATGTACAGTGTCACTGTGTGTGTCAAAGAAATTACAAAAATATCAGTCGTAACAGGGTAATATCTTACATAGGGTCCCTCCAGGTAGCTTTGCTGCAAAATGTCCCCTTGCATTCACACCAGTTATTATCAGTAGTTTCTGTCTGTGTCACAGCCGCAAAACAAGTACTAATATTGTAAAGACATTTTAAAAAATAAATTGCAATCTTTAAACAGGCTTCTCCTTGGCATTTAACTGAAGAAGGGCGTGCTCAGAAAGAGAAGAGTTAATACTTGCATGAGAGTGTCCCAGGCTGACACAAACTCATCTTTTTCAGATTCAAATAAAAAAGAAAAGTAATTTTGAGAGATAAACCATTAAACACGTGTAAATTTGTCCGTTATTTGATCTTTTATTGTGAAAGGTAAGTGAAAGGAAGAACTGTGTTGAGCCAGAGAAATAGGTTTAAAGCTATATCACATCACGATGATAAACAATAGCCTTCTTATTAATTTGATCGTTATATTATTTTAACCCCATAAACAGTAAAAAGTGGAAACCTTTATATTCATTGCCTTCTTTTCCTTCTTGATTTATAGGTTCATCTTGTCTTTTTGCACTCAAAGGGTCTAGAACTGGAAATTAAAGCTATAATCTGCAACTTCTGGGATTAAAATAACTATACCAGTGATATTTTATACATTAATCAGTCTCAAAATAACCTTTCAGTGATGCAAAAATGATGGATCCCACAGTGAGGGTTATGGGCAGCAGCTAAACCAGGATGTAAAATGATTATTTTTAAGAATGAGCCTCCAGATCAGGGGTCTCCAACAAGTAGCTCGCAAGCTCGCTACCCGTTTCTGATGGGCTTACTAAAGGTTCAAAGAATATGTACATTAATTTTTTATAAAACAAAGTCACTTTGTAAAACTGTTTAAATATCTATCCAATCAAATTCACAGACCTCCAGCTCCCTTCTGACACAAAATGGTTACATCAGTGACGCCGTAACGTCATGCGATGGTAGCAGACTGGCGAGGACACACCGGATTTGACAATGACCGCAGAAATTTGCCAGGCCAATAAAAGGCAAAAAATATACTATTTTATTATTTATTTACATGATTTTGTCTTGTTTAGATCTTAAGTTCGGGGTGTTAATTACTTCTAGCATGCTTTTATTGTAAAGCACTTTGTAACCTTGTTTTGAAAGGTGCTATATAAATAAAGTTATTATTATTTTCATGAGAAATAAGTAACTAATTTGAATGACAAATGTGTGTCTCATTTGCAGACCGAACGTGTCAATTAGCTTGTCAACGATGTAACGTCGGGCGCCACTTCACCAAAGTCCACAGCAACTTTTCTTTCCGGCTGGTAGCGGTTTACGAACAGAGAAGGTGAAGGAGCTGAAGATAATGATCAAAAGACAGCGGTCTCTGTTGACCAAACTGAAAGAACGTTAAGTGGCTCACATACTAACAAAACACAAAAAAGCCCTTCGCCTATAGCAGGATTGTAGTAGAGGCGATGACTGTGTTGGCCGAAACGCTATTAAAGGATCATAAAAGTAAAAAAAAAATGAAGTCTGCTCTTGGAGATTTGGTGAAATTTGGCATTAGACATTTTATTTTATAGTTTTATTATTGTATTCTTATTCTATTGTTGATCGTTGCTGTTCCTAGCTGTTATTTCTATTCTGTGTAAGTACATTGAGAGAGCTGCATAAAACCGGAGTCAAATTCCACGATGTAGAAAATAAACCTGATTCTGATGAATTTAGCAAAATTAGCTCTCAGAGGAAAAAAGGTTGGAGACCCCTGCTCTAGATTATTAAGTTTGGTTATAAAGTTTTAACATGGTTGTTTAGGTTTAAGGTTCGGGGAGGTTGGCGTCAGGTTGTGGTCACAGAATCTAGCGGGAACTTACATCTCTGCCAATAACTACTGAAGTGCTGTGTTTTTAGATGTCTTCCTGTAGGTGAGAGTCATTTGAGCATGGGGCTGTGCAGCACAAACACAAACACAAAAGCAACAAGAACAAACCTTGAAAGCAGAAAGAAAAAGTACGGTGAAGATTGTTGCTTCAAAAACTTCTAGTTAATGGCACCGTGCTTCCAACCATCAGACAGAAACAGCCATGAATAGTGTATTTCACGTCCACAAAGAGGAGTTTGGTCCTGATTACCTCAAAGTGGACGACAGACCGGATAATCTGAGTTACCGTTTGTGTTATTTTGCTCATGACTGATCTTTTTTAAATAAAATCCATCCTTAAATGTTGCACTCAAAAAACTGTCTTTTTTAAAAACCACTCCAACAGCAGAGTCCGTCACCTCTCATCTCTGCGTAGTTGAACACTCAGCGGGACGAAGCGCAGTAGCATAAAGGCACTGTGTTATTTCTACAAGCCAATAGAAGTCCAAGAGAAATCACGAGCATACCGCTGACCACTTTTTTTTTCTCAGAAGTGTCCAAAAGGTCCAAACAAAAAAACTCCAGGCAGGAAATGAAGGACTGGTTGGCCTCCAAACACCAATAAAAGAGTCCCACTGAAAGCATCCAGAGGAGTCTGAACTGAGGGGGGCAGAACCAAGGGCAAAGGTCACTCAGTAGTGAGGGCACCGAGGGCAATCTGGTTAGTTTGTTCAACGCCCACGCGGTCAAAACACACACACACACACACACACACACACATACATTCACACAGACGCTGAGCTCACACCTCACTTAGAATTATGAGAGAAACACACAAAGTACGAAGGCGAGCATGTGAACGACGACGCTCATGTTGTAACTGCTTGTCCGTGCAAACGTTGGTAAAAAAAGAAGAGGAATTAAAAGTGTAAAGGAATGTTATCTGGCCAACGCTGTAACAACAGCATCCTCTCCAGACTCAGTGCACATGAACATTCACTCACTCATTCATCCTCACGACAACAAAAAGCCACTCGGTAAGAAAACAAAATCATCTCTCTGTGCTTGGTTCTGCTTGTTCGTTTTGATCCACGACCAGCTAAAAGGTCAAAAAGGTCACTGTCCAAGAGTCTGTTTGGTTAGTTCCATTCAAATCCATTTTTATACACATTAAAAATCGTACATAGGTGGTGGAGACACCGGCTGGAAGGACGGCCTGGCCCTCCTAGTAGTTCACCTCGTAGACGGTCGCTTTCTTATCTCCCGAGCCCGTCACTATGTACTTATCATCTATGGAGATGTCGCAGCTCAGCACTGAGGACGACTCCTTCGACTGTAAGGGGAATAAAAGATGTGTGAAGATGTGAAAAGTGCACTTGAGACTTTGAAAAAGCCAAAAGGGATTAAGGACGTGTGTGTATCTGACAGACAGGTGTTGAACAGAAGATTTATTTCTCCGTAAAGAGTACACACTTCGCTCCCACTGCAACTTTATCTTTTCTTTTTGAGACACCGGTGACGGCTTCTTGTTCAAATGTTTGTGTCCTTGATATACAGGGATTTCTACTTCTGATTTTTCTGTATTCAGCACCTCCACTTGTGTGTTTTTATCAACCGTCTTCCTCACTGAAAGCTGAAAGGTGTTATATGTCTGGTTTAAAGATATTTCCATAAAGGCAGTAACCTCCTTGCTTTTAGACTGTACAGGATTGTATCTGGCCTCTGGTGATGGTTCATTCTTTCACACTTACCTGGAATATGCTGGCTCCATACGGGGTTCTCCATGCGTTGAGCAGATTGTCTTTTCCTGTGCTCACAAACCACTTCCCTGCAGAGGATGACAAACTACATGAGGCCACATCGAGGGAAAATATTTGCCATCCCAACATGTATTAATACCCAAGCGATCCGAGATTAATGGTGGTTAAGGGAGTTACTGTAACACTTACTGTAAATGGTACTTTAAGTCAAACTGATTCTTACATTAGATTTTTAAAAATAGCTGAAAATGTATTTTTCTCTAATAAAAGCTTTTGCCCAAACGGTGCTGAGCTCTCCACCTCCCGCCGGAGTCCCGACTGCAGGTCGAAGGCGGCATCGAAAGCGGATCTGAGTCTGTCCGCGATGGGCTGGTCGCTGCCAGAGGCCCCGCTGGAGTCTGACCTGAAGACCTGCGTGCCTTAAATCGTTTCGTCTGATTTTGTGGGGAATCAGACCCGATGACAGGCATTAAGAATAACTATATTTATTACACGGCTGTGTTGAATACTCGTTTCTGATTGGTCAATCACGGTCTGTAATTTCTCTATAACAGACCGTTGCTATGTATAACAGACCGTTGCTATGTATAGCAGACCGTTGCCATGTATAACAGATCGTTGCTATGTATAGCAGACCGTTGCTATGTATAACAGATCGTTGCTATGTATAGCAGACCGTTGCCATGTATAGCAGACCGTTGCCATGTATAGCAGACCGTTGCCATGTATAACAGATCGTTGCTATGTATAGCAGACCGTTGCTATGTATAGCAGACCGTTGCTATGTATAACAGACCGTTGCTATGTATAGCAGACCGTTGCCATGTATAGCAGACCGTTGCTATGTATAGCAGACCGTTGCTATGTATAACAGACCGTTGCTATGTATAGCAGACCGTTGCCATGTATAGCAGACCGTTGCCATGTATAACAGACCGTTGCTATGTATAGCAGACCGTTGCTATGTATAGCAGACCGTTGCCATGTATAACAGATCGTTGCTATGTATAGCAGATCGTTGCTATGTATAACAGATCGTTGCTATGTATAGCAGACCGTTGCCATGTATAGCAGACCGTTGCCATGTATAACAGATCGTTGCTATGTATAGCAGACCGTTGCTATGTATAGCAGACCGTTGCCATGTATAACAGATCGTTGCTATGTATAGCAGATCGTTGCCATGTATAGCAGACCGTTGCTATGGGCGCAGTTCTGATGTCGGACTCTGGTGGACCTTTTTTGTGTCAAATTATTGATTTCTTAAGTTAGTAGCTGTGCAATAAGCGCATAATGTACAGCTAGCGGGTCATTGTTGTGAAAGAATCCCCTTGAATCGCTGCACATTATCCCTTACAGAAATAGCCAATATTCTCGTTGATGGTCTTGTTTGCTTGTGTGGGTCATATAGAGGCATCAGTTATTTAATTGAGACTGTTTCATAAGAAGTTAAAAGTGATGACAATGTAAACATCAAAATCATCTATTTGTTCCTGCAGATAAATTCATACTGGTGCTCCATGCTAACACTAGCTAACACCAGAAGGCTTAATCTTCACGACTAAAAAGTTGTGTGTCGTATGACGGGCAGTGTGCGATTTGATGATTGGTGGCAGTCTATGCATGTACATGTAGGTACTGTGTCTGTGTGCAGATACTGTATGTATCCAAGACAAATTTCCTTTGGGACAACAAAGTAATCTTGTCTTATTATTTGTCTGGATTTTTACGTCTTGGTCCAACATGATTTCTGGCTGTACACTGCCTCCTCTGAAAATCACCTTCATTTACATTGTAAATTTTGTAATCGCGTCTCCTACACAAAGCTGACACATTTAGTCACATTATCCTTTACTCACCATGTAAAGTAACACTATAAACCATGTACAGCATCATTCAACATAGTTCTAATGCTAAAGCAACAGTTCTCATCAATTCACACAGAACTTGATCAACAAGCCAATTACCCCGAGACTTGGTACATTCATTTCCTTCCTTAAAGACCTTTTCAAAAACACAGCTCAACATGTTTGAAGACAGAATAGTTGATTCTTACCACAGTGAGCGAATCGCAGTGAGAGCACGCAGCTTTCATGCAGGTGGAGCTGGTACTTGTCAGGTTTGGTGACATGCAGGACCTCCACGTTATTGTTCTCCATCCCGACCGCCAGCCACTCGCCCGTTGGACAGTAGCCCAGAGAGAAGATCTGCAACGATTTATCATCTGTGATTACTTTTCTTTTTATATATACCTGTCTCTTTTAGCTATTTCTCTAGTGAATACTTTTAAAGGTGTGTCTCGTCTGTTGTATATGTTGTTGGGGATATTTAACTTCCATTATGCGTACTGTGAACAATAAATAATCTTGAGCGAAACCCAACAGTTATGGTAGTTCTATTTCTTATAGTGTATATATAAATATAATACATAATCATCTCCTATATTGGTTGATTTTTTCCGTGCATGAAGATTGTGTTTGTCTGCGGGGGCGGCCACCGATATTTACATATCTATGGATGCTGGCAGAAGTCCACTGTGTGCTTTTCTACACCATCATAAGCATTTCATACTAATCTGTCAAAGCAGATGGCTGCTTCAATTTCTAAAATCGTATTAAGTACGCAACCAGTCCTGCCCGCAGCAATTATACATCTATACATGAGGTGAATTCTCATGTTTGAAACAATATTTCCCCAGACTATGAAGACACCTGATGGTTGATAAACCTGGTAAACACTATTGTATTTCTTTTACTTTGTCAAATCGCTGGTGTTGAGCAGCTTTTAGGGGGGTTGGAGGGTTACAACAGATATTATTGGACAGCATTAGCACTCTACTGGCCACGTCTGTCCCTGTCTGTCTGCCCTGCCCTCTCTTTAATGCACACTCACCTCCTCCTGTGCACACTGACATTGTGAAATGGGTCTTTTCAGGAAAATTGCAGTAATGGTCTATTATTGCTGCTCTTCTCCTCACCTGAAAAAAAAAACTAAATTCTAACTGCCGGTGTTATTAGTGTTAAAGGTATTTGAGCAGAAAACCGGTGCTCATTCTGGCCTTTATGGAGGGTTAAATGTGTTGAACTGAGCTTGTAAATTACTGCAATAAAGCAGAATCAGAGAGTGTAATCACACAAACTGTGAGTGATTGTGACTTTTACTGTGATGCACACTTTTCAACAATCTGTGCATTTTACTTTAACCACCAAATAACAATAAAAAGTAATGTAAAAAGCATTTTACACCTGCAAACTAATTCCACTCTACTGCTTCACAAACTAGGATCCAAGCAGACATTTAGCATACAGTGACATCAGCAGTTCATAGGAGCTCTATCAGGTTGCAGCTTTAACAGAAACGGTGTGTTTGTGTGTAAAACAGTGTCTCGTGTACCTGGGAGGTGAAGTCGTGCTGCTGCAGCTGCCGTCCCTCTCTCAGGTCCCAGGACCGCACGGTGTTGTCCAGGCCTCCGGTCCACAGCTTGGTCCCGTCATTAGAGATGTCTATACAGCTGGCTCCGTCGGTGTGGCCCTGGAACTGCCTGCAGAAAAAAAACATCAAATCAAAGGATAAGTATGAATATTTGTGTCTTGCTGTGAAGAGACGCTTGTAAGATAACAAAAGGAAAGAAAGTGTCTTTACAGTTTCAGTGTGAAGGCCTCAGGTTGTCAGCATCCAATGGAGTGACATGTCAGGAATTCTTTGATAATGACCCTTTCTGAACATCGATCACATTGCTACTCCAAATAACATAACCTCTAAATATAACTGTAAAAGGTGGGCATTTTGGTATGAAAGACTAATGTGTCAAATTCGTATGTTTAACTCAAATTCTTGGGAGAATTTGTCAGATAAAGTCGATATTTGGGGTTACACGGCGAGAACTATTACTTGTCTTCTCACCACACACACATACCAGTACTGGTATACATAATAACAAATCAATATAATTACAATAAAGCAATGCGTTAGTGATTTCTGGCAGTTAAGCCTCAGACCAATTTACAGGAAAAATTGTAGGCACTTTGTTACATACTACAAGTTAAAATTACACTTCGGACAATAACAATAACTTATAATGTGAAAGGAGAGCACACACAAAGCATGAGAAGGCCCTATTCATTACCTAAATATTATAAAACAATATTCACAATGTCAAGATTATGTAAGAAAGACATAAAAATGAAAATGTTCCTGACCATTTTTAATGCCATTTCCTCATCCCTTCATAACATCTTGAATAAGTAAACCAGCCATTTTGAAAAGAGATACGTTTGATAAGTCACAACTTTATTTTATGCGTGTGTTATTGAAAACATAAACACATTTTAAATACTTTATAAATAAGACCAAATAAATGCATTTAGGCAGAGTTTACAGGCTCTCCTTTTTTTCCTCTCCTCAGTAACAACAAACAGGATGAACGCTAGCCTTTCATATTAGATTCAGTGATATAAATAGGCTGCAATTATCAGAATAATACGAACATTCAGGCTCCCTCATGTGGCTCAAAGGTGTACTGCATATATACATGTTAAATAAAAGACTGGACTTTGTTTTTTTGGCGACTATAAAATCTCCTGCAACCCACCCGTGGGTCCCGACCCAGTCTTTGGGAATGACTGTTATAGATGACTGTCTTGAAAAGTATGGTAGACCAATCATTTGTGGACTTCTGGACTTGACTGTGGACTCCAGAGTTGGTTGGAGGCCATCGGTTGTTGTAGCTATTTTCAGTTTAATTGTATGAAGTTCTGATAACTTGTTTAAATTGGTAAAATCTGGTTTAAAAACCAAAACCCCCGTACCTGACCAGAGTCTGGTTGTGAAGATCCCACACGGCGATGTTTCCGTCGGAGCAGCAGGAGAAGCAGACCTTGGAGTCGGGGCTGATGGCCAGAGCGTAGCAGGCAGGAGCTGACGAAGTTAGTTCAGCCTTGATCCGTGGAGTCGGTGTCGCCAAATCCCAGATTGACAAAGTACTCGCCTCGCCGCCGACGATGAGAGTCCGCCCATCCGGAAGTAGTCGACAGGAGCGGATGTAGTTATCTCTGTTCTGATGTGACAATCAATGCATAAACTAGTTGCTGTATGCAGTAAAACAATAAAAAAAACATGTTGTGTGATTTCTATGAAGGGGTCATTGCACTCACAAGGCAGTCCAGCTGGGATACAGGGGTCTTGTTTCCCGGGTGACTGATGTCCCACACCTTGACGCAGCCCTTGCCGCCGGTGTAGACGTGACGCGTCGGGTTACTGATGGTGACCGCGCACACCACCTCTCCGTGGCTGAGGGTATTGATCTGTCGTGCGTGGCGCGGGATGCCGGGGCCGATCAGCGCGTCCGGGGGAAAAGGCACAGGCTGCATTTGTCCATCGGCGCTCACGTGAAAGGAGTAGGCTCTGGAGGAAGGAGAAGGGACACGTGGAGAGAAGAGAGAAGGGAAAAGGTTCATGCAAATGTGACAAAGAAGAGGAAATAAATGGTGATTTAGGAAACATACGGTTTTCCACCAGGAATGCCTGACAGGTTGGGAGGAAGGCCCGGGACACGTATGTGGTGGTGAGGATCAAATCCCACCTGGAGAATATGAGAAAGAGAGTTTAGAATACAGTTCACAATAAATAAAGAAATAACACAAAAACTAGAGCTGTTGTAGCTGGTATCAAGATGAGTATCATGCTGTTTTCTGTATTCAGCGCACCATGAACTACTCAGCCCCCACGCTGTACGCAGGTCAAAACATGTCTAGGCGTCTAGGATAGTGCCAGACTAACATAAAAGTTTTATTTTTAGACTTCTTAAGTTATAAATGTTGCTTCAAGAGCATTTAAATGACAATAACAACTACAATATGTCAACTAAAATGTCCTCACTTAAACGCTGTTGGTTATATGTAACCCAGACATATAAAAAAAAAAACATATATTTGCAGTTATTATTTTTTTTTTGTATTTTATACACCCAGTGGTACAAACAGAACAAGAAAACAAGAAAGAAAAAATAATAAATAACTAAAAGAAAAATGTAATAATCTAATAAAATTAGATTATTAGATTATTTTTAGATTATTCATTTATTTTTTTCAGTTGTTTATTTATTTTTCTTTCTTGTTCTCTTGTTCTGTTTGTACCACTGGGTGTATAAAATAAAAATAAAAAAATAACTGCAAATACATGTTGGATATTTTGTGTGGATTGCAATAAAAGTATAAAAAAAGTTCTAGTTTTATTAATCATATGTAGGTTAAAACAGGACCAACGGTACAATCAGATGTTTTTAGTTGCATATAAGAGCACTAGTCATATAGAAGATATAATAAGATAAAATTAAAGTAATAAGATAGAATTACATTAATAAGATAGAAAGACAATGATGAGCTAACATGACAATAAGTAATATAGTATATAAATAAACCATAGTACTATATACATATGATTGGTAGGAGACAGTATCTCCAACAGTATTGCACAAATGTAATAAAGAAAAAGGAATGAGATAAATAAAGCTACCCAATAAAATAATACTCTCTCACTCACGGCACATTTTTCCATATGTTTCTATCATTTCCTCTGATCACACATAAGGTGTCAACAGAAGTAAATCCAGTCAATAAAAAAATCACATTTAAATAATTAAAACTGGAATGAGCGGCAGAAGCAGGAAAATGACTAGAATGCTTAAAAAACAGGATGTATGATTTGATTTGAGTTGTTGTTTGTTTACCAGTCTGTCCTTGGCAGGCAAAACTTGAAGTCAATTCGACACTCAGACTGTCGGTCTGCATGTGCACATATACAATATATGTGTGTTTGTGTGTGTTTGGGTACCACTTGTGTGCGTCCATACGCCGCCACCGCAGCAGCAGCCACGGCGCTCATCTGAGGAGAGATGCTATGCAGGCCGGTGTAGGCGGCTCCGGCTCCGCTCAGGTCTCCGTTCATACCCGGGTGAGGAACCATTCCAAACGGACTCGGGTACGAGCAGGGCACCGCCAGCGGCGTACGGAGACCTGGAGCTGCGAGACAAAATGCTGTTTGATACAAGTTGTGTCATTTGGAGGTTAGAGGGCCTGTTTTATCTGTGTGCATTTTGAGAAACATATTTAGTCAAACTTCTCACTGATTCATATCTGATGCACGCCAAGACGTGTTATGTTCTGTTTGCAACACTCACCCAGCGTCTCGACTCCTGGCGGTTTAGCGGGTGCAGCCCTCAGGCCCGGGGTGGAGGTGCTGCTGGGTGTCGGGGCGTCAGAGCGGGATGTGGGGGTGCTGGACTTGGACACGGGTGTCGTGGATTTCTCATTCTGCAACACAAAAAAAGCTTAAAATCTTAAATCTCAATGTCAACTTGCACGATAAACACCTCGCGAAGAACTGCGATATTGCACTCTGGGATTTTTTTTAGTTAGTTGAAAGAGAGTATCAGTGGAAAACTGCATTTTAAAATGTAGCTATCATTCTTATTTTTATAGGTTGACAGTTCAATGTTCAATTTGTTCAATAAAAGAATGGAAATAATTTCCTTAATTTTTTTAATTCAACAATAAATGTATTGTATTTTAGCAGAACACTGAAAGCAGCAGAAAAAACTGAACTGAGTACACTTTAATATATGTTTATTAATCACAAGTAATATTGTTATCGCGATATTCAACAACGTTATCACATATTATAATTTTTTTTCCTATCGTGCATCCTACTTCAGATGGAGCAGAGATCTGTTTGCAGTATGGTTTTAGAGCTAAAAGACATACGCAGCCATTTACAAATGTAATAGAGCAGAAACGTTTAAATAATACAGGAACTATTCATGCTGTGACGGAGTTCATGACTCATAAAATTGATATTCTTTAAAAACGTACAAAGTGTTTAACGCTTTTTGCACCTGATATAATCCAGCGTCTATCACCTTTATTTTGCCCTTTATTTACATTTCTCATTACTTATAGTTGATCATCTTCTGACCAACAGGAGTTTGTCTTCATTAACATCAAACCTTCATTCTCTCCTATACTTTACTCACAATGACTACATTTATCTCAATACCTAAAAATAGAAAACTACCCCGAGAGATGATGAACAAGGAGATCAGAGGGCTAAAATTACCCCCAACGACTCACCAGATTAATCTCTTTGGATTTGGACGAAGGTGTGCTGCTGGAGGAGGCGATGGAGGACGGACTCAGCGGAGCGTCCTTCTTCAACAGGCGACTCTTGTCCAATCCGTTCTCCCGAGGCGAGTGGGCGGGACTTCCTCTCGGAGACGCCGGATCCTGTGGTGGGAGAGCGCAGCAGGCACAGATGAGAGAGGAAGATTTGATTTTATTTTATTTTTTAACACAAAAAGACACCGTGCTGCTAAACTGTGTCGTACCTCGTTGGAGACGTCCACTACCAGGTTGTCGTCGCTCTTCTCTCCATCACTTTCCTGACAGACACATAGAAGACAAACACTGGACTTTCATTCGGTAGTGAAAACATTTGGGAACAATTTTTGTGCTAAATTTACACACACTAATACTGTATAAACTAATATACTTATAACATGCATTTCATGTTCTCAGCATTTTGTTTTATTTTGGAAAAAATTTATGAACTTCAGGGGTTAAAAACTAGTGTCATAGGAAAAAACATCAGTAAAAATACAGATAATGAGTGCTTTTATCCAATTCAATATGCCTTTTTTTTAATAGTACACGAGATAAAAAGGGTGATCATAAAATCAAGGATTTAATTATTGCTCTAAAAGAAGACCATAAAGACTATTTTAATGATTCCTCTGCTATTACGGCTTTTTGTATTTTTGCATGTTTTTAATTATCAGATAAAGTGGTGGAAATGGTTCCTTTGTGTATCATCCAGATGTTTCATCATCTGGATGAAGAACAAGTCATAAACTGCAACAAGCTGAGTTCAAATCCGAGCTACGACCGTTGACATGTCAGCTCTCTCACTCACTGTGTGGGTCTGAATAGGGCTCATGTGAGATAACTTCACATACTGTCTGTCAGGCTGTCTTTGTTTTATTGTGGACTTTGTATTAGAAAGCTGTCGCTCCTCTTTTTTCTCTAAAGTGGTGAATATTTGAGACTCAATTTTGGCCAAAAGTGTAGTGAATGTAGTTCTGATCACAAAACATTCAAATAAAGAACTTCTGCCTTTCCTTCAGAAATAACTATTTAAAATAAAATAATATACGTATCAAGTCATAAAAGATAACTTTACGTTGACTCACATAGCGCGTCGAGGCCAGCTCCTTATCGTCTGTCTTCTGTTTCTTGCTGTCGGACGAGTAATCGCTCGAACTCCGGTGCTTCTCTCGGGTCCGAAAACTGGCCGAAGGAGACACAGACGAGCTCTGGAGGAAACAAGAACCAGATACTTAAAAAACAGATTAAAAAAAAAACATCCTTCCAGTCTTAGAAGCAGCTGTTCTTCGTTGGAACTACTTTCTACCAGATAAACAATCCCACTTAAAACAGTTGTCAGCGTCTTCTGTGAATTATTCAGAGTAACGGGGACACTGCTATTTTTCTGTTGGATCTTTTAAATTTAAGCAAGCAGCAAAATCCATTCACATCCTTTGTATTAGGTGAAAGCAAATAAATCCCAAAACGTGGGTAAATAATACAAAAACTACCTACATGACTACATATCAGAAAAGGTTCAGTAACAGAACCAACCCTTTAATACCAACAATCAAACTGCATTCAGTGCTGTCAGTCAAAGGAAATTAGACACAAGGGCTCAAAAATCATTACTTATTTCAATTAACCCCGGTACATATTGGGTTTATAGCTTATAAAAATACTCAATGAGGAATTCTACAGAAAGACATAGTTGAAGAAATTAAACATTAAAGTTTAATGGTACATGAGGGATCGCCTCGCTTCCCAGCATTGGACGCTTGATGGGCTGCCACTAGACACAAGGCACCTGATTGGATGAACGCTTTCCCTCGTGGGCTGCTGAGCGCAGCTTTCAAACTGGAACCATTTGGAAACTTCTGGAGAACTTCTTTCTTGTATATTACGAAAATAGTTCACCAAAATGTATTTCTGAAAACATTTTAGGAAAGTAATAAGCCATGCAGTTGCTGAATCTGTCTTTTTTTAGATCGACAACGGATAGTTTAAAAGTTTCTCAGGGGGTTTCCAGAGGCGGCGGCGAGTCACGCCAGATGCCCCTGAATTGCATAAAGGAGCCTAGACTTCAACTTTATGCAAATGAGGAGCGGCCAACGTTTGAAATGCATGAATGCTACCAGAATGCATTGCACAGCTGCTTACATAGACAATGAATGGGAAGCGTGGAAAGGACGGAGGCTGTGGACACGTAGCATAAGATGGCTCGGGCATGTCTGAGTGGATCCCTGAAGTGGCTGGAAGATGAGAAAAGCTGAACTGAGACTACCGAGCAAAGAACAGGGACTTTCCTTTCCTCTCTAAAGACCGTGCTTGGTCGAGGAAAATTACTGACATCTTCTGCCCAGGACGGGGTGAAAAGCACCAGTGAGCTACAACTTAAATGCTGCAAATCTTCTGAATGTGTCAAGACTTCTAAGTTGAGCTAAATTAGGACAAATCTGGCCTATGAGCGTGCAGCCAGACAGCAAAGCGAACATCCACTCCACAGCTGAATTTCTACATCACTTTAAAACCTCCTCTTGCTTTTCATTTTGTCTGCGTCACACAATACCAAAGCAGCGCCGCATCCTTGACAGTTTGACTTGAACTCAGCAGCATTATTTTAGAAATGTGGGGGAAGAGTTGATCCATTGATGTCTCTCTTTTCTTAATCAAATATGGCATCCTTTAAATACCATTACTTAAGGATTAATCCTCTTTGAGAAGCAGAGATCAAAATAAGGTCAGCTAAACATTCCCCTCTCTTGCTGATCTCTCTCTCTCTCTCTCTGTCTCTCATTGGGAGGCTCTCCTTATACCCGGCACACGACGGACAGAGAGAAGCAAAATAAAGCAGGACCTTTAACTCGACCTTTCCACTAACTCACGCTTGTAACCTTTCCGCTGCCCTTTGCCGTGCTGCAAGTGTTGATGACAAAGATTCGGTGGGGGAGGAGTGAGGTTGGGTGTGTGTATATATATGTGTGTGTGGTCGGCCAGCACTTGTACCTGTTTACATTTTAGTAGTCTGTATGTGCAAACAGCGTTGAGATGTCAGTGTGTGTACAGGTGTCTCTTTCTGAGTGAGACAGAGCAAGTTGAATCCCCTCCTCTCTCTTCCAGACTGATTAGATTAATTAGCCTGCAAATTAGCTCTTTGAAAAACATCAAGGCAAATTAATTTCGCTGCCGAGACAAATGAAGGCTCCGCCGGCAGTACATGCGCCGCGAGTGTGAAGAGCCGTGCGGTGTGACTGGGTGAAAGTATTAATTTACCAGCACATCATAATTATATTTGCCTCCCATTTCAAATTGATTCTGCGAGTCATGATAATGATACCTGTAACCTTCACTGCTTTGCTCCATCACAGTTTGGCTAAAAAACGTTGGTGTCTCTGTTGTAATGAGAGGCCCAGACTGACCTCTTAATGTTGTTAAGCACCGTGAAGTCGTGGCCAGCAGTCCTCAAGGTGGATGTTTGGCTATTAAAAACAAATTAGAGGGGAATAAACTCAATGAAAAGCTGAAACCTGTAGCCGTTAGAGATGTTTTCAACGTCATCGTGATAACATTCTGTACTTTTACTGTGTAGTTTTGTGTTTTTTATGCTTTATCCACTGAGGGAACTAAGTACCACTGATTGTAATGCTCCTCTTTTTCAGGAACGTCCTGCTCACAATCACACAGTTCACATCAGGAAGCTGCCTGATCTGACGGGTTTAGAGCAGCTCTGCTGGAGCAGCTGAAGGTGAAGGACCTTGCTCAAGGGCACCTGAGAGAGTCGCTCTTTCACTTTCACTCAGATTTATCCTGGCGGTCCAGGGACTGAACCGGCAACTCTCCCGCTACATGTCCACCAGATCCGGTGAGGACACTAGGGGACATGCTGCTCCACTCAACTGGCCGTTCAAGCGGTGATATACCCGATCGTGGAATGCACCGGATTGGTACCTGGTTTTCTGCTTGCCGTTTCAAACAGGAAACAACATGGCGGCCTGCTTGTAAACTCTCTGTTATTTCGTCTAAACAATCCACCAGAGAAATAGTCTACACCACTGCTGAATCTCGTTTCATTTTAGAACTAGTTTCACAGCTTGGTCCAAGTTTTTTGAGCCTTACGCATTGCACTGGACGGGCTCATTTGCATAAAGTTGAGATTTTTTTCTATGCAAATACAGACCCTCTCCAACTCGTTGCAACACTACCACATTACATTGGCTGACTGCATCTCCTGCTTTCCACAAGGAGGGTGAAAAGAGGAGATGTCACGCATCATCATCGCCTCATATTATTGGGGTATAACACATGTGCAGCCTGCACTTGCCGAAATTGAGCCAATAACAACGCACAGCCGCAGCTACGGTTACACTGCGCATGTGTTTTATACCCCATAGCCCAGCCTCTTTCAATAGGCCTTTGCTTTCCATAGGAAATGAAGTGTTGAGGCCACAAGCTCACTTTTCTACCCTTTCGGCCACCACTGCCCCCAAAATATCTTTAAAAAAAAAAATCAAAATTCAACTGCTCAATTACGCAAACGTCCATAATAATGTATCACACTGTGAAAACGCTGTGATATGTGACACAGTATGTGATATAATATTGTGTATGTAAATACTTTATATATCAATATGTGTCTGCAGCTTTCTCCACTGCTGTTTCCAAGGTCAGGAATTAACTCTGAACCTCAGATTTTATGCCAACATGGATGAGAAGACAAACAAAATCATTGAAACAATCATCAACAGCTTCTGAATGTACCTTGTGGTGTTTTCTTAAAAACAAATTCAGCCATTTATACTAATATGTTAAATGGATACAGTATTAACAATGCCATAACTGTATATTACATCTTTACTTTATTTGTTCTCTTCCACCTTCCCTTAAGAAAGACATCACAAGTTTGCTTCTTTCCACTGTGAGTGAAAAAGAGACTATTTGAAAATGTCCTGTATTTCATTCTCTTTGTTTCTCAGCTTCTTTCGCTAACTATCCCCTAAAAATGACGCGTCTGTTCACACCAAAAACACCCTTTAACTCCGCGTCCAAGTCAGTTGGTTTACTCCATCACCTCTGATCCTTCTGTTCGACTCAATTTGTCTCTGATTCTGCAGCCAACACAGCATGGAAGGCCGGACTGTTCGCCGTTTACAGATTTAAAAAAAAAAAAAAAAAAAGAGCATCCCAACATTAACAAAGAGACAGACTGCTTGGTAGAAAAAGTAGAAAAAAAGAAGTGTGATGGCCACCGCAGCGGTCACGCTAACAACAAGCTGCAGCGTGTTTACTCTCAACAAGTGATTCCTTCTGAAGGTCAGCGTAACCCTGACAGCGGCCTCATTAGGAAATCATTCTCCGCGTTTCTTTTCTAAACATACGGCACATCATCAAGGATGTCGACTTTGTTAAAGCGGGATTTTACCTTGAGTGTTTAAGGTCATTGTGTTTTCAAACAAAATCTTTTAATTGCATCTACTACAAACCACGTATCTCCTTTCATCACATAGTGGACTGAAACGGGAATATTACAAATACACACACACCCCAAAAAAAAAAATCAATGGCATTGACAGCTGAACCAACAATTAGCTTCATTACATAAGTACGTTTGAAAGGCCCGAGGAGGTGCAAGTCCTTGAACGCACCACGACTGCATAATAGACTGTCTGCATCGGCAACAATAAGTATTCAGACACACGTGTACGTCTGCGCCCACATACCTTTATCAGCGCGCGAGGTGCTAACGCCAAGGACATTAAGGCGCAGATGTTCATGCAATTCACACACACTGTACCCGGTGGACCGTTGCCAAGGCAACTGTGGACCACTGACAAGGGGCTTATTGGTTTCATGAAGTGACTGTTGGCTGTGTGTGTTCTCACAGGGCGCTAATGAAAGGCATTCATCATTCTGGTCGCTCTATCTTTACCGCTGATTTCTGACGACCTCACACACACACACACACATACACACACACACTGCTAATCGCTCCCATCACGGTGCCTACGGCTTTGTGTGTGTGTTTGTGTGTGTGTGTGTGTGTGTGTGTGTGTGGAGGAGGAGGATATACTACATGGGGGGCAGGAGATAACATATTAAACATTCCTCCTGTCTCCACCTCCTCCAAAACACCAGAGAACACCCACAACCTGCTAAACTCCTGCATGTGTGCGTGTGCGTGTGCGTGTGCGTGTGTGTTTGTCTGTGTGTGTGTGTGTGTGTGTGTGTGTGTGTGTGTGTGTGTGTGTGTGTGTGTGTGTGTGTGTGTGTGTGTGTGTGTGTGTGTGTGTGTGTGTGCGTGTGTGTGCGTGTGTGTGTGAGCTGCCGGAATAAAGAAATGCTAATCTGCTCATTGAGTATTCAACAAACCAAATGTTTGCCTTGGGAAAAAAGCTCAGCTTAAGGGACTAATTACTACAAGTGCTGGATGTAATGTTGCTCTGTTGAACTGCCTCCTTCCTTCACTAGTCACACGGGCGCTTTTTTTGGGGCTTTTTGCTTCTTTTTTCTTCCTCTTTGTCTCCGTTTCCACAAATATGAATATTTTAAAATACATGATTTTTTTGCAGTAAAATGTGGAATACATAAACGACTAGTGGATCAGAGGAAACTAATCTTCAGAGAGGGAAATGATGGCGGTGGATAGAGCTAATAATCGGTTTGAGTAATTTTTTTAAGGAAAAAAAAATCTGAATTCTCTTGATTCCAGCTTCTTAAATGTGAATATTTTCTGGTTTCTTTACTCCTCTGTGACAATAAACTGAATATCTTTGAGTTGTGGACAAAACAGGACATTTGAGGACGTCGTCTTGGGCTTTGGGAAACATTGATCAACATTTTTCACCATTTTATAGACAAAACAATTAATCAATTAATCGAGAAAATAATGACAGATTAATCGACAATGAAAATAATCGTTAGTTGCAGCCCTGACAGAGGATTCTGATCATTATTAAATAATGTTCAAGTAATGAGCCACATTTACAATTCTATAAATACTTATCAACACTTTTAACACAATAATTTGTGTTAAAATATGAAGCAGTGAACATCAAATACGTGTTATATCTAAGTATATGATGTATATATGATATTTAACATCTCTGTTAAAGATAGAAATGTTTTTCACACACAACTACTCTCTGATTTTATACTTTTACCTGAAAATTAGCTATTAATATCAAATTATTAGCATAGTATATATAAATCATAACACGTTTGGACTCTTGTTGTGAGTTTATTTTTCCTTCATACAGTAGTTGACACAGTTTTGAACTAGGAAGGCAAGTATCATCTATCAGTCTCACTTCATGTTCTTTGCTTATGATATCATATGATATGCTTTACCTGAACATGCTGTAAAATTATATAGAACCATTACAGTTATTTATAACAAACATCAAGTTGACAAAAAATGAGTGCTGCCCCCTCTTAGTCAACTAATCTGTTGTTTTGGTCTTAGTCTGAGTGACTTATTTCTAAGAAACTTCTGAGCACATGTCTGGTAAACACCAGATTTAAAGTGGTGCTTTTGTGTGACTCTTTGTGGAGAAACTCAGTTTTACAGATCTGTCGATTAAATCAACTAATAGATTAGTCGACTAAAAATTTCTTTGGCCGAGGAATGCCCTACAAAACAATATTCAAATAAATGCAGCCAAGTAAATGATTAGCATACCATGTTAATCCTAACATGTTTGGACTCTTATCTTTTGTTTTTTTTAACCTCACTTCATGTTCTTGATATCAAATATTAGTCTTCAGCTACTAGCAGGCGAGTTACGAATGAAAAGGAATGAAGAAAGAAAGAGATTGGTGTTTTGCAGGTTGTGTGACCTGATAAAGGAATTTAGATATTATTTAATTAATAAAAAGTCTTTATAAAGCTCAGGTGAGTGAGAATAAATGAGACTGTAGAGCAAACTCGTCATGATGTAACAGAGAGAATGAAGAGAAGAGAACTTACCTTGACCGAGTCTCTGTCTGAGGAGGCGGAGGGCAGGAGACAGAAAAAAAAGACTAATTAAGGAAATTAATTTCTCAGCAACAAGAGCAATAATACATGAGCAAAGATAGACAATAAGTCACACATAAACACACATTACACACACAGAGGAATAGAGGAATATGGCTAATGATGGTTGCCATTGATACTGATTCTGCTTGGTGATGATATTACCTGAGGTCTCATTAATGTCAGCTAAAGATAAAAGTACATTCACTCAGACTTTTCCTGTTATTTCATGCCTGCAGCACTGGAAACAAAGCAGAAATACACGACTATACTGGCTGGCTATACTCAGAAAACAGTGTTTGCATAAAGAAAGACACAAGAAGGACTTCAGCAGCTGCTGGTGCAACTAAAAGCAGTTTGAAAGTTTAAAGATGGTCGTCAACCAACTCTGTCCTGAATTTCTTTTTTTGCCAAAGGCTGCTCAAAACCTGCAAGCAGAGCTTAAGTTGTGCCAGAACAGGATCCGGGACCTCTCGGTTTTTGACTGCCTGTGTTACGGTACCTATTTGCATGGATCCGGTACCTCTCGCTGTATAAAAACAAACATAATAGCTAGTGTAAGCAAGTGGGCGTTTGTGCTGTGAAATGGTGAAATGAGTATGGCTAAATTCGGGTGTGTGTAGATGCGGTGCTGTCCAGAGTTCTGAAACGGTGCGGAGGACATCGATAGACAGAGAGACAGAACACAAGCTTGCTTTTCGTGGTTGTAAATACAACTTTCGTCCCTAATTCCATTTACCCCCCATTGTAGCAATCTACAGACAGGAGGGAAACAACCGGGAAGTGAAGGGACAGTCTACGAGAGTGAGAGAGAGAGAGAGAGAGAGAGAGAGAGAGAGAGAGAGAGAGAGAGAGCGCACCTCCCCCTGCAGATTTGGAGTGATTATCGTGAATGCTCTGATTAATAAATGTAAAAAAAATAATGCTTTGTTTATGACAGTTTAGTTTAGTTTAGTTTTAACAGCCAGACGTTGTACAATGTGCTCCAGGCACTGTGGATTTTTAATACGTTCCGTCTTGCAAGAGGTTGCAAGACGACATCAGGTCACATTTCTTTCTCTTAGCAGAAAAATAAATATTTTCCAGTGGAAGTTCTGTGATCAAGCTAGCAGACTAAATGTACATACTTTGCACCAGAGGTGGGATTCTCTTAAGTCTTTTTATGCAAGTCCCAAGTCATGACTGACAAGTCCCGAGTCAAGTCCCGAGTCCTAAACTTTGAGTTTTGAGTCCTAAACAAGTCATAATGTGCTCTTCACTAAATGTAATACCATTTGCGTCTTCGGCTGTAATTTTTGACCTGCCTGTTTTGCATATTGCAATTAGTTTTTGTTGACTATCGCATAGTTTAATAATAATATATTTAATAATTAATACTTTGGTATCACTTTTCCAACTGGTGCTCAGTAACGTAACGTTAGTTCTTTATGGTTCTCTCCTGCAACTTGATTGGATGCTGTCAGATCGGTTCAAACAAAGTGTATCTGGAGAATTAAGTGTCGACTTGCTGGGAATGAATGGAGTTAACGTTTGATTCAGGAAATGAAGAGACATGAATCCTGTTCTTGTGGCAAACTTTTTAAATAACCTTCTTTTTAATCTTTGGGCTTGGGAGGAAGGTATCAAATATTTCCTGTCAAAAGGAAGTGAAGTCAAGTTCAAGTCGAGTTGCGAGTCTTATTTTAGGTTTTGTAAAGTCAAGTCTCAGGTCATCAAATTTGGATTCAAGTCTGACTCAAGTCCACACCTCTGCTATGTACACATGATCAACTGTTTGTATTTATCACCGAATGCTTTGAAGGTTGAAGGTCAATATATTAACACTGAAAATGGGGATGTTGTCTGAAAAGTTGCTGGATTTTTTTGTAAATTAAGGAGCCCAGAGGGGTCAAAATGAAACCAAATTTGGCAACAAAGTGACCTCATAGGAAACAGCATGAATTAGAACGAATGCATTTAAAAATACAAATAAAGAAAGCTCTTATTCTACATACACGCCCATTCACAGGAACTCAGCGAGAGAAATGTGATTGTTATTGATTGTGCTGCTAATGGGGGGAAGTATAACCTGTGTTAGCAGCTGTTAGCTTTACTGCAGCTACAGGGCAAGGTTAACTGCTCTACTGTAAAAACACTCACAGTCATGCTGCCTGCTACAGAGTAATTAAGAGCTGGCACACACTGTTTCTACACACACACACACACACACACACACACACATTGTACACTCTCTATGTACTGTAATTAAATGCTTGAGCTCAAAGTCAGTCAGCTCGTGGAAGAATCAGAGGCGTTGTGCGTGTGCGTTGTGCATCATTTTGGTGGTGTATCGCTCCCTATTAGACCAATTAAAACAGCATAATGACAAATCAGTTTTTAATTGCTTTAACTGCTGTTCATTCAGAGTACTATCAATTAAGCATCAGCCAGTACAAGTGGTGGTATAACTCACAACTTTGACTGAATATTCCAGACATGTAAAGTAATTTGGGATCATTATTAATTGAAAAAAAAAAAAAAAAAAAAAAGAACCTTCAGTATTTATGTCTATCAAACGCATTTAGTATCTGCTTATGAACGACATTAAACAGTTTGTGCAATTTGTATTAAGTATTGACATGTTATATTAGGTTTATCAGATAAACAAAAGGATAAATAATCTGTCAGTGCATAAAGATTTACAGCAATCTAATGAAAATCTTATTTAATGGGATGTTTGAGGGGAATTTTGAGGCTTTGAAGATTTATATATTCCCCTCTCATATGTTTGCACCTTTCCTAGATACGGCTGTAAAGTAAAATTAAAATTAATATTTGTATTAAATAAAAATGGATGAGGAAGTAACCAAACAAAAACAAAACTTCACATAGTGACTGCTAAAACAGACATAAACACATCAACACCTACAGTACAGAGCAGGTCTTACCTCTCGGGTGCTCGCCGTTGTTGTCGTGGTGTTTCCTGTCGTCTTTGAGCGGCAGCTGGTGGCTCAGGGCGGAGGACAGAGCCAGCAGGCTGGCGGTACCGGCTCCGGGGGGCAGGGGGGGCTGGAGGCCCGCCGGGTGTGGCGTGAGCGGGACGGGGATGGCGTGGCCGTGGGAGAGGTGCTGAGCCTGGAGCTGCTGCTGCTGAACCGCACACAGAAATAATGATTACTATGATGTTGCAATCTGACTTGAAGCACTTTGTACGGTTGAAGACAAAGAAGAAGACAGACGGGAAGGAGAACTGAGGGACGAAAGAAGAAACATCAGGAGCACCACATAATACCTAAAACATCTGGAGCCAGACCACGACTGGATATTAGAGGTGATATATTTTAAAGTATCCTCAATTTTTTTTTTTAAATCTCTGGACACCTGAAAATATGACAGGTGTGTCGGAGGGCAGAACAATGTGAAAAAAAAAAATGAAAAACCTCTGCTTACTCTTGCTTAAAAAAAAAAATGTCGTTAATAAATAAAGATACCAGCAGTAAGCAAGACAGTGTGCAGGAGGTTTTTCTTCATTACTATTATAATAAAAAAATTAAAAAAATTAAAAAATATAGATATATATCACTCAATATACATTGTTTGTTGTTGTTGTTTTTGAAATAAAAGTAAATGTACATTTCCGAGGATCTCTTAAAGGAAAAGTGTGCAACATTTAGGGGAATCAATTGGCAGAAATGGAATATGATATTAATAAGTATATTTTATTTAGTGTATAATCACCTGAAAATAAAAATGGCTCTGAAGAGGGCCGTTCATGTTTTCACGTCGGCCAGCGTAGTTCTCCTACACACTTGGCACACGGGAGAAGTTTCAGTTGGTTGCAATCTGCAACCTCACCGCTAGATGTCGCCAAATCCTACACACTACACCTTTAAATTTAGCTAGATTTGTTCAAGGCGGGACATTTTGCAGTTGAAAAGCAAACTTGTCAGAGCTCTCTGGTGGACAAACTCATGACACTGTGTCCAAATTACCTCAAATATACAGTATGTTTGCCATTTCTGTACTGAAATTCCTTGTTACCTAACAGCCGACATATACGCTGATACTCATAATCTGTGATAGTATAAAACTGGTCGATGATGTCTGCCATGCCGATGTAAATCCACGGCTCTAAACCCTTTGCATAAAGCAATCAACAGGTGCTTTTTGGAAATATTAAAAACACACTGCTGTGCTGAACAAATATTGAAAGACCTATCGTTCACATTGTAAAACTCAATAGTTAAAAGAATAAAAATGGCCAATTACTGAACTTTAGTGAATAAATAAGGTAGAAATTATTATTATTCATGTCTTTCTCTTCAAAAGGAAACAGCTAACTGGTCCATTTAGCAGTCAGTGTTTAATTCCACTATCATCTTTAAAAAATATCTTTCCCACTCTATGTAAAGCATTTATCTCTGTTAGATCTGTCTTACAGCATCTACTATTACTGTGTGTGTTTGTGTGTGTGTGTTTGTGTGTGTGTAATACACCCACTCCTATGATGGCGTTGAGTTCAGCCATGGTGACCTGCTTGGCCCGCTCCACCGCCTGCACCACCTGCTGCTGATGCTGCAGAGAGACACACAGAGAGAGAAGTGAGATATCGAAACAGCAACTGAGACGCAGAAAAGAACATCTGTTGCTTTATATCCAGACATCTGGATTTTTAAAGAGGGATTATGAAGATTATGACCTCTGTGGACGAACAGAAGGAACTACAACAACGAATGTATTCCTCCTACACAGTCCTCTCTATGGTATAAATGAAGATCGTGATTAAGAGTCTCTGCACACCTCACATCAAAGTGATGCTTGTTTTCCATCAGTCTGTTTTTTCTATCAAACCTGAATCACAGCTAAATGGCAGCTGTCAGACGTCAACATTATACAGCCTGATTTACACTTATCAATCAATACACAGCAATGCACTGATCATAAAACCTGACAAACTGTTGTACATCTCATTAAACCAGCCTTAAATGTGCAGTAACAGAACAACATAACCTCATACAACAGTTCGTACGATATCTTACAAAAAGTTATTCCTCATTTTTGGGGCGTTTTCCTACCAATGTCCAGCAATACGCGACGATTTATGCTCGTTACATGCATACAGTCTTTGCAAAATAAACTTCCGTCTCCACAGGATACAACTTGGTTAGGTTTAAGCAACAACACAAATTGCAACACTCTCGCGAGATGGTCAAGGTTAGGATAGGTCGTCGGGCAGCGAGTCTCGTGAGAGTTTTTTGCAAGTTTTGACGATTTAAGGGTTACCTTCTAGACACGACCAAGATTACGGTTTGGGTTAAAATAACTCCGGAAGTGGCGTTACTTAAGTACGGAAGTTACGTGACAAATAAATCCACGTCGACTTCTGTCACACGGGACACAAAGACTGATCTCCTGTGCGAAAGTCCTCCCTAGTTTGTGGCTCTTTGTACTTCCTGGTTCACGATTACGTGGATTACATCCGAATTGATTTTGTTGGATATATATACGAATTATGCTTAATTTATGCTTGCCGCATCCACAAGTGTCCACACTGCCAAAGTGACGTCACACCATCAGACACGGCCTTTCGCAGGGGGTTCCGTGCAGCAGGTTTTCGCCGGTCCGTGCACATCCAACATGTTCTAACTATGCGGACGCGGAAGGGCGGAGAAGATGGAGCACTTTGAGGAGCTTTGAGAATGTCACGAGGAGAAACCTGCAAGGAGTACAGAAGAGTCAAACGCCACATCAGCTCATCTCCGTGCGTCAGTCCTTGCGGAAAGTATAAACAAAGCTTTACAGTGCATTACTTTTCGTAGGTAAAGCTACGAACGGTGTATGAGAACAGCCTGAACAAAGTGAGCTTTACAGTCTCTAACTGAACCTCGAACCAGATCCAGATTAAATGCCATCAGACAAGTACCGCAGAGTCAGACTCTGCTCTTTATTTAGAAAATAAACTCACCAGTGTGTTCATTAAAACTCACCGGATAGAAAACATGAGCAGCTAATTGGGGTGTAGCTACTAGTTGGTCAAGTGTAACGTTCACAGGCCAGTTAATTCTGTCTTCGGGGAGCAGAATCTGAAAACCAAACAAGTGGAGGACCGAGGGGACGGTTCGAGATCCGTGTTTACTAATGTGTCCAACATAATCTGTGGTACGAGTGGTCAAACATACTGATATAAACAACAACAATATCTTATAAAGAAGTGTATGCATATCATTATGTACGCTGCGCTGGAGATGATGTTTCACTTTAGGATAGTGAAACATTTTCAACCCTAGTGTCTCCTACAAAATGACATGTCCATACAACAAAATTTCATTCTTAATTACGTTCGGAGGGAAACGTTTGTCTTTGACGTAGGCTATCACAAATTTGTTTGTAATAGTCCGCAGAAAGCCACAGCACGTGACGTGGTACAACGTGCGACGCGCAGAGAAGGTGGCGTAGTATATTCAGCAACCGTTAATGAAAGTTACATGGAATGACAACGAGTATAACAAGCGAGAAAATGCACTACGGGTGGGCAGACTTTCCTCCAGGAGACCGCCGTTTGTGTCAGTGTGAAACTAAAAGTCAACGTTCACTTATTTTTGTTGCCTAAACCTAACAAAGTTGTTTTGTTTCAATGTCGTAGTAATTTTAAGCCAAACCATGATGTCTTTTTACTAATAGTTTTGTTGCCTAAACCAAAGTAGTTTTGTTGCATTATTTGTTTTGTTTCAATCCACAACGTTAACCACGTGTTTAAAACTGTTTACAACTGTTACCGTAATCCAGGAGAAAATATGTTTGCCCTGTAATGTAATTAAGAATGCAGTTTAGTTGTATGGGGGATGTAATTTTGTAGGAGACAGGGTTGAACATTTTACATCCATCAGTTTTTCAACATGTTTATGGCGCAGCAGCTATAATTATAAATTCTATACAATTCTGTTTCCTGCCCACACATCTCAAAATGGTGTAGCTGAACACTTCAACACAGAGAAAACAGACGTATTTGTGGAGAGAAAGAGGCAGATAGCCAGTAAGAGAGACAGACAGCCAACAGGGCAAAGTCACCCAAAGGGTACGGAGCGAGAAAGACGGATCCAGGCGGAGAGAGAGAGAGAGAGAGAGAGAGCGAGAGAGAGAGAGAGAGAGAGAGAGAGAGAGCAGCGAAGATTCATCCAGGAGCGCAAAACATCAAAGTAGGGCAGAGAAGAAAGAGCTTATCCGGTGTGGAAATGAACCTGACCATCGAGTTCAGCTACACCTCTGCAGACATCTAGAGTCTAACCCGCCTGGACGTGACTCACACACATGAAAAGATCCATCGGTTTGATTGATGTATCGGCAAATAGCTTCTAAACCATCATTATCAATAATTGTAATAATTACAGACACCAGATATTCAATAACCAACAATTATGTTTGACATTTCAGCCAAATCAGATGCTTTTCATTAAATCACACTGCCATTAAGAGTTTATCTGTGATACTGTAACATGATATTTGATGCAGGAATAAATGTCTAAAACACGCTTTGTTAGAAAAACGCTGTTTCAAAGTGTCTGCGATAGCTGACGGAGATGAGCACAAGTTCAACTCAAATGCAAAAAAACAGGAAAGGTAATTAACTTTGTCATAACATTGTTAAACATCTTTTTTTCTAAAGTGGGTGGATCACTGAAGGCTTCCATGTAAAGTGCTGACTGTCACACGTTTACACTGTTTCAACTAGGGCTGCAACTAATGATTATTTTCATTGTTGATCAATCTGTGGATTATTTTCTCAATTAATCGATTAGTTGTTTGGTCTATAAAGTGTCAGAAATGTCGATCAGTGTTTCCTAAAGCCCAAGATGACGTCCTCAAATATCTTGTTTTGTCCACAACTCAAAGATATTCAGTTTACTGTCATAGAGGAGTAAAGAAACCAGAAAATATTCACATTTAATTAGCTGGAATCAGAGAATTTTGACTTTAATCAATTATCAAAATAGATATAATATAATATAAATTTAGTTGACAACTAATCTAATAATTGTTGCAGCTCTGGTTGCAGGGAAAACAAGACTGTAAATATCAAAAGCTTCCTGCAATCATTACAAAAACTTTTAGAAATCCACAAAAAAGAAAGAAAATTAATTCAATTCAATCAACAATTGGCTAGTAAATGTAGCATTTAATCAGACAAAATGGCCAAAATTATTAGATCAGTATGTATTAGTTAGTATTAACTAAAGTATGCTGGATTTGAGGCTTATAGGGGTTTGTTCTAATACCAGTGCTACCATGGTGACTGAGTTTTGGCTCAGATACCAAATCCATTACTTGCAGACTACAAAAGCTTGTCTACAAAACCCTTTCTCCTAAAAACAAACAAACAAACATGAGCATATAATAACTTTGCTTAAAGAACATGCAGTATACATTCAGCAAATTCATGAGGGGAGACAACCCATGCAAAAACACTGTTTTTCATGCTGGTCAGTTTTTAAGATTTTGGGCTATTTTGATAGAAAACATCCAAAATACAAATTGAGGTGCTTATTTTACTACACATTGTCTATTTGCATCTGTAGATTTCTCCTAAATTCAACCAAAGTTAGCATTAGATAATGCCTCATTTGCATATTCAAATATTAACAATTCAGAAAACTTGTAATATGATTCATTTCACCTGTAGTATCTCCCCTTAAGTCAAGAAATATCTGATCAAAGATTGAGCATAACACGACTACGACCCAGGACCTCAGCGCCAGTTGTCATACAGAGTGTGAGACCCAACCCTATCTATATTCTATACATGCACAATTATAAGTATTAGGCGTAATTCTAATAACGGTCAAATGTTCCTGAGCAATTACTTCTCGATACATCATCCTGTTAGTGACAACAATGTTGCTGTCAACGAAATAACCAAACTGTAAGAAGGAACGACATCCGAAAATGACAAAACAAAAAGCTCCAACAAACACGAGCTCACACGCCGTCGATGTGATTTGCTGCACAACAACAATAATAATAATATGATTGTGTTACATTTCATATGCGCAGCCAGTAAAACGAGGCCGTGCATCAAAACAAAGCCGGTCCCTGCCTCCCCTCTCTGCGGGCCTCAGGGCTGTGTAGCAGCACCACAGTCTAATGCCATTATTCCTAATCCACCCTAAACCCTCCTAATCCATGGCTAATCTGGAGGAGAGCTTTGGAGTCCACACTCACTCCTTCCTGCTGTTCCCACCCCGCAACACACACACTTTCAACTCCTCCAGAGGAAGGATTTACCAGCGAAACACACACACCTAAAGATTCCATAATAAACATATGTATGTATGAAACACACCTCTATCACCCACTGCTGTACGTGCACACATTTACAGTGTGTTTTACGTGCATGCAGGTGGACAAACACACACACACACACACTCGCTCAGCCGCTGGCTCCTGCATATGTTAGTGGGAGACATTTAATAAGTTCAGAGCATATCTGCCTATCCCGAGCAGGGAGGATTAGCCCAGGATAATCTGTGTGTGTGTGTGTGTGTGTGTGTGTGTGTGTGTGTGTGTGTGTGTGTGCGTGTGTGTGTGCATATCTTGTCTGTTTTGCCTCACAATCCACCACACACACTTCTCCTCCTTCTATGGCTCCTATCTGTCTCTCTCTGTCTCTCTCTCTTTCTCACCCACCTCCGTCTTAACTTGCAGCGACAGGCGGCGTTTTTCTGAGTCTTACCTCTTGAGAGAGGAAGGGGATGACTTGGGCGCAGATTGCGTTCAGCCGTTTGACGATCTCCGCCTAAAAGAAGAGAGAGAGAGAGGTGGGCGCAGACAACACAATCATCATCAACAGACGAGGAGGAAGCGGCGTCCTCCTCACACAACCTACAAAACGCTCACATCAAACTCAGCGTAATAATGTGTGTTAAATTAAAGTCAAAGCCCACTTTGTTCTCACATAACGGCCGGATCGTGTGAAACAATAGTAATTTGATGCATTCTCAGTCGTTGAAAGCTTTTACGTGTGTCGTTAGAAACATTGCGGCTGAGGTCGAATAGTCTTTTTTGCTCAGGAAGGTTCCTAACGGAGTGAAATGACCCAGAAGTATCTCAGAAGCAGCCATGATGAGAGCTGTTTGAATCCTCTAAATGTTAAGGAAAGAAGCTTTAATGCTTCCTTTCTTATCTCCTTTAGCATAGGACACACTGGACCATCCTTTACCAAAGGAAAGGAGTTATTAACATCCCACAATTCTTTGCGGCCGCAACTTTTAAAGTGACTCACCATTCGGCCATTCATGATTACCAGCGATATGCATATCTTGCATAATATTTTCATACAGTCATATACTAATTGGGATTCATGTTGATAAGTGATCAGTGACAACCATTTCGTTTAACTTTATTTCTAGTTATTTATGTTACAGCAGCAGAAGGAATAGCAGAATCTGAAAGAGCTATTTAAGCACGTACGGGGGGGAAGCAGCGTCTTTTGTAGCCCATCTTCAGAACATTGTAGTTTTACCACATCAATAACATCCGCCGCCGTCGCATCATAATTACGGAGCTTATAAGTTTAAGTGCAGTCGGATTCTCTCAACACCGCGGTTGTCTTTTCTTAAGTCCTTATGAATTCTCCTTCTCATCTTTCCTTGACCTCATCATCTTTTCCATCGAGGTCAAGGAAAAGTGGTTAGGAAAAGACTTTTTTGACTTTTCAATCGCAGCCTATGTCTGGTGGGTTTTTCTTTTGGCCCACAGGCTTTGCAAACGTTTTATGAGTAAAGAAATACACTCAACACGTTTGTTAGACCTCAAGGATACACACAATGTGTTTTAATGAGTAACACTGATTGTAAACATAACTTTTGTTTGTTTACAAGAAAACTCCACAGGGCCCCTTTAAGTTATAAGCATTTTAATGAGAAGAAGAAAAAGAAGAAGAAGAAGAAGAAGAACTGGGAGGATAGCATGAGCAGCAATGGTCACGACAAAGAGCAAAACCACCAGAAACTTCATCTGCAGACAAATGCGAGGCATCAAAGTGCCGCCCACATTGTGTGTTTTAAAGATGATCTCTGGCGCAGGCAGCGTGGTAATGAGCGCTCACTGTAGCACCGGTGTCACCAAAACAGAAAACACAAACCTGACGGAGAAAGAGCTCTCTGAAACAGATTGTCGGCAAAGAAGTCTGAATAAAGCGGAATAATTTATTCATGTCAACCGGGGAGTGAGTTAGTAACGCATTATGATCTGTATAACCTTGTCAGGTTAAAGGCACTGCTAAATGAATGATGCATTCAGTCGATGGACTGAAAATGAATCAACTATTCATTCAGCAACTATTTTGACAATCGATTAAATGTTTGAATTATTAATCAAACACAAATGCCAAACATTATCTGGCTTCTGCCTCTCAGATGGGAGGATTTGCTGACAAAATAAACTGTGATGATAATTGTGACTGGCATTTTTCCTTAGATTTTATAAACTAAAAGATAATAAATTGTAAGAATTATCAAAAGTGAAACTAATCATTGGTTGCTGACCTGGTTGAAGATGATCTTCAATGAGATTAAGATTAAGCTAGACAAACCTAATCACTCCAATCAAACGTTTTAGTTAATACACCTATAAGGCTGCACAATACATTATCTAACGTCATCAAAATGTCAACTGTGATATTGCACTTCATTGCACTACATTTTGAAGTGCTGTTTTCTACCGATGCTCTCTTTCAACTAACTCGAAAAAAATCCCTATCACTTTATTTTACTGGTGACATTTCAATTTGTTCAATAAAAGGACGATGGAGATAATTTCCCGCCGTTTCTTTTAATTAAACAAGCAAATTGTTGTATTTTAGCAGTATACTGAAAGCCGTAGAAAGGCAGAACTGAGTACACTTTAATATATTTGTAGTTACTGCACGTAATATCGTTATCGGGATATTCAACAACCTTAACGCATATCACATATTTTCCTCATATCGTGCAGCCTAAATACACCCCACACATACACACACACAATTTACACTGACAATAATACAAAACTCATGATCATCATTCTTGATGTAGAGCATTGCATCCTTGGCCATGAAATAGTGCTGATGTGTTCATCTTTTCTATCGATCAATATATCTACATACACACACCGGGTAGTATGAACACACTCCAACACAACATTCACATGTTTTTAAGAGATGTGTCAGCTGGTAGCTTTTCATCAATCTTGAGTTACTCTACATCAAATATGTGCTTCTTCAGATAATTAGTTGTTTAAAAAACTGTCCCCTAACTTAACAAGCACAAGTGAGTTTGTTAACTTACTAAAAATCACTGTTGCATGCTATATATATCATGTGTCATTTTTGCTGAGATGCCGTAGACTTCCTGTGGACTCTGCTGTCTAAACCAGTCAAGACTGAATAATGGAAAAGAAATAAATGTCAGTCTGTTGAGCAAAAGCCAGAAACGGAGAACAATGGGATTGTTTGAATCACAGAGAGCGTTTTTTTTATTCCATTCATTCTTCTTCCTTGTCAAAACCTGGCACCAACATTGCACCCACGATGCAACCTGATCGCATCATAACAGCTGTGTGCTATGTAGCCTTGAGCTGCGAGCTTCAAGCAGAGATGAGGAGCTAACTCCACACCAACAGGTTACTTTCATCTTCAGTCTCTCTCAATGAACATGTCGTAGAGACGTCTGCAATCGTAGAGATGTCTGTGCAGGCCTACCTGCCCAGCCAGTCTTCCCTTGAAGGCATCCGTGTTGAAATGAAAGTCACAGTCGGCGCATAGTTACAAAAATTCACAGGTGCACGACCAAGCGGCGTGACAACTTGTGGAGCCTTCACGCACAATGCGAAAGCCGCGATGACGTCATTTTCTGGTGAGCGCACCTTGCGCCGGCTTCACTACGTCGACCATAAACCAGGCTTTAGTCACTCTGAAGTCATGTGAATCGTTAGTCAGTGAAGTTAACGTCAACCATGACTGTTTCCTAACCCTAACTATGTGCTTGTGTTGCCTTAACCTAACTTCCTTTGAAAGAAGTTTATTTTGAAAGTACACTATGCATGTGACAAGCGTATACTGACATGTCGTCCCTGACACGTCCAAAATTAATGCTAGAGGGGTGCCTAGAGCGCCATAGTCCAATGCCGAGGTGCACTAGCCAAGCGGCGGGATTTGATGAGTGTGTTGTCCCACCATCTGATTTTTTTCAATTCAAATATCAATATCAGCCTCAAAACTCCAGTATCGGTCTCTGCTACTTATCCTCCAGTATCTCTGGAAAGTTATTCCACCGCTGCACTTTATGAACCTCAATCAGCATCAGCCTGATGGATGATTTGTGAATATAAACCCAAGACTTTGTCCTCTTGAGTATTTAGACGAGTACAGAGAGGGGAGAGCTCTCGAACAGACAGCTGAAGGAAGACAAGAGAGGTTTTTTGTCGACTTAATCAGCTAAATTAAACTAAATTACAACTGAAGAAGCCATCACGGACTGAGCTAATTCCTCCAAGTCCAACACCAATGCAGAAGAAGCTCCGTGTCAAGGGCTTGTTTCATGTGTATAACCTTGACAGAGGTGAACTTTGCTCTGGTATCAGTAGTACCAGACGCCCCCGGAGGCCATGAGAGCAAACCTGCAGACACACACCGATACAAACCCATCAGACAGTCTGCACAAGCAACACTGCGGCAGGATGCTACACATAAACACACTTGCACGTACACACACCTCCACAGCCTTCTCTGTATTCATCAGATGTTTTTACTGAACCCAAGGGTTGGCTTTTAAAGATTATACAGCACTCTCTCTCTCTCTCTCTCTCTCCACATCAGGTAGGATTTTTTTTTTCAACAGGAAATTGCCTGATCCTCTGTCCCAAAGGGAGTGCCAGTAGTGCAACTCCAATCCAAACACAAACACAGAAAAAAGACACAGACTCGCAGAAAACCACACACTAAATGGCACACGGGGATAAACATCACTTTCTTGATTTGTAAGACTAAATGCGTACAACTATATAACAGACAGTCTTTCCTCGAGAGGTCACGTGACCTGCAAGCACGATGGTCGGAGACCTCTGGGGCTCTGCTCCTTCGGTACCGGTTTTACAAATAATTTGACTTCCAAAACTTACAGCAGTATTTTCTTTGGTCATATAAACTCTATAAGATGTCAGGCAACAGGAAACGGTTTGACTTGACGATTGAACAGCCATCAGCAAAGCAAAAACAACAGGATGCAAACAGCACTGCAACTAGCGATGCTCAGAAGAAGCCATGTCCTAACAACAAGATCGCCTGGAGGCGGTTGTCACGCGATAATAATGCAGAGTGAAAAAATCAGTTTAAAAAAAGCTCCAGTAAGATATTGATGAGGCTTACAGGTTGGCAACAGGATGGTAGTCCGAACAAACAAATCCGGGACAGGTGAGCAGGTCAGGAACAGATCAGGTTCAGATAGATGGAAAGCAAAGGCATAAGCATCAAGGACAATCTTACAGGGAATGAGTTGAAATGGGCCGGTTATATACTGCAGAGCTGATGAGGCAACAGGTGAGCAGGTGGGCGGTAAAGGGGTAACAACAGAGGAAGATGGGAGTGGCTAGAAGCGGGAGTCAGGTAACTGGGACAGGTGGAAAGGTCTGAGGGCATCTAGTAGACAATTGAATGGAGGCTAGGACACGGTCTTGAGCTATGGGGTATAATACAGTGTGACTGGAGCTGCGATGTTGGAGGGTTATAGCAGACGGCGCTACAATTAAAAGGGATGGTGTCCGCTTAGCGATGGTGAGCTTAGCCTGACAGAACTTTTGGATGGTGGCTGATATACAACATTTTCAAATAAAAAGCATTTGCTTATGGTCTTTTATTAAAAATCTTTCAACACACCCTCCCTGCGGCCGCCTCAGTGAAATTAATCAATCATCATTTCTGTACTATGGACAGCGCCACACCTACACATGCAGCCTCTACACACAACAAACAGCGCTGCCCCTGGTTCTGAAACGCCACTGATAAAAAATGCACGTGACAGGTAAAAGTCAAATTGCGTAGCAGCAGTCGGTGGGAGTGGGTGATGGTGACCAGTATCGTTGGACATCTACAAGACACCAGATTTCAGATAGAACATTTCAAACCTGTCTTTACACTAAATGCAAACACCAACATTATTTATGAAAAAGCACTTCCAGCTGCATTTTAAGTACAAACAGCGCTATGTAAACAAGGCAAAAGTGAGCATGGCTCACCTACCCCTCGCTCACTGCTTGACCCCTACTAAAGTAGAGCCAAATGTTTTGCCCTTTAGGAACTAATATAATTAGTCTATTGAGCACAATGTAGCTTGTTATTAGCTCACCTTCCTCAAGTCCAGGGAGCACCCTAGACTTCTAACCCCCAAAAGGCACAACTAGACCATACTGTCAACCATCATATCAAATTTGAAGTTCCTAAGTTAAATAGTTTCTGAGTTCTGCTCCGGAAACGAAACGGATGGACGGAAGGAAGGAAGGAAGGAAGGACGGCTATATAACCCCGACTACGTTGTCGCGGGGGTATAATAATGTTTAGTCTCACAATAATACTATACCTTGGATGTGTTCAGTGCTACAGAACAGCAGTCCAAGGCTGAAAGTTGACTCTTACATTTCTTTTTCATTTGTCTTTGTTCAGGCAAAAGATGTGCGCTCTGCCAAAGAAGCAGCAGGTGAAGGTTTCTCCAGTTGAGAGTAGATGCTGCAGAATAGACAAAGCAGCCATGTTCTCTTCAGCCAGACAGCAGACAGACTGAACAAAAACAATCATAAGTGCAGAAGCAGAACTTCAAGCTGAGCCGTATTCACTCTGCAGACATTTGCAGTCATTTATTCCCACAGATTTGAGACGTAATGTACTGAAGAGGTTCCACTGAGTACATCGATTCATTCAATGTTCACGCTTGACGATTCACTTACTGACAACTATCTCACCATGTCAGGAAACATCTTTGACATCCAAGGGCTCTCATTCTTCCTCATGATGTGTTTTTATTACCGAGTGTTGTGCTGAGCTTTTAAGACAAGACTTCAGAGGCAATAGATGCTGTTAAACATATCTCAGGATGTCAGTAGAGACGTTTAGAGTCAAGCAGATGGGGAACTGTGAGGAGGGCTGCAGTTCAACTCACCTGTGATTAACACAGCGCTGCAGCCGCTCCCACACACAACCTAAAACACTGACATTTTCATTTTAGATTTAACGTTTATCCAGGGAAGACTCGCTGTGCACACATGCCCTTTTTGAGCTCGGTTTTGCTTCACATTCAGACACACCGGGGAGCTGCCCGGCACATATTAGCCTCTGGGAAACAGTTGGGCTTTAAGTGCCTTGCTCAAGGGTCCCTTAGAGCGATGTGTTGAGGGCAAAGGAGGCTGCGCTCAGTGTTTGCACCGTGAGAAGAGAATGAATAAAAGAAGTGCTTCTTCCTCTGGTCTAGCATAAGGAAATGGATGTTCAAGGACGCAGCGAATGGATGGCAGACGGCTACAGAGGTGAGAATCAGGCTGTTTGAGATGTTGCCACATCTGCTTGGACATGAGATCGCTGCTAGGCAACGCCACAATTAGAAAAACACCACCTATCAAGCTCCCAAAGTATTATTATTGATTTTGAAGTTTTAAGGGGGCATTTTATTCCTCTATTAGAGAGCTGACAGGAGATGAGAGAGATGGATGAAGTCTTCATTCTGTTACTGCGTGGCAAGCATGGTATAACTTTGTCAAAAAATAAATGCAAACTTTATGCTCAACTGTTGAATCTGCTAATTGATATCATACAGAAAAGAATGAAAACTGTCTGGAAGACAACTGCACATTTTTCTTAATGGTTTTAATGGAAAATATATATGTAATTTAGAGCTGAAACAATTAGACGTTCAACAGGAAATTCATTTTTTAAGTAATCTTTTTAAGGGGAGACACCCCAGATGAATGGGGTAAAAGATTTAGCTAATATATATCACCATGAAAACTTCCCCAGCTGATTATGCACATTAAGGCAATTATTTTTTGTATTACAAGTTTTCTGAAAATGTATGTTTAAATGAGGCATTATCTTATTAAATGTCTGCTAATTTGCATACATTTCCTGAACAGAAATCTAAGCATTGAATAAAGCCAGGTTGGAAATTCTTGTTTCATTTCGTTGACATATTAGAGTCAAAAGCTTTCACAGAAGTGATTTTGGATATCTCTTTTTATCACTTCATAAATCAGAAAATACTTGTGTCAACAGCCATTAAAAAAAAGAACAAAATGTTGTATAAATCAGGCTATGAATGATACATGAACAAACCCCTCTGTTAAAACCTCCAGAATATAGATAGGAATGAAATTCGGCAGTCTGGTGGATGTAAGTGGCTGGCTTTTCTTTTATAGAAAACAGCCTTTTAAGATATGGATTGTGATATTTTATACATTTTGAAAACACTACAGGAGAATAACTAATAGATATCACTTTGAATCTCCCCCAGATCATTACGCACATTAAGACAATTATTTTTTGTATGAGAAGTTTTCTGAAATTTTATATTTAAATATACAAATGAGGCATTATCTGATGACAAATTTTGATGTATTTAGGAGGACTCTGCAGACGCAAATAGACAAAGTAGAAAAATAAACATCTTAATGTGTATTTTGGATGTTTTCTTTCCACTAGTCTGAAAGAAGACATGTTATGGAAGGAAAATAGCGACCAATGCATGAAAAACAATATTTTTGTCTGGGGTGTCTCGTCTTGAGTAAAAATGCCAGAAAAAGATCACAGACTCCAGCTTCTCAAAAGTGGGTATTTGCTGGTTTTCTTAGTCTTCTATGCTATTAAACAAATTATCTTTGGTTTTCTTTTACTATTTTTTATGGACCAAGCATTACTTGAGGACATTACAAACAGATTAATCGATAATGACAAAGTTGTAACCCTTACGATGTACTTTGTGGCTAAAACATGCAAAACCACTAATATAGTACTTTAAAACTATAATGGTTTTATTTTTAAAAAGACTATCAGACAACCCCCGAGGTGTAAAAAGTGTAAAGCAAAGACGCAGATCTCCACTAACAACAACTACACTGAACCTCCAATCGATTGGTTTTGAACCTGAGATGTTGGCGCAGAAAAAGGAAACAAAAGCACTGGAGCAGAAAAGGAAATGGAGATGCTTTTCCACAACCAATTTCAGGTGACATTTTACATCAATGGCAGACGATCGTGACTGTCGGTCGGAGTGCAGGGGATGTCAGCCTGTTTGGCCAACACGTCTGTTCACACACAGACCAAAAGAGAAAAAGCAGGGCTCCTTTTTTTTATCCTCAAAACGTGTCCTGTGGTTTGTGTAAACCTAGAGATTTTTTTTTTCTGCAGCGAGCAGGACTTCGACCTGGACCTGTCGCCGTCTCGACAGTGAATAAATAACGAGAAACGACTTGCCAGAGAGGTTAGGACTCAAACTCAGGTCGATCCAGGGAGCTTATTGCTAGATTAGAGGACTCTGTGGTCACATAAAGCCTGCTAACCTCAGAGGCGAGAGCATGTGCGCTGAATTTATCTTTGACCCGAGGTGTGAGTCGCTGGAGAAAATATTCCCCCAGTAAAAGAGAAAAACTAGTGAGCAGCTGTACAACATCACACTTCTTATTTTATGGTTTGCCCCCTTGTGATCAGATCAACAACATGCACTAAATGCTGTGATCTGCCTGACTTTTATGAACGGTAAAAAGAGCTACTGCAGAACTGAATATGCTTTCATTATTTACCTGAGAGCACCTACTTGCTGTCTGTTAGCTTCTTGGATTACGGTACTCTCTCTCTCTGTGATAACGGGAAGGCGAGCTAGCGCAGCACAAAAACACCCCAGCAATAACCACTTATCACCAAAGATGTTGCACAAAGAATGAAGAAGAAAAACACAGCTGAAATAGTCTCACTTTAACTCCTAACAACAGAGAAATTAGATCAGGCAGGAGCCCTGGAGTCAGATTGGGTCAGATAGAAGATCAGATGTCCATCTCCCCTGTGGAGCTTTGTAAGCACCACATCAGCACCACTTTTCACCACCAGCTAATACACCTAATGGACCCCACCATATAACGGCTGTATTCCCTTGTGACTGTATGTGTGTGTGTGAAAGACACAGCTCGATAGGTAGGGAAGGAAAACAAAGGGCGCTATACAGTCAGCTCAAGCTGCAAAATTAGTGCTTAATGTACATGATGCAGTATTTTTTTCACCTTATTAAAGTTTAAAATGAACCCTCTCTTCCTCCTGACAGGGTTAGTAGTGGTGACACACTGTCTTGATTGACTATAAACAAGAGTACATTCAGTCTTGACATATTTACATATGTGACAACACAAATAAATATGCCAGCTGTTTCTTTTTGGCCTCTAATTACTTTAAAAGGCGGTTCCATAATTTAGCTTTTTTTAGGTTTTTATATCATTCTGTAGCTTCCCAGTGGTTTTCCTTATGTATTTAAATCTGAACATTAAAATCCAAAAGTCACACAATAACACAAACTACCTGATCGATGCAGCGGTAGACCAGCGACTCTGTGTTCTGCGATGTAAAATGACTGTTTTTGTGAATGGAGTCTGGTGGCTTTGAAGACAGCGATATACAGCTTCAATTCCCCATCAGAAAGGGCTGTCTGATGGCGAGGTAAAGTGGTGATCAGATTCTAAATATAAGATATAAAATGCTGATAATTAGTGACTTTTGGAGGTGCTGGAAGGTGGATTTTGTTACCTTTTGAAAGAGTCAGCCTAGCAGTTTCCCCTTGTTTCCAGTCTTTATGCTAAGCTAAGCTTACCGGCTGCAGCCTTATATTTACCAGACAGATACGTGAGTGATATCAATCTAATCATCTAACTCTCAGCAAGGAAGAGAATAAATGCATTTCCCAAAATGTCGAACCATCTCATCCGTCATCTTGTAACCCCTTTGTAAAACACAAGGCCACAGTTTTACCCAGCGTGACGATATTTTCACCCTCTTGTTACATACAGAAGTTACATTTAAAGTAAACCCTAAATCTGGAGATTATTAAAATGCTTTATATGAAACCATCAGAGAATATTAAGAAATGATTACAAGTCTGTCATTTAAAATCTTATTTGCTGTAATTCAAAGGTTCCAACGTGCTTATAATCTTGCTCTAAATGCATTTTCTAGAAGTAAGACGTGACCAAAATCCTCAAAATGAAACAAATGGCTCCCTGTCCGCTGCTGTAAAATGAGTTGTCAGACCTGGTTGAAAACGCTGCCAGTCTCCAGTATCAGAACGTCTTATTACTTCCTTCTTTCACCACTTTCTCCTCCCTCCTCCTTCCCCTTTTTCTCCCCATCCCTCGCTTGCTTTATTTCTCTTTCAGACTCGCTAATTTGCAATTGATTAGCTGTCCTCTGGCAGCTCAGTCCCATGCTCTACACCCCTCGAACCCTCCTCCCGCCTCCTCCTCTCCTCCTCCCCTCCTCCCCGCCCCCCCCTCGCCCGTCCTCTCCTCCATCTATGAGTCAATTTCTCTTTAACGAGGGCACCAGAGCCCTCCTGTGTAAATAAAACAGAGCCGAGCCAAAAATCAATGGGCCTATTACCCTCAGAAAATGCTAAACAAGCAATATTAGCAATTCGCTTGGTAGCTTGGACTGCCTTAATGGGACTGAAGCTCAACACCACCACAACCTCCACCCCCCCGACGCCCCCCCCAATGCTCTTCAATCTCGGCATCCACTCAACGAGCCACACACGTCGTAGCATCATATCGAATGCTAGAAGACACACATTAATGCCCATGCACGCTGGAGTGCACACAAACACAGCCTGCACATCGAAATCATTTGCTTCCAGAGCTCACACACACACACACACACACACACAAAGAAAAACATAAACACACACACAGCGCTGGCAGAAATTAGGGATTCACTCTCCAAAACTGTTTCCTGACAGAAATCATTGGGCACCACACAGAGCTACAGAGCCACATTTTACCTCTTTTTATTTATTCTCCCTTTCCCCCAATAAACACACACACACACACACACAGCCGTGTACTTGTATCTTTGTGAGGACACTCATTGACATAATGCATTCCCTAGCCCCTAACCCTAACCTTAACCATCACAACTAAATACCTGACCACAACCCTTACACTAACCCTAACCTAAACCTAATACTAACCTGGACCTTAAAACCAAGTTTGAACCCACAAACAGGCTTTGAAGGTCTGTCCGAAGGCGAGCACCGGCCAAAATGTCCTCACTCTGAAGGTCTAAAACTCACATTGGTCCTCACAAAGATAGCTGTACAAGAACACACACACACACACACACACACACACACACACACACAGCAGGATTTATAGTAGACACCCCATATTTCATCAGACAAGTCTGATTAGTGTGCCGGCAAAAAGCTGCATGTGTGTGCAACATTCACACACACACTACAACAGAAATAGACACACAGGCCAACACACACGGCCAAAAAAAGGTCTACTATATATGAGCACACACACACACACACTATTACAAAAATAGCACACACACGACTAAATAAACAGTGTGCATACGGACAAACACACACACCTACTACAGTGAGTAAACGTGTACAGTATAGTGTACATACAGGCTGATATACAGATACTCCTACACACACATACAGCACGGTAAACACACAGTATAGATACACACAAGCAGAAAATCACACACACAGCAAAACAAAGGCCAAGCATTTATCACTTCCTCCCATACACACACACACACACACACACACACTACACACACCATTTGTCTGGAAATGAACGTGTAGCTGGTTAGCCGTGGCCCATTTAGCCTGCTGGCAGCTCATGTGTGGTTAACACAGACATTTATGCTAATGACCTTCCGCGCTTTAAAAAAAAGGCAGCGGTAATGTAAAGGCTCGTTAAAGGCCAAATCCTCATTCACTCCAGTCATTTTTCAGCCCGTTTTCTCCTTCAATTAAGCTGATGAAATCATTATTCACACGTGGAATTACTATTCAGCCTCGCAAAGCCACGGCGCTGCTGCAAAATGTATCACGTTTCCATTATGAAATGCAGCTCCTTTAATGTATATTCTGGGGATGATTTTTCTCCTTTAACTCCGGCCCCAGTTTGTTCCTCTCATGTTTTACCATTACATTCAAGTCACAGCTAAGCATCCGGTTTTCCTTAAAAATAATTACCCGGCGATCTTTGAAAGACCCAGAAGGTTGTTTGATAAAACTGACCGCTGTGCTGAAGGTGTTTCCACAAATCTTCAAAGACTCGTCTGACCCTCTGGATGGAAAACAGATTCTGTATGTTGCACTTTTTACCCCGGTTCTCAAGTTGTGACTGTATTTCCTGATTCAGGCAGCCAGAAACGGCTCTTCTTGTAAAACACAATCAAAATACGAACGCATTATTTTTAAGGCTGTCAAAGTTAACGCGATAATAACACGTTAACGCCAAAACGTTTTAACGCCACTAATTTCTTTAACGCAATACGCAATTGATCTTTCGGAGGTTGTAGCGGGCTCAGTTTTAAAGCTAAAGTGAAGATACATCATATGAAACTAACTAGAAAACCAAAGGAATCCATTGGTACCAACCATGTCATACTAGCTTGTAGAAGAAGGAGGTTAAATAACGCTCCAAACCTGTGCTAAATTTTGAAAATGGTACCCACGAGTCACATCTTCAGGACTATTCAGCTTCTTAAGAATAGTCACATACTGGACTTGTTTTAAATGTCTTTACAGGCATGCCCACTTCATGATAATCACATGCAGTTTTGGGGGCAAGTCATAGTCAAGTCAGCACACTGACACACTGACAGCTGTTGTTGCCTGTTGCGCTGCAGTTTGCCATGTTATGATTTGAGCATATTTGTTTATGCTAAATGCAGTACCTGTGAGGGTTTCTGGACTATATTTGTCATTGTTTTGTGTTGTTCATTGATTTCCAATAATAAATATATACCTACATTTGCATAAAGCAGCATATTTGCCCACTCTCATGTTGATAAGAATATTAAATACTTGACAAATCTCCCTTTAAGGTACATTTTGAACAGAAAATGTGCGATTAACATGTGATTAATCGTGATTAAATATTTGAATCGATTGACAGCCCTAGTTTTTACTGATGCCTCTTGATGTTTGCACTGTCCCCTTTGCTGCTGTAACATTGCAAATTCCCCCCGCTGTGGGATTATCTTATCTCAATCGATTAGTTAATAAAATCGTGCAAGTGTAAGTCGACTAAGAATGTTTTTATTCGAGGACAGCCCCTGTAGAAACTTTATGTATTTTTGCCAGTTTGTATAAAACGCGGGGCCTCGAAAAATATGGCGAGACATTTTGAAATCTGAGATATTTTAGTTTTTAAAATTCCAAACTGCCATCAAGTGATCGCAGTTTCTAATGATATAACCTTGTAGCGCTGGTGGTGATGAATAAATCATCTCAAAATTCACAGGCCAGTATAAATATTGTAGAATTCAGCAACACCTACTGATTTCAAAAAACAAAATTTAAAACCCAAATCTCATGTTGATCTTATCTGCATTCTTCTGACATCTACTACGCTGTGGTTTGAATCAGTTTTCTTTTCAACCTTCTAGTAAAAAAAACATTTCCTACCTGCTTGTGCATCTCGATGTTGAGTCCGTACGACATCTCGTAGTACTAAAAAAGAAACACAGATCAAAGCGTGGTCAACCCAACGTGTCTTTTCTGTTCCTCTTTTTGCACATGCCAAAAATACTCATGAACTCATGAACTCATGCACACACACACACACACACACACACACACACACACACACGTGGTCAATGAAACTCACCATCACATAGTGCCTTTGCATCTCGGTTTTGTCACTGGCCAGTTTCTCACACTCCATTTTCAGACTGTGAGACAGAAGGAAAGTGTTGTGTTAGAGTACGACACGATTAAACACACAGAAACCCCCCCACACACACATGTTCAAAAGTAAACACAAAAACACCTGGAATCATTCATGACTTTAAATCATGATACTCTACAAGATACCTTACATGTTTTCTCGCAACTTTACTAAACATGTCACCTGCAGAATGCTGAGCCTGTAAGTAAGTAACTACATCCTGTTACTTTGAATTTGCATTTCTAAATTTAAGTGCAACAAAGAACGATGGCCGGATCACACCAGCTTCCCCTGCAGACACTTACTCAGCAGGTGCAGCGCAGTAATTAATGGATCAATAAACGACCACACAAACCTCATCATATATTCTTTACAGTGTGAGTGGATGCCCGAACTGCACCATCGACAAAAAAGCAGGCATATAATGAGGATCCATTTTACAACTGTGGTTACACAAAAGCTTAAAAAATGTCGTCTGTTACTGGAAAGGCTCCACGTATTACTACAGCGAGCTTCTGTGCATGTCATTTATGAGAAAATCAGCAGGTGTGCAATGTTTCAGGTAAAGTTAGGATGCTGACGGACTAATTGAGACACTTTTGCATGTGACTGAAATGTAAATTATAGAATCAGCTGAAGAATTTTGGCATTTTGAATCTTCAGAACATTAACTTTCATTTGCTTTTCATCAACCCAGAAGGTTGGAGAGGTTACTCAGCTATCAGTCTAAGTTGGAGACATTACACAATATGAATGTCAATAAGCTTTTCCAGGTATTTAAAATCACATGTGATGGTTGAAAAAAAATACTTTCATAAATGTCTTAAACTCAAAGAAAGTTTCAGAAGACATTTTACTTCTAAAGACGTCCATAAAAACAAAAATCTCCAAAGAAAATGATGATGTGTATTCAGCGTGTATATGTGACCGACCCTTCCTTCTTTTTTTTACCAAATCAGTGTCTCCCTGCAGTTTGGATTTCACGCGTATGCAGAGGTTTGATCACAGTATTACGCATGCAGCGGAGCCTATCCTCGGTTCAGCTCATTCAGCTCCAGGATTGGCCGGCAAACTGGACCGCTGGTTCATCTCGCCAGGTGATTGGGCAATAATTACCAGGAGGGCCAGAGGTGGGCGATTATTATGCATTGGTATCGTGCTTACGGTTCTGCCCCCGGGCAATGTATTTCACACTTCATCATGTCGGGTAAAAAAGTATTTCACACCACTTGGGTTTGCAGAGAGAGACGTGCATACCAAGGCTGATGGGGTTTACCTGTGATAGATGGACCGGCGTGTTACGGAGGGTCTGAGGAGAATCACTTCATGGGATCTCCGGATGGGTGTTTACCTCAAACTAAGAAGTTTTATTTCTCAATCAAATCCTAAACAAACATCAGTTTCTGTCTTGTGTTTCATGTCATTGCATCATGCTTTCCCCCAAAACCTTTTGGTCAAACTGTGGGATTCATACATGACTGGTGCAAGGGAGGTCAGCATCACAGAAATGACCATTTTTTCTCACATACTCTGGAGGTTTCAGTTTATACTAGGGTTGATTAATCTACTGATTATTTATAAATAATAATTTGAAAATGCCCATTAGCCTACAATAATGAATCGAATAATATTTGCAGCTCTAATTTGTACCCAGAATATCACACAGATCAGATTTATAATCACGTTTCTTTAGTATTTTTTCATCACTATGTTGCTGATGAGTAGATGTTTCCATGTTAATGCTCCATCCAAACTCTCACCTGTGATACTGGGCTTGCAGGAAGTGGAACTCCTCCTTGATCCGGTCGCAGGACTCGGTGACGGTGAACTTTAACGGCTGTCCCGGCTGGTGGGGGACCTCAACCCGAAGCAAACCGGCGTGTGAGGGGGAGGAGGAGAAGAAGAAGAGAGGAAGAACTGAGCCACCAAAGTTCAGTGTCACGACACGCACACACACACACACACACACGCACACACACACACACACACACACACACGCACACAGACTGGAGATGACAATAGGCCCCTGTGATATGGATGGCCTTTTGGTTTCTCTCAGTCTCTTTACACGTTAACCCACGCACACTCTCACACACACACACACACACACAAACACACACACACACACACACACAGCTGCAGTAGTTTGACAATGAGCGCGTTTGTCCGTGCAGAGCGCGCAGTGGCACGGAAACTTGATCCAAACTGATTACGCATCAGGCTGTTAATCTTCTCTGTTTTTGGACACACTGCTTCTCTTTGGCTGATGCTGATGCTGCTCTCTTACTTACCGGATGCCGTGCCGGGGGGTACATCTTGCTCAGATCTCGAATCATTAAAAAAAATGTAGTGCAAAGTTCATCCACAGAAAAACAAAACGTGCGAGCATAAAGGGATCTTTTTCCACTGTGCGTAAAAGAGTCAGTCAGTCAGTGTGGAACGGTTTGCTGTTTGCTATGTGCAGGATCCGTGGAGAGGAGTGGTGGGAACATCCTCAGACTTCTTCTGTGTCATCATCATTCTCTTAGACACTATTTCATAAAGTGCATTCAGGTTGATAACAAAAGCAGGAGTTGTCTTCAGTCTTCTCCAAAAAAAACTCCAGCGCGTTATTCTGTAAATGCGCACAAAGCTCAACACTCAACAACGAATCCTCTGCTTTTTCTCTGTTGTTCTCTACAAAGCATCGACTTTTTGACACATCGTGACCTTGCTTGTCCGAGAGTGAGCTCCTCCGCGTCGTTTATCGGTTCCAGCCTCCGTTAATAACGTTCACATCCTCGCACACAGTCACCGGAGGAGCACAGCGACCACCTCACCGACTGGAGCAGCCTGACTCTGCGTCCTGACACTGAGAAAAGCCAAATTTAGAAGCAACCAGTCGACACGAGCGCAATTACATATTCACAACAATTAGAAGAGACGTCGGGACGTGTAGTTTAATTCCTATTAGTCGATAATAAGCACTACAGATGTGCGTCCGCTGCAAAGAACTACAAGCCCCCCAAAGCCAATGGTGTGTGGTCTGCAGGAGGAGCGACCATTAAAGACGACCAATAGGAGACAGATGAGTGCTGCATCCTGCTGCCAATCATCCATCTGTTGTCCAATCATCTCCATCCGGATGCAATTTATGCAGACTCCCCACGTGGGGCTGCTACTAAAAGATGTCACAGGGATATGTATGTATATATAAATAGATTTTATTTTATTTTTTTAAATTGTATTTCTTTTACTTGTGTATATTCTTTTTACTTATATATATATTTTTTTATATATATATGTTTTTCCTGGCTTATTTTATATTAATATTAGGTTTATTAAGTTTCTTTGTACCGAGAATGTTATTATTGGGGACGTTTGTGAATGTTTAGTCTGTTGTTTCAAAATGAAGAAAAAAACAATAAATATAATATTGAAAAAAAAAAGATGTCACAGGGATTAATCTGGGAACTATCTGTTGACTGTGCTTTTTTTTTTTTTTACGGAGACTTCCAGGCAGAGGAGAACATATGGCCCCGAGGTGTCTCGTGTTTTTTTTCCCTGTTTTTTTTTAATTGAATCGCCTATTAAAACACTCTGCTGTTATGTCCACAGATTGCACTCATACAGCCCTGCAATTAAATTCTCATTGAGCTCCCGTGTAGGTGCCTCTGCCTGCTTGTATATATAGAATGTAAAACATATAGAAAATATTGTTAACACTTCAGTTTGAAAGAGGTAGGACTTGATAAGTACTCACTTCTTCCTTTTTCAGACATGCTGTATTTAATTATTGTTATTGAGAGTTTGTAGTATATGTTTGCTGGGTGTTGTTTTGCTTACTTATATTCAATACAATATTATTATATTTTTATTTAATTTTTGTATTTGTTTGAAATAAAACAATCTAAATTAAAACGTATTATTATTATTATTATTATTATTATTATTATAATTATAAAGGTGGGTTATATTAGGTTTTATTCTGTCTCGAGAACGTGTGGTGGAGCTATTTAATGGTTTTCTAGTCTGATGCACCTGCAGATTGCCAGTGGGGAAGAAGTACTCAGATTTACTACTTAAGTAATACCACAGTATAGAAATACAAATAGTTTATATCAAAGTCCTGCATTCAAAATTGTACATAGGTATTAGCATCAAAATACACTTAGAGTACCAGAAGTACTCATCATGCAGAATGGCCCATTTCAGAATAATATATACTTTACGATTGATTCTAATTATTGATGCATTAATGTGTTCATCACTTTAATGTTGCAGCTAGTAAAGGTGGAGCTCATTTTATTTATTTCATATACTTTATATGCTTGTGAATTCCCATCCACAGATCAATAAAGTCTAATCTTAACCTATAATTATATATGAGAATCCATCCATCCATTATCTGACCCTCTTGCTGTGAGGCGGCAGTGCTGACCAAATCAATTCTCATATATTGGGCTGCACCCATCGTGCAGCCCAATATATGAGAATTGATTTGGTTATTGTATTTTGTAGTAACCACAACCTGCAAAGTAACTAGTAACTGATTAGTTATCAGATATATGTAGTGGAGTAAAAAGTACATTATTAGTAGTATAGTACAATGATTCTCAAAGTGGAGTCCGTGGCTCTCTGCCAGAGGGTCCGTGAAAAGTTTTCAGATTCATTCATTTAAATCATCATGATATATGTATATAAAAATATTTTCTTTTTAAAAAGGCTTCGTAGTCCATCAAATAATATTAAAAAATGTAAGTCTACAGCATGCATTACATTCTAATCTAACAAATCTATAACTCTTGAAGCATCCTCAAATATGTTTAATACATGTCTAATATCTTTCTAGTACATTTCTCTTGTGTAGAAGTGTAAAAAAATGATTCCAAGGGACATACATGAGAAGGTCCCAGGTATATCCTCTATCTTGTAAGAGGTCATTGGCTGAAAAGAGATTGGTATAGTAGAATAGTAGAAGTGTAAAGTTGCAGAAAATGGAAATAAGTGGAAGTAAAAAGTCATGTAAAATGACTTAAAGGAGCTAGAGTTAATTAATTAAGACATCTATTGCAGATTAAATTTAAATACAGTCTATTATAACTGGACTCACTATGTCTCTTTCTCTCTCTCACACAGATATACAGTACATCATTCAGGATGTCAGCCTACATTGTGAGTAGATGTTTAGTGTGTGTAGATGTTGCTGGGTCAGCAGCTGCGTTCAGTCATTTAGCTGCACTAACCGACTGTGTCGGAAGTCTTAATCATCTTCTGCTGCATTACGCTTCACATTCCTTCTCCCTGTCTCTGAATGTGTTATCACCTCTTATAGCTACATTTAGGATCAGATCTGTTATCGTGTCTAATTGTCTCTTAAAGCTGCTTTAACACGATAAAGGACGTCTTCTATCATTTTGTTTTTTCTTGCTCAAACACACACACAGACGTACAAATGATCCACAATATGACACCACATCAATCCTCTCTCCTCCAGTCTCTCTGTCTATCCTGTTGTCTCTGCCTCTCCCTCATACATAGACGGCATTGTGCACACATACATACACACCACCGCAGCCATTCAAATACACATCTCTTTCTACCACACATACAAACTAATATCTCAGGTAAGCACAGGGCCTAAAGTGACCTGCTGTCGTCTGCGTGAATCCACCAAGGCTCAGAAAAGGTAATATCATGCCCTCCCTCTCTCCCCTCCACGGGTTGAGGCGTGATGTGGGCGAGCAGGGGAGGTGCAGAGGTGAGGGAGGGGGGCAGGTGAGGAGGAATAAACAGATTTATTTGCCTGCGCCCCTCTCTGATTATTTTGCCCCTGCCTTTTGTTCCAGACCTTATGAAACCCAAATGTCAAGTGAGGCGAGGGCCTCATATCAAGCCCTGTCAATCACATCCCGCCGCGCACCTGAAGCCCTGACGCCGGATTATTGGCTTCAACACAAGGGCTGCCTCTGCCGCCAGCCACGACGCCTCGGGCGATTCGACAGCCAAGTTTTTTTTTTTTCTAAAGAGGAACTTCATTTGGCAGCTGATGCGCAGGAGATTGCACAGGAGCGGATTTTGAGGGTAGATGGGTAGCAGGCTGAATGTGTTTGTGTGTGTGTGTGTGTGTGTGTGTGTGTGTGTATATGGAGGGGGGTTGAGTGGCTTATCGAGGGAGGGGGGATTAAGGGGGAGGCGGTGGGCTTGACGCGGGTTGAGGTGGCGAGAAACCCCGGCCTTAACATCTTGCTCAGTGCACTGATCCCGACGAGCTATCAGCACCTGTACATATGTCTCTAAATCTCAATGCAGCTCTCTCTCCAGTCCTGCCTCCTCTATTTCTCCCACACACATGAATACACACACATATCTGCTTATACTCCCTCACTATTACTAACGCTGACATCCATGCACTCACACGCAGCCCACTGGTCATAGAATTTACCCTCTGTCGGGCTTTAAAAAGAGTATTATATATATATTTATAATGCTATATTTAGCATTGCTTACCTATAATACTGCAAGCTGTTGTCATACACTGTTTGTAGCTACAAAAAGTATAATTCGTATATCACTCATGCAATCAATTTGTATGCAATCCACGTAATCGTGAGCCAGGACCATAGACTGTATATGAGAAGTGGACCTAGTCACCGTGACATCATCCAATGGTTTGCCGTTTTGAAGCCTCGAGTTTAGCATTTTGGCCATCGCCATCTTGCTATTTTGGAACCGGACGTGACACGAGAGTGTGGAGCTAAGTACAATCAAACACCGGATACATTTTAGGCAACCAAAAAGGGATATAATTAATTTTCATTATCTGAAAACAAACTGTGAAAAAGTCCTGTGTTTGTTGGACCCATCCACCTCCCCCATCCACTCACCAAAAGTGTTCTTTCTCGCTTTTTATTACACGGCTGTGTTGGATACTCGATTCTGATTGGTCAATCATGGCGTTCTGCGGTCTGTAATTTCTCTGTAACAGACCGTTGCTATGTATAAAAGACCGTTGCTATGTATAACAGACCGTTGCTATGGGCGCAGCTCTGATGTCGGACTCTGGCGGACCGTTTTTGAGTCAAAATATTGATTTCTTCAGTAAGTAGCCGTGTTGTAAGCGGAATAATGTGCAGCTAGCGTTCATTGTTGTGAAAGAATCCCAGACAGGGCGATGCACGTCGGGGTCTTTCACAACAATGACCGGCTCGCTGTACATTATCCCGTACTTATTCTTCCCCACTAGCTCTGAGCGTAGCATATTTACACGGATGCGTTTACATTTCAGTCAGTACACCCTACATGGAGTGCATATCTAACACGCCAAAAACAAGAAAAGGCATTGTTATTGCATGCTAAATGCCTTGCGCATCATCGTGGCATTCATACGCTTTCGTGCGAACGGGCTGATGCATTTGTACTTTTTTTATGTATTTGGTGTCATCTGATACGATGCCAAACAGCAATATTGGCTTTATCTTTGCTCAGTTGTGTTTATGGGTTCAAATGATATAATCATGATATAATCGGCATCTAGGAATTGAGTGAAGTAAACTAAGGAGGGGCGTTTTTCCAAGCTTTGTCTGTGGGGAGGCCAACTTCTCAGACGTTGAAAACCCCTGAGATGCAACGGCAATATCCTTATACAGATAATAAAGATAGAAACCATTTCAAAAGAAATTAAAAAGATAAAAAAAGGCCACTGCAAGATGTGAATGCTCTTTTGTCGAGGCTTCTGCTGTTGTCCTATAGGTCAGCAGAGGTGTAATAACTATACGACAAGCACATTGTCCTTTCACCACACCGTCCTCTGGGTATATAGAATAATAATACGGCACCTGTCTGTCATTGTCTGTGTGTCGGGGGTTAAATGTCTAACTAATCATACTCCAGTGAGCACTAACCACTGGTCCGTGTTCTTAAATCTCCTGTCCTTACAGCAAGCTGCGTCTAAATCCCTCATGCTCGCCCCTTTAACACGTCATTAATCCCCGGCGGCCGCCCCTTTGAACAGGGAGCTTGTGTGAAGGGATAACCAGGCCTCCTCAGACACAGATACGGAGAGGCGGAGGCAGCGCTGGATTTACTCCGCTACCAGCAGGTTAATCCTGCCTCCGCACCGAGAGAGCGAGGGGAGGCGGCGTGTGTGTGTGTGTGTGTGAGTGAGGAAGTGTGTGTCTTTATTGGAGACAGTTAAGGATCGGCTCCATCACAGTAACGACTCTGGGGGAACATCAGCATCTGGTGCTCAAAGTCATCCAGTCCCCCAAAAGGAACATACAGACTGCTGCCATTTCTTTATTAGATTACAAATGGATGGATGCAAGTGTTTGTGCTGATAAAAACCAAAATAGCATGCAGCGACCAGATGACAAACAGGCCGAGACGCCGAAGGCAGAAAAAGGGGGAGACAGACCTAGATGAAGCACAATTAATTAACAGGGAAGTGGTGACATCGACAACGGCTGAAAAAAAAGAAATCCTGAGGGGCTAAATAATGCAGCGAGCTAATCATGACATCGGTTTATGGCAGAACAAAGTATCACGGGTAATACTTTACTTTGAAGGCACAATGAGAAGGATTTTCCTACAGAACAATGCATAGACTCATACAAGAATAATCCCTCTCAAATGACCCACTAGAAGTGTGTGGCTGTGTCTGTACCTCCCTGTGTTTTATTATTTTGCTGTATTCAGGACGTTTCTTGGCGTCAACTACGGGTGGGAGAAAAAAAACGATACAGCATAGTATCACGATATTTTGCGTGGTAATATTGTATCGATACACTGACGTCAAGTATCTTAACAACCCGACGGACGCTATTCTGTCTTTCAGAGGTTGTAGCAGGTTCAGTCTTAAAGCCAGATACTGGTAGCATATGAAACAAGAAAACCTAAGGAATCCATTGGTGCCAACCATGTCATGTTAGCTTGTCGGGAAGAACGATAAATAACGTTCAAAATGTACGCTAAATTTTGGCGAGGAAAAACTGGCATTGCCATTTCCAAAGGGGTCCCTTGACCTCTGACCTCAAGATATGTGAATGAAAACTCTGCGATGAACAGAGTGAAACTGTATCTTATTAGATAAAACAGATGTTGACCACCTGCATAAATTGCAGTTGAAAAAAGGTAATAAATCGCAATGTTCAGCATATCACATAATGTTTGAAATCGCAATAAGATCGTATCGTGACTCGTATCGTGGTGATTCGCAGTCCTTGTGTCAATCTATATAAAAACATAGCAACCAGGTGCCGGATCGTAAGCACGTATCCAAGAGGAAACTACGAAAATGGTGAACAGTGCATAGAAGAAACACAAATATATAGCGAGACGAAACGCCAAGCGGAAAAAGCTCGTTCCAAAGTAAGAGTGAATCTGAGGTTGTCTTTCACCCGCTGGCGAACATCCTGACCTTCATTGAGCCGGGGAGGAGGGGCCAACTTTGAATGTTGTGTTTACAAACCTCAACCAATAAATCCTACTCATTGTGCCTTTAAGTCCCCCTATTTAGTATCCATAAGCCATATGTAAACATTTAATAAATGCTTCACAACACACTATAATATAGGTATGAGCAAATATAAGAGCAATTTTAAATTATGTGTTTAGATTCGAGCCTCAGCCTCCACATATGGGTGCCAACAGGAGGAGTTATAGAATACAAATACATTAATAAACACATATATCTGCTTACAACTTCATTAACAAATGGTAAAGAGGAAGGAAATATTAAAAAGCCTTTATTATAGTGGCTAAATCATTAAAAAAGTCAACATGTTCCAACCACTGTAGGTCTTCGTCAGGGCATTTATCAAGTCTTTTTAATATTTTTTCTTCCTCATTGCTATACTAATATTTTGGAGTGCCTGGATTGTTTTCCTGTTTATCCTGATTTATCCTTGTTTTCCAAGAGTACCCGACACGTTTTGGATTTACAGAGCAACCAGTTATCTCAGTTATGTACTGCTTATACATGTTAAATATGGGGGACTTAAAAATACAAATAAATAGCATACAGTGAAAATTCGAACTTTTATACCTCTTATATCTGTACTAAAAGGTATTAGTCCAACTCAACCCATCCATGTCTGCTCCATTGTAGCAAATCAACTCCATAATGCAGCTAAAAAAGCGTCTGTGTAACGCTGGTGAATGTGATTATTGTTCAGTTTAGTGTATCACATTCACAGGGCGACGACGAGGCTGCTAACTTTTCTTTCCGATATAAAACGTCCTTGCCTTTGTCTGCTGTGCAGAAGAGTCTCAGATATGCAGCCGGACTTTTAACATTCTGTCTCCTCTTCAGTCTAAAAGACTAATCAGCCACTCGGCGGGGCTCTGGCTGCTAACCAGGACTAATTCTGCCTCCTGCTGGCTGGTGACACACACTGGGACAGCCATGATTGGCTGTTTAGCACCGGGGGGTACACCTCTGATTGTCTGCTTAGCATATTTTCTCCCTTCGTTCTGATGGCACATGCTCGCTCTTATCCTCATCGCATGGCACAAAGAAATGGAAACGGGGGAAGTTATACGTAGATGTCTGTGTGTGTGTGTTTTACATCACATGCCACAAGAGTGTTTGGGAAAATTCATTACCAAGCTAAATCTCCCTCCTCTTCTTTCCTCCCACCTTTATTGTCTCCCCCCCCCTCCTCTCTTCTTCTTCTTCTTCTCTTCCACGGCGGCGCAGATCAGATAGAATGTCACCTCTACAAACTGCCGCGAGCTAATTAGCTGTTAGCCATGTTTGTGTTCTTGACTGATGACAGGATCATTTACTCTGGTCTCCAGCTGGCTCTGTTTGTCGGAGCCATCTCATTAGCATGGCAAATTAGTCCCACTCAGTCAGGGCTCTGCCTCGCCCAATGAGAAGTGATTGGAATGCAAATCAATCAAGAGGGCGGGGAAATGGAAATCACTAAATTGTGGTGAAGAGGGGGAAGACGAGGATATTGTGTAAACTTTTATTTCGGAGAAGATAAAAAATGTTGTCTTGTTTTGCTGGAAATTAAAGGTCAAGATTGAGCCAATTTGGGATGGGTTTGTTACTGGCGAAAAACATTCAACAGCGCTGCCCTGCACTGTTGCATGTGATTGTTATAAATCTGAGGAAATCGACTGTAAATTGTAGGAACATAACTCTGAATTTGTGAGTTTAATTCCCCTAAAAGCTCAGCTTCATTCCCAATACCAGATTTAATCAGGCAGCAGCCATTCATCACATCAATGCCGGGCCAACCAGGTGCAGCATGGCTGAATTGAATAAAATAATCCAATCTTTGGGGGGGAGAAAAAATAAAATATATCAATAAATAAACAAGGTTCAGCATATTAACAAGCAGCACTGCCTGGCAAAGGAACCTTGTTTGTCATCATTGCTCCGTAATCCTGCTAAGTGAGCCGTTAATACATTCCCAGCGTAAAACAATCTCTTTAATTTAATATTCTGTCATCAGGTTTTTCTCCTCATCAGCAGGAAGTTATTGATCACGCTCTGCTTTCACAACAAGACGGCTGCATTTTCTCCTCGAGTCATTCAAATCAGTACGCTCCCCTGCTCGTATGGCCGTGATTTACTATTTGACTGGAGGTGAAGGAAAGTTTGCGGAGAGCATATAGCACATGTAGGAACCTGTAGTGTGTGTGTGTGTGTTTTTTGTGTCCAGTACAGAACAATAGATGAGCGAGCCACTGGGGTTTTCTAGGTACATTTATGTTGTTAGGGGGTGCAGGAGGTCTCTGTCTCGCTCTCTCTTTTCTCTCTGTGTGTTTTACTCCTTCAAGTCAATCTCTGTGAAGCTGCCGCTATCTCCAGTTTCATTTGTCGACAGGTCTGGCAGCAGGGAGGGAGGCAGGGAGGGAGGGGTGGTGGTGGTGGAGAGAAGGATGGAGGTGGAGAGAAGGAGGGGGAGCAGTAATGTAAGAAAATTGGAGGATTAGACGGCGAGCCCTTTTCCTGTCTACTGCAACCCCCCCTCCTCCTCCTCCTCTTCTTCCTCCTTCTCATGCCTCCATCCAACCCTCAGACTATAATAACACAGCCTGACATACTGACGATCAGCCCCCCCCCTCCTCTCCGTTATCCCTAACAGATCTGTCATACCTTACTTTTCCTCCTCTTTTTTGCAGATCTGAAACCTGGACTTTTCTCCCTCTTACTTTGTCTTTTTCGGTTAAAAGCAGGATTACGCTCTATTTGCGTCTCTCTCAGCCTCACTCTATCTGTCTCACTGTCATTCTCAATTACTTTGCTCCCCTCCTGCCATCATCAGCTTCTCTAATCTTTACCAAGACCTGGTCTGTGCTATAAAGGATGCGTAAGATCTCTAAGTTTGAGGCAGATTTTCACTGTCACAGAGCGTAGAGATGTGGCACTGACACGACACAAGGCAAAGAGGTAGAAGTAGTAGTGGTGGTGATGGTGGTGGTGGTGGAGGTGGACGGGGGATGTGAGCAACGAGCGGGAGTTTCAGAGTGTACGTGAAGGGGTCTGAAAGGGCCTAAATGGATCCGCGATTGGACTCTCTGAGGTCGTCATCAGCCCAGATTGGAGGCCATTAGGGCCTATTTAAAAGAATTACTTCCAGGATGCAATCAAAAACCCTGATAGGTAATCAATGGCAACTAGATCAGGGCACAAAGGCAGTCCATGTGTCTCAATCAGCCACCATTCAGCAGGACAGGGAGATCAGTACCGGCCAGAGAGACTGCATTCACTTTCATGCATGCACGCGCTGCACATAATGTACAATCGCAAATACCTGGGACACATGCATGCACACAAATACACACAAGCGTACAATCACTCGAACGATACGATGCATCGCCAGAATATCCGCACACACACGCGCACACACGACAGTAAGTTGATCTGCAGATGGCCATGTTACTCTGATCTGCTCCCAGACAGTGATTTATCAGGAGGCACATAATGCCTCCAACACCACCCCCTGAGCTTTAAAAAGAAGAATTACAGGGGAGAGATGGAAAGAGCGATGGAGGAAGAAAGAGGGAGCAAAAAAAGACGAGTGGGGAGGAGTAATGGGGGAATAGGTAAGAGCGAAGGAAAGGGAGGAGGTTGTGGACAGACAGGTTGATGTATTAGACCTTCTAGTTAACACATGCACACACACACATGCTGTGCACACACACCTGCAGCATCCAGCGAGAGTGATGAGTGGGGAGAGGTTGGTAATGCTGCTCAATGATGCGGATGGCGTTTAGTTCAGTCTGAGTGCGCCCGTTTCTCCAGCCGTGCTGGCTCACAATATGCCCCGGCAGGCGGACAAAGAGAGAGAGACACAGAGGGAGAAAAGAGAAAGAGAGAGAGAGAGCACCAAGGCCACAAATTGGGTCAATATGCTTCGTTCATAAACAGAGCAGAACCCTCAAAGCACCCTGGCACGCCGAGGGGCAAAATTAGCACCCACATCCGAGCCGGAGGGACTTCAGGGTGCACGCAAACATGCATATGCAAACAGAGACAGTCGCTCAAGAATGTGCAATAACTCAATTTATGAGGTTATATACACCAGCGCATATAAACGCAGAAACACACATATACCAATAGGAACAATAATAGTCCTGACATGATAAAACACCATCAAGAAGGGGATATGAAACACGCCGCGCTCCCTGCAATAAGATTACAGGCTATCAGCCCTCAGTAGATTTGCCAGCGGGAGTCCCCAGTATAATAAAATCAGATTAAAGGACAATCATATTTATTTCTAGTATATACAATATATCAAGGTTGCTCAGTAGCTCTTATTGTGATAGGCTGTGAAAAGGCGAGCCTCTGTGTACTCTCCTTCTTCTAAGTTGACGTTAGGCTGTGTTTAATGAGCTTCAGGTGTCAAGGAGTCGGGGATGTAACAGGATGTGTTGGCGAGGCTTATTGATTTATTGTTTTTCAAAGAAGTTTTTGTACTTTTTGTTATTGCCTGGCTGTCACCGGTAATGTCATTTCACAATCATTTCAGGTGAATAAAAGTTGAGGGACGGCGTGTAAATGCGAGCGCGTGATTGCTCTGCAGCTGGATAAAATATTAGAAAAATAAGATGACTCGGAGAGGTTAATGTGGCTTCTGACACATAAACACATCTCCCGCTACGGGAATAAGAAGAGGAGGTGTGTGAACATATGCAAAGATTTTAATTTATAGGGAGTAGGAATAGAGGCAAAGGAGTGAACAATGAAATGGGTTCATTATTGCCACGAGTAAAAACACTAAACTACCAGTTCTACTACTACCAACACCAACAAGTATAACAAATCATACCATAAAACTACTGTATAAAGAAATAAATCATCACACAAGAGCTGAAAGTGAAAGATTTAGTGGCCTATTTTATAAATTGCTTACAGGTATATACTGTATGTATAAATGTTAGTGAGTAAAATAGCTGTTAGGCCCAGATGCTCTTCAGTAGGTGGTCAAACAGTCCCATGCAGGTGTCCTTCCTCATTAATTAAAACCTCAGAAGGTTACATTGGCAGGAGATGTACACAAACCAAAGAGATTGTTTGCTTAAATGTCAGCTCGTAACCCAAAAGACCTCTTTATGTATGTATTATAAAATCTGTAAAATATTTTAAAAATGTATTAACCATTAATTTAGTAAAAAAAAAATGAATGACAATGTACTGTGATGCTGACAATTTAGTGATTCTGATCTGAGTCTTATACATGCAAGACAAATATACAGTAGCTTTTCTTAAAGGTACAGTGTGTAGAATTTGGCGGCATCTAGCGGTGAGGTTGCAGATTGCAACCAACTGAAACTTCTCCCGAGTGTCAAGCGTGTAGGAAGACTACGGTAGCTGACAAGAAAATGCAAAGGGCTCTCTCTAGAGTCAGTGTTGGTTTGTCCGTTCTGGGCTACTGTAGAAACATGGCGGCCGGCTCCGTGAAGAGAGGACCCACTTCGTATGTAGATATGAACGACTCATTCTAAGGTAACAAAAACACAACAATTCTTATTATCAGGTGATTATAGACTAAAGAAAATATACTTATTAATATTATATTCCACTTCTGCCAATAGTCAATAGTCTCCAATTTTCTGTTCCTTTAAAGCTGCTTTATTAAATATTTCTATATTTACAATAAATCAAACGACAAGATTATAATTATCACCCAACTCCAACAGCGTCCTTCAGCTGATGATTTGGTTTTACAGTTGTTGTTGTTGTTTCCAGTGAAAAAGCTCTACAAAGCCACTGTACACTACCAGCACCAAACAGCAAACAAAGTTAGCGACTAGCTGGTGAATATAATGGATCATTTAAAGGAGAGTAAATATTGAGCTTGCATTCGTCGGATGGTAAGACACACGACTCCAAACAAAACAACAAAATAATTCAACAAAATAATGCCACCACAGCGTTGTACGGTCTGGGTGTTGTCCGCGTTTTTGTCTTACAACTTTAACCCTTTCACCGTGTGTTTTCAGTTCATGAAAACATTTTGGCAGCCTAAAAATGTCTTATTCAGCGTTCGGTTGTACTTAGCTTCACCTTCTCCTGTCACTTCCGGTTGCAAAAAAACAAGATGGCAACGGACAAAATGCCTACCTGTAGTCCACAAACCAATGGGTGACGTCACGGTTGACTTATGTTTATCTTGTAAATTCAGAGCGACCTTTACATAAGCAGAAATTATCCTGTCTTGCGTTGGAGAGCTATGTTTGTTTGACTTTTAATTGTTTTAACTATAAATGCCAGAGTCATTGCTCATGTGGCTCAAAGAGACTGATCTCAAAAGCCCCTGAACTACACATAACCGCATCACATTTAAGAAACATTAAACAAAAAAACTGTAGGTCTCTTCAACTGTAGGCTAATGAAATTAAAAGTCTTAATTACAACAAATGAAATAAATGCTGCCTAAAATCTAGCATGTGCATAAAGATTTCCCTTTAATTCACAATGCTTTATCAGTTTTTCTACACAGTACACCTACAATAAAGCTCTCTCATCAGCCAGAAGAATAGGCATTATTTATGCAGTGTTAGTTCATCACTTTCGTTCTGCACTGCAGTGTTTGAGGTCACATTGCACCTTAGCATGCACTTAATTTGGTACCTGTCTCTTGACCGGGAAGCTCTTTTCCCTCCATACTTTTGCCTCCACTGAATAGAGGCTCCGTGCACTCTGCCCCCAGCCAGCTTTGTGCTTATGCAACCAGCTGTTTGTCTGCTTTGCTCATCCTGTCCAGGGAAAGCAACTGTCTAAACAGCACTTGCATCATTGGACCGTAGAGGTTGTTATCAGAGCCTGATAATACAAAGGAGGTTAAACAGATTTGATTGATTCCACCAGAGGTAGGGCTGCTTCTTGTGCCGTGTTTAAGGTTGTTAAAAGAAGTTATCTCTGTAGTATCCTCCAGCATCTTTGTCAAATTTTACCGTCTGGATAAAGGACCTCTCGGCTAATAGTGTGCTGTCTTGTGAACTGAAACCATAATTTTCTTTTTAAGCCGAGTACAGACAACAACTATCAAGAATGCGTCAACAAAAATGTAAAATGCGGTTCAAATTGATTGCGACAGTGCTGAACAAATTCTGTTCTCATACATCAATGTCAGAACATAAGTCTCTCTCATATGATCCCAAGTGCCAACATCAAAATGATATGTTTGATTTTATTGGGGCTTGTGTGTTTTCTTCCCTATGATGTCCGTCCATCCATCCATTCCTCTTCTAAACAACTTATTCTGTTCAGAGACACTGGGCTGGGGCCTCTCATCTCTTCACAATGGACATTTTCAATAGCTAGTTTGTGACGGAAGAATTAAAGGTATTAAAGCTGAATTTATTTATTTTTCTTTGTTGGACACTAGGGGACAGAGGAACAAGCTTATAACGTAATTTACATATTAGCATGCATGGTGAACATGCAAACAATTTCATATTTTTTACACGGGGGAACATAAGTAATCATTTGCAGTCGTATTTCTGGCCACCTGGTGAATTTAATCTTCTCATGTTCACTGAGAGCAGACTGGACGCTACAGTGACTCACTGCCGGGGCTAGCTGTTGAGCACGCTTATTTCAGTAGATCTCTCTGCAACACAGTACATAGATGTCTTTGAGATAAAAAGTTTTACTTCTTCACATTCTGTTGATAATTTTAGTTCATTTTTTGAATGTTTTAAACAAAAATTCTGGCCATATCCTACGCATTGTACCTTTAAAAGAAATGTCCAGCCCTTTAGCTGCTAAATGCTCCACTATGTTCACCAGCTAGTTGCTAACTGTGTCTGGGGCTGAGCAGGTAGTGTGTGGTGGTGTTTTTAGAGCTAAATGACACAAATAAGAGCGAAAAAAGTAAAACAAAACAGTAAAGCTGCAGTCTGAAAAAAAAAAAACAATGAGCTGAAAGATGCTAAAATGCTGTGTAGAGTTGATGGGAACTGCAGCGAGGGTGATAATAATCTGTGGGTTCAACACTGCGAGCGACCCTTATCACTACACAGTCATTTGATCCATTGTTGATATAGAAATACTGATTACTGCAGCTATAAATGTGGGATATTTTCACAGTGTCTTATGTGACCAAGGCTTTAGGTTGCTGCACCTTCAGTTGAAAATGTTTCTCAGGATTATCAGCAATAAGGCCGACAGCAAAAAACTAAAAGGTATTTTATTAATGTCAAAATATACAAGCTTCATCCAAGCTTGCATTAATATTTGTAGTCCACTTTTTTTAAGATCAGGGAGATTGCCACTGTGCCTAATTATTTTCAAATAACAGCCTTAAGTGTAAAACGGGGAGGCTCAGACTTTTCAGCGGTGCTCTCGCCCCCACACGACTAGATGTCCCTTTCCTCGGCCTAAATGCCACACAATTATGAGTGGCTCCGGGTTTGGCAGACCAAGATGGTTGGGGGTTGTTGAGGAGTGAGATTGCATGCGCGAGTGCACAGGCGTCTGTGTGTTTGTGCGTGTGTACATTGTGTGAACAGAGAAGTCATCTTATTTACCCACCTTGGTGTTAGGGGTGGCCATCACCCGCCCAGCTAAATGCCATGCAAATGCTGCCGCTGCCGTCAAGCTGCCAATCACAACGCTTTTGGCATTCACGGCGTGCCGCAGGAGCATTTACAGCGTCTGTGATCTTTACTAAATGAGAAATAACCCTAGCCTGTCCACTGGCCACGACGTTTAAACAACGCTATCCCCAAATTCCCACTGGAAAAATGCTGTGAAGTGAAGACATCGCATTGTGTCAGAGGAATGATAAAGAAAACAAAGGGGGTGGAGGGGAGGTGGGTGGGTGGATGTGTGGGTGGTAAGGGAGGTGTCTTACTCCCATAGTACAGCCTCATTATGATGATGTGATTTGCTGGAATGGCAGCAGCGGCTCTCGTCACTAATACCAGCTCCCCTGAGCCACGAAACAGCGCTTTATTAAACTTTATGAAAGGCTTAGCTGTCCAATTTATGAGCCTGCCTGCTGAGGACATGAGCGTGCAGAGACAGAGGAAACACTGCAGCACTGCATCAGATGAGATTACACAGAACAAAAAGTTTTACCCCTGACAGTACTTTTTCTCTCGCTTTATTCTGAAATGCAAACACAAGACATTGTGTTAGATTGTTCTTACAAGAAGTGAAGGAATCGGATCATCGCAAACTACAAGACGTTCCTATCATCATATATCTGTGGAAAAAAAAATTCCGGCTTTAATTGAAGTCTGAATTTTAATATGTTTTCATAGAAGTAGAATCATAAGACGAAATAATATTAAAGCTAGGGTAGGTAATGTATTTTAGACACCTTTTTTGTTATATTTGTTGAGATTGTCTTTATACCCAGAAAGCAATCAATAAATCCAATGCTCTGACCATAAAAAAAGGGGAAAAAATGGTATTTATGGCTGTCGTAGGACTGCAATAAGCCCTAACAATAGCCATGTTTGTTGTTTACGTTCATCATGATATGTTTAAGTTCGTAATGCTAATTTTGGGGGAGTGGCTTTGGACGGAGGCCTGAAGGGACAGCTGCTAGCTGCTTTTATTGGAAAAGAGTTGGCAACACTGGACTGGGTTTTTCGGTTGGATATATTTATAATATTTAAAATCTAGCGTACTCTTGCTGGTTTCTCCAATGTTGCCGACCCCAGCTTTTCTTCTCAAAAAAGAAGATCATAACAACATTATTTGTATAGTATGATTAATCCTTATTATCCTGCCTTACACAACTAAAAAATAAAGATGGTGATAATTGTTTAATCATGATAAGATGAGGCAGATACCATTCTCTCTCTGTGCTCGGATGAATGATGTATCTGGGACTGCAGAATCGTCTGTTATGTTTGGCGAGAGGATTGATTAGTTTGCTGTACCGGTGATGAATTTGAGGACCCGTTCTGATACTACGGCTGCACAGATTAGTCATGACAGTCATGATTATACACAGAAATAATGCCCACAGAGCTGTGTGCACCTCGCTCAATCCACTCCTGGTGGCAAAAAAAAGAGCCTCATTAACTCCCGTGTCTCTGGTGACATTCTGTTATCACACACTGACAGACACACACAGATAAAACACGTGCATTAAATATTCACTAAAGTGTTTATGTTGGCAGAAAGACAGCCGGGCAAACACACACACACACAGTCGTGCACACACACTCGCACAGATCCCCAGGCAGCAATTAGTCCTGCCCCATAAGAGTTCACCCCCTCATCTCACTGAGCTGTAGGTGCAAATTAAATTTGTCTGAATGCACTGACACTGGTCTCTCATCATACATGAACATGTCAGGGTCACACAGAGGCAAAGACAGGTGTGCTCATTCATGCACACTGCACACACCAAAAATATCACATAATTAGAGGGGATTTTTTCTCAAGAACGGATTCATTTTCCGTTTGTTGAGAGCTGACAAAGACTGTTAGATAAATCACACAACTGAGCTTATAGTGAAACTGCAATATGTAAAGGGGAAATGGAAGATTTCACATGAATTCAGAGCAACAATTTTGCCAATTTTTGAACAATTGAGACAACCAGTTCAAAAAATGCTGAAGTTCATCGCCAAGTATTAAGGGACTATTGTAACTGTTGTAAGCTGAAGTCTCCAAAGTCTATAAGCTTACTTTATACAACCATTTCAATAGTTTCCCAAGGTGAATTTTACTTTCATACAAGCAATTATTTTTGAAGGTTTTTTAGCGACAAGGTGTCTGCCTGGTCTTTCATACTTTTCATACATAAAATGATGATCTCAAGACAAAATATGGGCCGATTTAAGTAAAGTTGGAACAAATTCAGTGAAGTTCAGAGTCTAACAAGTTTCATACTGTATTAAGAATGTTTACCAGGAAGTGAAACACTGATACTGTTTTAGTTTAGAGCTTAAATTAGCCTCTGTTACCCGACGAACACGGTTTAAAATAGGCGAAACTAACACCTTATACTGCATGCAAAAAACTGCATGCATGTGATTCTCATAAAGTGGGTATGTCTGTAAAGGGGAGACTCGTGGGTACCCATAGAACCCATTTTAATACACATATCTTGAGGTCAGAGGTCCCCCTTTGAAACTGGCCATGACAGATACCATTGGATTCCTTAGGTTTTCTAGTTTCATATGATACCTGTATCTTCACTAGCGTCAAGACTGAGTCCGCTACAGCCTCTTAAAGAGGGTTATGTTGCCGGTCTCAGAGGATTTTAAAATTATTTTTTAGGGGTGCCGAGATGAAATTTAGGTGTGGTTGAGCATCCCTAAAAGGAGTCTAAAATCGCCCTTAATGTAGTTAATGACTCAGCAGAACCATAAAAATCAAAAGTGCAGTAACTCCATGCCACATGGATAAGTTAAGCACACTTGTACCACAGCGGCTCTGAATGAATGAGTGTCAGCAGTGGCAAAATGACAACGTAACACTAAAATCAATGGCACTCTGCTGCTAATGAATGACAAGGCTAATTGCGGGAACGGCTTGTTGCTCTTTGGTTTAGATAAATACTCCCGACAAGTGAAGTGCTTTAATTATCCCCAGTGTGTTTGTGCCTGAGCGCCGCCGCCGCCGCTGCACTCGAGATGCCTGCCGAATGAGACAAGCTAATTAAGAGTGATTTCCCCGCTCCCCACTCATTAATAACACAACAGCAATTAAGAGGAGCTAGCGGAACATGGTGCATTTGGTGCTAACAAGATTAGCCTCATGGAGCAATGAGTTTACGAGAGAGACAGACACAGAAAGGGAAAGGTGAAGCTGGGAAAGAGATTCAATTGAGAGAGAAAGATATTAGACGCTGTTGAAAGGAAGGAGAGAGATAGTGTGAGATGAAATGAGACAAGAGGAAGAAGGAAAGCAGAGAAAAGAGGAAAAGACAAACGAAGCTAAATGCGGAAGCGAAAGACGAGGAAGTGAAGGAGGAAGAAAGAGACAGAAGACGTGTGTTAAATTGTGTGCTTCTGATTCATTTTTTCATTTCCCTGCATGAATCACCAGATTGGCCTTTAAATGAGCTGTTGCATAAAGGACATTCAGTTTCATGAGCTCACTGAATAATAACAGAGGCCGGGGAAGGGACTGTGCACCTCTGACAGCTTTTAATTACCAACAATACTTGAGCCTGTGTGAGAGAGATTACAGAGGTAATAAACAAATTCAGGATGTAAATAAAACGCGGTATGTAGGTTATGTTTACACTCAGGCACCAGTTAATTACATGTGGGTACAACAATCAGTACGTTAACATGGTGAATGAGATCACCACTAGCGAGGCACATGGCTGTGGTTTGCTATAAAAAGCAGACCGACAGGCTTCCTACTACTAAATTAAGTAATAGGATGAGCTAAATTAGTGGCCTGAGTGATTTGGAGCAGGATACAACTGTTGATGTTTGTCAGTTTAACTGAAGCTCATGGACAAAGACCAGTGGGCAACCGTAGTGTAGCTACAGTATGTAGCCTACTGAGGCCTCAAGAGCCCTTCTGGTGCCCGTAGTTGCTAACCTCCGGGTCTGATAAGTGAAGCCAATGATGAAGTGCCTTAAACTTGCATTCTTTCTAATAGCCAGCAGGGGGCGACTCCTCTGGTTGCAAAAAGAAGTTAATGAGAAAATGAGCGTACTTCTCACTTGATTTATTACCTCAGTAAACATTGTAAACATGAGTTTATGGTCTTAATCACTAGTTTCAAGTCTTCTTCAATACAGCATGATGTTCATTTAGTAAATTATGGTCCTATTTAGAGTCAAATAGACCATAAAGCAGGGGATGCTTTAGGGCGTGGCTGCCTTGTGATTGTCAGGTCGCTACCACGGCGTTGTCCGGTCTGGGAGTTGTCCGTGTTTTCGTTTTACAACTTAACCCTTTCACAGTGTGTTTTCACTTTATGGAAGTTAATTATAACCGCCTTAAAAATGTCTTATTCAGCATTCAGTCGTACTTAGCTCCATCCTCTCATGTCACTTCTGGTTGCAAAAAAACAAGATGGCGATGGCCAAAATGCTGAACTCCAGGCTTCAAAACGGCAGTCAACAAACCAATGGGTGACGTCACGGTGACTACGTCCACTTCTTATAGACAGTCTATGGCAAAAACTAACAATCTACAGAGCCTACAGCCATGCTAACGTTTCGGTGAGGCTGCATAGCAGTGCTTTGAGCTACATGCTAATGTCAGCATGCTAATATCTTCTCAATAACAATGCTCAAATGCTGATATTTAACAGATATACTGTTTACAACATTCACCAACCTTAGTTTAGCATGTTAGCATGCTAGGAAATTAACACGAAACATAAAGTACAGTTGAGGCTGAATGTCAGGTACTTGCAGGTACTTGACTGTACTGGACAATTTAAAATTTGGACCTGATGGTGGCGCTAGATGAAATGTTAAGTAATCACCAAAGTCATTACAATTCATCCCCAGGGAAGCATGAATGTCTGTACCGAATTTCATGGCAGTCCATCTAATAGGAGTTGAGATATTTCACTCAAAAAAACAACAACAATTTCTCGATTTCAAACTTTGCTCTTTGTAATTAAAGCATGAATCTGTGCTTTATTCTAGTGCTGTGCTTGTTGTGGCACTGTTGAACAAACTAGCTCATTTACAGTAAGCAGACAGGCACCGGTCTATTTCCCGTTGGTTGCTTCTTTGATAATAAACTGAAACAAAACAGTCTAGTGTGTTCATAAATAGCATAATAAGGTTTGCAACAAAAGATTTTAAACAAATCCCGGACTGAATTTTTATGCTGTCCATGACCGCTACAAGCGCGTTTATTGGGCTCTTGGTTCTGGAAGAGCTTGTTTGACCAAGTTAAAGCTGCATTAATTCAGATTTTTATATAAAAATCAATTGATGCAGCTTTAATGATCGCTCCACTAGGGAACTATTTTAAACAGGAATACATACATTTTGGATAATAGATCTGCAGCAGCTATGATGTCAAACAGGGTACACTTCATCCACATGAAATCTCCATATTCCACTTAAAGCTATGCATTTGTCTGTATGCAGCAGTGTGGCAGCACAGGTTTGGAGGAGAAACACAATCACTCTTTTTTTTCCTTTTTGTGGAAAAGTGTGTTAAATGCTCTGTGATGCACACTGGGCGGTTCTAGGGAGAAGGAATAAACTAGTTCAAGGATAAATTCTGTATTGAGAAATCGCCTTTGAGCAGACCGTATATACAGTATCTATAGAAAACAGACTCAGAGGCAACGCAAACTGTGTGTGTGTGTATGTAGTAGACTGTATAAAGGATGTCAGTCACAGTAACTTTTCATGCTGCAAGCACGGAGCCCTCGACAAGAGACTCAATCAGCAGCACTAAAGCCTGCCTCTGCCTCCTCTGCCTCTGCCACCCTACTTTTGTGTCGACTAATCTCCACTGTAGGATGTAGAGGAGCCGTTTGATATTGTCTTCCCCGGTGTTTTTCATTATCACCGTCTTACTGCAGCCTGCCGGTGGCATTACCTCGACATTAGTGGGCTTGACGGGACGAGAATCACCACACAATCCTGTCACAACCTCCCATCTCTGCTGTAACCCTACTCGCATTTCAAAGCCCCTCTGCCTCTTCTTATTTTTCACTTGGCTTTTTTTTCTGCTTTGAGGTGGATCTGCAGCAGTAGAGTCGTGGACGATATTTTTGGGGAAATTGCTGAGAGGTTAGGCAGTTTGTCGGAAGCCAAATTGCATTTAGGTAGCGAGTAGAGTATAAAGAACTTGAGACACGAGAGTAAAATCTCCATTGGAAAGAAAATTCAATGCATAAAGCTCTATACTATTTCCTCATATCTCCTTCGCAAATATCCCTCCTCTCAAATGTAGATGAGTTGTTGAAATTAGCCTAATTTCACCACTGTCTTAATTTATTCTAACAAAGATTCTTTCCCAAACATAATCCTTTTTTTTCTTGACTGCCATAAACTCACACAGTCCATTTCACAGCCACAAGCACAAACAGAAAGGTTTGTTCAACACAGTCATGCACTTGCAAACATGCACAAATTGTTGACAGGCTTGTTCCAATTAATGCATGACTGCCATCAGATTATGCGCCCTCCAGTGGCTGATGTAGCCCACAGCAGACTGCACAAGTTCTACAGATTCATAATCAACACTTCTAATGAGCGATCTTAAATCTGTCAGAGGGAGTTTTTTCTTTTTCTATCTTCTGATTTGTTCCCATTCTGTCTCCAGTTTTAGTTCCATGAAGAGACCTGTTCAGTTTTTCACTCCTGAAACACATCTAATTTTATACAAACAGAGATATTTAGTGGAAAGATCTCACATTAATCTTTTTTGCATGATTTACTGTACCTCCCTTGCTTCAGGCAACAGTGGATTTTATTGTATTTCAGCCTGAACTTGAGGTCTCCACCCAACCACGGGGACTTTGAGATTTACCTCTGGAAGTTTGCATAACAGTACAGATTCCCAGGTTTCTTTTTCTAAGCTAAATCGATGTTGTATTTCTCTTAAAGGAACAGTGTGTACCATTTCAGGGGAATCTATTAGCAGAAATGGAATATAATATTCATAACTGTGTTTTCATTAGTGTATAATCACCTGAAAATTAGAATCGTTGCCCTTCATATCTAGGAGCGGGTCCTCTTCAGGAGTCCGCCATGTTGCACCACCATGTTTCTACAGTAGCCCAGAATGGACAAAAACCAAACACTGGCTCTAGAGAGATCCTTTCACCTTGTTACGTTACGTATACCATAGCCTGTCTATAAGAAGTGGACGTAGTCACAGTGACATCACCCATTGGTTTGTGGACTGCCGTATTGAAGCCTGGAGTTCGGCATTTTGGCTGTTGCCATCTTGTTTTTTTTGCAACCAGAAGTGATAAGAAAGGTACGAGTACAATCGAATTCTGAATAAGACATTTTTAGCTGACCAAAATGTTACAATTAACTTTCATGAACACACTGTGAAAGGGTTAAAGTTGTAAGACGAAAACACGGACAACTCCCAGACCGGACAACGCCGTGGTAGCAACCTGTCAATCACAAGTTAGCCCCGCCCTAAAGCATCCCCTGCTTTATGGTCTATTTGACTCTGAATGGGACCATAATTTACTAAATGAACATCATGCTGTATTGAAGAAGACTTGAAACTACAGATTGAGACCATAAACTCATGTTTACAATGTTTACTGAGGTAATAAATCAAGTGAGAAGTAGGCTCATTTTCTCATAGACTTCTATACAGTCAGACTTCTTTTTGCAACCAGAGGAGTCGCCCCCTGCTGGCTGTTAGAAAGAATGAGGCACTTCCAAATTGGCTTCACTTCTCAGACCTCGGAGGTTGCCCACTGCTGAATACTCACTAAATGAATGACATTATAGCCTCAGCTGTATTTTGTTTTTCACGCCAAATAGCAAATGTTAGCATGCTAATACACCAAGCTAAGATGATGAACATGGTAAACATTATTCATGCTGAACACCAACATGTTAACATTGTTATTGTGAGCATGTTAGCATGCTGATGTTAGCATTTAACCCAAAGCACCGCTGTGCCTAATTTCATCATGTTGCACGACACTTTAATCCAAAAACAGAATCTCAAATTTTAGACGATAGACAAGATATTCCTATTTCTTGAAACACCATGGCTACATTATGTCAGAAGACGTTAGATAAACTACAAATCTGTGCTAAAAGCACACATGGGATACACTAAAATAGTATCTGTAGAGATGCAGTTGCTGAATATGCAGAGAGCCTCAGGTCTTGGTACACTGACGATGAGCCACCAAATCAAGCTCCATGCAGTGAAGATGAAAATAAAGGAGCTCAGACGTGTACTCGTGCCCCCTTGGCTCTAATGGGAGGTGGTAAAGAAAGGTTCATTGCTGACTAAAGTCCCTGCAGCTGATGGAAGCATAACCTGAGCTTTCAGGATGACCATGAACTAAGACAAGCTTGTTACTGAAAGATACGAGCCTTAGAAAGCTGCAGATATGAATGTAAAGAAAGTGATGAGGCAGTCTCGTATCGTACTGACGGAAAACTCAATACCTCCGTCTGGCAGAACATTTTTACCTTTCAGCACACACACACACGCTCACACACACGCACACAGCTTCGCAGCAGGTCCAACATCTCCCGCTCTGGGGATCCACAGTCAACACCAGCATTCAGACTTTCTCCCCTGCTCTTGGTATTGATATTTGCTAACAGCCAAAATTACTTTTTGGAAAGAATCATCCGGGATGTTATATAAAATAATAACTCCTGGATCAACTTTACCTTGTGTTTCATTACATTTCAAAATGAAAGTAAGAAAATAGCTAGTCGCTTTTTTTTTTTCTGACTCAAAAAAGAGTCAGTTTCAGAGGTGACACTTCATGATGAACCGCCATCTAGGTAGTTTTCAAGAGGTATATTAAATCTATGTGGAGGGGGGAAAATAACTTAATGGGAAATATCACTTAAAGGATCTTGCTTCTACAAAAGTGGGCTGCAACATAATACAGACGCTAAGCCTGAAAACGCTCAGAGAGGCTGCAACATCAATAGTTCAATTCCCACTTATATCCACCCATACAACCATTGATGCACTGATAGATTTGTAAAGCATGAAAGAGAAAAACGCTGACAAAACATTCGTCTGCATCTCATTTTCTATTATCATGCCCACTAATAGCCTTTTTACAAACGTGTACATCAGGAGAGGAGTTCTTCCTGGTAATAACCTAAAATATACAGCTCCTGGAAAGTGAATTACATCGTATGCATTACAACAATAACTGTAAACAACATGCTTTTCTGTGTGTAATGTGAATATATTTTCAGTGCTTGAAATTTATTCTTGAAAGGAATAAATGCTAAAGATCGATAGAAAGTGAAATGCAATAATGTCGAGCTCTGTCAAAACATTATGAGGCAGAGATTCGGCGAAGATACTGATTTTGTTCTTTAGTTGAGGACGCTTCGTTCGCCTGGGGTGACGAGTTGACCTTATCAGAGGAAACCACACTAATCAGTGTGTGTGTGTGTGTGTGTGTGTGTGTGTGTGTGTGTGTGTGTGTGTGTGTGTGTGTGTGTGTGTGTCGTTCTTGTGTATTAATTACCATATCATCTATTATTGGACACTAGTATTATTATATTAATATATATTATCTACCATATGTTGTCAATCTATTAATGTATATGCTTTGGCAACATGATTTAATCAAAATTTTATGTAAAAAAAAATAAAGCCTTACTGAATTGGTGGAGTCAGACCAGTTTCTTGATGAACGCTGACACCTAGAGGTCATTTGCTGCAAAAACATCTTCTAAGTTCATTTTTATTCAAGCTTGTTAGCAGCACATGTGGCTGAGACTCTAAATATTTGGGCATCTTATGAGTTAAGAGTCAGTGGCCTTTTTTAATCTCTTCTTAAAACATACATCTAATTAAGGGTGATTTTAATTGAGCTTTTCTTTCTATCATTTGACTTAATTTTGCCTCAATTGTGTCTTTGTCACTGTTATTTTATAATACTGGGATTTGTTTAACCTATTTTATCATGGTCCAGGTCTTTTTTTGTCACTTATGGGTTCTCCATTTTATTTGATTTTATATTTAATATTTTTATTTGGGGCCTTGTGTGAAACACTCTGTAACCTGGGTTTTAGAAAGTGTTCTATAAATAAAAATGATCATGTTTATTTATTATTGTTATGATTTTTCAGGAAAATGCCTGCTGCAGTATATCCGGGGCAGTTACAAACGGTTACAGACGACTATTTGCATGTATTTAAAAAATATACACACCTATACAAACAGTATAGTGGACCCTGCCACCCCAATATGTCTTCTGTGAGACCTCTGTAGGAGAGGAAAAAACATTCATACTGACAAACAATTCAAATATGGAAAAACATATTGCCATATTTAAACAAATAGCCTCTATGAGGGATATAATTGAATACTGTTATTTCCCACTTATAAACTTCCTGTCTCCTACCCAAAGCAACTTGAGAGATGGAAAAACATGGGGACATGCTTGAAGATGTTGCAGTGCAGGTGAAATGTTTGTCTGCAGACATAAATACTTTTCAACCTGTATTAAGAAATCTCATGTACAAATTTATATGCCGGCTTAATCACTCTGAGAATGACATCATCTTGTGGTTGTCTAACATCAGATTTAGCATTACAGGGTACCAATCACAGCCGTGGAGGCACTGGTATAGTTCTTTATATGTAAGGCATTGATGTATGTATATATTTATATTTTGAATATCTTTTAATCATGACTTTTTATAGTGCTTCCTGTATTGTAATGTATTATATGTAATGTATTGTTGTTTTTTGTTTTTTCTTATCTGGACCTTAAGTCTGCAATAAAGTTTGAATTAAATTGAATTGATGTCGTTCAATGCCTGTTATATATATATTATAAAACAGTTTTATATACTGTTTTATATATATGGCTATATTGAGCATATTGACTGAGAAAGCTGATTTCTTCTGCTGCAGTCTTGCCAGCTGTGCCTACATGTACCAGAATGCATTGCGCCCGACGTTCGAGTTCGCAACGTCTGATAGAGCAACAAAATAAACTCACAAAAATATCAGATAATTAAATATTGTTACACCTAAACAGAAAAATACAATTGTACAACTTATGAACTCAAGATTTTCTCTTACACCGAACTAAGACCGGCTTAATTACCTTGTTAACTCATCATAAAATACACATTAAAACTGGACAGAAACACAATAAAACTCACTAAACACGTCTTGGTTAGTGTTTCCACTGTTCCAAAAAGCTGCAACTTTGGTTTGGTCGAAATTAGTGATGGGAATTCCGGCTCTTTTTAGTGAGCCAGATCATTTGGCTTAGCTCACCAAGACGAGCCGGCTCTTTCGGCTCCTAAACGGCTCTTCATTTTACCACTTCTGCCTTTTATAATTCAGCCAAATTTAGCTCTGTTTTGACCTATGATTAGTATCTGTGCACATATACATCACTTAAACTATTCCATATCATTATACTAAACCTAATAATTTCCAGAATACCATAATTTTACATGCTGCTTCGTTTCCGACTGTCATTCATCTTGTCAGCACTCTGTATTTATTTCCGTAAACAAAGGACATCACTGATATACGGATGAACAACCGATTTGTAGCCAAAGAACATATTACCAAGAAATGAAAGTCAATTGTTGGTTCCATTGCCGCCATTTTGGACTGAAAGCGACTACCGGAAGCCAGTATAAATGTCCGCATAAAAAGTGCCATATAAAAGTAAAACAAAATGATTTATATTCTATTTTCATATGCTGCCGAAATTGCCGTGTTGAACAATAAAATATTATAATTTAATATAATAAGCGTTTTCAGTTCAAAATGGTGTCAGCAGCTGTTGTCAAAAAAACACCGGAGTTTCGTGTCTTTGCGTCTATGCTACTTGAAATAGCACGCACAGGAATTTATTGTTTCAATCGACTACATTTACCATCAACACTGATTGGACATCAACATAAAAAGTAACAAATTTCTCTTTTAACGTGTTCAAATTAACCTTGTTTTTAGTTATTATTTAAATTAGAATACATTTTGGGCTTTAAAACGGTGATTTATAAGCAAGAGGCCCCAAGATTGTAGTTTTTCACAGATAAAGTGATGTTGAGTGATGGAACTAAACTGGAGAGCAGGAGCTGTTGACACTCACATGCACAGTAGAAAAGAGTCAAATAAATAAATAAAGTAAACGCACTCAACACAGCTCTCACAGTCCCATCACAAAAAGTCATTGTGAAGCAAATCTACATAACAATTTTGTATTTTTAGCAGCCTGTAAGGGTAAATTACGTCATTGATCCCTGTAATGAAATTCTCATTTTGCTTCTCCTCCAGGGAGGTCAAAGGTCAGGGACAGATACACTCAGTGCTCATGGAGCTGATACGGCAGCTGAAGAACAGCCTCAGCAGGATGAAGGCAGCGGGGAACTGGCCTCTGGACATCCAGATGGAGGACGGTCTCTCTCACCATGAAGCCATCCTGCCGCCCTGCTGATGTTATGAAGACCTGTTCACTCCTACATACTGAGCTGTTTTCGCTGTCAGTGAAGTAGTAGGAGGTGACTGCTGCTGAAGATTAACTGTGCTTGTAAAGTAGTTGTGCTGCAGATTATTATTTAAGAGTAAAACACCAGGGTTATTATAGTACACTAAAACAAAAATAAGCAGTGAAAAATATTGTTATTAAACTGAAACTAAATCAAAACTATGTCTTTTAAAGAAAAACTACACTGAAATGATATTGCCTGATTAAAAAAAAGAAAGTAAATTCATTTCAGTTTAAGTTTTTTAGCAACCCAAAAAAGGAAACAACATGAATTTGAACATCTGGACTACAGCTTTGAAGCCAAAAACTGCCAGTTTTGAGACAACTCCCAGACCGGGCAACGCCGTGGTAGCGACCTGTCAATCACAAGGTAGCCCCGCCCTAAAGCATCCCCTGCTTTATGGTCTATTTGACTCTAAATGGGACCATAATTTACTAAATAAACATCGTGCTGTATTGAAGAAGACTTGAAACTAGCGATTGAGACCATGAACTCATGTTTACAATGTTTACTGAGGTAATAAATCAAGTGAGAAGTAGGCTCATTTTCTCATAGACTTCTATACAATCAGACTTCTTTTGGCAACCAGAGGAGTCGCCCCCTGCTGGCTGTTAGAGAGAATGCAAGTTTAAGGCACTTCAGCAACCCAGAGGTAGCCCACTGGGGTGGAGGCAGAAATCTCACACCTTGATATCTAAAGATCTGCTAAAAAAAAAACTGTCTCAGCCTCTCTGTTCTCAGACGGGCAAAGTTATCACTCATTGATATTGGTTCATAATGGTTTTAAAATACAAAATATGGTGCATAGTGAAACAGCACACAAGAGGAGAAATAAATTACACTGCGAAATGTAAATATTGCCAAGTCAGATTTACTGGAATGTAAATAATTTTGAACAAACAGGAATTACCTACAGTATGTACATTAAAGCACTGTTAGTCAACAAATTCATTAAAATATTAATTCTATGAAACACAGATGTAATTAAGACATTTCTGACAAGAGTAGTGGTTAAAACTTATTGAGGACAATTAACGGGTTTTACAAAACGTGTGTCTAAAGGTGCATCTTCCAGATCCAACATGGATCTCTGAGGGCTTTTTTTAACCGGAGTGTTGTAATGCTGCTGTGTGATATCAGCTGACTCTTAGTGTGGCCTGTTTTATTGGTGCTCTTTCAGGAATTCTTTCATGAAGGTGGCCAGGGCTTCAGTGTCCTCCACGGTTACAGCGTTGTACAGAGATGCACGAATTCCTCCAACTGACCTGCAGGGGGAGACAAACCATCACGTTTGAGCTCTACAAAGCTCTAGAAAACAAATCCAATATGCATCCAACTGTAAGTAACCCATGAAACATAGAAATAAAGTAGGTAATAATGCAACAACAGGAGGCGTGTGTTTGACTAACCTGTGTCCTTTCAGCGATATCATTCCACGTTTGGATGCACCGGCCAGAAACTCCTTTTCCAAGGCCTCATCTCCCTCTTTCTTCCCCACACGAAATGGGAGATTCATGCGGCTTCGACAAGCCAAGTCTACGGGACACCTGGACAGGTGGACACAGCGGTAAGTAGCGTTAAGTTTAAATTCTCCCTTATTTTTTATGGTCATTGTATACTGTGGACCTGGACATTCCCAGAAAGTTATGACCTTCAATGAATTTCCTATTTCAACATACTGTAGATCTGCCGCTGAAGTTTAGTGATACTTACTCATAGAAACCATTAGAGGCGCTGATGATGTCATAAATCATGGAGGACTTCTGCTTGTTGAGCTTCTCCATGGCAGCGCTGCCGCCGTTGTTCTTAATCCACTCCAGAACCAGACCCATGATGTAGATACTGAACCGACAAAATTAAGTTATGAATAATTTTTTACTTGATGATTGTGAAACATTTCTAAATATCCTTAAAAAGGAATAGTTCAATATTTTTGGGAAATACACTCATTTGCTGGCCAGCTAGCCCGGTTCTGTCCAAAGGTTAATTATCACTATTTAAAACATTATATCTCGTTTGTTTCCTCCATCCAAAAAACGACATATAAAAACATGTTTTTACAGGGTCCACTGGAATCTAGTCATCACGGTGACGTTGCTAGGCAACCAGTGGAGACTCCAGGAAGGAACTGGTCCCAGCCAAGAAATTGTCCAACACATAAACCCCCCCGGAAACCCACAACGTGTCGATTTACACTTCAGTTTTTGTACGGATTAAACAAACAATATATGACGTGTTAATTGGTGTTCTTTGGAGGTGCTGATGATTTTTTTTTTTTACCTTTGGACTGAGCTAGGCTAGCCGTTTCCCCTTGTTTCCAGTCTTTATGCTAAGCTAGGCTAACCAGCTGTAGCTTCATATTTAAAAGACAGATGAGAGTGGCATCAATCTTCTCATCTAACTCTTAGCAAAAAATTAAATAAGTGCATTTCCCAAAATGCTGAACTGTACCTTGAAAACTCGTCTGGAGAAAAATGCAACCAGTACTTCCAGGAGACATAGAAATCAGTGGAAAAAAAGTCCAGCAATGTTTTTAAAAACTTGTGAAACATGTACATTTTGCAAATGTATTTGACCTTGCCGACAGTAATATATTGATAATCCACAAATCTGTAGGAAACGTGAGCTTCTGACGATAAAAACAGAGGTGCGTTTGTACCTGAAACACGGCGGTGTGTTGTAGAGGGAGTTATTCTCAGCCTGCACCTTGTAGTCCAGGACAATAGGACACTCTTTCAGAGCGTGGCCTATCAAGTCCTCTCTCACGATGACCACAGTTACTCCGGCACAGCCCACATTCTTCTGAGCTCCGGCGAAAATCAGCCCAAACTACACAATGCAAGAGGACAAATGTTAAAATACGACATGGGTGCAAATTTTCACTTACAATTTGGGGATCATAAAGGTTTCCTGTTACTGATTTGGGGCACAAGGGGCCCAGAAGCGAAAGAGTTGAATATTTTATTCAGCATCATTCTTGTCCTCACCTTCGACACATCCACAGGTCGGGACAGGAAGTTGGAGGACATGTCGCTGACCAGGGTCACCCCGTTAGTTTCAGGGGTGAAGTTGTACTCCACGCCGTGGACCGTCTCGTTGCAGCAGTAGTACACGTAGGAGGCGGAGGGGTTCAGGGTCCAGGTGCTGGGGTCGGGGATTTCTGGAGGGAGCAACAACAGAACATAGTTAAACAAGACTCACATATTTAAACCAGTTTATTTGGTTATTTTTAAAGCCAGTTCTCTAAACCAAACCATTGACTTGTAAAAATCTGTTGGATCTGTACTAAACAAGGATGTTTTCTTAAGTCTTTGGAATATGATGTGTAGTCCAGGACATCTCTGCAGCACCACAATGTCTAATTTAAAAATGGTATTTTTGACACACATTTCACTTTTAACTTATATTACCAGTAGGCCATATGGCGATTTTGATAAAATTTGTATTAATTGTGCAGCCCTACAAAAGGGAGGACCAAGAACCTGCTCTCTTTCTGGATCTTTTTCTTTAGAGTATTTTGTTTCCACCAGCCAAAATGAACTTTTGGCAAACATGGCAAAAACTAGATGTGCCAACTGACTATCTGTGTACAGGGCCAGATATTCAAAAAAACATGCAGGTTGTCTTTCTGGCGATGGCAGACTGAAGAAAGTTCTTTAATAAAAACCAGCCCGTATGAGGACAGAAGGTGCAACATGTTTGGATTTTGTATTACCCATCTTATAATTCATGTGTGTTAAAAGAAACACTGTGAAACTGCCTCCAAACATTATGATGAACAAAAGCTCCACTGAAAACCCCAGTCGGACCCAACCATGTGGAAAATGCTGCTCGTTGAGAGTCTTTCATTGGTTAGTCGGCTCTATTGTTTATTGTGTAACAGCCTGGGCACACAGACAGGTTTTGTACTGTCTTGATGCAGCGGGAATGACCAACTCATAAGATCTGAAACTACTTTTTGATGTGGTAATTAGGTTGAACTTTAAAAGGAAAAAAAAGTAAGGTTGAAATGACTTGAGTTATAAAACCGCTCTCTCATTCTGGGACTAAACCATATCACTAATACATGCTTGCTATTAAAACACCATGTTGGTTGAATAGCCATAAAGAAGACCATTATCCTCTAAATCAACACAACATGCACACAGACTTACTTGTGTAACTGTCCAGCTTCGGGTGGACAATGTTGACTTTGCCGTATTTCTCCGCTTCTTTTGCTGCCTTTGCCGACCACGTCCCGGTCACCAGGTAGTCGGCGCACTTGTCCTCTTTAAGGCCAATCAGGTTGAGAGGAACGCCGCTGAACTGTCCCGACCCGCCGCCCTGCAGGAACATCACCTTGTAATTGTCTGGAATGTTTCTGTGAAGACAAAAATGTCACTGTGTTAAACAAACACTGTATTATAGAGCGCGAACAGACAGACCTCACACTCATCTCACCTTCTTACACTGAGACACAGTTTGCAAAATATCTACAGACACAGTTTATTAGTATGTAATACACTGGTGAGGATGAAATGTTTTAGAGCTAGAGTGAAGATTTCATGAAACTAGAAAAACCTAATGAATCCATTGGTACCAACCATGTCCTACTAGCTTGTCGAGAAGGAGGTTAAATAACGCTCCAAATTTACTAATTCTGGCGAGGAAAACCTGTCATGGCCATTTTCAAAGGGGTCCCTTGACCTCTGACCTCAAGATATGTGACTGAAAATGGGTTCTATGGCTACCAACGAGTCTCCCCTTTACAGACATGCCCACTTTATGATAATCACATGCAGTTTGGGGCAAGTCATAGTCAAGTCAGCACACTGACACACTGACAGCTGTTGTTGCCTGTTGGGCTGCAGTTTGCCATGTTATGACTTTAGCATGTTTTTTTATGCTAAATGCAGTACCTGTGAGGGTTTCTGGACAATATTTGTCATTGTTTTGTGTTGTTAATTGATTTCCAATAATAAATATATAAATAAATTTGCATAAAACAAGCATATTTGCACACTCTCATGTTGATAAGAGTATTAAATTCTTGAAAAATCGCCCTTTAAGGTACATTTTGAACGGAAAAAAAATGTGTGATTAATTTGCGATTAATCATGATTAACTATTTTAATCCATTGACAGCCCTAATTGCAATACTTTCATCACACTTAACAGACATTTATTCAATAAAAATCTATGAGATTGCCACTTAAAATGATTTTTTAATGCTAAAATTGCATTAATTTAAATACTGAAATCCCTAAAGATATTAATGTAATTATTAGTGGTATGAACATATCTAAATATGTTTAGGTTATTCGGTTTATTAACCTTTGGCACTTAAAAGGTACATGCTGTTTTGACAGATTATAAAGAGGAGGGCGAGGTTGAATGTTAACTTCTACGTGGAGAAACACACCTACTTGATTGACAAACACTACGTCAGCACGGCCCAACCCTGAACCTTTCTGGCATTCAGCCATGACAAACACTTGAAAAAGAAGTAAATGACATAAAGGAACATGAGAGAGATGTACAGCTAGTTATTAATGTGGCAATATAATCCTTCCCATCATCCTACTTGTCCCATTATTTATATGTAAATGATTTTTATGGAAGTTTATGGAAGAAGAAGTCACCACAGAATTCCTGAGTATGATGGTACCACCTGTTTCAAAATGTATTACCAATATTATGTGTATATTGTAAGAAAATATAAATGAACATGCTAGTTTGGAAGTGTTGCGATGGTGCTGCAGTACAATATGGAGGAAGGAAAGAGGAGTGAAGGAGGAGGACAACACAGTAGATGGCTAGATGCCATGTGAAACAACAAAAGCAGCACTTACAACAACTCTCGCATCAGACTCTCTGTCTTGTTGAGGATTTTGTTGAAGTCTGCTGATCGGTGACTCATCTCTGTTTTGAACAGAATCAAAAGCACTTTAATTTCATCTCACCGTCATCTGCATTTTATTATATCATTAGACTATTATTACATTAAACATTGGCACACATCTCTAGAACAGATTCCAGTGAAGGATGAAGCAGCGCTGAGCTATGAGGGCAGATAATACTGTTGATCTGAGTAGACTAGTGAAGTTATCATGAATCTGGACACAGGCTCTTGGTGTGTGAGAAATATGTCAAGTGATGTATAAGTAAGTAAGATATCTTTCAAAGGCCTTTTAGTACAACGTTCCTCCACTGCAGTTAAAACATGAAGAGGGAATGTTCTACTAAAAACATTGCAACTTTGGGAGAGATACTCATGTTTAATTCAGACTGATAATAGCTTCAGATAAACTTTGGAATAACAGTTTTGTACACAGCGAGGAATGTGAATTTTGGCGCCCATCACTTCCATTGAAAGTGCATTGAATGATTATAGCAAGAAAAACCTGGTTCAATGTTCATATGGGCACATGACTACTGTTTTAAGACAAAAAATAAGTTTATAACATACAGTATAGATGTATTGATAATGAGTAACAGTAGTTTTGTTTCGTAATAACTGAAATGCATCTGTAGTTCTACTCACCGAGAACACTGATACCGAGGCCGCTGAAGTTGAGGAGCTCCTTCTGTGCGTGAAGCAGCACCTGCAATATAAAACACCACATATGACGTATTTCTTCAAAGACCTGAAACTGGGTCAGAAATGATGATGATGGTCTGTAAAAGGACGGTTTAAAATGTATATTTAATATCATTCTATTTATTATTATGTATTTTATTTTTTAATAATTCCCTCATTTATTGTTATTCTTATTATTAATAATAATAATGTTTTTAATTTCACTAATATATTTCAGCATCTACTGTCTTCTTATTGTCTCATTTTATTGCTTATCTGCACTTGTTTGATGTGTAGCATTTATTTTTTTAAAGCACTTTTGAGCTACAGCTCTTGTATGAAAAGTGTTCTATAAATAAAGTTATTATATTATTATTAAAAGATAAAGTGCAAGCAGCATTAACAAGAAGTAAATGTCCATGTAAAAGTCCAAAACTCAGAAGCAAACTAGAGGAGAGGTTGTGTTTGATTTTTGACAGTAACCATTATAACATATAATGATACAGTGCGTTAACCATTATAACATATAATGATACAGTGAGTTAACCATTATAACATATAATGATACAGTGAGTTAACCATTATAACATATAATGATACAGTGCGTTAACCATTATAACATATAATGATACAGTGAGTTAACCATTATAACATATAATAATACAGTGAGTTAACCATTATAACATATAATGATACAGTAAGTCTAACAAGGCCATTTTACCACAGAATACAACACAAATTGTATTGTTCCTCTTAATCCAAATAAAGATTATCCAGATTTCAATGTGATTTGTTTAGAGATTGGAGATGTCACAAAAAAAAATGTTTTTGCAAATATAATTAGTCAAAAAAGTAAAATATCTACAGATTATTCTGTAGGCTACTGTAGATTAGTGGTGTTGCCCATCATGCTACATGACAGATATGTTGATGTAGCTACAGTTTTCCCATTTGTTTTTGTTTCAATATGTTTATGGGGATCTACAACACCTCAGACTCACCAATACAAATATACATTTATGTCCTCAAATAATGTGTTTTATGCAAAAGACCAAACACACAAAATACTCTGCACAGATGTGGATGTAACTGAGTTCAGCAGAGTCTAACACTTTTTGTCTTCACTCTTTGAACTTAAAAAAAGGTCACCTTTAAGATGACATTGCTTTTATCTTTTACATCAAGTGTGATGTGATATCTTTCTGCCATCTAGAGGCTGTATCTGCTGCTGCCAGTGAAGCACAAAGGGAGCAGGTTTCCACATGAATGAATGAGGATGATGCAACTCAACTCTCAGTTTTCAGCCTGCAGGAGCTGCTGACAAACACAACTAAAAAAGTCAATATCTCACATAACTGCTGGTAAAGTCTGTGTCATAACGAGGAGGAAACACGTCCGACAGATCCACCGTCAATATGTCAATATGTAAATGTTGAAATGTTGCAATGATGCTTTTAAGTAACAAGTTAGCTCGTCTCCTTTCGCAGCTTTTTTTCTCTCACAACGTCGTTACACAAACCGAGTAAATGGGTCTAAACTTACAGATTGAGGGAGTTTTGCAGGTCCTGCTCCAAAGTTGATGGTTTGTTTCTGCTCCATGATGATAGAAAAGGTTTTCTTGTGGATGTTTCCAACGTTTGATTCAGAGATGCGAATGATTTCCACCTCAATCTCTTCTCTCTCTCCTCCTGCAGCTCAGCTCGTCGGCTGGACAACAATTATATAGCAGCGTGTACAATGTTGCGTTCAGGTACTCCTCGTAAACTTGAACTCACCTACTTACAAAACAAGTCGTAGTGTAAATAGGCTGTACATAGATATAAATACATAAGCAAACATCTCTTGACTTCTTTTGATTTTTTGGGGGTTTTTTTTAAACAATGTTTTTATTGAATTTTACATATAGACAAATATATATATATATATATACACATACAGAGAAACTAACAATAATAATTAAATTATACAATGAAATGTTTAGTCAGAATTTCAAAGAAAAAGACACGACATTTCATGTATTTCATGTATTTCACATATTTAACGAAGAAAACAAGTAAAAGAAAAGAAAAGACAAAATAAATAAATAAATACCTCAAAGAAGAAAAAGAAAGAAAAAAGAAAACACACCTTTTTACTTGTTAGTGTTTTAATCGTATTATTAGCAGATATTGTGACAGAGGGATATATATATATTTTTAGGGCTATCAATTGATTAAAATATTTAATCATGATTAATCGCATGATTGTCCTTGATTAATCGCGATTAATTGCAAATTAATCACACATTTTTCATAAAATATTAGCAAAAAAAATAGTTAAATTAAATTCAAACATTTACAAAGGTACAAAATTACAGATGTAGATGTTGATAAATAGATGTTAAAAATCTTCATTTATAATAATTAAGGCTGTCAATCGATTAAAATATTTAATCGCAAATTAATTGCAAATTTTTTATCTGTCAAAATGTACCTTTAAAGGGAGATTTTTCAAGCATTTAATACTCTTATCAAGATGGGCGTGGACAAATGTGCTGCTTTATGCAAATGTATGTATATATTTATTATTGGAAATCAGTTAATAACACAAAACAATGACAAATATTGTCAAGAAACCCTCACAGGTACTGATTTAGCAAAAAAAATGCTCAAATCATAACATGTAAACTGCAGCCCAACAGGCAACAACAGCTGTCAGTGTGTCAGTGTGCTGACTTGACTATGACTTGCCCCAAACTGCATGTGACTATCATAAAGTGGGCATGTCAGTAAAGGGGAGGCTCGTGGGTACCCATAGAACCCGTTTTCATTCACATATCTGGAGGTCAGAGGTCAAGGGACCCCTTTGAAAATGGCCATGCCAGTTTTCGCTCGCCAAAATTTGGCCAAACTGTGGACCGTTATATTTAACCTCTATTATTTAGCTAGTATGACATGGTCGGTACCATTGGATTCCTTAGGTTTTTCTAATTTCGTATGAGACCAGAATCTTCACTAGCGTCAAGAATGAGTCCGCTACAGCCTCATCTTGAGGTCAGAGAAAGTGGCAGTGCCAGTTCTTCCTCCCCAAAATTTAGCGCAAGTTTATTTAACCTCTTTTGCGACAAGCTAGTATGACATGGTTAGAACCAATTGATTCCTTAGATTTTCTAGTTTTACTCTAGCTTTAAAACTGAGCCCGCTACAAACTAAAAATCGCAAGTTGTGCTAATGCGTTAAAGTAAATAGTGGTGTTAAAATGAATTTGCGTTAATGTGTTATCGTGTTAACTTTGACAGCCCTAATTTTTTTTACATACTTTAGAGATATGAAAACAAATATGAACTGCAAACTTAATTTAATTTGTGTTTTATTTTGTTATTAAAAACACAACAACAGATCCACAACAATAAAACAGAAACCTTTAGATTACACAAGAGGCCGCCAATCTACAGCAAGAAAAACCTGTTTTCAATGTTTATACTGGCACCCGACTAAAACTGCTCGCCTTGCCCAGTTCATAAACCAGGCTTGTATCTGGTTGTCACATTTTGCATCGTGTTTTATTCCCTCATGTTCATTCTGTGTAAATTCTAATATTTTTGGCGTCACCTGAAGGCAGCACAAGGACCCCAACTTCTTAGGCAGCCCTCCCATTGGCTGCTGTCACATGTCTGATTGTTCAACCACTGTCACGCCACAAAAAGTGTGAGCACGCGCGAGACATGCACGAGAGAACAGACACATAACTTCAGTGCAAACCAAAAAAAAACTGATTTAAAATATGTTCATGTTGTTGTTGTTATTGCCCATTGTGTAAAAATTCCTTTAAGTAATTTAGGTGAAATACAGTAGCAGTAGTATTAGTTGAAGTAGTACTTTGATTTCAAATCAGTGCAGGTCAGCAAATTAAACCTGCAGTAGGCAGAATTTGATGTCACAAATATACAATATTTAGACCCTTGACACAATTTTAAGCGGAAACATTCTAAATGTGTCCCAGTTTATTCCTGGTTTCAGTGTATGTAAAGGGTTTTTTGAACATTACAGCATGTAAACATGTTCTAGTAGAAACACAAAATACAAGTATGAACCTGAAAATTAGCATAATATGGGACCTTAAACAAGGCTGCCAGGTCAAGATATTTCTGACGTCCCCGTCCACAGCACTGTATTGCTTTGCTCCGGTGTCGGTACTCCTGTCTGATTTTCCAAGTTGGGGGTGCACCGACCGTCATCTATTGTAGGTAATAAACCTACTATGGATAAGTACCTCATACAACCCCACTTCAAAAACACCTGAACTATCCCTTTAATCGCATTTATTTATTGGAAAATGTCTTTCCATATATATTCTAGTGTGTAAATGCAACACTGCCTCCTGTTGCACACAATGCACATCATGTACAAGTAGCCGGGCTGACATCTACACAAGGATTACCTGCATAAGTGCATAGACTCACAGACATAAAAGCATGTTTTAGGGCTTTTGGAGGAAAATAGCCTGGATCCCATTGTTGTGTTTGTTTTTCCCAACATGCCAATAAAGCATATTGAATAGTGCCGAAGATAAAACCAAGAGCTCAGACATGCTGACATCCAGTAAACTGATTGCATCAGTCCAGCTAAGTTAGAAAAATGTGACAAAGATAATGTGCTTCAGCAGCTTGTGGAGGTCATGAGAGGCTCCTGATCGGTTTGTCCTTTTTAAGAGATCACATGGCAGCCGTTACTCCTCTCCTCTGTTTGTGTGTAAACCTGTCACTAACTGGTGTTGGTAGTACTTTCTATTTTAAGCCCATATTGTGCCAGGCTGGTCTATGTGTGTGTGTCTATTTCTGTGTACGCCAGGTATACCGTGGTGAGCAGACCGCTCTCATCTCCAGAACAAACCATAAATAAACAATGAGCGCACAGTGTCCAAACGATGAGCGTGACCTTTCAGGACCCAGATGAAAGAAAGTGCATCTCTGCTTCTCCTTTGGGCGCCTGGCGATCCATCTCTCCCCCGTCCTCTGCGACCATGTTTCCCACCCTGACCTTCCCCCTCGTGCGCCGCAGAAATACGGCGGGGAAGGCGTGCTTGAAGGCCTTCCTGAAGTTGTTGCCCATGAAGGCGTAAACCAGCGGGTTGACGGAGGAGTTGGAGTAAGACATGCAGTGACCCCAAATTTTCAGCTGTCGGTGCAGAATGGAGAGGGACTCAGATGAAAGGCATACATTTCTGTCTCCGCAGTCCTGTCATTGCCTGATTTTATTTTATTATACAGTATATAATGTATCTGGTTACACCCCTACTGTACCTACGGCATCAAACATCATGGAGAGTACGTCACCTTGTATAGAACGTAACTGCGGAGGCCAAACGCTTGCAGGAGGATGCAGACCTGGATGGGGCCCCAGCAGATGAGGAAGAGAGCGACCATCACCACGACCATCCGGGAGACTCGCGCCCTCACCGCCGCTGCTCGCTCTGCCTGAGCCTGAAGCTGCAGTTAGGGAGGCTTTAGTGATCAGAAACACATTCTGCTCTCTGTGGATTTCAGTGAATTAGAAGATATCTTTCTCTTACTTGGTAGCTGCTGTCGATGGGGTTCACGCTGGATTGCCCCATGCGCTTGAGCATGAAGGCGTAGCAGGCGGTGATGGTGAGCAGGGGCAGCAGGTAGACGGCCAGGAAGCTGTAGATGATGAAGGCTCTCTGGAGGCGGGCCGAGGGGAAGACCTCGCTGCAGTACGTCTGAGGGCCAAACCAGTCTCCGGCCTCCAGACGCTGGTACACGGCGACGGGGATCGACAGGAGCAGGGAGCCTGGAGAGGACAGAGGACAGAGGACGAGACTGTGGGACTCAGAGCATGATGTTCATAGCACGTTTCACTTATGTGGACAGCAACTGGAGAACCAACTGGAGAACCCCCAACTGCTCTCTAGCCGTTCTGCAACTTACTGGGATGGTTTGTTTTCTGACTTCAGTTTAAAGGGTAACTTGGGTATTTTTAAACCTGGATTTTCCCATGTTTTTGTGTCAAACTGACTAATGGGGACAACAACTTCTGAAATTGGTCCAGTATTGAGGGAGAGCGCTGTAGACGGCAGCTGCTCACAGGTTGCAATATGGTGCTATTGGGGCAAGCTGGCGCCATCATTTACGTCCACTAATAGAGTCTATTTGATTAATCTAATAGAGAGCTGTATTAGATTAATCAAATGCACATATTCATGTTTATATGTATATGTCGCTGTCTTGCTCAAGGACAGTTCAACATCAGACATTAGGAACCTGGAACTGAACCGCTAACCTTGTGGTTAAAGGAATTAGTTCCCATACCGGGAGTTGAACCCAGGCCGCCTGGGTGAAAACCAGGAATCCTAACCGCTAGACCATATGGGACTTCTCCTTGACTTGGACTTGCATTAACAGACAGATAGCGTCAACAGAAAGGTAAGAAAAACATTATATTTCTCTGTAGGTTCACACCATAATGTTGAAAAAAGAAAAGCATTTTTAGTGAACGTAACGACATATTGACGGTGCCCATGGTGGAAACGTGAGTGGGTAGGGGGCAAGGTTTGTTGTGTTGGAGTACAGAAAATGTAGCTTAGTATTAGCTAAAAGATTTTCAGATGATTTCGACAATATGGATGAGGTCTTTGAATACTATGGACAGAGTATATGGATATTCAGATTTCACAATGGAACTTGAAAAATCTTTGAACTTTTTTAGATTCATTATATACATACCAGGAAATTTGACCTAGGAGGGGTGGGCTGCTGGGGTCACTGTTTTGCTCAAGGACACTTCAACATCAGATATTTGGAACCAGGAATTAAACCACCAATCTTGTGGTTAAAGGAGCTAGTTCCCATACCGGGAGTCGAACCCGGGCCGCCTGGGTGAAAACCAGGAATCCTAACCGCTAGACCATATGGGACTTCTTCTTAAGTGGGACTTGCACTAGCCAAGACACCGGATCAAGAGAAAGGTAAGACAAACTTTTTATTACTCTGTAGGGTCCTTTCCAAAATGTTGTCGGACACTTATAATGACCATCTGAGCCTGTCAGTGGCAAAAACAAGAAATTTTAGTGAACATCTGCTCACTTGCTCTTGCAGTTCGTTTCGTAGCTGCAGTCTACAGCGCTCTCCCTCAATACTGGACCAATTTCAGAAAGTGTTGTCACTATTAGTCAGTTAGACACAAAAACATGAGAAAATAGGGTCCAGGTTGAAAAATACCAAAGTTACCCTTTAATACGGTAAATAATTATCATTAAAGGGAGGGTTATTGAAAGGTAAACACAAGGTCGTGAATGTGTGCGTGGTGTGTCAGTGTGATACCTATCCAGATGGACACAGAGACGACCAGAGCCATGCGTGGGGTTCGGTGTCGCAGCGACTGCAGAGGATAGACGGTGACGTAGCAGCGGTCCACACTCATAGCAGACAGAGTGATGCATGTTGCCTGAGCGGTCACCTGAAACACCAGGAACACAAGTTGGTTTCTGTTTGACACTTTATACTTTTACTGCTAACAGACCTTTTATACTTTCAAGTTGGTTTTATGTTTTGGGCCAAAGTTTTGCCTTATTTAGGTAGCTGTAAATCTGGAGTTATTCTGCTGTCTCATGGGACTTTTTAATATTATTATTATTATTATTGCAGTACTGTAGCATGGTGTTTTGGTCTCCATGCCATGATATTACATGGTCTCCAGCAATTCCAGGCATCTTTGTTTATGTGTTCATGTGTGCGTATCTCACCTGCTGAAGGTAGCTCACCAGTCGGCACATGAACTCCCCAAAGATCCAGCTGGGCAGCGGGTACAGTGTGGCGGTGAACGGCACGCAGCAGACCAGGAACAAGATATCGGTCGTGGCCAAGTTTACTGGAAGAGAACAAGAGCAGTGATTCCTTAAACAGAGAAATGTCATTCAAGACATGTCCAGGTGAGAAGCATTCAAAGGGGCAAAAAAGACCATAAATAACTGTATCAATACCAATAACAGTGGTAGGTGCTGAGGCCAAAGATATGCAACAATATATAGGCAAAGACAGGGAAGAAGAAGACTGCTAGCAGGTAAACATGGACGTACACAATTTGGGATTCAAAATACTTAAAAATTGGCTTTGTAGGAGTTTTATGAGGAAGAAATGCACTCAACAGGTCCTGCAGAAAGAGTCCTTTCATTTATATGTTATCTTTTTTCTTTGGAAAGTAATAATTTCCTGGAGTTTCCTGTTTGTACCCTTTAACTTCTGTTTGGGGCATCCTACTTCCTTTCTCTCACTGGATGGTCAAACAAAAGGATACCCAAAAAAAGAGTGAAATGTTACCTATGTAAAGGTTGGTGACGGTCTTCATCTGCTGGTGCTTGGTGACCACGTGGATGACCAGCGAGTTCCCGACCAGGCCGACCAGCATGATGAGGCCGAAGAAGGTGGGGACCAGCCAGGCGTCGACCAGCACCGGTGGCCCCGGACCCTCCAGAGCGGCGGACTCGTTGCACACGGACCCACATTCTGCACCATGATTGGCTGCTGGTTCCACTATCATCTTCACAAATCAGAGCCAGCAATCTCTCTATGGTGTATGTAGAACGTATTTGACTTTGCAGTGGCTGTTTCCTAACAACACAATTTAAATGTAACACAAAAATACCATCATTGCAGTATCAATCATTTTTAGACATTAAAAACATTTAAATAGGTTCATATCAGTAATCTATATTTTTTTCTTTAAATTATCTAAATTATTTCATGACATCAGAAAAAGCCAATTCAAATATTTAAGCATACTAAATAGTAATAATAAATAGAATAAAATAATAAGCTTCTCTTACCTGTGTTGTTCCTGTTTGCTCCTGCAGTGTTCCTCTCTCTGCTCTCTAAAGAGAGGTTTAGTCCTGTGTGTTGGTCAGTGATGGGATGCTGTTGTGTTCGCTGCAGGTCTGAGATGAAAGCTGTTATAGACCAGCTAGGGAGGGGAGGGGGATTCTGGAGGAAACCGTCATTTTGCTTTGTGAGCGTTTATGTGAAAGCAAAAAAAAAGAGACTGAGGTAGTGGGAGCTTTTAAACTCAATCTCCATCATTGCCTGTAATTATCCAGGACCGGGTGCCCTCTAAAATGACTGGATTGACTGACTGGGTGCAGCTGGATTCAAATAAAGTTATTTTATTTCTTTATCATGTGAACATCCAGAGGTTGCAGTCAATGTTAGCGTCAGCTCAAACTACAGCTGAATTTAAAGGAGCAGTGTGGCGTCATCTAGTGGTGTGGTTGCAGATTGCAACCAACTGAGTTTCCCTCCGCTCTCTCCTCCTTTTCCAAGACTAGGGTAACGGTAACGTGAGCCGCCAAGTGCAAAATCGTGGTAACGCTGTTCACCTCATTCAGAGGTCATCCTTACCATAATAACACTACTTTAGGAGCAACGGAAGTCGGACGGCGGCTGGCGGTATGACGGTTTAGCACTGGCAAATGGCATTCCGTTTATGGACACGGAAGTTGTAGTACCACCGCTTGGCCACTACAAAAATTTGCTTCAAATCCTGGCGTACTTCCTGGGGGCTTGCATGGCAGACTCTGTGAAGAGGACCCGCTCCCTATGTAGATATGAAGGGCACATTATAAGCTAACAAAAACACAACAAATCTTAGTTTCAGGTGATTATACACTAATGAAAACTTAGTTATGAATATTCCATTTCTGCTAATAGATCCCTGAAATGTTACACACTGTTCTTTTAAATACAGCTGAGACAACTGTGCAAGAGTCTGAGTGTAATCTATTTTTTAATCAGACTTCGATGTCACAAAAATCACTATTTCCTCTCAATTTGATTAAAGTTCCGTCTGATGAATTAATTTGAGTCCAGCAACTGTGTTGTTGGGCAGAAATTTAAAAATATTTTTCACATGTAACCAGGTCAGGGATGCTATCAGAGCTTGATCTGGTTTCAGATAACAGCTGTCACATGCTGAGTTTCAATATGCATGCCAGTCTGCTAAAAAATGATACGCAATAACAATTGATTCATTATAAAAACAGGGAAAGCACAGTGACTGCTTCTTATCTGCAAACCAAAATGAAAATGCATGAACGATGGAGGCAGCTGGGGGTCGTGGTGACAGTACAGTTTGATCTCCCCACAACAAACACAGTTTTTAAAGCTCTCATTACGTCTTTCATGGCCTCTGCTGCAAAGTAGCAAGTGGCAAACTGTGCCAACTGCACAGCGTGACACAAGAGGTGATAAAACGTTCAAAAACAATGGTGACATCTGTTGTTTATGCTGTTGTTGTTTGACATGTTGTCTTCAAACCCATCTAACATTTAAGATTTTCTTTTTATCTGCTTGAGATCTGTAAAAAAACAAACAGGTTATATCTCTCTTCTGGTTTCAGTTTGATTTTATCTTTTCAGTGTCTTTGTCTTGAGTGAGTGTTACAGGTGTGGGTTGCGATTAGTCGTGGCGAGTAGTTTTTCCAGCTGTCTGAGAGTTCCTTCGGACTCCAGATTTCTTTGAGGCTCCTAGAAACAGCTTCACCTGGAGGTCCGTCAAGTCCTCAAAGAACCATTCACTGTTTGGTCCTGGATCAGGATCAAGCATTACAACAATTAGTGAAGGATCCAATATTGATCTGTCTATATCTATCAAAACCATTTAGTCTTTTTCTGTGCTCCATAGTGAAAAACCCAATTGTACTAACAATATTTTCCTGTGCAATATCAGATAAATAGCAATATCCGTCTGAGAATAACTAATAATACTGAATGTTGAATATAAATAATTAATTATTCCTTATTTCATGGGCTATTTTGGGATTTATATTTTATTATTACATACTTGTATATGAAAAAAACAAATAACAAAGTATTCGAACACTGATTTGGCGGTTGATTACCATGGCAACAGTCGAAGTTTTGAAGCATTTGAGTCAGCCTTAATGTGATCACAACGAAATGGTCTGTCACAATCTTATTAAAGTTATTATGGTGCATTTACACTTGTTTATTATGACCGAAAACTTTGATAAAAAACATATATAAAGTTGTAACAAATAGTACTAGTTATTAATGTTAATATATCTTTGATTAATAAGGTGGAGAGTAAGTGGTTATTTATTTATTGATTACCCTTGATATTACATCTTATGTGAGGATATAGGGGATAAAGGGAATTTTCACAACTTGGCAATGAAAAATGTATCTTGATCAATGACTAATTACTGATTTATGAAGCATAAATCATTCATTATTGACATTAATAAAGCCATTAATTACAACTTGTAAACCCTAAAAGGCCATATAACCTCTTTAAAGTTAAGAAGCCTTCAGAATAGTTGTACAATATTTTGATCTTAAAATAATTACTTTATTACCATATTTATCTAATTTTCATTAAAAGACATCACAAACTAACTACAGCAGTAAAGTAGTAACTGTAAAACAAGTTATGTGCCTCTCCAGCCTATTTAGTTTCATTAGTTTCATTAATTTCATTAGTTTCATGAGTTCGCTCCCTCCTAGTTGTGTGGAAGGAGAGCAATAATGGATCTAAATATATTTGTGAATGTAATGACTTAATAGTTTATTGACCTGTTTGGTGAAACTGTTGAGGCGGCGTCCTCCGTGGTTCACAGGACTGATGTTTGGTCGAAACCTCCACGTCTAGGATGTGATGATGCATCTCTCGCTCTGAAAGCCATTCTCCAGTACAGCAGACTGAGTCAGAGGGCAGCGTCTGAGATTCTTCTACCAGGAATGGAGGGATGACAGGATCTGAGGATGGTAAACTGGGTTGTTCCCCCTGAGATGAAGGTACTGCAGGAACAGGTACTGAGGCAGCTAAACTCTCTCTCAGGTGATCCCGCCTTTTAAACCGAAACTTGGACAACCGACTGATGTTCTCAGGGAGGACGGCTCTGGATCTAAAGGTCCCGTTGGTTTTGGAAGAGCCTGTCCCCGTGTTCTTCAGGGTGCAGAGGGAGGTGCTGATGTTACGGGGGTCAAAAGATGGTGATTTCCTTTCAGCCAAAGTCTTTAATAACTCTGAAATCTGAGAAACAGGCAGCAGAGGAGGGAGTTTCACAGAAATCTGACACAGAGATGAATGAAGATTCTGCCAAAACACATCATCCTTCAGTGACTTTCATCCAGTGTAAGGGATTTTTTGATGAAAACTGAATGGCTTCTTGTCTAAAGTTTTAAGCATTTGTTTGTATAATGATTCCAGTGATTTTAAAGCTATAGAGTGTATATTAGGCCAACTTATCAGACAACAGGTGATGTGGGAGAGAGCCATTGAGTGGAAATATATCGTAGCTGCCTGTGTTGATAGGAATCTTCTGGTAAACCTGAAATTTGCCTAACTGCACTTTACTTTACAGACCCTTTTTATGTTAGTTTTGAAGCCGAGGTTTGAATCTATGGAGGATCTGTGCATCCCTCCTTTCTCCCTTGGTGGTATCATCCTTGACACAGCATTTAAAAACAACTCTATTTTAGAGTAGAAATGCTTTGAAATAGTAAAATCTAATAAATACTGTATTTACTACCTTAAGCCCATACAACTCTCTGCTATCAGGATCCCCATCCTTGTTTTGATTGTCCATGATCCCAAAGGACCTTAAAAAAAACAAAGCGCCCACTTGTTACTTCAGTAATGTTAATAAAATCCTATAATATGGATGATTAAAATAAATCTTTTAAAATGCCCATACCTCCTTCTGCTTCTGTCTGAACACTAAAGTCCACTGAAAAGAAGTGACAGTTTAAAAGCTGAACATGAAGATGCAACAGTTGAGCTATCACCATGACAACTGAGATGAAGATTCTAATGGCAACCGAGCCGTCACCATGACAACCGGTCTAAGTTTGTCATATCGGTTAGGCTGTTAATGATCATCCTGGCACAAACCCTACAGTCAAGACTGCTGAGCATAAGACAGTGAACACACAATTTCATAATACTGGATTTATCTTCTTTATTATTTTAATATATACACACGTATTTCACAGAACAAACACAAAGTGCTGGCTTTTATCAAGCAAAAAAGAACATAAACCTCATGTACTCTTACTGTATTTGAAGGGATACATGTTTTGTGCGTTTTTTTGTTTTTTGTGCGTTATGATTCAAGAGAGATATACATTCTTTATATTTACACAGAGAGATAAATATACACTTTACAATGCAATAAAGCAGTTTCAAGACACTCAAACTCGTCCTTCCACTTTTGCATACTGCTGGGTACACGACACTGGGTGATGGTACACCGTCCTACAGTGTTTATGAAGAGCTAATGTTGGCCTGTAGATGTTGGCGGATAGATTCAAACTTTCCCATTATTTCCCCATTTCATCTTGCACACAAATCACGGTGATTTTTATACTGAATTCCTGAAAATAACATGTGTAAGTGTGAAAAATGGCAGCCAGTCACTAAATTAAAAAAACATCTTGCTTTTGAGGTCCATCTAAGGTTTTTATTGGGATGCAGAGTCGAGTATAAAAAAGCGGTTGCCAACATCAGAGGTGTCTGAACCTAAAATCAACATGTTGAGATAGTTTAGACTACATATATTGTATTAAAACCTTCCTGTAAGTTTGAATATGCATACTTTGGCTTCACAAGTGCCTGTATGTGAGTGCTACGTAGTAAGAGCAGTGGCGGGAACGCAGGCACGTCCACACCTCAGATTTCTTTGTCAACATTCAGTCTCTCAGTCTTCATGGACAGGACGGGGTTTGGAGCAGGGAGGGTTTGGGAGAGGACGGAGGCTCCATGATGCTCAGATGTTGAAGCTTTCTCCGCAGCCACAAGTGCCCTTTATGTTGGGATTGTTGAAGACAAATTCACTGGCCAGTTTCGAATCCACAAAGTCCATCTCAGTTCCCAGAAGGGTCAGCTGAGCCTTCTTCTCTATGAACACCCTCACACCTGCAAGAGAGTCACAGAAGAGACGCCGTCAAGTTCTGACCTTGGCGTCAATACTCAGACACAAGGTTGTGGGTTTGATTATACGTTGCAAACAGTGAAACAGCCTTTAAAATTATATTCATATTAAAACCACTATGTGTAGAATTTGAACATTTCCATCTTTAGCAGGAGGTTAAAGGTTGCTGTGGCAGACGGCAATGCCTGCTGAGAATCATTCTTTAAAAAATGTATTTGATCTTTAATCAGAATCAGAATCAGAAAGGTGTTTATTGCCAAGTGCAAGGGGTATACACGAGGAATTTTCTTTGGCTTTTTTGGTGCGAGACAAACAGTATAATAACAAAGAATAGATAAAACGTTAGAATAAAATAAAATAAAATAAAATAAATAAAATATTACTCTGTCCATCTTCATAACACAAACATTCAAAATCTTTAATAACTACAAGGAAAGCACAAATAGCTTACCATCCTGCATCACTTCCTCATCAGATTTGCCTCTCTCCTTGGTGTAGTCCAGTGTGTAAGTCATTCCATTACAGCCACGCGTTCTCACTCCGACTTTCAAACCGATCTATGAAGAGCAAGACAGACCATCAATGTCATTTAACAATCACTACTTTTTAGCTTCATCAGTTTTGCAATATACTGTATATACTGTATATTTCTGTTCTAATCCAGCTGCCTGGCAAGGTAAATTGATTTGGGCAGATATGGAGGAGCAGAGTGAAGATGTAACTACAGAGCAGCAGGAGGAGGAAGCATCCCAACCAACACAAGATGAGGAAGAACTCTGGTTACATGATTACCAGACATTTGCACACCGTAGAGTATTTTGTTTTGTCAGCTTTTGAAATGAAAGATGAGCAAATCCTGCAGGAAAATCAAGTCTTTTTTTCTTTTGGTATACCTCTAAATACTAATTTGTGTTATATAATTGTTATATTGCACTGACTGAAGGCAGGCTGGTATTTACTTGCAGCAGAAGAGAGAACAACCCAATTTGTTGTAAAAAAGAAAGACTCAAAACAACACGGCACCCTGCTGCCATAACAAGAGAAGCACTGTCTGTTTGATGACATTATAGATATGATGTTTCAGTGAATGTTGGCCGCATCAGTTACTCACATATTCTGGCTTGTTCTCCAATAAAAACCTGATCTTGTTCACAGCTGCTGGAGTCTAAAGAAAAGACAACAGAAGTTAAAGTTATTACACAATACACAGGGTTTAGATGGAAGCAGTTTATTTTTGCAAAGCTGTGACTGTTTTGAGCACACTGAGCAAAAGCATGAGAATAGAGAAACAGACGACTTGTAGAGTGAAGTACAGTTTATAGCAATAGAAGTATTTTACATTAGATTATAAATTCTTATTTATTTTAATCCTAATTTATAAAAGATAGGATGGCTAAGCCCACAAATTCTGCATCTTATTAATACATTATTTCATGTTTAATGCATCATTTGGCAGCATTTTAGGTTTACCAAGTACAGTAGAACAGTTGCTTCAGTGTTAACGTTTAGCACACTACCTTTATCAGCTCGGACCACCACACACACACACATTATCTTGCAACAGCACCATTAGCAGAAGTCATCAGGCTGATATTCACCACATGTTTATCCCATAATAACAAACCACGTCTCTCACTCTGCACCGACAGCTTGCTACATTGAGAGTCTATTTAATCTACAGTAATATCACATTGAGTACTTATCTACTAACTACTGATTATTTACTGGTATGTTTTCCTCTAGCTAAGTAAAGAGCGACAGTAAATTGGGAGAGATTGAAGTGGGTGACGTTCAACAAATGTCTCAGTATAATAAAAGGTGAGGACATCACAGATAGAGATTAAAAGGAAAAAAATAGTTTTCTAATAAGGTGGTTGGGCCACCACAAGCCTCTATAATCGCCAACTGGTGTTCAATTGGGCTGAGATCTTGTGACTGTGAAGGTCATAGCATATGATTCACATAATTTTGATACTCATCCAACTATTCAGTGAGCCCTTGTGTGGGCTTGGGAGTCCTGTGTTTTTAGACCTTATTATGGACTAAAAGTTTGGATATTTCGGCCTCTGCTATGTCGATTTTAAACCGGTCTCTTGTGAGCCGTATTTAAAGGTCCCATATCGTGCTAATTTTCAGGTTCATACTTGTATTTTGTGTTTCTACTAGAACATGTTTACATGCTGTAATGGTCAAAAAAAACTTTAATTTCCTCACACTGTCTGTCTGAATATGCCTGTATTTATCCGTTGTTTGAAACGCTCCGTTTTAGCGCAATTTGATGAAAATAGAAAAAAAAAAATGAAATAAAAAATAACTTCAGCTGGAATTTAAAAAACGGTCCATGTGTACTTCCTGTCAGCTGATGATATTCACATATACTGTAACCTGGAATAAACTGGGACACATTCAGAAAGTTTACGTTTAAAATTATGTCAAGGGTTTAAATATTGTGCTTGATTCAAATGCAGAGTTTCTGAATGCGGGCTGTGTGTATTTCCATGTGGATTGAGCGTTTCGATACGTTCGCAGTATTTATATAGGACTTAAGCCTGCTTTATAATAAAAAAGACATGAAAATCTCACGTTTTTACCATATGGGACCTTTAAGTATTCGATCCAGCACATTACAGTTCTTACCTTGTAAAATTAACTTACATAACGTTATTGTTTTTCAAAATTGTAATAGAGGGTTAGGCTAACTTAACACTGTTGTCTCTGTATAGTGTTAATTGTTAATGCGCAGTTTAACTGTCGCTGTTATGGAACAGAGCAGTCGATGGCACATTACCAAACAGATCAGATTAGCTTAGCTTAGCTTTGGGTCACGTAACGTTCACGCCTCATACCAGCCGCTGGGTGTTAACGCTACCGTTTGAGTTTTAACACATACCGAACAGACAGAAAGGTGTGTTTTACTGTGTGTTTATATCTCACCAGTGTCAGAGCGGCTCTAGTCGGTAGTATCTTTCTCTTGCTGACCGCTCGGACGGTCGCTCTCACCATGGAGGCAGACATGTTGCTGCAGCTATAATCACAACATTCAACTGCGCAGGCGCAGAACAATATTGAACAACCGCCCCCAAAATAAGCAGTCCAGCCTGTGATTGGCTGATATCGTGACGGACGGGCGCATCAGCCAATGGGGTTCACGGATTAAGACTCACATAAGCTTCTGTTGTGTAACCTACTTGTAATATTACATAAGGACTGGAAAGTACTCTAAAACCTTTCAATACATCATTTATGCTTCTGTAGGAATACTCGTCTGGATTGTTTTCATTTCATTCATCTTGACTACTATATTACTTTGAAATATACAGTATATATATATATATAATATATATATATATATATATATATTATACATATTATATATATTACACATATTATATGTATATGTATATGATATATATATATATATATATTATATACATATAACATATATTTGTTATATATTTGTTATATATTTTTAAATTTTTTTAAATTTTTAATTTATTTTTAATTTTAACATTTTTGATAATTTTTAATTTTGAAGTTTAATGTTGTGTTGTTCGCACAACTGACAGCAGTAACCATCATGAAATAACTGCAGTTCCTCTCTTTTGTGCGAGAGAGCAGCAAAACGCGTTTTTAAAGTTCAGCTGAAGTTTTTTTTTTTTTTTTTTTTTTTTCATATTTATTTATTTTTTTAATTTTAATTTTTAATTTTTAAATTTTTAATAATTTTTAATATTATTTAATTTTCAATTTTTAATTTAATGTTGTTTTGTTGGCAGAAAAAAGTCTGAAAAAAAAAATCTGAAAAAAAGTCTGAAAATAAAGTCTGAAAAAAAATATCTGAAAAAAAGTCTGAAAATAAAGTCTGAAAAAAAATATCTGAAAAAAAGTCTGAAAATAAAGTCTGAAAAAAAATATCTGAAAAATATCTGAAAAAAAGTCCGAAAAAAAAGTCTGAAAAAAAATATCTGAAAAAAAGTCTGAAAAAAATATCTGAAAAATTTCTGAAAAAAAAGTTCTGAAAAAAAGTCTGAAAAAAAAGATTTGAAAATAAATATCTGAAAAAAAGTCTGAAAAAAAAGTCAAAAAAAAAAGATCTGAAAAAAAGTCTGAAAATAAAATCTGAAAAAAAATAATATCTGAAAAATATCTGAAAAAAAGTCCGAAAAAAAGTCTGAAAAAAAATATCTGAAAAAAAGTCTGAAAAAAATTATATCTGAAAAATGTCTGAAAAAAAGTCAGAAAAAAAATATCTGAAAAAAAGTCCTGAAATAAAGTCTGAAAAAAAATAATATCTGAAAAATATCTGAAAAAAAATCCGAAAAAAAAGTCTGGAAAAAAAGTCTGAAAAAAAATATCTGAAAAATAAATATCTGAAAAAAAGTCCGAAAAAAAGATCTGAAAAAAAATCTGAAAATAAAGTCTGAAAAAAAATAATATCTGAAAAATATCTGAAAAAAAGTCTGAAAAAAAATATCTGAAAAAAAGTCTGAAAATAAAGTCTGAAAAAAAATATCTGAAAAATATCTGAAAATAAATATCTGAAAAAAAGTCTGAAAAAAAATAATATCTGAAAAATATCTGAAAAAAAAGTCTGAAAATAAAGTCTGAAAAAAAATAATATCTGAAAAATATCTGAAAATAAATATCTGAAAAAAAGTCTGAAAAAAAAGTCAAAAAAAAAAGATCTGAAAAAAAGTCTGAAAAAAAATATCTGAAAAATATCTGAAAAAAAAGTCTGAAAAAAAAGTTCTGTAAAAAAGTCTGAAAATAAAGTCTGAAAAAAAATATCTGAAAAATATCTGAAAATAAATATCTGAAAAAAAGTCTGAAAAAAAAGTCAAAAAAAAAAGATCTGAAAAAAAGTCTGAAAATAAAGTCTGAAAAAAAATATCTGAAAAAAAGTCCGAAAAAAAAGTCTGGAAAAAAAAGTTCTGAAAAAAAGTCTGAAAAAAAAGATCTGAAAAAAAGTCTGGAAAAAAAAGTTCCGAAAAAAAGTTAAAAAAAAAAGATCTGAAAATAAATAATATCTGAAAAATATCTGAAAATAAAGTCTGAAAAAAAATATCTGAAAAAAAGTCTGAAAAAATAAAGTCTGAAAAAAAATATCTGAAAAATATCTGAAAAAAAGTCTGAAAATAAAGTCTGAAAATAAAGATCTGAAAAAAAATATCTGAAAAATATCTGAAAATAAATATCTGAAAAAAAGTCTGAAAAAAAAGATCTAAAAGAAACTCTGAAAAAAAAGATCTGAAAAATGTCTGAAAAAAAAGATTTGACAAATGTATGAAAAAAGTCTGAAAAAAAGATCTGAAAATGTTGGACAAAAAAAGTCTGAAAAAAAGATCTGAAAAATGTTTATTTTTATTTTAACATTTTTTAATTTTGAAGTTTAATGTTGTGTTGTTGGCACAACTGACAGCAGTAACCATCATGACATAACTGCAGTTCCTCTATTTTTTGCCAGAGAGCAGCAAAAAGCGTTTTTAAATTCCAATTGAAGTTATTTTTAATTATTTTTTTTTTTTTTTCATTTATTTATTTAAAACAAATTTAATATATATATTTTTAATTATGTTGTTTAATGTTGTGTTGTTGGCACAACGTACAGCAGTAACCATCATGACATTTTATTTTATTTATATTTAAAAAAATGTTTTTAATTTTATTTATTTTTTAAATAAATTTTTATTCATTTTAATTTTATTTATTCATTTTTGTAAATATTTTCAGTCAGCTTTGTTTGTCAAGCCAATGTTTCCAAAATCAATACAGAACTTTCCTGCTCTGCTGTGCTATTTGAGTGGCATACAGGTCTTTTTGTAAAGATGAGAGAAAAAAAACATGACACCCAGTGACCAAGATAGACTACCTTTACTATCCCTGTGTGATCTAATCAGTACTCATGTGTAACTGTACTACTGTCCAGTTTATTATAAAATACTATATTAATAGTACAGTTGTGTTAACTGGGTACTGTATTGGCTAAAATGTTTTAAGCAAAGGCAATAAAGGAAAATCAGAAATAGTTAATCAGGATCCAAACATAATTTCAGCTTTGTCAATTTTATTATAGGAGTCATTAGGGATGCACCGATACCGGATCAGATATTGGGCCGATACTGACTCAAATAGCCGCATTGGATATCATCACAATGGGGCCGATCCATTCAATTCAGTTCTGTTTATATATTATATACTGGAATTTTAATTCCTGTTTATGTTTTGACCAATTTATTGCTGCATTAAAAGCGTTTACACTTGAACTGTAATTCCTCTTAATTTTGAAGATTTTTTACCAAGTTGCTGGTGTACAATTTATTATTTTAATAATAAATAACAATTCAATAAATTCCTATCTATGCTTGTTACATTTTGTTTTACAAAGTTAGGAGAGCAAAGTCGAGCCTGATGTTGCCTTACACATAAAAGAATGATCTCAGTTACTTCCACACAGTGAGGCATACAGCTGATTAATTAAACACTGGTATCGGATTGGTACTCGGTATCGGCCAATACCCAAAGCCCAGGTATCGCTATCGGTATCAGGACCGGAAGTCAGATCGGTGCATCCCTAGGAGTCGTATATCACTAATACCTAATGTGTTTCATAAATGCAGGGACCGTTTGATATCAATAAACCTCAATTTGAAAAAAAAAAAAAAGTTCAAGCAAATATTCCACACTGAGATTTGATTTCAGTTTAATGAATTCTTTGAGACACAAAATGGATTGCAAGCCAACCTTTCCTGGCAGGATTGTGGTTCCTTAATAACAAACTAAACCTCTCATTTGAGTCCAACAAAAGAAATGCAATAAAGCTGGCATTAAAACAAAGCTACTTTAAAATGAGAATTTTGATTACAATACCCATCAACAACACATTTCTGTTAATAAAATTCAGCCATATTAGGACAACAACAAAGCCAGACAGTCCATCTTCGCATGTTGAATGATAAGCAGGTCTTTGAGACGTTAACTAGCAGCAACATAATTTAAGAGCGTGTACCCTCACACAGTGCAGCTACCAATCTGTGGCACCATTACATCAAAATGAAGCCTTTGTGGCAAATAAATACATTTATCTCTTCACGGAACTAACTGAGATTACCTCTAGTTTAGGAGTAAGTGAACACAGTGTTTGCAGCAGTGTACACTATCAGCTGGACCAGCTAAATGTATTTTTTTTTTTTTTTTTTTAAAACCTTACCAACTATATGTTCTTACACTATAGTTACAACACATCCTAGCATGTGTGGAGACACATACAGGTTAGCAGAGGAAGTACAGTTTCACTGTCCTTCTGTTCACACACAGGCAGTTGAGGGGCATGGGTCTATGAAATAGGGGGGTGGATCAGCAGTCTCAAAATAAAACTGATCCTGAAAAAATATCTACAGGGTGTTTTCTTTAACACAGAGACAAGACAAACATACTGTAGGTAGAGCTGCTTTCAAGGCTGAAGGAGAAACGGACTGATGGACGTCAGTGCAGTGGACAAATTAAACGGGATTTAAAAGAAATTTGATTAAAAAAATAATATCCTGGCCATTACTTACACTGCCAAGCAAAAGTTTTTGAACAACATATATTCAAATTTTTGTTTGGTAAATCTCAATTTGAAATTGATCCTAAAAAAAAACTTGTAATTATGTAGATGACTAACTGACCTCAATCCACTTTAAGGAGCAGACAACACACCATCTCCATTGGTCTCACAGCTGTAACTGTTTACGAACACTTGGTCTTACCTGACTGGGAGGACAGTTGAGCCAAAAAGCTTTAGCATCAAGTATTACACAAATATATAGTATGTTGTCTGCAAAATATACCGTATTGTAGCGATCAAGATTGAAGCTATTAGACACTTCTCAATTACTTACATTTTCTAAGTTAAGCGATTTCACACTGAATCTGCAATGACACTGAAATGTACAGAGTATAAAAAAAAAATCTTGACTGGCAGTGTAGGTAAAGAAAGACATGAGGTGCATGCATAATGGCTTCTCTTGTTAAAATGAAAGCTTTAAAAAGCTCCTCTGAGGAGGAGAGCTTTAGGGGGGAAAAACACACATAAAAAGGCCCTATTTGGCTTCAAGTCAAGGCGTCCTGGCTTTGGCTTTTAACGGGCTCCCATTGGCCCAACAGTCCCATTCAGATTCAATGGTTTCTGGACTTTGGGTTGCTGTCTGCCTGGACAAGAGGAGACCCTCGTGGTCTGTGTAGCCACAGCTGCTGCTCATTCCACTGGGCTCTTCCTGTGACCAGAGCGACCCAAATTTCGGCAGGCTAAACTACCTGAAACAAACCAGAATGCAATTGTCAAAACTGGCACCGACACACACTTTTAAGGCTTAATGACAAAACAGGACAGATCGCCTCACACTGATAATCTGACCGCTGTATTTGCGGCTTTATTTGCACAAAACCATTTCAGGTTACAAGTATGATCACAGAATATGTTCTTGGACGATAGAGAAAACAAAAGAAAAAAACAGGAGCATCGTGCTAAACTTTAGCCCAAACATAAGCAAGCGTACAATCCAGAGTCCAGAGACAGACGGATGAACATGTACCTGTTGCAAACATTTCTCGCTCTCATTCTCTCTCGTCACGAGCCCTAAGACAAGACAGTTGACCCAAAAATACAAACGTTTTTACTGAGACTAATTCTTCAGTACAGATTATGTAGAGCACCATGTCTCCCTAAATTGCAGACATATTTTTGGCACAAACAAGGTGTTGGATTTATGGGGAAAGATAATTCAAACATGGCCTGACAATGTACTGTATGCTGACGGGAAAACGTGTTATGTATGATGATAGGTGAGGTGGAGTATTTTAAATCACTTCCTATATTCCAGGAATTAATTTAAAATAAACAAAACAAACAGAAAAAATGAGGTACTGTCACAATGAACAACTGATCACCCTGAGGATTTTCAATTGAAGCAAAAAAGTACAGTAAATGTACATACCTGCTTGTGGACTTAATATCACATTTTGCTGTTTTCTCTTCTTCTTCTCTTCTTGTATAGGTGAACCCTGAAAAAAGGAAGATAAACAGGGGCACAGGTGTAGCAGTGTACATAAACAGTCTACCAAAGTGTCGGTAAAAACATATTTTAAAAGAATATTTCTCATTGGCTGTCACATACCTGTCTCTCCCTTTCTCTCAAATTCCTGGCGTGGGCTGAAGAGGTGGAACCATAGCCTTCCATCCGCACATTACCTGATAAATGACAATTAAAAAGGAGGGAAGAAGTCAGTTGTTTCCTTCCCATTTGTGAAGGACAGTTTGAAGATGCAGTGGAGCAAGTTTGGTGTCAATTGAGAGATAATTTAAGTAGTTTTACAGATTTGAGGAAAACAGAGTGATGGACTTCATAACTCCTGCCAGGTTGAAGGATATGAACATTTCTGCTCACTTGGGTCTACATTTTGGTCAAAGTTGCAGCAAGTTCGGCTGATTTTCATAGTTTTAAACTTTAGACTGTTGCTGTAGCGTCAGCATCAGGACTATTAGCCAACAAAGCCAGTGGACGGAAGTTTGGCATAGGACTGGACTATGTGCCAAGTTTGGTTTATTTTCATGCATGGGAAGGCAGATTTCCTGGTAGGAAGAATAATATAATATTGGCACAAACGAGAGGGATTGGCAAAAACTTTGAGTGTACCTGCAGGGCTTCTGTACAGCTGACAGTCCTTCTTGATGTGGGCACTTGATCCACACAGGAAGCAGCAGCGCACCTCCAGTGCATCCCTTTTCCTCCAGTGCTCCCCCTTGTGTCTGACCTGATCCCTGCCGTCCTCTGCCATCTCTCGCATGTGCTCTGGCCTTTTCTCTGAGTCCCTTCTGTGTCTGGACCTGGGACAACATCATCCATAATATAATACAAACATGTAGCTTGATACACGGTTCAGATGGACATCTATAAACACTGCGACAAACTCAGACATGTATTGTGATTATACTTACTTCTTACGCATGGGGCAGTCTTTCATGAAGTGGCCGATCTTGCCACAGATGCGGCAGCAGCGGTCATTGGGAGCCACTTCTCCCTCGGTGAGGACTTCCGGATCGAAGAAATACTCCTGAGACAGATAAAGACAGATCACAACTTTAATGCTTGGATATCATGCCACCACAGTATTAAAATATGGTGTTTAGACAGCAAACACCAACCATCTGAGTGGGGTACACGGGAGGAATGGCTTTGACTGATGTGCCAAACACTGTTCTGCCGTTGATGAAAGCCTTCATGATGAAGTTAGTCACTGTTGTGAAGACAAAGAAAGACAAGAATATAGATTAGAAAAGACACTAGGGACAAAAGCAATGAAACAACAGAATGTAAGAACAGAAATAATCATACTTTTCCTGGACAGACCAGCGCCGAGATTATGATTCAGGTCGAACGGATCTGAAATATGAACAGAGAAAAGAAAGCAACACATTAACAATGAAAAATATTTCAGAGCACCCACACAGTCAATACGATTCAGAAAACAGTACTAATCATTAACAGTGGTATGAATTTAATGAACTAGATGGACAGCAGCTGCATGTAATAAATAAAATGCAGCCTGTAATGTTGGATAAGTTTAAACCAGGACACAACAATCTGTTGCATCTACCTAGTGGAATAATACGTATATGCTTCTGTGTTTTATATCCTCCATTTATCTTTTTATTGTAGAAGTCTGGACCCTGAGTTTGTCACACAAACTGACCTTCAATGACAATGTACTTGGACGTCCACTGCTTGTTGAAGGTCGTGAGGCTGTCGTGCAGACGGAGACAGACGACATGCTCTCTGAAGTCAAAGTCCTCGGTATAAAAGCGGAGCAGGCCGAGCCACAGCTCCCCCACCGTCTCAGTGTTCTTCCCGCACTGTGGCCAGAGACTGGGCTGCAGGTGGAAGACGACAAGATTAATGCGTTATTGACATGCACATTCACGAACATTTTTACAGGGGCACTCACAGAATGTGTAAAAAATACAAAATACTCACAAGTGTGTCTAAATCATCAAAGAAGTACACGTTCCAGTTGTCAACTAGCACCTCCGGCTTGTTCTTTCCATCGTAAATCTGCAACAAACAGTTGAGAGAAGTTCAGAAAACTTGCGGATTCTTGGCAAAAGGGTAATAAATTCCTCTTTATAGCTCCGAAAAGGCCCACAATCTGGTGGTGTTTGGGATGTAAAATATCAAAATCATGAATAAATTGGATTAAAAACTGGGTATTTTTGTAGTGTCCAAACAAAGAGGTTCTGTAAGGTCAATCTTAGTTTTACATGTTTAAACTAGGGCTGTCAATCGATTAAAATATTTAATGGCGATTAATCGCATGATTGTCTATAGTGCACATTTTTTATCTGTAACCTAATAAATGTAATTGTGTTCAATTTGAGAGCCCTAGTTTAAACTAAAATAGTGTTCCTTTTTTTAACAAACAAGTCATTTGTACCTCTTGCAGCACCGGGATGACTGGTGGGTCTCTCTGCTGGAGGAAGAACAGCACCATGAGGGTGTAAGCGTAGGACGAGAGGCTGCCACGTGAAGCATCCCCAATGTCACACATCTGTAATGGGACAAAAATAAATATGATAGTAATACCATATACAGTACAATATCATCATATGACACTGGAGACACCTTAAGTGTCTAAAGCACACTCACCTTGGCGAAAACCTTCATGACGTAACAGAGGATCTTCACTCTCCTGTCGATGGCGGCGTATGACGCTAGCAGGTGTGTGTTGTGCAGGGCCTGGAAAAGAAAAAGGTTTGTAAAGCAAGTATGAGAAGTTATTCAATAGCAAAGTTGAGACAAAATGAAACAGAAAAATAACAGAGGGAGAAGAAGCCTCACCAGAGTGTTGTAGAGGCTGATATCTCCCTCCAGGCCGGTGCGAATATGGTAGAACTTCACGATCGGTACTTTTGCTGTAGTGATGGGCAGGATGTTCTTCAGACCTGGTGAAAAATGGGATGTATTGATATTTTGTTTGTTTACTTTACAAGGGATTATGGGACAAACTATAATTTGATAATGGAAACAAATCGAGTGGCTGCAAGCTGAGAAACTATTTTATTTTTAATAAACATTAAAAACCTCCTATGAGCCACTGTTTTACCATCAGTTCAAACGTGTTAGTAAACAGAGGTTAAAGGGTTTTTCCTTATCTGACCCAAGGGTCTGAGGGTCTGGTATGCTGCACACATTGTGATCTTGGGCTACAAAAAATAAAACTGCCTGATTTATTACTAACCTGGGTGTTTCCTCAGCATTCTCGCCAAGCTTTCAATGATGCTGATGCAGTCAACATCCTGTGGAAGACATTCAGGAACCGAGTTTGAGATTACAATGAATCACGCTAACAAACCAGCATTACCAATAACTACAAATACCTCACCATTTCATTTAATCCTCAATGATTGTAGCAGAAACACTGAATACCAACAAAACCTGTCTTTTCTGTTCTCATCAATAAACTAAACTCATACAAGTTTATGAATGGACATGTTGCCAAACTTAAAGGCTTAGACAAAAAAAAGACATCACAGTATGTTGCAATAAGTTAACAAGATAACTTACATCTATGGTGTCCTGCCCCTCCAGCACCATACAGATGTCGAGGTCGCTCTGTCTGAAGCCGAAGCCATTTTTGGATGATCCAAACAGTTGTAGCCGAGCTCCTGTCCATCACAAAACATGATTTGTTAATTTAATCATTAAAGTGCACTCTGCTCTAACATCTTAGTGATTAATGGACAAGTCAATAAAATGCAGAGTCATACTAGTTTAAGTAAAAGATGCTAAACAGTGAAGATGGTGGTTTACTTCACCAGCAAACTGTCGTCTGACGAAGGTCTGCAGGTCTTGAAGGATGTGCTCTCTAACACCCACTTCCAGTTCATCTGGGGCGAAGTCAGCTAAAAAAGGAAACGGACTCATCATCAGATCTCACCAATGTCAAACACTTTATTTTAATGATTTCACCAATCTGTAATGATAAATCTGCTACATTTGTTAGTGTGTCCTCTGCTGACTTTTGACAGCAGCTCCATGTTTATTTTTAACCCTCTAGAAACATTTTTAGCCTTATATAGAAATTTGAGGGCGTCATTTATGCTAATTATTAAAACTCACAAATGCACACCTACTAATGAACAGGTGGCATTCATCAAGCTCAAACGAGCAATTTACAACAAGGCTGTGCAATTAAGAAAGTTTGCTGAATCTGACTTGGAGCACTCAAAAGATCAAAAAAAAGTTAGATTTAGATAAGGATATGAAAATGTTCTTGCATGAGCCCCATTGTTCATCAAATATGCTTATGCCACGTGTAAAATATAATCAAATGTATATAATCAAACTTTTGAACATCGAGCTGAAGCAAAATTGGAAGCTCTAAAGACTTATGCAAATACATAATACTCACTGTAGCACTGCTCACAGACTTTGTTAAGGGCACAAAGAAACTCTGGTGTTATTGGGGGTAAAGGATCCAGCTGCATTTTCTTGAAATCTTCTGGACAGTCTTTCTTAAGGTGTCCATCACGCTTGCACAAGCTGCACACGACCATGTGTGACTAAGAGACATTGACGATAAGAAGATAAGCTTATTTGCCACAGTTTGTCTAGTTTAACTTCCAGTCACATACAACCCAAATTATTAAAAACCCAAAACTGATTTAGATTATTAAGAACCTTGCTTCCCAGAGAGGTATTCATAAATATTGAATGTAAAGTGAAAACAAACACGAGGCTACACTCACCTTGCCTCTGGTGAAAGCTTGCCTGGTGAACTCATAAGACCGTTTCTTCTGTTGTTGGTTTTTATTTTCTGGGATCTTATCCTTAACTTCATCCTCTAAAGGTGGAGGTGTGAGACCTGCAGGTGCCAAATCCACCACTTCGTCATCCATTGAACCAGGTGTGTCAAAATCTGGACCCTCCTCATCAGACAGAAGCTCCTCCCCTGAGATCTCATCCACTGGGAAGATCTCCTCATCCTCTGTGGTGAAACTGTCCAAGTGATGTCTGTTATGCGAGTCAACATCAAGATCCTCGTCCTCCTCATCCTCAGAGAGACTGCTTTTGCCCTGGTCCACTTTTTCCTTCTCTCGTTCTTCATCTGAGTCACTATATTCCTCAACTTCCTCCTCTTCCTCAATAATGCAATCAGAGTCTTCAGGACCGTTTTCTACAGCTTTAGGTTGGTTTGCATCTTGCGACTGAACACTGAGCTGACTGAACTCTGACGCGATGTCTTCATTCAAAGCCTCGGCGTTTGCCCCTTGAGTAGGTCCACCCTTCGCCTTTGTCTTGTGGTTGGCAGCTGGCGTGTTGAGAGGCAGTGCAAAGTACTTGTATGTGGTTTTGAGACAGTGGAGGATGTACTCGTACATCTGCTGGCTGTTCACTGTGCGGGCCACATTCCTCTTTACAGCAAATGGGTCTGAATACAGAAAGAGACATTATTTAGAGTTAAACCATGTAAGAGTGATTAAACTCTTCACATATTTAACAAAAATGTAGATATGGTCATCATTTAAAAAAAACTAATCTAAGGTTGGGTATCATTTGGAGTCAGCACATCAACAAAATCCCAAATACCACTTACAGTATTAACATGTCCATTACTGGCTGGGATAGAATTAAACTCTGAACATGGAATTGCAGAAAGTGGTATTTCATTTCATTACTGCTTGTTTATTTCAACCTGGGGATTAAGCATTGCTCTACTAGTGATTTTCCCAGTACCGAAAAGCAAAAACCTAGTGAGTAAAAGTTTCTGACCCTCCACAGCGATGCGTTTCTTCGGCCAGTCTTTCATCTCTCTGGAGAGGACAGCACTGGTCCGTACACTCATTACATTGTCAGCCAGGTTGAACTCCAGCGAGTAGAAGCGAAGCATCTCCACCCAGAGAAACCCAACTTCCACAGGCGGGTGAGGGCTCTGAAACACCAGAGGAACCTGCAAGGAAACACATCACACAGTAAACCTTCAGGCGCTAGTAAGATAGCGGATTAAGGGTGTTTATTTTAACTGTAGTGAAAAAAAAACATCTGATCTAGAAAAAGCACATTAATCATAAAAACTATAAAATCAAACTGCCAAAAATGAAGAACAAGACACTCTTCTCAGACAAATAAAACGACATGTGTCTTCATGATTACCTTTCCCTTTATACAGGAGCCCTCTGCTGGCTGTTCTTTAGAGGGAGGGGTGTAGGCCCAGTGTAAATGTCCATCCTCTGTATGTGTGAGATTGAAGTCTGAAAGCCTGCTGAGTGAAAACACCTTAATCTAAAAAGACAATCATATGATTATATTAGTTAGTTAGTTAGTATACTATATTTTTTATTTCAGTCTCAAGGTGAAAAGAAACACACACCTCTTGTTTCAGGTAGGCAGGCAGGAGGGGCTCTTTGCGCTGCTGTAAGAAGTAAATAACCATGAGGGCGAAGACGTACGGTGGCAGCCCACCTTCCTCTGCACGGTCAATCTCACTGATCTAAGTCAGAGGCAGGAACAAGGCATGTTAAAAAGGTAGGCATACTGAGCCCGTTTACCAGTTGCCTGGCTAATGTGAGCAAGAGGTGAGGATGTCAACCGGAAACATACCTGGGCCCAGCGTCTGAGACCCAAAACCAGTGGAAGGAGGAGATCCTCACGACTGGATAGAGCAGACAGATAGGAGGTGGTCTGGAACGCGTTTTCATTCCCTGCACTCACTTTGCACACCAGGCCACTGTTGAGAAAAATAAGTTTCAGTTTCCATTTGTGGTTTACTGCTCTTGTGCATGTGGTGGTATGACCAATTGTCTTTTTTCCACTCTTTGCATGCAAGAAAACACATTCTGGTAGTTTCATAATGTCTTGATTAATGATCAACCTGAATATCTCAAAAGATCATCACTTCAGTTTGATTCATAAATTGGACAGGGGAATAATCTATGAAATGTAAACTCTGTCAGAGATACCCACCTCTTTTTCTCTTTGCAGATGACCACAGGCACCCTGGCATGAAAATCAGCTTCCATGTCAACAAAAATAGCTGAGGACACAACAAGACGTGTTCAGTTTTAAACTTCCATGACCGTCTAGCACATGACTTGACTTTCCTACGGTGGAATTGTTTTGACATGGACGCATTGTGCAGTTAACTGAATAAGAGGTGACTCACGGCTCACAGAGAGGCTCTCCTTGACCAACAACAAGACATCTGGCTGATGCATCTGTGAATGCATTTCAAAGTCTTTATACAACATTAATACAATATAAAAAGAACATGTGAATGTGGCATGTCTTAAAAACAACATCCAAAAAGAAGTCAACTTTAAAGATTATAATATAACAAATAAATGGAAATAACTGTCCCTTTCTCTATTTAGATCTAACACAATAAGAATTATCCTGAATCTCAACAGTCTTATGAAATTAAACTGCATTCTGTAAATAAAAAGCTGTTTATGTTTTATTTTTTTGAGAGGTGTGGGAGTGTTTTTGAAAAATGTGAGAAACCCACCGTGTTAAATTAAAAAAAACATTCACACTATCAAACTCACATGAGGTGGATACTGAATGTCAATGTTGACATCAGAATCTTTAAATCCAAACTTAGTGCAAGATGATCCATATAGCCTGAGCCTGATCTCTACAGATGAGAGAAAGAGAAGGAATAATGTTATTCACATAGACACATAATAATGAACTGATGTGAAGTACAACATTCTGTTTGCTACACATCAATGTCACGATCAGGATGAATTCAGGTCATGTCTCTGTCACCATACAAATATTTCGTCCCTAGGCGGCTTACCAGGCAGGACGGACAGAAGGAGGTCTTGCATCATGGAGACAACGCATTGTCTCGTCGCAACATCCTGGTCATTCATCCCGTGTTCCCGGACAACAGCCTCTAGTGCCGCACTCACTGCACTGACCTGCTCCGGACCAGGAGGCAGAATCTCAGTCAGCATCACCTGCTCTTGCTTCTCCTGTAAACACAAACAAGCAAAAAGAGTTCAACACAGTTTTAAATGCATAAAAACTAAAACTGCACAATAACAGTATAATGGCATCATCTGTCAACAAACGTTAACTGTAAACATCTAAATGATGTTTTGCATAATAAGACTATTTCATACCTTGGCCCTCCTCTTGTGCCGTTTGTCTCGGATGTGTCTGTAAGCGTCAGACACAGAGTCCAGCAGAACATCGCACAGAGCGCAGGTGTAAAGTGCACCAGGGTTGCTGTGGGACCTCTGAAACAATTTGAAAAGGAGGAAAGTACAGACATCAGACAACAGCTGCAAAAATTATACAGTTATGGATCTTCTTAACGCAGCTGTACCTCATAAACACATCAAATATTGCATAACTGAAATAACTCTAAAGAAAGAATTACGCATCAGGTTTAACTACTCTAAAAAGGCTTATCAAAGCAAATTAGGGCTGCAACTAACAATTATAGTCATAATTGATTAATCTGCAGATTATTTTCTCTATTAATCATTTGGTTTATAAAATATCAGGAAACAGTGAAAGATGCGCACACGTCTTAGAGCATTAAATGTCTTGTTTTGTCTGACCAACAGTCCAATACCCAAAAATATTATACGTACTATAATTTGAGATCAAGAAAAGCAGCAAATTTCCCATTTGAGAAACTAAAACAACCACATTTTTGTAGATTTTGCTTGAAAAATAAATCGATTATCAAAAATACTTGCATTAAAAGCAAATCTACATAAGGATGTATATTTGGGCTACAACACAGACAGCCCTTACCTTCTTCAGGCTGAAGATCTCTTCTCTGTTAAGCCGCCTCTCTGCCTGCCGTAGGCTCTGCAGCTCTTTGGCTGAGAGTGTGGACTCATCAATCATTGGGGCCTGGTTCTCTTCAGCATAACCTTTATTCTTGTTTCTGTTTCTCCGTCTTCTCCCTGGGAAAGAAAGAAATACAACTTTCAAAAATGTGTTTGAGATGGCGTTAAATCAGTAATGTGTATATGGTATGGATGATGAAGTACTGTCAATTCTTACAGTCAGACTCAACTAGATTTTAATATACAGTACATCACAGTGATCAGGAACAGAGTTGTAGGGGAGTAACTTGCACAGTGTACCCCATTTTTAAAAAGGTGACCTGAGACTGCTGCCTTAGGCTGCATTCACACCAGATCTACCGGTGCGGTGAAAACGTATGTCCTCCATATAATTTTGAATGGGGGTAGTGCATTTGGGCTGCTGAAAAAAAACAAAACCTGCAGCATAAAATTAAAAACAGAATCAACTTTTAGAAAAACGCAACCCGACATCACACTGCAGTGGCCAATCACGGAACCGACGATCTAGAGCTGTACAAGCCAGCCATGAGGGAACAAAAAACGTTCATTGTCGCAGTCAATGGGCCATTAAAAAGGTGCTCTCCCGCACCACTGCAACACCTGATCTGGTGTGAATGCAGCCTTGGGCAGACTGCCATAGATTTTTTTAAAAAGTGGAAATAATCGTAAAAGTGTTCCTCTCTTTCCCCAGAGTCCGATTTCCAAATCCTCACCTGATTTATGACCACTGCCGTCAGCGTCCTCTCTCCCCCCCTGCTCCCTGTCCTCCCTTGGACTTTCTCCCTGGGTACTCCTCCTCCAGTGCTGCGAGCGCTCTCTCCAGTTATCTTCTCGAGTCCCACCACTGTTCTCAGAACCCGAGAACCACCGGGGGTCATCCTTCTGTGAGGGGCTGTGACCACCTCTGAATCCACCAGGGGAGTAGCTCAAGGGCCCCATTCCTCCCTTCTTGGGACTGGCCCGGTAGGGCCCGCCATAGTTCTTGCCCTGCTGACCTCCCTCTGGTCTGTAGTTGTGTCCTCGACCCTGTTCCTGGTTCCTCCAGCCTTCTGGCCTCTCTGGCCTCTCTGCTCTCTCTGCTCCTGCTCCTGCTCCTGCTCCTGCTCCTGCTCCCCTCTCCCAGCCGCCTTGCCTGGCCTGATAAGGCCTGCCAGAGTTTTCCATGGTTCACTTCTGCTAAAACTGCAGGATGAAATGTTCCGTTAATATGAAATTTGTTCCTCATGTAATAAGATAAGGTGAACCTTTATTAATCCCCGGAGGGAAATTCAGGTGTCAAAGCAGCAACATCAGCAAACAGAGTGAAACACAGGAGAGGTAAAGGTATACAAAAATTATAAAAACAATAATAGAGATATAAAAGATAGAGTGGTTAGAGTCCAATCAAAACTAATGAAAACATCCTTGACACAAACTGTATGCCAACAGGAACATCTGCCAAACTTTTGACTTTGGAAGATGTCCTTTCTTTGGAGAAACAGCATGCCATTTTAGTTGCCTTTGTGCAGACACCGTCAATGGCAGCTAACAGCTCATCATATAATGTAAGTCAGTCAAGACTGTTACAAAACTTTTGCAGCTCAATAAAACACACCTACAATTTGAACTTGTGCCAACAGATACCTGGCGATAAATGATGTCATTTTAGCCCCCGTTTAACATAACGTTAGTTCATCCTACTTCTGAAAACTCAGATTAACCGTTAACAGACTTTTATTGGCTTTATTGTCGGTTGACAGTTCTAAACTGAAAATCTGAGTAAAAACTAACGTTAACATTGGAGCTTCTCCTGTAACTAAACATTATCACTAACTAATAAAACAATGACATAACCTCAGTCTCCACCTCCACTGTTGTTTTTTGTATGTGTTCCAATTCTAGACCTTCCTTAGTTTTGCATAATAATAATAATTATAACAATAATAATGCATTTTAGTATAAAAAAGGTAGGAAATGCACTTATAAACAATATAGGCTGCATTTTCATCACATGTGGGACACCATTTATCAAATGTGCAACTATACAACACCATTCCACATGTGAAAAATCACATAGATATAACGTTAAGGAGCGACTCGAGTTACCTGGCAACTGTGATGTGAGCTAACTCACCTGTGAGCTGACTTTAGGAGCTTGTTATTGCTAACTAGCTGTTAGCTTCAGCTAGTTAGCTTACTAGCTTACGTCACTTCTTCCTCTTCCTCGAATTAACGGTGTATAACTTTTATCACGCATGTAGCGTGACACCACCGTCAACTAATTACTGTCTTAATTAAACGTTAGCTAACTTATAGTCCAAACCGCTAACGTTAACTGTTAGCTATTAGCTTCACTAGCTAGGACAGCTAACTGCTAGCTAACGGTAGCTAACGTAGCAACAGCCACGGCCAATAGGAGGATAGGACACGCGTCATCAATACGTCATATATCCGGGGTACCACACATGCGCAGTAGAGTCTGGTCTGCACTCAAGGCACAGTAAATAGCCTATACATATCAACACTAGAGATAATATTTATAGGATAGACAATATAAGGAATATATTAGAACACACTATGAATATACCAGACTACTACAACTAGCTTATAAAATATGAACATAGAATAACAATAACATACTATATACAATAGCAAAGTGAGCAAGTTACACATTTTGGGTGTGCAAGTTACAATTTCTATTTTAAAATAAAATTAGATGAGGTAGTGAACCAATATGCAATTTCCACATGTGCAAGATTATTACAGGACTTAAGTGCTTTACATATATAAAAGCAAGATAAAAGAGCACAATGTGCATAAGATAAAAAATGAAAAAAAGAATATAAAACTATAAGTTAAAAGAAAAAAATTAAAAGGATAATAAAAAACAATCAAAAGAAAGAAGTAAAGTGCAGCATTTGATCAATTAAGAAAAAGCGTCTGAGAACAGTTTTTGGTCTTGAGTCTAGATTTGAAAGTGGCCACTTAAGGTGCATCTTTGATCTCATCTGGAAGTTACACTGCGCATGCGTCATACCTCATAAACCCAAGACCAGTGACCCAGCCTCCTTTCTATAGGCCTTGTACCAACAGCTAGCAACAGCTAACTAGCGTTGCTGTTTATTTCAGTTTTTTCGTCAAGCTGCTCAAACTGCAGCTGCGTCAAAATGCAGCCGTCTGTTAAAAAGGTCAGCAATAATCATCCACAAAGAATATTAAAGTCATTAAAATACCTTTTGTAGGTGAGCAGAGGGCATAACTGGAGCCTGGTTCAGGTCTGACTCTGCATGATGGCTCTCTCGTCCTGCAACTGGAGTTTGAAAGATGACGTATGTCTGTCTGTTTTGTAGTCGTCAGCTAAGCCCCGCCCACCGCAGCTCCCTCTGATTATTAGACAAAATCAATATTATTATTAATCACTAAATATATTATATAAGTATGAACTGCATAGGTAGCGATTTGAAACAAAGTCAGTTTAGAAAAACTAAAATGGGAGATGAAGTTATGTCATTGTTATGGATAAACAATGACATAACCTCAGTCTCCACCTCCCTTGTTGTTTTTTGTATGTGTTCCAATTTTAGACCTTCCTTAGTTTTGCATAATAATAATAATCATAACAATAATGTGGAAAAAAAGATAAGACTTTATAGATCCTGGGGGGAATTCATAAGCTACCTGGCAGTAGCCTATATAAAATAAAATAAAACATAGCTCCACCTTTACCAGCGGCAACGCTAAAGTGATGTGCACATACATGCATCAATAATTACAATGAAATGGGACATTCTGCATAATGAGTCATTTTACTTTTGATACTTTAAGTATACTTTGATGCTCATGCTTTTGTACTTTTACTTAAGTATTTTTTTTTTTTAATGCAGGACTTTTAATTGTAACAGTTATTCTACAGTGTATTACTACTTAAATTTACAGTAAGTACAAGATCTGAGTACTTCTTCCATCGATGCTACTTGTATGTATGGTGTATGTGACATGTGTCTAAATTCTCCAGAGACATTTACATTTATTTATTTAAAATGATCTGACATGCCTAGGATGATCAGTAATGAGCCAAATTACAGGTTGCATCGACTCATCAATCAGTTAATCAACTAACAGGTTACTTTCTTCTCACAAATAGTTCTATAGCTGAATGTTAAATCACATAGATAGATAGATAGATAGATAGATAGATAGATAGATAGATAGATAGATAGATAGATAGATAGATAGATAGATAAAGTAGATAGATAAATAAATAGATAGATAGATAGATAGATAGATAGATATACTTTTCCGTATAATTGTCAGTATGAGCCAAGTATACATATGTATACTTTTGTTAAGTATATATCTGATAAGTACATAAAAAGTAAACTGAAAGTATACTCTCTTATTTTAAATTTAAAAGAAGTATACTAATAGCACACTTGAATAACAGTAAATACACAGTAAATAGCCTATACATATCAACACTACAGATAATATCTATAGGATACACAATATAAGGAATATATTAGAATACACTATGAATATGCCAGACTACTACTTAGTAAATAGAATAACAATAACATACAAAAGCAAAGTGTGCAAGTTAAAATTTTTGTTTTAAAATAAAATTAAATGAGGTGCTAAACCAATGTGCAATTTCCACATGTGCAAGATTATTACAGGACTAAAACAGAATGGAGTATGGATATTTCTGTGAAATGTTTGAACATTTCACATATAATAGCACAAGTGAAACAGCCATTTTCATTTGATGAATTCACATATTCACAAATCTAGTTTGTGAATGTAATATATTTAGCACATATGAAATTCATATTTCCAATGAAACGTTTGTGAAAACATATTTTTTACATTCTTTTCAGGACATATTTATTTATCTATTTTGTCTCATGAAATGGGCCCACAGAGAGCAAAAGCTCTAACATATGGCTCAAGGTTTAGGGATAATTAGTTCCTTCATGGCACGTGATTGTTTGGCCTCGGTTGCCACGGCAACAGGAGAAAGGTGAAGCTGCAGGAGCGGGGAAGACCCCGGGAAAAGTGACGTCACCAGACGGAACTCCCACTCTCTATCACCACAACCAGCATCATCCAGGAGATCCAGGAGAAGACCGCTGCTGCAGCCGATGGAGGCTCCAGTGAGAGACAGCCAACAAACCGGAGATGGTGTCCTTTGTGAGCGGTGAATGTGGCTCAGCACAGGTCCAGCAGCGGCAGACGGTCCGGCTCAGGAAGCAGACACTCATGAACAAGTTGAGCGACTCCGGTTTCGAGGAAGACTTCTTGGGATCCTCCCCGACTTCATCCCCGGCTCCGGCTCCGGCTCGGATAGATGTGTCCCCGCTCCGTTCAGACGAGCCTCCTGCAGGACAGCAGCTGTCCAACTGGTTCCTCCAGTACGGAGACGTCGGTTTCCAGATCCAGATGGACAAAGAGGAGCAGTTCCACTCCTGCAAGAGCCTGGCACGACAGCCACAAGTAGGATATATAAGACACGTTATACAGTATTAGGTCAGATATTACACTGAAATGTAGCCAGTTACTGAATGGAAACCTTGGTAGCCTACAGTAGCCTATATTACAATATGTGTATTTAACCTTTTTTATGAGTTAGGTGACTTGTCTCCCAAATATTTAGCCTCACACTTCACATTAACTAAGAGACCAATGTATACAATCAAAACATATTATATTACATATGTTATATATTTATATGTTTTTTTTAATGGACTTCGAGTCTGTTAATAAAGATGAACTGAACTGAACTGATTACATATTGTCATCTAACATAATAGGTCATTTGTACATCTGATTTTATTGTTAAAGTTACCTTTTGGTTTCAAAATAGAGACAATATTTCAGAACAGTTATGAAAAGTTCATCTCTATTGGAAAAAAAATGTGCCACAATATTATGAAACCATCCAATAGATCTATTGAGAATCTAACTACTCAACTATATCATGTAGTTTTTACTATGTACCTCTCAATATCTCTGCATATGTTGTCAATAAAATGTAATAGTCTCCTGAAATTAACAAAGAATTTTTGCCATTGTGGAACTAAAGAAAGACAGGAGTAGTTGCAGAATGCATGAATACTTTGGGATCAATTAGGCAAGGCAAGGCAAGGCAGCTTTATTTGTATAGCACATTTCAACAACAGGGCAATTCAAAGTGCTTTACAGAAACATTCAAGAAATAATTAAAACAGTTATAAAAACATAAAAACATTAAAACATTAAAGATTAGAAAATAAAAACAAGCTAAAAATAAAAGCTAGGATAGAAGCTAAAATTGCATAAAACTCAAAAGAGTAAAAGTTATAGTGCAGTGTCAGAATAAAAGGCACCCGCAAACAGGAAAGTTTTAAGCTTTGTTTTAAAAGAAGTGAGAGTTGGAGCGGTCCTGCAGGTTTCTGGGAGCTTGTTCCAGATATTTGGTGCATAAAAACTGAACGCTGCTTCTGCATGTTTAGTTCTGACTCTGGGGACACTAAGCAGACCTGATCCAGATGACCTGAGAGGTCTGGATGGTTCATAACACAGCAGAAGATCAGAAATGTATTTTGGCCCTAAACCATTTAGTGCTTTGTAAACCAGCAGCAGTATTTTGAAATCAATTCTCTGAGAGACAGGCAGCCAGTGTAGAGACTTCAGAACTGGACTGATGTGATCCACTTTCTTGGTCTTAGTGAGGACTCTAGCAGCAGCGTTCTGAATCAGCTGCAGCTGTCTGATCGATTTTTTAGGAAGACCGGTAAAGACGCCGTTACAGTAGTCAAGTCGGCTGAAGATAAATGCATGGACTAGTTTTTCCAAATCCTGCTGAGACATCAGTCCTCTAATTCTTCTTATATTCTTCAGGTGATAGAAGGCTGTCTTTGTAATTGTCTTAATATGGCTGTTAAAGCTCAGGTCTGAGTCCATGACTACACCAAGGTTTCTGGCTTGGTCTGAGCTTTTTAACATCACAGATTGTAGGTGAGCACTAACCTTTAATCTTTCTTTTTTGGCTCCAAAAACTACGACCTCAGTTTTGTCTTTGTTCAGCTGAAGAAAATTACATGAACATATTTGAGAAACTGCTATAAAAATGGAACAGCAGGCTACAGAAAAGGTTTTATATGTTTATTTTCCCATAAAGGGGGTAAACACATGCCACCTTTAAGTAACTGTCACTAAAATCCTCATCCTGTGTGTGTGTTTAATTTGCAGCTGACTGCAGAGGCCCGGTGTAAGCTCGTCAGCTGGCTCATCCCCGTACACAAACACTTCCGTCTGTCCTTCGAGTGCTGCTGCCTGGCGGTGAACATCATGGACAGGTTCATGGCCTCCACACCGGTGGCTGCTGACTGCTTCCAGCTGCTGGGTGTCACTGCACTCCTCCTAGCCAGCAAACAAGTGAGTGTGGTAAAAAAGCTCAATGAACAGATAGTTTGAATTTCATTCATTGTTAGAACTCACTCTCTTTATCTGTGTCACCCAGGTGGAGGTGTGCTCGCCGCAGATCAGTCATCTCTTGTCACTGTGCTGCGAGGCCTTCACTAAGGAGCAGCTCTGCAACCTGGAGTGTCTCATCCTCCTCCGTCTCAACTTCCGCCTCGCTGCTCCCACCCTGGCCTTTTTCCTTGACTATTACACCAACTGCGTCGAGGCTGCAGAGGTTGAGACTGAGATCACAGGTGGTGACAGGTTTGCAAGGTTGAATCCAGACACAAAAAGAGCCGGGCAGCAGTGCAGCAACCTCGCACGAAAGGTGTGCGAGTTGAGTCTGGCAGACTATGCTTTCAACAGATACCCGCCGTCTCTGACTGCTCGCTGTGCACTGAGGATAGCCAGTGAGCTACTGGAAACTGAACATGGGCTTGTTGAGCATGCAGATGAACTATGTAGCCAACCAGCTGAGAGCCCTGAGCTCTCTGAGGCAGTAAAGGGTCACTTCCTGTCTGTGAGTCCAGGGAGCTACAACCACAATCTGGCCCAGGAGTGCAAAGACAACCTGAAGCTGTTGGTGTCATTAAACCAGGAGACATTGGAAGGGATGTCTGCCATGTGACCTCAAGTGTGCCATCATTCAGATGTTAGCAAAATGCCAAATTCCTCTCCACGTTGAGAGTTTTATTCTTGGGGTTATTTAGAGTAAAAGTTCAGAAGTTAAGTCTGGTGTTTATGCAAACCCATCTACTAAACCTCATGTATACCTCATAGACAATCAGTTGATTGAACTGAATGAATGTTTTACAACATAGTAGTTTATTTATTTTACTGATGCTATTGTTTATCAATGAAGTATATTAATATATTCTCTTTATTTACTGTATATGCAATGACTTGCTGCAAGTTTTTACAAGATATGTTACTGTTTACCTCTTTAAATGAAGGACCTGGAAAAAATGTACTGTAATTAATTGTTTTTATTATGAAATAAATCAGTAAATTAATTTGTGTTTGTCTCTTAAATGATAATAAAATGTGAAGCCATAATTCACACTCACTTAGTTGATGTTTGATGAAAAACCACAAGGTCTTTTGTTCGAAACAAGTCTGTCCAGATGTCATGGAGACTGGATGACATGGATACGAAATCATGCAACTGTTGACACTTGTTCTAATATATTTGAGTGCTTGGGTCCTCCTGATTTTTTCCCCATTTTCCAGGAGCACCCAACTGGTTTTTGATTTACAGTTGAGTACACAGTTATCTATTTTTCCTAAGAAATCATGCAATTTGACAAAATGCACCATTGAATGTTGTCTATTCTGGCAACTTTATCCTGGGCATATCAGGGGTTTCTACTAAACTCACTGTGGCGTAACAGACTAAGTTACTGTTGCTGAACAGGAGACTACAAGAGTCCAATATTTCTGACTGACAAAGATCTAAATGTGAGGTTATAGACCCTCTTTAGGGACAATAGCAGAAATAAATACTTCTCTCCCAGTATGAGTGATTTTTGTGACTGCTATTGTAGCTGTCTGCCCGGAGGTCAGTTTACCCACATCTTTACTTACCGTTGCTTCACTATTTGAAATTGACCTGTGCCAACACAGCCTGCTCAATTGAGGGGCTTTCTCTGATAATCCATTACGCGTGGCATCTCGACCTGCTGACACAGTGTCGACCACACAGGTGCATTCAGCGTTAAGGGTCAACCAGGCTCACTCGTGTTTGTGTACTAATAGAGGCATTTGTCACCAGTGTTTACTGAGCTGTCTGCTGTAATTGCCCTTTTCCTTTTCCACTTTGCTTTAAATGTGGCAACAGTCCTTGACCTAATTCAAGTAGACATTTTACGCACAGCTGGATAGAAATTACGCATGAAACAAAGCAGTAGTCTCGACTGTGCCAACGGGCTGGTCTTCCTTATGAAGATTACAGAGACAAAAAGCTAAACTGTTAAGAATTTCACAGTAAAATAACAGTAAAGAACTGATGGCTGCAGGGTTGCCTTTATGTTACTGTAAAATTAACATTATTATACTGTCACTGATATCTACAGCTTTGTACTGTTAATGAAAAATACAGTTTGAACTGTTTTTTTTATTAATTTCACAGTATTCTATAGTTAATTTACTGTTTAAAGATACATTATATACACTGTACACTGTTTTTTACAGTTTTTTTCAAGAAATTTTACATTTTATTTTCTGTATTTCAAAATGACAGAAAAAAAAGTAAAATTTACATGTTTCATTTGTGATTTATATGTAAATGGTCTTAGATTTACAGTATTTTTTGTAATCACAATCGTAATTATCTGTATTTAAGCTTTTCTTGACAATTTTTAAAGATAATTATTCTGTTTTTTTAGAGGTTTATGACTAAAAGGAAAAGGATTTCATGGAATTCTAAAAATATTTCTTGTAAAAATACAGATTTTTTTTTGCAAAACTTCTGAGTTAATGTAAATGTGGGCTTTTGCAACGTAAAATTACATGTTTCATTTATGATTTATATGTACATGTTCTTCGGTGTATGACTATTCTAACAATAAATATATGTTAAAAGGAAAATATTTCTTGCATTTGCATTTTCTTACAGTGTAGGGTGATTTTATAAAACAGACATGGTTGGAAGAAGCCATGCCAGGCTCAGGGTGCACAGAGGGATTATTTGGCTGCAGGCTGAAGGAGAGCATATTTGGCACAGAGATCACCTGCTGAAATGGCGCCTTTACGCGCGGCACCACTTTACACTTCAGACCAGAAAAACCGTTATTAGTCTGCACCAATTTAATCTCCGAGGACGCTGTCACTCCCTGGAGACCAAACATAAGTGCATTTGATTGGGCCAAAACTCTGCAGCCGCGGCATGGAGACACACAAACCGGGAGAATTTGGTTTATATATGAGCTTCTAAATCAAACCAGGATCCTTCAGTCCTGCAGCCATCAGAGAGCTGAGCTGAGCTGGTGAAGATGCAAAGAGACAGAAAGGTGTTTGGTGCAATGTGTCCCAACCAACAGGGAAGGAGAGCTGCAGGAAACAAAAAGGTAAGTTTCTCTTTACAATGACGCACACATAGTGTGGCAGCTTGCTCTTTCTAGCAGGATGTAAAGGTTTCTGACTCAGGTAGACTACCATGTCCAACTTCCACCTTCTGCCTTCTGCAGACACTCACTTCTTGATCAGCTTCAAAGATGAGGCTCGTATAGTGAGTGAAAAGTAGTTTATTCCACGAAAATTAAAACAAACAAAAATATATCCACATGACACATCTTGGACTATCAAAAACAGATCAAATCCGCTGGAAAATAACTGAATCTGTGATCTGTGTGGCAGAAAATTTGTTGCTCCCCATCCTGCTCCACTGAAGCTTAACTAGCATTAACAACACTTAAAGGGACATGCCCACATTGTCCAATAGCAGGACGACTAGAGGAGCACATCTTAACAGGGAAAAACACACATCATTGAGTCTATATAGATCAAAGCCCATTCTATTACATGACGAACTGACCTACATTATAATGTATGTCAAACATTTTTAATGGCATAACACGATGTACTTTTTAAATGATAATCAAATGCAAAAAAACTGTAAATAAGACAATATGGCTCTTACAAATACAGCTCTGTCTAGTGGTGTTAACAGACTTTCTACCTGCAGGATAAGCTGATGCCAAGAAGCAGCAGTCCAGTCAATGTGTACGTTGAGCTGCCCTCCATCATTGAAGAAGGTATATCTGAACTTCATGCACCCATACCTTAAAGACAGTAAATAAACACACGTAGAGGGTTGAATCATGCAGACACACTTTTCTTGTGTTACAGCTTTTTCAACAATTGCATGGGACGATTTGGAAGACTGTGCGTCTGTGGTGAGACTGGAGAGAGACTCCCTCTGCTCTCAGGTGAGGGAAACAAAACCTTATCAGTACCAGAAAGAAATCGTATTCTTATTAAAACATTTCATGTTTTTGAGACACCTGATTTGTCATGTAAAGTCACACATTTCCAACTATTTATATCTACCAGCGAAATAATATGCACTGTAAAAAAAAAACATAAATAAACTGTAAAAAAACCCCCAGTAATTATCTTTATATAATTAGCCTTTATTACTGTAATTTTACAAGAAATATTTTACTTTTAACATATATTTATTGTTAGAATAGAGTAATACACTGTAAATCTAAGACCATTAACATATAAATCACAAATGAAATATGTAAGTTTACGTTGCAAAAGCCCAAATTTACATTAACTCAGAAGTTTTGCAAAACAAATCTGTATTTTTACAAGAAATATTTTTAGAAATTCATGAAATCCTTTTCTTCTAACATAAATTAATTGTTAAAATAGAGTCATAAACCTCTAAAAAAACAGAATTATTATCTTTAAAAAATGATCAAGAAAAGCTTAAATACAGATGATTATGATTGTGATTACAAAAAAATACTGTAAATCTAAGACCATTTACATATAAATCACAAATGAAACATGTCATTTTTACATTTTATTTCTGTCATTTTGAAATACAGACAAAAAATGTCAAATTCATTAAAAAAAACAAAACAGTTTACAGTGCATGGTGGCAGATCTCTAAGGTCGTTAATGTTTGACACGATGTGCTGGAATTCTGCACGAATGAGATCGTAGTTTGCTCATGATGACACGCAGGCTACTGCTAATTGGCTGGACCTCCCAGGTTTCTGTCCACACGCTGCCTCTTTGGCACAGCTCACCGTGCGCACTGAACACTTTACGCACACATCACACTTACTGAAATGACCACCAGGACATGCTCTGCCATGCAGCCACATTACTCTGCTTGGTCGTGGTGGGACTTTCAGGTCTGGGGACAGTTCTGATTTCTATATCGACTGACTTTTTAAAACAAATATGTCTTTTAATTGTCTGTTTTCTTCGCCCACAGGTGAATGAATCTGATGTAGACGACCAAGACTTTGGAGATTATGCGCTGGATTTCGTGGCAGGTGAGATGCAGCATTTACATCTAAGCCTACACTGTTAAGAATTTCCCAGTAAAATAACAGTAAAGAACTGATGGCAGGGTTGCCTTTATGTTACTGTAAAATTAATATTATTATACTGTCGCTGAAATTTACAGCTTTGTACTGTTCATGAAAAATACAGTTTGAACTGTTTTTTTTTTTTTTAAATTAATTTCACAGTATTTTACTGTTTACTGTTTACATTTTATTGTTCAGTTAATTTACTGTTTAAAGATATAGCTGTTTTCCACCTTTTTTTTTACATTATCTTACTGATTTGTTTTAATGCACTATTTAGGTTGTATTTTTTACATACATTTTAATAAACATTATTTTTTGCCTAGATGAATAGACTTAGTAGGTTACAGACATAGGACTAGTCACACTAAATACAATTAAAGGCACTTGTTAAGAAAAAGGCTATAATAGACTTGTTGACACTTTTCCCAAAATGCATGTCTCTAGCTGGCTACAAGCACAGAATGCAAACCATAACAACATGTGAGGGAAGAACAGAGCTAATTCACTGATTTTACAATCATGTACAATGTACAAGCCTCACATGTGCAGATCAGGTCCCAGAAGTAAAAAAAATACTGAATGAAACTGTTACTGATGATACTTTAGACAGTTGATCAGCAGTAAAGTAATTTAACAGGTTTTTCTTTTGTATTAACAGTAAAGCACTGTTTTTAGCAATAACAGGTTAATACTGTTGAAATCCTGCTGTAAATTAACAGCAATTGTTTACAGTGTATAATAATCATAATAATCTCATCATCATCTTTTCAGTACAGAGGAAATCCTTGACATGTTGACTGAAGCCCTGGGTTTTTGTCTCCTCTGTCAGATTCTCCTGCCACACTGGAGAGCAGTCTGTCTCCAGCTGAACTGGTACCATTCCAGGGATGTGTCATACCTCTCCTCACCCCTCAGCGATACTTGTCTTCAGAGGACAGTCTGGTTCACTCCTCCACAGGAGCAGCCAGCCCTTCTGCCCAGGATGGAGCTCCCTGGCGGGGCATCGGCCAGTGCCAAGGCAGGGAGCTGGGAGACTGCATGGAAGTCAACAATCAGGTAAATCCTCACTGGGGGAGTTTTGGCTTCATGACTGTGGTGCACATGATAAGGCAATATTCATATGTGATTTGTGTTATGATGGATCTAAATGATGCAGTAGTAATGTTGTTGATATGTTGGAGTTATCCAAGACATCCCAAAGTCCTTCTAATGACCTTTGACATTAATTGACACGTTTGGACTCAGTCATGTGTCAAGACTTTATATCTCCAAAATGATGCTCAGAAATTTAATTATTTAACCCAGTTTGGTTTAAAAAGGTGTGTACTGGAGAGTTTGTGTAAAGGAGTAAACGTGTAATTCTTATGGTACAATTGACAGTAGTAAACATCACTAGGAGTGGAGTTTATGGTTGTGATGTGCTTGAAATAATACTCATATGGTGTCTAAACACAAAGATGTGCATGCATTGGTTATGCCAAAGTAAAGGAAAGGAGTCTCAGTTTGAGCAACGTGTCTTCTGTCAGCATGACTGGACATATTTGTCTCTGTGTCTGCAGCTCCACGAGACTCTACACCGAAAACAGGAAGAGGTGAACTCCCTCCAGGAGAGGAACCTCCATCTCAGGCAGCTGGCCAGCCGTGCAAAGCACCTGGCCTCAATGCTGGAGGTGAGTACACGGCTGAGACAAGCACAGTTTCATCCTGGATACAATATATAACCTCTTATGCATGAATTATCATAACTTTATATCTGCTGGTCCTCAGAAACTGATGACAGTCAGAGACCCACATGTGAGAGAACCCATGACGCCTTGTGGTCAAACTTCACTGAGTCCCTGCAAGCGCCAGCGACTGGATGAAGGATATGAAACAGAGTCTTCTGACTCAGTGGAGGACATGCTGAGGGACGTCAGCACACGCTGCAATGCCGTCCTGCACAGCGCTGCTGCTACTGGAACAAGACCACCGCAGGAACCAGAGACTATACGCATGTACGGTGCATTCTCAGGCCTACAGACTTCTATATCTAAAGACAGCAGCATGGCGGTGGACGGAGCAGAGCCTGAAGAGAACATCTCATCATTCAGAACGTCTATTAGAGAACACTGCACCATAAGGACTCAGGTGTTTCCTCACGGACGTGCCTTCACCTCCAGGACTCAGCAAGGAGGGTACCGCTTCCGCTGGGTCCCCGACCACAGCTGAAACCATCCATTAGTGCTTCTAATGAGTGATTGTAATGTGCCATACGTCTGGAAGGAAGTGTGGGTGGGCAGTGACTGTCAATGCCTAACTAATAATCTATAGTGAGATCTGTGAATGATTAAATAATGTCTTCCTCAGGTAGCTTGTAAGCTAATCAGTCAGAGGTGGTGTCTGACAAAGGAAATGATACTGCCACAGCTTTTGTTTGCATTGTTTACATGCCTCAAAATGTAATGATCTAGCCATACAATGGAGCTATGTTATGTTTATTTTCACACCTCACAATGTGTTCTGTCTCGGAAAATAGAAATGATTTTTGGAAATAAAAGTTGTGTTTTATAAAGCTGACTTGGAGTGCTTTTTATTATGGAATGAGGACTCAGGTGAAGTTTAAACAAATAGAAAGAAACTGTTTTCAATGTGAACTTTTCTTGTTTGAGCAGTGAAACAAATGTGACCCTATGACCTTCTTTAAGGAGCACGGACTTCCTTCCCTTTTGTCTCTGTCTGAGTGACTGTGTGGTCTGAAAAAGGGCACCGAGGCATGATGCATTGCAGCCAACATCCTCGTTTATATCTTTTGTTTTGGAATTTTTTTTTGCATGAATTATTGCTCTTTTAAACCATACTGGTAACACTTCAGCTGTATAAAGAGTATTCCCCAGTGAAAAAAACTCACATCTTTCCCCAAAACTTTTCTTATAAAACTTGGATAAGAAGGAGAGGATGAGAGGATGTGACCTTCTGACCTTCTGACCTTCTGACCTTTGGGTATCTGTGATGTAATCTTCCTTCAGCTTCACTGCTGAGGGCTTTAGCTGTAAAAAGTGGGTTTGTGTGAGGCGGACCGGTCCAGAGGACAATGTGGAACCTCAGGTTAGACACCTGTTTAAACTCCCCAAACCTGGGCCTGTTTACTTTAGAGCAGTGAAGGCAGCGCTGCAGCAGTACGACACCACTACAATAACTGCTGCTGTCATGAACAACATAAACAAAGATAAGAAGAACCTGATAAAGAGATGGAGGTCTGATAAACACAGGCTATCTATCTAGCTGTCTGTCTATCTATCTATCTATCTATCTATCTATCTGTTTATCTATCTATCTATCTGTCTGATTTAACATTTAGCTATAGAACTTTGTGAGAAGAAAGTATTGTTAGTTGACTGACTGATTGATGAGGCTATGCAACCTGTAATTTGGTTTATTACAATTTTTCTCAATCGCTTTGGCTCATTTTTTGAAAGTCTTAACATTCTCTAAACTGTAAGTGTAATTGTTTGATGGAACATCAAGACTCTATTGCATGTCTGCAAAAGGTAATAACTCGCCCAAAACACTTCATTCATGCTTCAAAACTGAGTCATTGTGTCAGTAAACTGGCCAATGCCACCTAAATGAAAAGTTGTTTTGTCATCATGTGAGCCGTACTGGTCAAATTGTTTAGACGTTTTTTCATGATCGCGGTGAACCCTGGAAATGTTTCTAATATATAAATTTATGTTTTGTTCTACTTTTTGTTGACACTGACTGCTTATTGTACTATACAAGAATGTCAGTTTTGTCCAGCTGAATGCTGTTGTGTATCGCACGGAGCTTTTTAGATTCCCATTTCAACAGTGGGTCAAAGATTATGAAAAAGTCAATGCTGTTCAATAATGTACTACACAGAAATTGATATGCACATTTATATATAGAAAATGTATTTGTGTAGAAATGTACATGTAGCCTACTGGAAACAGAATATTCACCTTTGAGCTTTCATGTTAAGTCATATAGTGAATAGAAAAGTTGCTATAAAATGATATCCATGCCAAAACAAACCCTGCAACAATGAAAAAAGCTGGGTAGTTCAGTAAAACAACAACAAATTGTACCTTTTCAAAGTACGTAACACCATGTTATAGATATTTATGGAAAATACAGGTATATCTGACAGATTTTGATAATTGAATGGATTATTTTGCATGTGATGAACGATGAAGTTGTGAAGAGGATGACAGTTTCACTGAGAATCAACTCATCAGTTTTGATCAGCAAGACATATGTCAGTGGTTATTGTACTAACTCTTTGCACACATTTGCCAAAAACGTGCAATCTGTTGAATGAATGAGAAATTCTAATCTGTTTTGAACGACAAAGTAATTGTTCAGAGGTTTGAACTAGTTGTTTTGAAAAAAAATAATTCTCATTCGAGAATTGAGCCAAAGAATGAGTAAAACTGTAAAACAGCCTTTATGTAGTGGAGTAAAAAAATGCAATGTCCCTCTGAATTGTAGTGAACATTAGTGTAGAAGTACAAATAGGCCTACCTCAAAATAGTAAGTACAGTACTTGTGTAAATAATAACTTAGTTACTTTCCACCACTGACATTGAGGTATCATACCTTACTAACCCTGATCCCAGAGACCTGATGATCACTGATCACCGTTAACACTTTAACTTCCTGCTGCCAACGTAAATCAATCAGGACTCTTGTTGTCAGCTCTCATCTAACCGAACAAACCTTCAGACCCAGACGCGCCTTCTTCAGCCACTTCTACTGCAAACAGTCGGTTTGTCAGCGAGCAGCAGCAGCAGGCTGAGAGAGAGAGAGAGAGAGAGAGAGAGATAGAGAGAGGGAGGGAGGGAGGGAGAGAGAGAGAGAGAGAGAGAGAGAGAGAGAGAGAGAGAGAGAGAGAGAGAGAGAGAGAGAGAGAGAGAGAGAGAGAGAGAGAGAGAGAGAGAGAGAGAGAGAGAGAGAGAGAGAGAGAGAGGTGAGCTTTGTTTAAGCTGGTTGTGACACATTTGACCGGTTAAGCTACCGCCAAACTGCGGGGGACAATGCGGGAGGGGAAAGGAAAATACAGACACAATGAGTGTTTCTAAGGTGACTGACGCCAAACCTGGAGGGAGGCTGCAAACCAGACACAGTCAGGCGGGAGAAATAAAAACCATTAATTATTCCTGTGGAGGGATACTGATGGTGGGGCAAATATCACTTAACACAGAGTTAAGATATAATTTAAGCTCTTTTCTTAGGAAGTGAAACGTTATAAGGGCATAATGTATGCATTTTAAAGGTCCCATATTATAAAAAAGTGAGATTTTCATGTTTCTTTATTATAAAGCAGGCTTAAGTCGTATATAAATACTGTGAAAGTATCGAAAATCTCAATCCAATACACACAGCCAGTATTCAGAAACTCTGCATTTGAAACAAACTGTCAGGATTTCTGCTCATTTGTGATGTCACAAATATACAATATTTAGACCCTTTACACAGATTTAAACGTAAACATTCTAAATGTGTCCCAGTTTATTTACTGTTGCAGTGTATGTGAATGTCATCAGCTGACAGGATGTAAACATGGACCTAAGCTGTTGCCTAGCAACGCAATTCCGTTGAAATGCACTAAAACGGAGCGTTTCAGACAGAGCGTGAATACAGATATATGCAGACAGACAGTATGAGATAAATAATGTGGGTTTTTTTAACATTAAAGGATGTAAACATGTTCTAGTAGAAACACAAAATACAAGCATGAACCTGAAAATGAGCATAATATGTCTCCTTTAAATAGGGCCTATATGCATATGACCTTTCAAGGATCAAAAGTCAGATAAATGTTTGTTGATTTGTGTTATTTAATGTTTGTTATATGAATGAAGGACTACTATGAGTTGTGATGGAGCTGCTGCTCAGTCAGCATTCATGTGTCTGCTGCTGCTTGTCATTGAGAGCGCGCACAGTCCCATGCAGGCTCGAGCTCGAGGTGTGAGCGCATATGGAAGTGGCAGGTGGCGAGAACGTGCGCTGCTCGCGCCGTTCAGCCCACTTAGCGCGCAGAGCAGCTCGTCATTAACACAGAGGCCCGCGGACACCAGGCCTCTTCCCGCAAAACGAGGCAGCAGCAGCTACAAGCAGTTACAGGATTAACTGAGTTTTATTTTGTTGGTCTTGTTGTGTTTGTTGATTTTTATTGTGAAAATTGTAAACAAATATTTCAAGTTGTTTATTAAAATATTTTATTTATCAAATAAAATAAAATGCATTTTTTGCATAAACTCCAGAATCTTTCATTTTATTTTATTTATTTAATTTTAATAAAAAATATGAATATTAATTTGTTATTATTATATATAAAAAATAAATTAGATAAATGGAAAGTATTTATTATTTCAGTTTAGTTGTTAATTACAAATATTTTACTTATCAAATAAAAAAATGCATTTTTTGCATAAACTCCAGAATCTTTCATTTTATTTTATTTATTACATTTTGATAAAAAACATGAATATTAATTTGTTATTATATTTAAAAATAAATTTGATAAATAAAAAGTATTTATTATTTCAGTTTAGTTGCTAACTAAAAATATTTTACTTATCAAATCCACTCCAGAATCTTTTATTGTATTTAATTTATTCCATTTTCATAAAATATTAATATTAATTAATATTATATTTGATAAATCAATTGAATAAATTAAATATATTTATTATTTCAGTTTATTTGTTAATTAAAATATTTTACTTTAAAAATAAAATACAATATTTTTTTTGTATAAACTACAGAATCTTTGTATTTAATTTATTACATTTTAATAAAAAATATCAATTAACTAATATTAAATTTGATAAATAAATTAAATACATTTAATGTATTTGTTATTTCAGTTTAGTTGTTAATTCAAATATTTTACTTAACAATAAAATAAAATGAAATTTTTTTTTTGCATAAACTGTAGAACTTGTAACTGCTATATTTTGTTGTGTTTATCCAACATTACAGGTTATAATCTGGAAAACAAAATGAATAATGTGCACTGTTACTATGATCATATTAGCCTAAACAATTTATTATAATTATGTATGTTTTGTCTATCATTATTATGTATTTTTTCTGCCTATTATTGAAGGAACTATTTTTAGAATAGATATTAATTCGTATTCCTTATTCCTTGCTTTAAATGGCCAATGTTTGAAAGATGCTACTCCTATTACTAGCCCTAATACTAATTAATCATCATCATTAAGCTTTAGAATAATATTTACTTCAGACAAACGACAGAGGCCAGCTAACAGTCAGAGTCTGGCAGTTCTATGATAAAGAGTTGTAGACTGTCACCTCCATAAAGAAATAAAGTGTGTCCTTGTCTGAGTCATTAACTGATAACATGTTGCCGCCTCCACCTTTTAAATGTTACCGCGTAGCTGCTCTTTTTTGTTGTTTTTACTGTGTCTATTTGTTTCCAGTAGAAACCAGGACGCGGAGGGAATCCATTAACAAGAGGAATACTTCATTAAAAACAAACCTAACAGCCAATAGAAGAGCAGAGGACGATGCTTCCCGCTCCTCTGTCCGCCAGGAGGGACATATGCTGGATATATAGAAGCAGAGACCGACCAGGAGAGCAGACAGCAGGTACAGCAGCTGCACCAGGCACCGCCAGCTCCTCCAGGACAGACAGAGATGCTGTTTGACTCAAGTGATGGAGACTGGAGATGAAACTTACAGCTGAAGAATCAAAAGACTGGGTGAGTAAAAAGTTTATAAAATAATATAAAAAAAATAATAATATAAGAAAAAAAATAGCCTATAGTTCTAACAAGTATGTTTTAGATGCAGTGTTGTCTGTTAATGACTGCATATGTTGGAACCATTGTAAACTGTTGCAAATAATAAAGGTGCTGTTGTTTCATGTTTCATAATAGCCTTATTTTAAAACACTTTAATTGAATAAAAAGAAGCCCATAATAAAACAAATGCATACAAAGGTATATGAAATATTATATAAATATTTCTCAAATGTTAGTTAAGAAAAGCAAGTTCAAAAAAACAGACATTTTTTAGAGGAATTTTGTAATTAAGTGCAAGGGTAGTCTAAGTAAAAAATACTATGCAATAGTGAGTAAAATGTAGTAATAAAGACAGATAATTGCCAGTAAAAGTTACTTGAAAAGCACTTCTTAACTCCAAGTAGTGAAATATCATCTGTAAAATCTACTCAGAATTTCTGTGTCAAAATTTCTACCTAGCTTAAATAGAAGTAAATTTCACTCCACATTTGTTTTTCCATTATGACCTTATGCTACTGGCAACCACCGGCTCCTGCAGGACAGACTCAAGTAATGGAGACTGGAAATGAAATTTACAGCTGAAGAATCAAAAGACTGGGTGAGTAATTTATAAAATAATATAAAAAAAAAATAATATAAAAAAAAACTTGTCTTTAGTTACAAGTATGTTTTAGATGCAGTGTTGTCTGTTTATGACTGTATATGTTGGAACCATTGTAAGCTGTTGCTTAATCCCAAAAATAATAAAGGTGCTGTTGTTTAAAAGGATCTGTTGTTTCATGTTTCATAATAGCCTTATTTTAAAAACAGTTTAATTGAATAAAAAAAAACCCATAATAAAACAAATGCATACAAAGGTATATGAAATATTATGTAAATAGTTCTCAAATGTTAGTAAAGTAAAGCAAGTAAAAAAAACAAACAGAAAAAACTGACATTTATTATAGGAATTTTGTAATTAGGTGCAAGAGTAGTCTAAGTAAAAAATACTATGCAATAGTGAATAAAATTAAGTAATAAAGACAGATTATTGCCAGTAAAAGTCACTTGAAAAGCACTTATTAAAATTCAGCTTATTTTACTGTTTAATGTTGATTAAATAACACCCATTTACTGCTACTCATTATGACATTAATAAAATAATCCCCAACTTTCTGAATAATTATTTCAAAATAGTCTGAGTTTATCCTATGAGAAAGTTGTTTTTCATGATAATGAGCATCACTTTGACTAAAAGTCTTTTTTGTTTTCATAACCAGGACGATATGAGGAGGATGCCGAGGGATTTTGTGGGAAAGAGAAGACTCTGTCCCTTCAAGGTAAATGGGAAATAAAGGGAAAAATAAGGTTAATAGTTGTGGCTGCATCCTCTGAGCTGGTGGTGGTGGTGACAGTGTGGCAGTGTACTGCTGCTGGCTGTGTTAAACCATATCTGATGGACAGCTGTCAGCTGCACTCCTCATTGCTGCTACCCACTGACCTCTAACAGTCTGCTAATGCTGCCACTTTATCACACTTCATTCACAAATATAAAGTCAACAGCCGGATACATTTCAGAGGGGAATGTATTCAAAAATATATTAAATTCTGCATTCAGCGAAATGAGAAACCTTCAGCTCTACATCAGTTCAACATAGTCAAATCCGTTCATTTGCATGTACAGTATGGGAGGATGAGTTGTGGCTGGTTGGGAGGCAGTGTAATGTTAGCTGACGTTTCTTTTGCCAGCTCACTCTGCTCTGCTACCTTAACAGCTACATTTGACTACAGGTTTATTAGACTCATGCACTTAGAGATAGAAGACTCCTACAGTACTTGATGTTTAGAAACTTTTGCACAGGAGAGTTAGGTTGTCCAATTTGGGCAGCTGGTCTTATTTTCAATGTTTCTGGTGTAACAAAGAAGAACTTAGAAAGATAATATGGCCAAATTGAACTCTCTTATCGTGGATGGCTGGTAGGCAGTGTCTTGTTAGCTGGTTGATTGTGTGTGTGCCAGCTTACCTGCTGCTGCCCTCCAACTGTCCACTTAAATCCACACCAGCAGGCCGGGAGACGTCTGCAATCAACATGCACTTCTATCAATTCAAAACAGCAGGTTGGGTTTCAGAGCTCCAGTTGTACATTTGAAGAAATAAGCATTCATCAGTTTTTTTTAATATTCAGAGGCAGTGGTGTAGTGGAGGATTTTACGTAGGTATACAGAGTATACCCTCCTCTTTTTCCTGGCGGTTTACAGTATACCCATATCAGCCAAAAAAGCCAATGGAATATATAGGATAGTACCCTTCCTCCTCGGTAACCTATTACCCATCTACCTAGTAGTACACCCACCTCATCAACGACCACTACACCACTGTTCAGATGCGACCTGCCAAACACACTGAAATTACAGTTATATATGGTGTCAAATAACAAAATCAAGTACAGAATATCAGCACCAATATGCATTTGTGTTGCATTACTTGCAAGCTGGCATCAACAGTTAAAAATGTGGATTCATTTATCAGCATTTTTCTTGCTTTTAAAAGAGAATAGAGCTGCAACGATTAATCGATTAGTTGTCAACTGTTAAAATAAACAACTATATTAATTATCAGTTTGAGTATGTTTTTGAAAAGCTTCTTAAATGTGAATATTTTCTGGTTTTATTTACTCCTCTATGACAGTACACTGAATATCTTTGTCAAAAAAAGACATCGGAGGACGTCATCTTGGGCTTTGGGAAACACTGGTCAACATTTTTCACAATTTTCTAACATTTTAGAGACCAAACAACTAGAGATATTCCGATAGCCGATTTCATTTTTTTTTGGGTTAATAAATTATGGTATCGGATCGCTACATAGACTGGCATACTCGCCTATACCTAATACTGAATTTTGGGCAGTATTGGACGCATTTCCAATTGGTATCGGAACAACTCTACAAACAACTAATCGATTAATCAAGAAAATAATCCACAGATTAATCAACAATGAAAATAATCGTTAGATCCTGAGCTCTTGAGCTAAATCAAATAATTATGACATTATTTTAATGCTGGATGGATGTTTCACAAGTTGGGCTCAAATCAGTCAAAATGGGCTAAAACGTTATGCTTCACCATAAGAAATTGATTTTAATGTAAACATTAGAGAGAGATGGTACAAAGAACAGACGAAGCCAAACTGAACACACTTCAATGGCTAAACAATCCTTCAGCTAATGGCAGCAGTGGTCATTATAAGGAATGTTCATTCTGATTGTCATTATTAACCACAGGATGGTCCCACACACACACACACAGACACACACAGACACACACACACTCCGACCAGCCTCGAATGACTTGAAGTGGATCTTTTCATACTGCATGTTTCTGGAGCGAGACCTCAGCCACCCACACTCACTGTAGCAGTTCAGTCATTTCCTCGCTGTCAAAGCGCAGGAAACACCGACACAACACAACACACACACAGGTGTGTCCAGCATTTGTCGCCATCATAGTTCCACCCGCTTCTTCAGGATGATCTCTCGCACCATCGCCGTGGCCTCTTGTCGAATGCTCTCCATCGGCTCGTCCGTTCGCCAGAACCGGACCACTTTCCCCTCTGGGTTCACCAGAAACTTCCAGAAGTTCCACTTGGGAACTTTCTGCACAGAGTCTGAAACACATTAACATCAAGCATTCATTAATGGTAAATCATACAACCTAAATTCAGCCATGAACTCTGATGTTACTCTGCATGTTCCCACGTCCAGAGCTTGTCGTAAATCAACTTGTAAATACAGATTATTGCTCCTTGCTTATGACTAACTGACTGAGTTGCTTTTTAGGTGTTGTAAAATATTAAATAAAATCAAACCTGAACCTCATAGCAGGTAATGTCTATGTTTAAGTCATGACTTGAAACTCTGCCATATAAATAATTGCCCTTTTTGCTATTCTCTAATAGGAGTGGGTGATATCAATATATATCAAGCTATAGTGCATTTCCCTGGTAAGCATTTGCTAAACTGTTGGGATGAAATATCTAGATGTTCCAACAAATTTAATACAGGGACAACTAAAGCAGTGGTGGAAGAAATACTCTGATTTGAAGTAAAAGTAGAAATACCATAGCCTAAAAATCTAAGAAAAGTGTTATCAGCAAATGTAATTTAAGTATGAAAAGTAAAAGTACTCATTATGCAGAATGGCTCCTTTCAGTGTTATATTATCATAGAATATTATTTTGTTCTATTTTTATCATTAACAAATACACACAAGAGCTCTTTAATGCTGTAGTTCGTCAATGTGAAGCCAATTTTTGATATACTTTGTTTACTACTGGGTAGATTAGTGGTATAGTGCTGCATCGTATCATATAATATGATCATTTAAAAAGTAACTAGTAACTATAAGTGTCAAGTAAATGTAGTGAAGTAAAAAGTATATTTACATTTGAGATGTAGTGAAGCAGAAAATAGAATAAAATGGAAATATTCAAGCACAAGTATTTCAAAACTGTACTTAAGTACAGTACTTGAGTAAATGTACTTAGTTACATTCCATCACTGAATTAATGCTACCTCATTGCATTCATGCAAAAAAAAAAAAAAAATGACAGCTACCACAATATAAACAGTATGACAAATGATAGTTTGTATCGTCATAACAGCGATATAACTCATTACATTCACACACTGGATATTACTACAGCTCAAAACAAATGACAGAAAATCATTTCTGGGATGTTCAATCAGCAGCTGCTTCATTATCATAAAATTTATGTTATTTTAGCAGAGCTGTAAGGCGCTAAATTGAGATGTCACTTAAAAATTAGGTTAGTTTGTATATAAGTAGCCTACCAGATTTTACATTTCAATAACTTCAGGAGTTCACAGACTAGTTCTCCAGATGTTCTTCCAGATGCATGTCCAAAAATAATTTTTTTACCATTCTCAAACACATGAATAAAGTTTGTTTTTTCCTCTGAGGAAGCATAATTATGTGTGTTGTATGGGACACGACAGTTATTTCTGGAAGGCTGGTGTTATCACCATGCATTATGTTTGGGAGGTATATGGTTGAGGAAGAGTTGTGTTAAGGGTTGCATTAAGGGTTGGTTAATATCTACTTTTTAACTCCGGATGGATATGTGGGTTGTAAATAAACTTGGGGATGTTGTTCATATATTAAATTTGGGATGTAAATAAACCTGGGATAGTTTATATATTATATTATATTATCATTCTATGAAATATGAGTTATTAGAGGAGAAGTGAGAAAGGGGTAGGGAAATATAAGTTTTACTTCTACCTACTCCTTTTCGGACACTATTACTCTTGTTTTCTTTGTTATTTTGTATCTGTTGTTATTTATTTTTATGTTCGAAATAAAGTATTTCATTCATTCAAAAATAATCTGGCCAATCTGGGGCCCTTGCAAACCAATAGTGGTAAAGTTTGTTGTTATTTCCTCTGAAGTACATTTAAATAATGACAAATTATCTGGCCAAACATGGACCCCTATGCTGCAGCAGGCCAGATGTGCATTAATCCCCCCCAGCAGACAGACAGATGTGCTTTAGATGCCAACCTGTGAGGAACTTGAAGGCAGGGTCCGCCTCAGAGCCCATTATTTTGATCCTGCTGAAGAAGGGGAAAGTGACACCATAGGTGGACTTGGCGAAACCCTCGATGTCCCTGCTGGCCCAGGTCTCAGTGTCCCCGTACTGTCCACAGGGGAAAGCCAGGACGTTGAAGTGAGACGTGCCCAGCTCCCTGTGGAGATCCTGCAGAGACATGTAGTTCTCCTCCGTCTGCTCGCTGTGACTCGCCACGTTTACAACCAAAGACGCCTGCACATGAAGGAAAAACAAGAGGGGAAATAAGTATAATAAACACATCGTAAAGCAATGAAACACACCTTTAACTAACACTGCATGACTTGGATAACGTTTGCGTAGATTTCTTCTCAAAGTGAAGTGGTGGTGATGATGTGGACGTACTTTTCCTCGGTATTTCTCCAGAGGAACCGACCTCCCCTTCGCGTCTTTCACCTCGAACGAGTAGAAGTCGGTTGGTTTTCTGGGCTTCAGTTGAGTCTGCAGGAGGAACAGACAGCCGACACCCACCGTCATGCTCAACAGCACCGTCAACTTCTTCGCTTTAGGGCTGGAGGACTTGGTAGGGTAGCCCCCTAAGGCCTCCATGTTGGAGGGGCAAGAAGGAACCGGAGCAGGAACCGAGGAGGAGAGGGAGGAGGAGAGGAGGAGAGGGGGCTCCAGACCTTCATCAAGTCTTGGGGGCGGACCTGGGAAGTTAGTGAACACTACCACAATACAAGGCCTATAGAAAGGAGGCTAGGACACGGGTCTTGGGGTTTGGGGTTTAACGCATGCGCATGCGATTGGCTCATTTCGGCGAGTTTTTTTATTTTTTATTTTTATTTCAAAATAGCAGTTTACATAGTAACAGCAGAAAACATTAAAACATAAACAAAGAGCTGTGCCAAACATCAAAGGAAAACACAAATGAAACAAAACCAACATAAAAAAAAGACCCCGTGAGAGTATGACAATAATTTCACTTAAAAACTTTAAAGAAATTGCATATAATCATTTATTTTCACTATAAATCCATCCATAAATAACACAATGACAAAATGTCATGTAGGCCTACAATATTACTTTCAATTTATTGTGCAATATTACTTTTTCTATTTTAGTTTACTTCTTTTTAGGGCTCAGGGCTAAATTCATTTTAACACCACGAATACCTTTAACGCATTAACACAATTTTTAGGTTGTAGCGGGCTCAGTTTTAAAGCAAGTGAATATATATGCATCATATGAAACTATAAAAACCCAATGAATCCATTGGTATCTACCAATCATGTCATACTAGCTTGTCAGGAAGGAGGCTAAATAACGCTCCAAACTTGCACTAAATTTTGGCGAGGAAAAACTGCCATGGCCATTTTCAAAGGGGTCCCTTGACCTCTGACCTCAAGATATGTGAATGAAAATGGGTTCTATGGGTACCCACGAGTCTTCCCTTCACAGACATGCCCACTTTATGCATGTTATGATTTCAGCATATATTTTTTATGCTAAATGCAGTACCTGTGAGGGTTTCTGGACAATATTTGTCTTTGTTTTGTGTTGTCAATTGATTTCCAATAATAAATATATACATACATTTACAAAAAGCAGCATATTTGTCCACTCCCATGTTGATAAGAATATTAAATACTTGACAAATCTTTCTTTAAGATACATTTTGAACAGATAAAAAATTTGTGAAATATAGCTGTATGTATAAGCTGTTTTATATCTATGGATATTAACATGTTGGCTTAATATAAAAGCATTTAATGCTTCAATGTCTTTGCTTTGAAAGTTTTAACCAGAAGTTTTGGTCTTAACGTTGCCTGCTTGACATAGTTGAAATTCTGTGGTTTGAAGTTTGTAGAGGTATGAGGTTTGTGTCAGTTTTCAGTATTTTGAGATCATTGACTGTGATTTTTCTTTAAATAATTCATTGTGTTTTTGTCTTCTCAGGGACAAAATGACGCCCATCGTGTCTCATACTGGCGGTTCAGGAGGTGGATCACCCAGAGAGGGAGCAGTGAAGCTCCAGCTGCGAGTACACCGCTGGCCACTGGGCGGCAGGATGAGCACAGCTTTGAGCTAGACACAGTCTGTCAGAGACTGGATCTGGATTCTCCACCCAGACAACATGAATCAGCACAGGGAGTCCTACGGGGAAACCCTCCAGGTATTATTAAAACCACCCACACACACCACAATAATTAAGGATGTAGAAGACCTGGCTGTCTGTGATACTGATCTCCCACGCAAAACATCTAAACCTCATTATGAGGGAATACCCAAACTCTGCTCTGAGGTCACTTTAAAATGGCTTTCCTCTTTTTGAGAAGCACAGGGAAGAAAATACTTTCAAATCAGGGCAGTATTGCATGCAAGCACCACTTTAAAAACAGATTTTAATCAATTAATTTGCCACAGTTTGACTGTACAAAGACACAAATTGTCTGCCACTTGTTTCATAGTTTTTCCACCATCACATTATACTTTCTCTCAGAAGTATTTAGGCATCTGTAATTCAACTACATTATTAATTTAGGTGGCATACTTAACTGAAGTTCCACCTATATGTAAGAGGTCGAATGATGGCTTATTACATGGGATATATTTTACTGCATTATATTACATTTTTCTGCTTGAAAAAAATGCATTAATGCTTGTGTAATTTATGTGTCAATACATTGTGTGTCCTGCAGCATGCTTCAATGCTATAATTGGTCGGTGTTGCATATAAAAGCTGAGCAGGCGGTGTTGCAGAGTAACATACTGTAATATACCTTGCCTTGGCTGATAAATCACTGCCAGAATTAGTTTAATCTCCCATTATGGTATCAACATTGGCCCCCAAATCCAATATCCAGTCAAAATGTAAGATTTATTTTTGTTTTGTTTATTTCATGAGACTTATCACGTTAAATGCTGTTTCACTATGTCACATGTAAAGGAACATAACGGATTGATGATGTAATGTGTTCTGTGATATCATCTCTATCTCTTATATCTTATATCTTATAGAGGCAGCATTGGCTGCAGGTGTGTCCTGCTGTGGCGTCATCACGCCACCAAGCACATCACACACCCTCGCTGCCAGGGGAGGGCCTCGGAACAATGCCCCAGAACAGGTTTGTTTAAGAAACTTGAACCTGTGCCACTCACAAGAAAACAAAACAAAATATGTTCCAGCAGGTTCTAGACTCCCTTTCTGCAGCCAGTCTTTCTTTCTGACATGATCATAACAATGATAACATTGAAAAGTGAGTGACAAGACAGAAAACACAACAAAGGATCTGGTTTCTTTGGAAGATTTAGTTAAAAAACGGCAGAGCAAAACATTTAGTTTGATTTGTATCTGTGGTTTCCTTATGCAAGATTACTTGAAGTGAAATAAGAAAAGCTGTGAGGTCACTTAAGGTAAAACTAGAAGTAACGCCTCGTGGTTGTATGTTTCGCCAACTAGTCGCAGTTTACATCCATGTCTGTGCAAAATGTCATCACTTCATCATTTTATCCTATTAAACATTTATGTGAAATTTTCATAATTAGCCCTCTGGAATGCTCTCCCTCCTGAAATAAGAAATGCTTCATCCCTGGACATTTTCAAAGAACACCTCAAACACCGCCTGTTCATCAAGGCCTATGATATCAGCTGACTCTTCCTACACATCACTCTTTTTAATTACTTAGCTATAGTTTCTCCTCTGTGTTATTTATTAGTATGATTTTTGTGTGCCCCCTTTGTAAAGTGTCCTTGGGTTTCTGAAAGGCGCTATATAAATCCAATTTCTTGTTATTATTATTATATGAATTCTTGAGGTATGACCAAACCAACATGTATTGTGAGGTAACAGTGACTTTTGACCACCAAAATCTAATCAGTTCATCCTTTAGTCCAAGTGGACGTTTGTGCAAAATTTGAAGAAATTCCCTCAAGGTGTTCCTGAGATATCACGAGATTGGGACGGACGTGAGGTCACAGTGACCTTTGCCTACCAAAATCTAATCAGTTCATCCTTTAGTCCAAGTGGACGTTTGTGAAGAAATTCCCTCAAAGCGTTCCTGAGATGTCGCGTTCACAAGAACGGGACGAACTACCCGAAAACATAATGCCTTTGGCTGTTGCAGGCATGGAGGCATAAAAATGAATAAATAAAAAAAATAAAAAAAATTATTACTGAAGGAAGGTAGTGTCATTATGCCACAAAATACATAATATAAACATCCAGTAAAAGATTAAATCTAAAAATAATGTCTTTTGTTGCAGGGATGGGTGTGGAGAGCTGCAGCTCAACAGGCTGGTACGGAATGCACGCTTTTATCTTTCACTACATTGTTACAGCACTACCGTGTAATATGTAGAACGATACTGCATGCTGTCATACCAGGAACTTATGCAGTAATTCGTGGCTTATCTATCTGCAGCAGACTGCAGTTCCTGTTCCTGTATTATTACATTATCTCTAGTCCATCTTGTAAAGGAGCGTGTTTGGTGGTTTTATAGAGAGTTTGTTTTATTTTTTGAGAAAAAATTAGTGATTTCATTTTAGTGTCAGAGTGAAAGTTAATACAATCGACATCATCAACAGTAATAATGCAAAGATGTATTGCTTTGGATGTAAAACTTTGTGCATATGTTTGTGACTGTGTTTTTATATTAGTATGTTTCCATTGCAGGTTCTGATGAGAGAAGACATGCTTTGCAGCCATTTGCTGTTCTGGACAAAACGTCCGTGAGTCAGCAGGGAGAGTCAGTGATGAAGTTGGCAGCACCGTCACTGTTGAACGACTACTGTAAGAGAACATACAAACCTCAGCCTGTGGTCTTTTTCTGTCTCTTTTCTGTTTCTCGGTCAGCTTTTTTTTTTTTTTAGGTCAACAAATCCCATGAAAAGACGGTAATTCCTCGGTAATTCCCTCAAATAGCTGGGCACTGTAGTTTTTAGCAAATGTTAATTAAATAGGAGGAAATTATGTATTTGTTGGGGGACTATTTTCAGCCATGAATTAATACATATTAATGCTCTAGAGAGTTTTTACAGCAGGTCATTGTACCTGAAAATAAACACTGATGTTATGTCCTCTATTTATTTTGTGAATTTGTTGGTTTTAGCATGTTGGTGAAAGTTTAAAATTCTACAGTTAAAACTCTATAAATGTTGGGTATTTTATATTAAAAAAAAAAATATTAAAAAAATGTATATATTTTTAGTTTCTGTTGAAAATTATCTGACAGTGTTGGGGGACTCCTGTACCTACTGCCTATAAGCTGTAGAGAATAAGCTAGAAGCCCCCACTATCTGTTTGTCCAACCCTCAAAGTCACAAGGTCTGTTTAAAAACAAACATCCTCTAAAAACAAAAAAACAACGAAAAAAAACCAACTAGTATTAGTACACACTAGTATTATTCTGTAATGAAAAATTCAATCAGCTAGTTAAGACCCATTCTGTGATACATGACTCAGTGTCGCTTCTCTCTTCTCCCTTTCGTCCCTTTCAGACGCCAATCTACTCGATTGCAGTTGTACCGGTGTGATTGCATTAGCACTGGGCTCCTCTGTCTACCTCTGGGATTCACAAACTCGTGCTCTGGTGGGACATTTGGACCCGAGTCCACAACCAGGACGAGCGTACCATCAGACGTCCGTCTCGTGTCTGAGCTGGAGCAGAGACGGCAGAGCTCTCTGCGTTGGCACCAGGCGAGGGGAGATACAGGTAAACGCTCTGCAGCTTAAAGTAACTGAGTACGAAGAAGATGGAAACTGATTCATACAAACTGTGGTATGGGGTGGGGGGGCCGTGTGAGGGGAGGTGTAATAGCAGGATGACTGTTTGTGGTTTCTTTTTAGTTGTGGGATGTCGAACACAAGCAGAAGATAAGGTGTGTGCCGTCACACTTGTCTGCAGTCAGAGCACTTTCCTGGAAACAGCAGTTACTCAGCAGGTATGTGTTGTCAGTACACTAAATGAAAGTTAAAGTATCATTCTCTATAAAAAAAAAAGGGCATCACAGTATCAATATGAAGTGTGCAGTATTCATCCAGGGGAATGATCTTACAGCGGCTCTGTTCTGGGACGTATCCATCACATTGACCCCCGGGCTCCTACGCCTCTGGTGGGCGCAGCCGTCCAGGGGGAGGGGCTCTGCAGCCTCCAGTGGTCGCCAGGAGACGACTGGCTGGCCAGCGGCTCCACAGAGGGCCTTCTCTGTATATGGGATAGTGACATCGCAGGGGTCACATGGTCACGTCAGCCAATCGCTACGATGAAACAGCCCAGCGCTGTTAAGGTCAGTGTATATGCTTCGTGATTGGGACTAGGAAATCAAAACACTGTGTGTGTGATATTTTTAGATTTACAGTGACAACACTGTCAAAAAAAAGCCACATTAAATCTACTTTGATTCAAAGTAAAACAATAAAACATGAATACTTTTATAGGCAATGTATCTTGGACTCCACTTGTCTGACTTTAAAGAAATAGGGAGGGAAGACCCATCTTTGCACTCTGTTGTATTGTGCAGTATTTAACCAAGAGTCTACAGCCACACTAGCCGTTGTGGTGTGCTCTGTGGTGCTTACAGCCAAAAGCTAATGTCAGCATGCTAACATGCTCAGAATGACTGATGTACAGCAGGGAGACAATATGTTAAGACAGCGAAATAGGTGACATAAGTGCAATATAAAGGAAGTGCAATAGGTGACAAAAAGTCATAGTGTAATGTGTTATACAGGGACAATGCAATAAGTTAGGACAGTGCAATATGTTAGGAAACTGCAATATGTTAAATAGGGGACAGTGCAATATGTTAGGAAGCTGCAATGTGTGAAATAGGGACAGTGCATTATGTTGCATCATATTGGGCTATTGTCTGTGCAAATATGGACAAGACGGTAGGCGGTGCTGTGCACTACCTGGGTGCAATACCTGCCATGGTGTGTGTGATGGTATGTGCCATTATGTACGTGGACTGTGTATGTGTTGAAACATTTGTTTTTTGTGAAACTTTCCCTGTCTTATGTGGAATCGTTTATCATTCTTATTGTTTTAATTTAGTGTTTGAACAGTAGCTGCAGTTGGGCGGAGTGCAGGAAAAATTTCCCCACTGGGACAATAAAGGTATATCTTATTTTATCTTATCTTAGGTTATGTTTGCTGTGGTTTCATCTTAAAGGCAGGGTCGGTATTGCAGAGAAACTAGTAAGAGTACACTAGATTTAAAAATTCCAACTGAAAAACCCAGCCCAGTGTCGTCAACTCTTTTCCAATGAAAGTAGCTAGCAGCACCAGCTCCAAAAGATCTAGAGAGAAAGTCACCAAGTCAGCAACACTGACATCCGTCCCTTCAGGCCTCCCTCCAAAGCTCCCCCACAATTATCATTATGAAAATAAACAATGGACATGGCTATTATTAGTACTCACAGCTGTCAAGGTAGCAGCTTGTGGAAGACTCCGGTGACGTGTAATTAGTGCACGAGCAGAGTGCACGCAGGTAGACAGGTAGTCTGCCCAATTATTACATTCGCAGATTTATATTACAGTCCTGCGACAGCCAAAGATACCAGATCGTTTTCTCTTTTTTTTGTCAGAGCATTTGATTTATACATTGCAATCGGGATCTAATGAGAAATTCAACTAATATAACAAAAAAATAATTTGAACAGCACTACTGTGATGGGAATTTTCATATCTGCAGTAGAAACGTGAAGAGACCCTACGTTTAATCCTCTGCAAATAACAAACTGCTAGTGTCTTACTTAATATACAGAGACAAGTCATGACTGTCCACGATATGATGTGTTTAATTGCTCTCCTGTCTGCGAAGATGCTGTTCTTTACCAGCTTACAGATAATGATTAATTTAATCATTATCTGACCTCTCAAGTGTCAGTGTGTATAAAAAGCTGATTTCTCCTGTGCTCTTCAGCTCACTCAGTGGACTGTGCGCGTGGGTTCATCTGCAACCCTACCTTTAACTGGTGCCAATTGTTTGCATGCTAACATAAATAAATACATTGCAGGTATTCGGTCATAAAGTATTGGAAACATTGAAATGTTGATGTGATAGTGGTGCTAGATGAAAAGTCATCAGACCACCAAAGTTATTAGAATTTATCCTGATGGGAGTATGAATGTCTACACCAAATGTCACCGCAATCCATCCAGTAGATGATGAAAACATGACCTAGTTGTGTATCTTGTTACTGATTTGACTTGCTTGACTTGCAAAAGAACACTTGCATCATTCACAAGGGGGAAGAAAGACTTGATTGACACAATCATATATTGCAAGCAACGGTGTGTTCTGCTGTATGACTTGATGACTAATATTAGCTCGTGCAAACTGGAATGGCACGCTGCTGGTTGGTGTGCTGAAGGGTTTAGCTGTTATTAGAACAACACGTTCTCATTTCCAGGGCATCAAGTACAGACGCTCTGTCACAGCCGTCGGCGTTTGGCACCGCCGGTATGAGACGCAACGGGCATTCCAATAAAGCTGAAGTGAATATGATTTAAAAAAAGTATTTTTTATAAAACGGTCGCTATATCCTGACAGTAGTACATGAAACAGTGATGGCTGTGAAGTTGGTTTGGCTGGCTGTGGTGGAAACTCCACTGGTAAGTCATTGACCAGCAGGAGCAGATTCCTGTGCAGTGTTCTTGTTTTCCCTTTATTGTCGCTTTCTGGATGGATGACATACACTGGGTTATCTGAAAGCTGTTCCTTTACCACATAGTATATTCTCTTCTCCCAGTAGGAACGCAGTTCGCCAGGCCCGCCACGTTCACCTATATTCCTAACCAACACCCAGTCTCCTGGCTTTAGAACCACTCCTCTCACTTTCTTATCATAATAGGACTTGCCCTTGGCACTAGATGACAGGCTGTTATCATTAGCAATATGATATGCTTCTGTCATTGTTTTATGCCACTTCTCAGCATATCCTTCGTGTGTCACCGGATCTGTCTTTAAAATCGTATCATCACTCCATTAATGCAAGGAAAATAAATAAATGTCCAAACATAAATGCACATAATGATCCAAGATTATAAGGCAAATCATTACTCACAATTTGATCACTTAAATGTGGCCACACTGTCTCAGGTGCGCCACAGTTGCTTAATCCTAAAGTGACGCCGTTGTGTGTGCATGTTTTTGTATTCATTGTTTTTGTGTGTTTAGGCAATGGGATGGTGTCCGTGGCAGAGAAAGACGATCGCCACAGGAGGCGGATGGAAAGACGGAGAGCTGAGAGTCTGGGACACAGAGTCGGGGACTTGTGTGACTTCTGCCAACACAAACTCTCAGGTGCTTTAAGTGTAGCAGAGGTATTTTTTCATTGTGTATAAATATCAGACAGACTATTCCTAATGACTCCGATTGCAGATCTGTTCTCTACGATGGGCTGAAAAGAAGAAATATCTGGTCACAGGTCACGGCCTTCCTCATCACCAAGTCACCTGCTGGTCCTGGGAGTTTCCCTCCCTCAGCCCCCTCTACCAGCTCACAGGTTAGACAACTACAACACATTCACAACAGCCTCGTAGGAATACATGTACTGCATCATCATACAGGCTGAGTAATATTAGTAGAGCAGCATCGGTGTGACAGTTGGAGCTGCAGCTGTGTCGTCTATCGCCGAGATATTTAAATGCCATTTTATGCTGACTCATTCATGTCCTGGGTTTTCAGTAAATGTGAAACTATGATGAAACACATCAAAAGTCACTACGTTCGCTATGACATGTCACAGTTTCCTGAGGTTTTGTGAATTGTCGGGGGGCAAAGAAAGACTTACATGTGAAAAACATCCTTTTAAAAATCCTATAAATAGAATTTAAAATACGTTGATGGCTTTCTAGATGTTCAGTAATTGTTATTTATTTAAAAGTGTAAAAATTGCAGTTAATCTGGTGGTGATTTTTAGCTTGAAAATCAGGATGAGTTGCTATTTTGTTTCACTTCATTATTCAGTCTGACGTGTTCATCTTGGCTGATTACTGTTTGAGAAGGAGGGTTCTTTTGTCTGGTTAGTGGGTGACGTATCTGGTAAACGGTTGTGGCTGCTAAAGAGAAGTTGACTTAACGTTTTTTTTACATCAATCAAAGAAATATGGCGCTCTATGAGACCTCTTTTAATTTGTAATCTCCATGGACTGTATATAAAGATGGATGACGCGTCTCCACTTCCTCCCACTGTACAGAAGGGAAGCCAAAATATCCCGTATACGGCAGCTGCCATCTTGAGATTTTGACATCATAGAGAGCCGAAGTCCTACCCCTTCCGATGGACCCCATGGGACCTTATTTCAGAACAAATATGAACGGTAGTCAATGGAGAGATATAAGGAAATATTTTTTTGATCTGCGACATTCTTGACTTGCAAAATTATTTTTTAAATTGACAAACATCATATATGTGATTCATGGCGCAATTGAAACGGGATCAAAAAGATATTTATCTCTGTGGACTATCGTTCATATTTTTTCCGAAATAAGGTCACCGGAAGGGGCGGGACTTCGGCTCGGAGACACTGTATCGAGGTCACCCATCTGAACCAATCACGAGCAGAGCACGGCTGCAGCTTCAGCGAGAGAGACTCAGAGCTGCCAATCTCACCCCCTTTTATAGCATCAATTAACAAATTAAAACTAAACTTATCAGAAAAATTAACACTTGAACATACATCAGCAAGATAAGAACTAACTAAAATGACAAACCATCTTTGGGAAAAATGTATTTGACGTGACTTTGACTTTTTCGTTTGTCCCATGTCCCCTCCGCTAACATGGAGGAGGTGGGACTTATGACCTATACTGCAGCCAACCACCAGGGGGCGATCGAGATGTTTTGGCTTCACTTTTGGGGAGTTGTCCTGTCATCCATCTTTATATACAGACTTTTGGGTTTTCTTCGTGATTTACTGTTGAGTGGATGTCCGGCCTTACATTGAAATTTGCGGGTTACTAAAACTTTGTATTTTGATGTGACGCAAATTATGTCATGCAAGTGAAACCAACCCCATAAAAGACAACCACAGCAAGCGTCATGGTCCGGTGTTTATCCGTTCTCAATATGAATCCTTTGTCAGAGTTAGAACTTCTTTATTACTCCATCATATTGAGACACCCCTGTTTTATATGACAAAGAAGGTATTTAAAGGTCAAAGTTTAATCATGTTGTTGTTTCTTTTCAGGTCACTCTCATCGAGTCCTGCACTTGGCCATAAACTCTGACAGCACTCAGATTTTCTCTGCAGGAGCAGACCAGCAGTTTCACATCTGGGACATGTAATTAACAACGTCACTGAACATGGACGGTGAATGTTGTTATCTGGTGTGAAACTTGTGTCCGCATGCAAGTAGATAACTTTCTTGGTAATGCCATCGTGTTGAGAATGCACATTTCCTGTCCTCTGCTCTGAACTAACCACAATAAGAAGCTAGAAAACCACAGTCAAACTAGGCTAAGAGAGTAAAGGGCAAAGTAACACATTAAGAAGTTACTCAAATTCTATACAATATATTCATTTTTTCTTTTCTTTTTTGTTTACTACATTTAAGTTTCACTTTTTGGTGATTGAAATATGCATAACAGGGCATTCATGTGAACAGAAAATACCTCCAATGGACTGAGGGGTTCAGTCAACATTAAAAGACTGTCTGCACGGAGGTTGTGTGTGAAAAGTAGTAATGATGATAATGACTTAATTTTTATAGCACATTTCAAGCAAGAAGCAAAGCAGAGTGTTTTCCGGTGCAGGAAGACAGGACAAAAAGACAGTCACACCTATAAAATAAACAGCACAAGAAGACCGTTACATATAAAACCATCCAAAAATGATGTCAAAAAATACATCTAATTTGTCAGACAAGAAGGTGTCTATAATATGTGTTTTAGGACATGATTTAAAAGCTGATACAGTGACCGAATACTAACTGGAGGACTGTTCTAAAGCCAAGGTGCCTGTACAGCATTAGCTCAATCATCTCTTGAATTCAAGCAGCACTTTGAACAATAAGAAGATACAAATCCACCGATGCACTCTGGCACCTGGCCCTGTAAAACCTGGTATATATAATGATGTATTTTGTAACCAGACTTTGTTTTAAGATTTAATGCAATTTTTCATTATTGTTGAAGCATCATTTTGCAAGAAGCTCACTTTGAAATCAAAAACTGTGCACGTGGGATGAATTACCATTTATTTATTTATTTATTCAAAAATGATGTTAATGTTTTGTTTCATGTGTGTTATCCTTTCTGTCTTGCCTACACCTTAAAGGTAACCTCTAAACCCAATAAACATTTTTATATTTGGAACATTAAATTAAGTCTGGTGGACTTATTCTCTCTATTTATCAGGCTTATGTGTTTTTACATAACATTTGTTGATGAGGTGTCTCACTTGCCACAGTGCCCAAACCGACACTTCTTGATTTTATCTGACAGACAAGACTTCAGAGAAGACTTTGTACACAAGTAGCTGCGGTGAAGACAACCTTTAAAAACGAAAGAAACAAAACCCCACCATCAAATGTGATAATTCTTTTGGTTGAAAAAGAGACGGTGTCGCATGTGAGGTTTGTCACCACAAACATCTGATAAATCCCAACCCTGATCAGGCTGATAAGACACTTGTTATTCTTGCAAACACTTCTCTGTCACATCCAAACCAGTATTCAAGTATTCATGACACAGAGTGAAGGCTGAGGTTGCCCACGCTTCATTGTCTTTTTCTTTACAAACATTTCCTGCTTGAAAAAAACGTGGATTGTTCATGTAATTAACAGTAATTATTGTTTATATATTATTACACCGCCAGCTCTAAAAATAGAGGTCAGGGTGGGGCATATCAGTATGTTTAGCAGCTCCGATAAAAGCTTAGCACCTTTCTGCTGGTGTTCAGTTACACTTTGCTCTGCCAAACTAAGCATTCATTGTTTTCTGTTCACCACTATAATCAGAACGTAAAGATGACTTTAGTGACGCTCGAGCAGATTGCATATATATCATTGCCTCATGATATTTTGCACTATCATGAGGCAATGAGACTGAAATAGGGTGTTGTTCAGTGGTGTGGTTTTATAGAGGAAAACATCCTGACATCATCCAAACAGGTGAGCAGACACTCCCATTTTCTCCACCCCCTTGCATCACGCTACAGTGTGATTGTATAAAACTCCCAAGCATACAGGGAAGTTTAGGCAGATCAGGAAGAGATATGAAACCTACATTATCAACAACATTTGGGTCAGCACATGGACAGCTGTTGGACGGTAAAGGAATGAAAAAATAAGCAACTCATAGGCAGAAGAAACACAGATTTTGCTGTATGTTTGCCTGTGCGACGCAGATTCTGCAGCGAATGGCTGTTCTGGGTAATTTTTTTCCTTCATTTCTTTAATTTAGATCAAGTTTGACATAAGATTGTTGTAAATTGTCAATACTGACACTTCAAGTGTGCTATTAGTATACTTCTTTAAACTTAAAATAAGAGAATATGCTTTCAGTTTACTTTTTATGTACTTAACAAGTTATACTGAGGTATACTTGGCTTATACCGGCAAGTATATAGAAATGTTTAAGTGAACTTGGCAAGTATACAGAAAAAGTCTTTAAGTATACAATCAACTTTAAGTATACTTCTTTTTTTGTTTTGGATGTACAATGTAATGCAAAATGCAACAGCTGGCAGGTGATATAATTTGTCATTTATGTGTTTGTTTGTAGTCAGTTTGCATCTCTTTTTATTCATTTAAAATCTCTTTCAGTAGCATTCGGCAGGTTTACTTTTTATGTATTTATCAGAGATACACTTAACAAAATTATACTTAAGTTTACTTGGCTTACACCAACAAGTATATAGAATAGTCCAAGCATACTTGGCTTATACTGAAAAGTTTACGGAAAAGTATATTTGGCTGAGAACTATAAGTTCACTTAAAGAAAACTTACTTAAGTATACTGTACTTGCAGTAAAAACTATTAAACTAGTAGTTTACGGAGAGTATACTTTAGAGTGTACTTTCATAAAGTAAAAAGTGGGCTACAAGATTATAACTAGTAAACTAACAGTATACCTATAAGTTCACTTGTAGTATAGTTCATATTATAGTTGCAGTACAAAATACAACTTGGACGTAAACTAATGGTGTACTCAAAGTTTATTACTCTTGCATTTAAAGTATACTTTTATAAACTATAAAATGTGGGCCAATTTAGTCTCAAGAAGTATTCAAGTAGTACATTTACAAATATACTACTAGTACATTGATATTAGTATAATTATTACATAAAGCATACTTGGGTTTATACTTGAATACTATATTTATTTTTTGTAAGGGTACAGCATTTAGAGATATACAATGTGATGCAAAATGCAACAGCTGGCAGGTGATATGATTTGTGATTTATGAATTTGTTTGTAGTCATTTTGCATCTCTTTGTGGTTGTTTTGCATTTCTTTTTATTTGTTTAGAGTCTCTTTCAGTAGCATTTTGCATTTGAAGCAGAACCAGCTGGATTACAGTGTACTGCAGCTGTAAATAACTCATCTCTCTTCCTCTCTGTTCCCCTGACTCAGTGGTGTGCTATGACTTAGCAGTGGGCCAGATCATCTCACAGGACCTCCTGATCCAGAGACCCACGTCCTGGTTCAAAGCTCGGGAGTTCTGTCAGAGGCACTATGTTGACCTCGCCGTCCTGAGCACGGAAGAGCAATACTTCACCCTCCTCAATGCCACGACTGCAAGCAAAGTCAGCTTTTGGCTCGGCCTGCAGCGTCAGAGCATCTTCAGTGGCTGGAAGTGGGTGAACGGGGAAGAGCTGGGCTATGAACACTGGTACAGGAGAAACTACGAAGGCCGCTGTGCAAGTCTGGAGGCAATGCTGAAGAAAGACAAGAAGCTGCTGGCTCGCTACTGTGAAGAGCTGCACATGTTTGTCTGTCAGGGTGAGGCATGCGTCTTTGTTTATACATTTCACAAACTGATAAATGCTACATACACGTCTATGCAATACGATGCTCAACAAGGTGTTTTGGCTGCTATGACAGAAGGCACAAAACTCCTGCCAGACTCGACATAAAGGTGAACGCAATTTTGTTGTGGAAGACATCACCAACTAAACTATTTTTTAATATGATGTAATGACTAAAAATCCGGTCCTACCTGATCTTATCGCCAACATAGCATGCATATCTGACCTGCATGTCTTTGGACTGTGGGCGGAAGCCAGAGAGCCCAGAGAAAACGCTTGGAGCGTTATTTAGATATCTGTATCTTCACTCTAGCTTTAAAACTGAGCCCGCTACAACCTAAAAATTTCAAGTTGCGTTAAAGAAATTAGTGGCATTAAAACTAATTTGCGTTAACACGTTATTATCGCGTTAACTTTGACAGCCCTAATATAAAAATAAAATACGATTATATTGTGAGTGCATGGTAAAAAAACAGGCTTTACCTTCCTTCTTTATTGGAATCTTAGATTTATTTAATGACATTTTATTTCGTTTTATTTTTCAGAGGCCAAAACAACTTTTTCGAATACAAGTGTTTCAAAGTCAGCGTTACCTTTTTCAGTTCAGATTATGTTTTCAATGTCACATTTTATTTTCACTGACAAAATCTAAATGTCTTGGCTCCAGGTTATGGAGAAACACAATTCCTGCGATACTGACCCTTAAAACAGCCATCCCCCAATCCTAACTAGTTATCACTGTGCTGTACCAACAACAACCTAACCCTGACCGTGGGGAGCAACTCTTTTCCAAGGGGAAGCAGACTTCAACACAAGACCAAGTGAACCAGACTCCGATTAGGGAACCTACAACCTTTCTAACTTGTTTACTCTCACTCACAGGTCCAGTTTCTCCAAAGACAGTGACGGTGGACTCAGCGGGCTCCGATCAGGTGACTCTCAGCTGGAACGTCTCAGCGTCTATGCAGATGACGCCACACCGTTACAACGTAACAACATGCACCAACACATGCGATACGCTCGTTTTCCCCTACACCGATGGCTCGGCCTTCATGAACATCACCATCTCCAACCTGACTTCAGCCACAGAGCACTTCATAGAGGTTTCTGCTTTTGTTGTTCGGCCCGACGGTGTTACTGGAGAAAACGTGACTCTTCAAAGTAACCCGACAGCTTTACAAGTCAAAACAGGTACGAAGGACTTAAATGTCATTTAGTCTTACCGGAAACCCAGCACAAAATTGATCTCATGTATTTGTATGTGATGCATATTTGTCTTTTCTCTTCCCCCAGTGGACTCTGATGGGCAGCACAGAGTCATCATTATAATTTTGATGTTGCTGAAGCTCGTGTCTCTATTTCCTCCACTGTGGCTTCTTTATCGTATCCTGAAAAAAGGCAAGTCTCGTTTCTTCTAAATGAATACACTAAAATACGCCTCATATTATATACGCAGGTCAAATATTTCAGCCCAGTCGCACAGCAGTTTGTGAAATAGTCACGAAATTGAATGTATTGATTCGTGTATATAGACACAAATTTCACATTGTTTTCATGATGGTCAGCACAAAATCAATTCATATGTAATCTACGTAATTGTGAACCGCGAAGTATAAAGAGCAGCGAACACCACGTAGGGAGCAGGTCGGGGTGGATGGGTGGGTCAAAAAACAGGACTTTCGCCCAGGAGACCGGTCTTCGTGTCCTGTGTAGAACCAGAAGTCATCCAAACCACGAACTTTTCCTAAACCTAACTAAGTAGTTTGTTGCCCAAACCTAACCAAGTCAATCTTTTCCTAAACTTAACTAGACTGGAGCGGAAATTGACACATGTTGCTGGACATTCTTAGGAAAACGCACAAAAATACATTTTTGAAAGTCGTGCTGAGCATCACAAATAAAAAGGGAAATTTGTGTCTGTGTACACAAATCAAGTAGATTCAATTTTGTGACTATTTCACAAACTGCTGTGAGAATGTGTTGAATATTTACCCTCCACGTGTCCTTCATATGTCATTATTTTTCTTCTCCAGGTGATGTCAAGGAGTCAGATCACGCCGTCTCACCGGTGGAGCTCTCAACTGAGGAATCAATTGTTACTCTGATCCCTGAGGAAATCGAAAAAATCCTTAAGATTTAGATGACGGGAAAAGGCTATTTAATCCTTTAGTAACCTTGTTCTCGATGGCATGAATTGTTTACGAATGTAAACATGAAATATCCTGAACAAGTTGAATATCATAACGATATGAAGACGAATTTGCTAATCTGGCAAAAACAGGGCTGATGAAAAATACAGAATTGAACACAACTGGTCAGTTTAAGGAAAACAAGTGTTTGAGAAACTGACCAGATGGTCAACTCAACTGGTAAGTGATGAGAACATCGACATAGAAATGACCCTCCATGTGACCTTGTAGATCACTTGTTTCATTGCTCCATTCTTCTCCATTTTGCATAAACCATCTCAGTATTCCCACGTTCCTGTCGCTGCTTCACAGTGAAAGCCTTTCGGCAGCTAACTTGTTGCTCAGAGGTGCTGAGTTGGTATAAATCAAAATTAGGACATCTTTGGGTGCTTTTTGGTTTACTTTGAAACCTTTAAATAAGGGAATGGACTTTAACCTCTAATTTTAGCGACTTCTACGTTCTGAAACAGCTAAACACTAAAAAAGTTGCACACTAAAAACGTTCAGAAAAGCTAGAGTGAAAGGTGTAGGCTTAGATAATGTCTATAGAGTGCTTCAGGGATGACGTATTTTTGTGGGCCAACCAGGAAGTTAGCATCGTACTGGTTCCCTCCACAAAAAGCCAATGGGATTTTTCCATTGGGTTTTGGATTATTGCAGAAAATAAGCTCTGTGGCAAATGAACTACACCACGGTTGCATGAGCACGAGTATACACAATGAGGCTGTAAAGGCGGATGTGTCGGTGTGATGACGTTTTGTAGTTTAATTTAGCCTCTCGTTAGCAACCACTTTTTTTAAGACACAAATTATGTATTTTATGTCATAGAACAAAATGTTAAAATCTATTAAGCTTGTGTTAACTACAGACCTTATTTCAGGCAGCTAACTAAGAACCCATTGAATAAAAACCCATTGACTTCCAGACGAGGGAACAGGAAGTGCTAAAATGCTTACTCATTTCCTTGTTTTAGGACTCGTTCCTGCAGCACTCTTCTCATGCTGTTCCTTTACAGAAACACAGTTAGCACTGATTTTGATCACAGTTCACATGATCAAGATAGAGATGTGATTGTGGTTCACTCACAATATCCAGTAAGAAAGCTTAACCTTTTATTTTGAAGCCTTTAGAGGAATTGTATTATTTCATCAATGCATTTTATGCATCTGTTTTTGGAGCTGGTTCTGATGAGCAACTATGATGTTTAACTGCAGTCAGTGGATGTTTGGTGGTATTTTTGTGTCATATTTACTATCGTCTTATCCGTTTTTCCACTAAAACTAGCAGACTACTGGTTTCATTTTCTTACGTTCTCATTTCTGAAATATTGCCAGTGTCGTAAAATCACTCATTATAATCTGAGCTGATGTGTTATCATGGAGCAAATGATCTTCAATGGATAAATCAATGAGCCGAAGAGTCGATGTAGATGATTTACTTCCAGTTGGGAAACCGTGTGTGATCTGTATTTAGAGGCTCTTCTTCCTCTTAAAATTATGACGTTCTCATACGTACTGTAGGTTCAACAAAGGTGGGAACAATGTTCTCAAAATGTAATTTAACTATTAAACTGTAGGCGGCAGCATTTGCACGACCAGCCTTTCTGCAACTTCATGTGACTGCAGCTGAAAAAGAAAGAGTCATTGAATCAGCTGCAAGAAGAAATTGCAAAGTATAAGCTACTTATTTTCTTGACACAATATGTGCTATTTCATCTGGTGTTCCTGCATGCCAGATGTTACAACTAACCCTAAAAAGTGATTTAAAGCTTTAAAACTAAAAACATTATTTCAGTGAAATCATATGAGAGAATATTTTAGTTCAGATTAACGCTTAAAGGGGAACTTTAATGTGAATGTGTCAGCAAATTCTGATAGTATTAGTCATATCATGGCATGGCATTTGGTATCTCTTTGCACTTTTATGTTGTTTTTATTATCTGTTTGCTCTCAGTAGCCTGTTTTGTTTGATACAGTATTTTAAGTTTGGGCCTTTATTCACATGCTGACTAAGTAAAATCATAATTTATTATCATCATCCTCATCATCAGCAGGCCTTTGCTGTTACTACACTCATTTGGATGTTTTGAAAGCAAAAATTCACATTATTCACATAATTCAAAACAGTATTCTGATTCAAAACTAAGCGATGTCTAAAACACATAGTGAGGATTTAGGCAATGAACATGTTTTACATGAAGAAAATAGCCCATTTGTGACCACAAATCTTGCCGTTCTCATGTCCCTCAGGCCTTTAGGTTCAATGTTTAAGATTTGTGGTGCATTCAGGATATTAGGCTATATACTGTAACACTTTGTTGTGAGTGTTGAACAATAAATGTAGGCTACTGTAAGCGACTTGTTGCTTTCATTGGTGGCTGCTAATGTAAGAGTCATATGAATAAATAAATACTGTAAGATGATGACATGACTATTTCTTTTGCTCATTTTAAGAAAATTAAAACACAGGATCAACATTTTGGGAAACATGCTTCTTTGTGCTTCTCTGTGTAAAGTTAGAAAAATCTGCCTACTAGCATCAAAGTACATTTTACGGGGAATTAATGTGCCGGACTATTTCTTGGTTCTTAGAAGTGAAGCCAATGCTGAAGTGCCTTAAACTTGCAGGGGGCGACTCCTCTGGTTGCAAAATAAAAGTCTGATTGTATAGAAGTCTATGAGAAAATGAGCCTACTTCTCACTTGATTTATTACCTCAGTAAACATTGTAAACATGAGTTTATGGTCTCAATCACTAGTTTCAAGTCTTCTTCAATACAGTATGATGTTCATTAGTAAATGATGGTCCCATTTAGAGTCAAATAGACCATAAAGCAGGGGATGCTTTAGGGCGTGGCTACCTTGTGATTGACAGGTCGCTACCACGGCATTGTTCGATCTGAGAGTTGTCCGTGTTTTCGTCTTACAACTTTGACCTCTCACAGTGTGTTTCCAGTTCATGAAAGTTAATTATAACCTTTTTGGTCGCCTAAAAATTAATTTTTTAGTTTGGTTGTACTTAGCTCCACCCTCTCGTGTCTCTTCGATACTTGCCAACCCTCCCGATTTTCCCGGGGTTACAATTCTCCCAATTTATGGCAATTTTTCACACCTTTTTGTCGTCATCTCAACCCGTTTCTCGCCCTGTACAACGTGTATAAGCCCAACAGAGGTGTTCGTGACATCTTAACATCTTTGACGCGGCGTGGTTTGAGCTGCACTCACCGCACATCACAGCATCACAGGAAAGAGGTCGTGGCGTGCTGCAAGCCATTAGAGATAACGGGTTTCAGAGCACAGTGGTGTCGTTATCGCCTTGTGTCTGAAAGGACCTTCAGTGAGTGAGCGAAGGAGAGAGAAATGGAGAGTGCTAAGAGAGAAATACTCAAGCAGGAGCAAAACATGAATAAATGAATGACTGAATAGTGATGAATATTAGCCTAGTGTATACAAGAGACTCACAAGTTCACAGCAGAAGGGAGAATTATTCTGTTTTTTTTCCTGAGAATTAAAAGTAAAATTAAAAGTAGGCCTATTTAACAAAAAATGCTGTTGCAGGGTACTTATTATTTTGTCATTTTCATTCTTCAAATGTCACCACAATGCGGGAAACAAAGGACCCCCAGAACCCCCTCTTTGGATTTGAAATCCTCCCTATTTTTTAGGTCTCAAGGTTGGCAAGTATGGACACTTCTGGTTGCAAACATGGCGACGGCAATAAATGCTGAACTAGAGGCTTCAAAACGGCAGTCCACAAACCAATGGGTGACGTCAGGGTGAATACGTCCGCTATACAGTCTATGGTTCTGAGTTGTGCTGACTCTAGAAAGTTACTTTGCCTGGCCTGAAATAGACTGTAGGCTAAGGCTTGTAAAACGGTAAATAGTTGGTTTTACACTTCAGTGTTTGTACCAATTAAATCTAGGCTAACTTGTTAATTGGTGAGCTTTAGAGGTGCTGGTTTTGTTACAGAGTCAGGCCAGCTGTTTCTAGTTTATCTGTGCTAAGCTAACCAGCTGTAGACTGTAGCCTTACAGCTTTACAATATTTAATATGAGAGTGGAAGAAAAAGGAAGAATACCGGTAAGCGTGTTTCCTAAAATGTCAAACTGTTGCTTTAAGGCAACATAAAATATAGCATCTAATTCATCTAGCAATTCACCTCCACCAGCCTGGTGTCACATCAGCCAACATGTTCCACTTTCTCATGATTTCCTTTGAATCATTAGATGATGTTAATATAAATACACACTCATAAGTGTAGCTGAAAGGCTTGGAAACAGCCTCAAGTTTTAGGTTTCACACTAGGCCCACCCATAGTGAACTACATGTCTGCACCCTGATGATGTGACATGCTTCACATACCACCACCACACAGCCTGCCAATCAAATGGTGATGATGAAAAAAAATAAATAAAGTGTCACCACAAGGCTTCTAAAAGAAGATAGGACACAACGATTCTCATGTCATGCTTGCGTCCATTCTGCTGACTCACGCATTTCCATGGTCTGACCACATCCTTCGAGCTTAACACATAAAGTGTGTGCTTTGAGGTGAGTTTCAGAGCCTTCACCATCTCACCAGAGAAGATGATGTTCTGCCCGGGGGTCGTTATCTGCTGCGTGGTCCTCCTCATTGTCCAGTCAAGTGAGTCACTTGTTCTTTTATATCGCAGTCATTTACTTTGTGATATCTTCCTCATTCATGTAGAATGAAAATTAATGCTACTTTCAATATTACAGTGCAGCCGTTATGTTTTATTTTATTGACTAATTTATAGGTCAAATGTGAATCGATTAAAATATTTAATCGTGATTAGTTGCAATTTTTTTATCGTTTCAAAATGTACCTTAAAGGGAGATTTGTCAAGTATTTAATACTCTTATCAACACGGGAGTGGAAAAATATGCTGCTTTATGCAAATGTATATATTATTGGAAATCAATTAACACAAAACAATGACAAATATTGTCCAGAAACCCTCACAGGTACTGCATTTAGCATAAAAGATATGCTCAAATCATAACATGGCAAACTGCAGCCCAACAGGCAACAACAGCTGTCAGTGTGTCAGTGTGCTGACTTGACTATGACTTGCCCAAAACTGCATGTGATTATCATAAAGTGGGCATGTCTGTAAAGGGGAGACTCGTGGGTACCCATAGAACCCATTTTCATTCACATATCTTGAGGTCAGAGGTCAAGGGACCCCTTTGAATATGGCCAAGCCAAAACTTTGCATAAATGGTTGGTACCAATGGATTCATTGGGTTTTCTAGTTCCATATGATACCAGTATCTTCACTCTAGCTTTAAAACTTAGCCCGCTACAACCTAAAAACACTCCTACTAATCTATACTTCTTTGTTCAATTAATGAGCAGAGTGTGTGTTCTGTTTCAGGTCATGGTGCGGAGATTATTGGTGGGAAAGAAGTGGAGCCCCACTCGCTGCCTTACATGGCTCTGGTGCGCGTTCAAAAATGGATCTGTGGAGGGACCCTGATCCATCCATCGTGGGTCCTGACTGCTGCACACTGTACTATTGGGTAAGAACAAGACGTTTATTTCCTACTGGTGGAAGATATTATGTTCTGTAAAATTAATATTGACGAGGCTGCTTTGCATACGAACATTTAAAATGATGTATTTGTGTTTTGAGGTCAGTATATGTCTACAGTTGTTCCTTTTTGGGAACAACAACCAAACAAGATCTGATTCTAGCAAGATTATTAAGATTTAGTTTGGCAAAACTTATTCTAACATGTAAAGTACATGGACGGACAGACTTCTGACAGGAAAGCATGTGATTGTCATCAAGCACAAATGCCACTCACTTCAAGAAACCACAAAGGGCATAGGGTGAGGCAGGATATGCTCTAGAGCCTTGGAACATTTTTTTTTTATCTGCACTTTGGAAAAACTAATTTTTAATTTGGACAAAAGAATCGAATGAGAAAACATGCATCAAACATTAAAAAAGAAGTGCAGTCCGTGCTCTAAATCACTGGTTGATTTTGAGGTGTGTAAGACGTTTTTTTTTTTTAAATATACAGTTGGCCTATATCTCAGCATTTCATTCATTTCTGTGAAGAAAACTAAATGATTTGGATTGTTATTTAAGATATGAACAGGATAAGGGCACAGTGAAGACCTGAACACAAGTTATATTCACAGAGCCTTCCCTCTCTGCTGATCAGTCTCGTCCTGCATTAGAAAAGTACGCAGTTGAAACAACAAAAGAGCTGATAGAACAACGGCCAAACACTGAATTTTTTTAAAAAAACAAGCCTATTAAGTACATATGATTGTCAAAAAAAACAACCAAAAAAAAAACGACATTATACAGACAGACTAATAACAGGAAAACTCATCTCTGATGCAATATTCAAATTATCTGCTCAAAATTCATCCAAATGGCTCGTTTTACACAAACTTTCTGCAGTTCTTGCGTTCACTATCTGGATAATTGTACAGTTTATCAGTTGTTCTGTACTGTTATTGTTATGCATTGAATATAATATGAAATATCCATAAAATATGTCACTTAATCAGGGGTCGTCAGTTTACTCAATGATAGAACAAGGATGCCCTAAAGAAAAAGGTTGGGAACCACTCAAATGACGTTATTTAAGTTGAACTTAGTACTACTAGTTTCTTCAATGCTATTCAAAACAAGAAATATATATATGATATGCAATACTAATTCTTTTGAATTAGCCGACTTGTTTGTTGCACACCCAACAAAGAACAGACTAAAGGAGGTATTAAAGAAAAATGTAGTGTGAAGATAAACACACCTGCATTATATTAGTCCACACACATGAGTCAGTTTTACACTTTCAACAACCACACAGTCACATCAGCTCTGTTTGAGGACAATCATTTGGCTGACCAACCAACACTGAAGTCCCAACACTTACTGACACTGCAGCAAAAAGCCATATCATGACCTTATTATATATATTAGTTTTTTTAATTGTTTGCACGTTTTCTGAAAGCATCCCTCATATTCTCACAACACAAATCCAAAAACACGAAAGGCAAAACTTCAACACCTCTTCTACAAAATGAAATCAGAGACAGAGACAGAGAGACAGAGACAGAGACAGAGACAGAGACAGAGAAATAATGTAATGTTGTAAAATATTTTTACGTAATAAACAAGAGATTTTATCCTTGAAGATTGGGCCAAATGTAAAGATTTGTATGTAGTATTTTGAAAAAAGTGTGGTTTACAACTGCAATGTGATTGTAAAGCAGGAAATGTGCTTGTATTAGTATTTTAGCAAAATTGGATCAGGGGGTTGATACACCAGTTACAGGTTGTTGTCATTGTGTCCCAAGTACTAGTGTTTAAACAATTAAGAAAAACTGTAAATGGGATTATGCACATGATGAAACTGATACAGTAAAGTCATAATTTTATCATTGATTAATGCACTCCTAGCATGTTAAACTCTGCGTGCGAGCTAATAAAACCCTGTTTCCTGCTCTTGCAGCATTGACGAGGTGATTCTGGGCATGCACTCCTTCAAAAAAAAAGAAAACGAAAAAGATTCAAGGCAGGTCCGCAAGGTTGAAAAACATTTTCCTCACCCCTGCTATGATCCAACTTATTACGACAATGACCTCATGCTGCTCAAGGTAAGGCAACAGTTACCAGTAGTGAATTACCACTTCATGAAGCAAAGATGCAACAATCTGCAAGCTAGGAAAGTGGTTCAAGATGAGTGAGAAACTACTCAATAAGTCTGTTTAGGCAGGAGAGAAAGATGCCAAAACTCACCAGGCAAGCAGGTAGGATGAGGGGAAGTTTACTGAAGGCTTCAGATTAGGAATAAGTTTAGAAGTAGGGAACAGGACAGCACAGCAGGTGAGCAGGTCAGGGGACAGGTAACAGGGGAAAACAAGGAGCAGATCAGGTTCACGTGGCCAGAAAGCAAAGGTGTATGAGTGGAAAAGGGCTGGTTATATACTGGAGGGCTGATGAGGGAAAGTGGAAACAGTTGAGCAGGTGAATGAGACTGGTGTGAAAGTCTGATGGATGGATGAGGAATGGCAAATCCAGAGAGGAAATTAATGGTGCCTTGGGGAAACATACTTTCTTTGTGTTGTGACTATGACAACAGTCAACATCAGTAATTCCTTTTTTAAATTTCAGCTTGACAAACCGGTGAAGATGACAGAGACGGTGAAATGTCTCAAGTTGAGTAACACCGTCAAAGACCCAGCAGCTGGTAGCAACTGTCTGGTGGCTGGATGGGGGCGCACAGACAACAATGTCCAGAAAGCTTCAGATGTCCTGAGGTCTGTCAATGTGACGGTGATCGAAAGAGTGAAGTGCAACTCTCCTGAATATTACGGCCAATCTAAGTATGTTATCACCAGAGACATGATATGTGCTGGTTCAGAGGGTAAAAACGAGGCTGATACCTGTCAGGTGAGTACGTTTGAATTTCTTTTGTGCAGGAAGAAACCATCTTAACTGCTATCTTTGTACCTGAAAATGACATGTATTTATTGTCTTTCTAGGGGGATTCAGGAGGCCCTCTGTTGTGCGATGGAGCGCAAGTCGGTGTCACTTCTTTTGGAATTGAGTGTGGCTTGATTAAAAAGCCTGGAGTGTACTCTTTTCTGTCAGAGAAACAACTCACCTGGATCACAAAGACAATGAAAAAGTCTGAAATATAATGAGCACCTTCTTGTTAATTTTTATTTCAACCCGTTCTCATTCCCAGGGAGTCAAACACTGATGCATTGTCACGGCCGTCGGCCTTCTAAAAAGTCTGAAATATAAGGATTTCAATAATAATTTAATAAGGAAATAATTTTTTCACAGCCACCGGCTTTCGATACCGCCGCTTAAGGCACCCGTTAGCGTCAATATGAGATCCAATATCCATTAAAGGGACTCGATGTAAGAATCAGAAATTGCTTGTTAACAGCGACACCTGTGGCCGTTAAGTCAATGCAAGTCAGCGTTCTGTTGCTCGCGCTCGTGCTCGCTCTACATACAGACATGAACGAGCATCGCTCAAAACAGTGAGGCGACACACGTCAGCTAAAACCACAATATCACTCTACATTTGACCTGCTTGGCAGTAATGTTAGCTGACCAGACGAAGGTCTCTCCATGAATCACTGCTGATCGTAGTGTCAACTTTTCCTGCTTCACCGTGGTCAGAAGGAACAGGGGGAGACACCGGAGTTTTGGTCGGAGACGAAAACGTTACTCTTCTGCTCTTCTCTGTGTAGTGTGCGCGCATGCACGTGAGAGGTGGAGCGAGTGAGAACAGCATCGACTTCGGCCCTGGAGACCAAAGCTACGGACTCCACTGTGTCTTCTGACCACGGTCAAGAGGCCAAAGCAGGAAGCGTTAACACTGTTTTGCAAGACGGGCTTCACTAGATATAACTTTGCGGTTTTGGTGCTTCTGTGTAGTTTGTGTTGGAGTCTGAGTCTGAACAGCGTAGCCACAAGCGATCGCGCATGGGACACCGATGAATGATTTATACATGTAAGAAGTTACAAACAGTACCTTTAACTACAATGTAAACCCATCTGTCAATATTAAACACAAAGTGCGCCGAGAGTGTCTGACAAAGTGTCAGTATGTGACGAGTTGGGATGAGAACGCGTTGATTATTCTGTATTCTTGATCAAGTTAACCACCTTAACAACGTCTATCTTTGTGCTTATTTTATGCTACTTTCACTTTATCCCCATGAGATATACTGTAGCCTACATGAAAGGGACTTATTTAATTATTCGACCCGTCAACCAGAGAGATTCACCACTTCCTGCATCAGAAGCTTAAATTGACATTGAGGCTTCAGCTCAACTCTTGTTCCACTAATCATGGAAAGATTTTGTGATAAAGGTTAATTCTCAGGTAAAGCAGGTCTCATTATTTACTCATTATTATTCCATATTGTTACTGCTTAAAACCCCATTGGCTACTGTCTTAAAGGCAGAGACATGCATATTTCTTTCTTGTGTCATTACAGTAGCTCTTAATTTCACACCTTCATTGCATCACAGATGTGTGTTTCACTTTTTGTGTGCGATCGATATTAAAAACCTTTGATGTCTCAGTAAACGTGACAGACATTTTCTTGTTTCTTCCTGCTCTAAAACGCTTCCTGCAATTACAGTATAGTGATGTCAACGCAGACGACATGAAGCGCTGAACCATAAAGAGAAAAAAAAACAGATCTTGCTGATCGTGTGCTTACTCAGACCAGAGACACCACAGGAGTCACATTCACAAGGCGTATCTTAAGACCCCCCGACAGGAAACGTGCAAATGAGTGTTGCATAAGTGCCTTTGTTCAAATACTGAACACGTCAAACACATCCAGTAAAAGGAAATGTTTGCCAGTGTGATTAAAGTTGGCACAGTAACATTAATGGAAGGATTATTCATCGTTGTCTTTGTCTCTCTTATCTTAAACACCGTTGTTCTCTTTCGTTCCCGTGAGCGGATGGAGCACATTTGTCTCTCTGCAGTATTTGCTCCCCACTTTAAATTCTTGTGGGCTTAGCCTACTAATTACACCTACTGTGTACACTCAGTGAGACTTTATGACCTGGAACTAACTGTAAATGTGGCGCTGACACTCATACTTTCAGTATTTTCATGCTCCATCACTAGGTGGTGCTCTCTGCTCTAGTTGGTGGTGCAGAAATTTACAAAGAGGAGATTTTACTCACCTGTTGGTCAATATTATTTCACTTTACAGAACTAAAAATTACTTAAAATAAAATAAATAAAATAAATAAAAAAATAAAATAAATAAAAAAATAAAATAAATAAAATAAATAAAATAAATAAAATAAATAAAATAAATAAAATAAATAAATAAAAAAATAATTAGTCTTGTTAATAAGAGATAGAAAAATAGAAATATGCTATATTGTTAATGCATTTTGGTCCCCATTGGCTATACACATCAAATCTAGCATCTAACTTACTGTAAGACAACTACTGAGACCAGTGGTAGAAAGTAACTAAGTAAATTTACTCAAGTACTGTACTTAAGTGCAATTTTGTGGTACCTGTACTTTACTTCAGTATTTTCATTTTATGCTAATTTATACCTCTACTCCACTACATCTCAGAGGTAAATATTGTACTTTTTACTACACTACATTTATTTGTTACCTTTAGTTAGTTTGCAGATTAAGATAAATAATACAACAAATAATCAACAATTAAATTATGATGTATTATTTTGTTTTTGTGATCAAATTTTTTATATTTTTATATTATTTGAACTAAAGAGATGTAGACATACAATCAGCAATACAGCAGTGAATACAGGTAAACAAAAGGTAATCAAACCAAACATTATGTATAAAGGAGTGGTCAGTAAGATTAACAAAAATATGACAGACCAGAAAAAAATACAGATATTAAGACATCTACACATCCACGCAAAAGACAAAACATATATATATATATATATATATATATATATATATATAAATTTAATTTTTGAACTAATGATGCTGCTTGCAGAGGAAAAGTTATTCCAGTTTTTCCAGAGGAGACAGTTTATTCCAAATTTCACAGCAATCCATCCAATAGTTGTTGAGATATTTCACTCAAAACCACAAATGTAAACCTCATGGTGGCGCTAGAGGAAAAGTCAGGGGATCACCAAAGTCTGTAGGATTCATCCTCTGGGGACCATGAATCTTTGTAGAAAGATTCACAGCAATCCGTCTGATAGTTGTTGAGATATTTCAGTCTGGATCAAAGTGTTGGGCCGACTGACTTAGCCATGAGTCACACTTCTAGCATGACTAAAATCTGCTTGACAACATGTGTCATTTTGCTGAAATATTAGTGTGTGCGTAGGAGGTTAAAAATAAATACAAAAATAAAATAAAAATACTTACCTTGGCACTCTCTTGTAGCTAAAGGTGAAGGGGAAAAAACCACACCCAGGAAATTCCAGCATGTCCTTTATTTGAGCTCTAAGTGAATTATCACTGACCAACCATCTGCCCGTTTTGTTTTCTCCGTTACCATGGTCACCCACAAACGCACACTGGCCCACCTCGGTTTTCACACTGTATAAATATCAGACAGACTATTCCTAATGACTCCGATTGCAGATCTGTTCTCTACGATGGGCTGAAAAGAAGAAATATCTGGTCACAGGTCACGGCCTTCCTCATCACCAAGTCACCTGCTGGTCCTGGGAGTTTCCCTCCCTCAGCCCCCTCTACCAGCTCACAGGTTAGACAACTACAACACATTCACAACAGCCTCGTAGGAATACATGTACTGCATCATCATACAGGCTGAGTAATATTAGTAGAGCAGCATCGGTGTGACAGTTGGAGCTGCAGCTGTGTCGTCTATCGCCGAGATATTTAAATGCCATTTTATGCTGACTCATTCATGTCCTGGGTTTTCAGTAAATGTGAAACTATGATGAAACACATCAAAAGTCACTACGTTCGCTATGACATGTCACAGTTTCCTGAGGTTTTGTGAATTGTCGGGGGGCAAAGAAAGACTTACATGTGAAAAACATCCTTTTAAAAATCCTATAAATAGAATTTAAAATACGTTGATGGCTTTCTAGATGTTCAGTAATTGTTATTTATTTAAAAGTGTAAAAATTGCAGTTAATCTGGTGGTGATTTTTAGCTTGAAAATCAGGATGAGTTGCTATTTTGTTTCACTTCATTATTCAGTCTGACGTGTTCATCTTGGCTGATTACTGTTTGAGAAGGAGGGTTCTTTTGTCTGGTTAGTGGGTGACGTATCTGGTAAACGGTTGTGGCTGCTAAAGAGAAGTTGACTTAACGTTTTTTACGTCAATCAAAGAAATATGGCGCTCTATGAGACTCCTATTAATTTGTAATCTCCACAGACTGTATATAAAGACGGATGACGCGTCTCCACTTCCTCCCACTGTACAGAAGGGAAGCCAAAATATCCCGTATACGGCACCTGTCATCTTGAGATTTTGACATCATAGAGAGCCAAAGTCCCGCCCCTTCCGATGGACCCCATGGGACCTTATTTCAGAACAAATATGAACGGTAGTCAATGGAGAGAGCTATAAGGAAATATTTTTTTGATCCGATACTGCGACATTCTTGACTTGCAAAATATTTTTTTAAATTGACAAACATCATATGTGTGATTCATGGTGCAATTGAAACGGGATCAAAAAAATATCTCTGTGGACTATCGTTCAAATTTTTTTCGAAACAAGGTCACCGAAAGGGGCGGGACTTCGCCTCTCTATTTGGGGCCAGAGTCTGCGCTGAAGTGATTGGGCGATGGAGACACTGTATCGAGGTCACCCATCTGAACCAATCACGAGCCGAGCATGACCGCAGCTTCAGTGAGAGAGACTCACAGCTGCCAATCATGACGATCATTATCAGAAAGATTAACACTTGAACATACATCATCAAGATAAGAACTATCTAAAATGACAAACCATCTCTGGAAAAAATTTATTTGACGTGTACTTTGACTTTTTCGTTTATCCCATGTCCCATCCGCTAACATGTAATCTACGTAATTGTGAACCGCGAAGTATAAAGAGCAGCGAACACCACGTAGGGAGCAGGTCGGGGTGGATGGGTGGGTCAAAAACTAACTAGTTTAAGATTTGTGGTGCATTCAGGATATTAGGCTATATACTGTAACACTTTGTTGTGAGTGTTGAACAATAAATGTAAGCTACTGTAAGCGACTTGTTGCTTTCATTGGTGGCTGCTAATGTTAGCCATATGAATAAATAAATACTGTAAGATGATGACAGGACTATTTCTTTTGCTCATTTTAAGAAAATTAAAACACAGGATCAACATTTTGGGAAACATGCTTCTTTGTGCTTCTCTGTGTAAAGTTAGAAAAATCTGCCTACTAGCATCAAAGTACATTTTACGGGGAATTAATGTGCCGGACTATTTCTTGGTTCTTAGAAGTGAAGCCAATGCTGAAGTGCCTTAAACTTGCAGGGGGCGACTCCTCTGGTTGCAAAATAAAAGTCTGATTGTATAGAAGTCTATGAGAAAATGAGCCTACTTCTCACTTGATTTATTACCTCAGTAAACATTGTAAACATGAGTTTATGGTCTCAATCACTAGTTTCAAGTCTTCTTCAATACAGTATGATGTTCATTAGTAAATGATGGTCCCATTTAGAGTCAAATAGACCATAAAGCAGGGGATGCTCTAGGGCGTGGCTACCTTGTGATTGACAGGTCGCTACCACGGCATTGTTCGATCTGAGAGTTGTCCGTGTTTTCGTCTTACAACTTTGACCTTTCACAGTGTGTTTCCAGTTCATGAAAGTTAATTATAACCTTTTTGGTCGCCTAAAAATGAATTTTTTAGTTTGGTTGTACTTAGCTCCACCCTCTCGTGTCTCTTCGATACTTGCCAACCCTCCCGATTTTCCCGGGGTTACAATTCTCCCAATTTATGGCAATTTTTCGTCGTCATCTCAACCCGTTTCTCGCACTGACTATAACGTGTATAAGCCCAACAGAGGTGTTCGTGACATCTTAACATCTTTGACGCGGCGTGGTTTGAGCTGCACTCACCGCACATCACAGCATCACAGGAAAGAGGTCGTGGCGTGCTGCAAGCCATTGGAGATAACGGGTTTCAGAGCACAGTGGTGTCGTTATCGCCTTGTGTCTGAAAGGACCTTCAGTGAGTGAGCGAAGGAGAGAGAAATGGAGAGTACTAAGAGAGAAATACTCAAGCAGGAGCAAAACATGAATAAATGAATGACTGAATAGTGATGAATATTAGCCTAGTGTATACAAGAGACTCACAAGTTCACAGCAGAGGGGAGAATTATTCAGTTTTCTTTCCTGAGAATTAAAAGTAAAATTAAAAGTAGGCCTATTTAACAAAAAATGCTGTTGCAGGGTACTTATTATTTTGTCATTTTCATTCTTCAAATGTCACCACAATGTAGGAAACTCAAATTTGACCCCCTCTTTGGTTTTGAAATCCTCCCTATTTTTTAGGTCTCAAGGTTGGCAAGTATGGACACTTCTGGTTGCAAACATGGCGACGGCAATAAATGCTGAACTAGAGGCTTCAAAACGGCAGTCCACAAACCAATGGGTGACGTCAGGGTGAATACGTCCACTTCTTATATACAGTCTATGGTTCTGAGTTGTGCTGACTCTAGAAAGTTACTTTGCCTGGCCTGAAATAGACTGTAGGCTAAGGCTTGTAAAACGGTAAATAGTTGGTTTTACACTTCAGTGTTTGTACCAATTAAATCTAGGCTAACTTGTTAATTGGTGAGCTTTAGAGGTGCTGGTTTTGTTACAGAGTCAGGCCAGCTGTTTCTAGTTTATCTGTGCTAAGCTAACCAGCTGTAGACTGTAGCCTTATAGCCTTACAATATTTAATATGAGAGTGGAAGAAAAAGGAAGAATACCGGTAAGCGTATTTCCTAAAATGTCAAACTGTTGCTTTAAGGTAAAATAAAATATAGCATCCAATTCATCCAGCAATTCACCTCCACCAGCCTGGTGTCACATCAGCCAACATGTTCCACTTTCTCATGATTTCCTTTGAATCATTAGATGACGTTAATATAAATACACACTCATAAGTGTAGCTGAAAGGCTTGACAACAGCCTCAAGTTTTAGGTTTCACACTAAGCCCACCCATAGTGAACTACATGTCTGCACCCTGATGATGTGACATGCTTCACGTACCACCACCACACAGTCTGACAATCATACGGTGATGATGACTGGGAAATGACAATAAAGTGTCACCACAAGGCTTTTAAAAGAAGACAGGACACATCGATTCTCATGTCATGCTTGCGTTCATTCTGCTGACTCACGCATTTCCATGGTCTGACCACATCCTTCGAGCTTAACACATAAAGTGTGTGCTTAGAGGTAAGTTTCAGAGCCTTCACCATCTCACCAGAGAAGATGATGTTCTGCCCGGGGGTCGTTATCTGCTGCGTGGTCCTCCTCATTGTCCAGTCAAGTGAGTCACTTGTTCTTTTATATCGCAGTTATTTACTTTGTGATATCTTCCTCATTCATGTAGAATGTAAATTAATGCTACTTTCAATATTACAGTGCAGCCGTTATGTTTTATTTTATTGACTAATTTATAGGTCAAATGTGAATCGATTAAAATATTTAATCGTGATTAATTGCACATTTTTTAACGTTTCAAAATGTACCTTAAAGGGAGATTTGTCAAGTATTTAATACCCTTATCAACACGGGAGTGGACAAATATGCTTGTTTTATGCAAATGTATGTATATATGTATTATTGGAAATCAATTAACAACACAAAACAATGACAAATATTGTCCAGAAACCCTCACAGGTACTGCATTTAGCATAAAAGATATGCTCAAATCATAACATGGCAAACTGCAGCCCAACAGGCAACAACAGCTGTCAGTGTGTCAGAGTGCTGACTTGACTATGACTTGCCCAAAACTGCATGTGATTATCATAAAGTGGGCATGTCTGTAAAGGGGAGACTCGTAGGTACCCATAGAACCCATTTTCATTCACATGTTTTGAGGTTAAAGGTCAAGGGACCCCTTTGAAAATGGCCAAGCCAAAATTTTGCATAAATAGTTGGTACCAATGGATTCATTGGGTTTTCTAGTTTCAGATGATACCAGTATCTTCACTCTAGCTTTAAAACTTAGCCCGCTACAACCTAAAAACACTCCTACTAATCTATACTTCTTTGTTGAATTAATGAGCAGAGTGTGTGTTCTGTTTCAGGTCATGGTGCGGAGATTATTGGTGGGAAAGAAGTGGAGCCCCACTCGCTGCCTTACATGGCTCTGTTGCAAGGTCCAAAAGGGATCTGTGGAGGGACCCTCATCCATCCATCGTGGGTCCTGACTGCTGCACACTGTACTATTGGGTAAGAACAAGACGTTTATTTCCTACTGGTACTGTAAAACTAATATTGACGAGGCTGCTTTGCACACGAACATTTAAAATGATGTATTTGTGTTTTGAGGTCAGTATATGTCTACAGTTGTTCCTTTTGGGGAACAGCAACCAAACAATTCTACTGATTCTAGCAAGATTATTAAGATTTAGTTTGGCAAAACTTATTCTAACATGTAAAGTACATGGACAGACAGACTTCTGACAGGAAAGCATGTGATTGTCATCAAGCACAAATGCCACTCACTTCAAGAAACCACAAAGGGCATAGGGTGAGGCAGGATATGCTTTAGAGCCTTGGAACATTTTTTTTTTATCTGCACTTTGGACAAACTAATTTTTAATTTGGACAAAAGAATCAAATGAGAAAGCATGAATCAAACATTAAAAAAGAAGTGCAGTCCGTGCTCTAAATCACTGGTTGATTTTGAGGTGTATAAGACGTTTTTTTAAAATATACAGTTGGCCTGTATCTCAGCATTTCATTCTTTTCTGTGAAGAAAACTAAATGGTTTGGATTATTATTTAAGATATAAACAGGATAAGGGCACAGTGAAGACCTGAACACAAGTTATAGTCACGGAGCCTTCCCTCTCTGCTGATCAGTCTCGTCCTGCATTAGAAAAGTACGCAGTTAAAACAACCGAAGAGCTGATAGAACAACGGCCAAACACTGAATTTGTCAAAAAGAAAAAGAAGCCTATTCAGTACGTATATTTGCCAAAAAAACTACATTACAGACAGAGACTTGTATAAAAAGTTCCTAAAAATAACAGGAAAACTCATCTCCGATGCAATATTCAAATTATCTGCTCAAAATTCATCCAAATGGCTCATTTTACACAAACTTTCTGCAGTTCTTGCGTTCATTATTTGGGTTAATTGTACAGTTTATCAGTTGTTCTGTACCGTTATTGTTATGCATTGAATATAATATGAAATATCCATAAAATATGTCACTTAATCAGGGGTCGTCAGTTTACTCAATGATAGAACAAGGATGCCCTAAAGAAAAAGGTTGGGAACCACTCAAATGACGTTATTTAAGTTGAACTTAGTACTACTAGTTTCTTCAATGCTATTCAAAACAAGAAATATATATATGATATGCAATACTAATTATTTTGAATTGGCCGACTTGTTTGTTCCACACCCGACAAAGAACAGACTAAAGGAGGTATTAAAGAAAAATGTAGTGTGAAGATAAACACACCTGCATTATATTAGTCCACACACATGAGTCAGTTTTACACTTTCAACAATCACACAGTCACATTAGCTCTGTTTGAGGACAATCATTTCAGTCAACTATTTGGCTGACCAACCAACACTGAAGTCCCAACACTTACTGACACTGCAGCAAAAAGCCATATCCTGACCGTATTATATATATATATATATTACAGTTTTTCTCAATTGTTTGCACGTTTTCTGAAAGCATACCTCATATTCTCAGAACACAAATCCAAAAACACACACGAAAGGCAAAACTTCAACACCTCTTCTACAAAATGAAATTCAAATGACTGTTCAAAACTGTTCAAATGACACACACACACCATCATATGCATAGACATTTCTAAGAAACAGTGTTGGTTTTGCACATTCAGTGTTACTCCTGTAAAATAAAATATGTAATGTTGTAAAATATTTTTACGTAATAAACAAGAGATTTTATCCTTGAAGATTGGGCCAAATGTAAAGAATTGTATGTAGTATTTTGAAAAAAGTGTGGTTTACAACTGCAATGTGATTGTAAAGCAGGAAATGTGCTTGTATTTTAGCAAAATTGGATCAGGGGGTTGATACACCAGTTACAGGTTGTTGTCATTGTGTCCCAAGTACTAGTGTTTAAACAATTGAGAAAAACTGTAAATGGGATTATGCACATGATGAAACTGATACAGTAAAGTCATAATTTTATCATTGATTAATGCACTCCTAGCATGTTAAACTCTGCGTCCGAGCTAATAAAACCCTGTTTCCTGCTCTTGCAGCATTGACGAGGTGATTCTGGGCATGCACTCCTTCAAAAAAAAAGAAAACGAAAAAGATTCAAGGCAGGTCTGCAAGGTTAAAAAACATTTTCCTCATCCCTGCTATGATCCAACTGATTACGACAATGACCTCATGCTGCTCAAGGTAAGGCAACAGTTACCAGTAGTGAATTACCACTTCATGAAGCAAAGATGCAACAATCTGCAAGCTAGGAAAGTGGTTCAAGATGAGTGAGAAACTACTCAATAAGTCTGTTTAGGCAGGAGAGAAAGATGCCAAAACTCACCAGGCAAGCAGGTAGGATGAGGGGAAGTTTACTGAAGGCTTCAGATTAGGAATACGTTTAGAAGTAGGGAACAGGACAGCACAGCAGGTGAGCAGGTCAGGGGACAGGTAACAGGGGAAAACAAGGAGCAGATCAGGTTCACGTGGCCAGAAAGCAAAGGTGTATGAGTGGAAAAGGGCTAGTTATATACTGGAGGGCTGATGAGGGAAAGTGGAAACAGTTGAGCAGGTGAATGAGACTGGTGTGAAAGTCTGAGGGCATCTGGTGGATGGATGAGGAATGGCAAATCCAGAGAGGAAATTAATGGTGCCTTGGGGAAACATACTTTCTTTGTGTTGTGACTATGACAACAGTCAACATCAGTAATTCCTTTTTTAAATTTCAGCTTAAGAAACCAGTGAAGATGACAGAGACGGTGAAATGTCTCAAGTTGGGTAACACCGTCAAAGACCCAGCAGCTGGCAGCAACTGTCTGGTGGCTGGATGGGGGACCACAAACAACAATGTCAAGAAACCTTCAGATGTCCTGAGGTCTGTCAATGTGACGGTGATCGAAAGAGTGAAGTGCAACTCTCCTGAATATTACGGCCAATCTAAGTATGTTATCACCAGAGACATGATATGTGCTGGTTCAGAGGGTAAAAACGCGGCTGATAGCTGTCAGGTGAGTACGTTTGAATTTTTTTTGTGCAGGAAGAAACCATCTTAACTGCTATCTTTGTACCTGAAAATGACATGTATTTATTGTCTTTCTAGGGGGATTCAGGAGGCCCTCTGTTGTGCAATGGAGCGCTAGTCGGTGTCACTTCTTTTGGAGTGAAGTGTGGCTTGATTAAAAAGCCTGGAGTGTACTCTTTTCTGTCAGAGAAACAACTCACCTGGATCACAAAGACAATGAAAAAGTCTGAAATATAAGGAGCACCTTCTTGTTAATTATTATTTCAACCCGTTCTCATTCCCAGGGAGTCAAACACTGATGCATTGTCACGGCCGTCGGCCTTCTAAAAAGTCTAAAATATAAGTATTTCAATAATAATTTAATAAGGAAATTATTTTTCCAGCCCGTTGTCATTCCTCAAATAGTCACAGCCATCGGCTTTCGATACCGCCGCTTAAGGCACCCGTTAGCGTCAATATGAGATCCAATATCCATTAAAGGGACTCGATGTAAGAATCAGAAATTGCTTGTTAACAGCAACACCTGTGGCCGTTAAGTCAATGCAAGTCAGCATCCTATTGCTCACGCTCGTGCTTGTGCTCACTCTACATACAGACATGAACGAGCATCACTCAAAACAGTAAGGCGACACACATCAGCTAAAAGTGTAGTTTATGTTGGAGTCTGAGTCTGAACAGCGTAGCCACACTCAAGCGCGCATGGGACACCGACCCGGATTGATTTATACGTGTAAGAAGTTATAAGCAGTACCTTTAACTACAATGTAAACTCATCTGGGTCAACATTAAACACTCAGGGGAAGTGCGCCGGATGTGTGTCGACGTAGCTTTAAGAGTGAAAAGACACACAGCGGGTGGTGGCTTTCAGGCGTTTACTGCGACCGAAAAGTGACGCCGAGGGATCTGACAGAGCGTCAGTATGTGACGAGTTGGGATGAGAACGCGTTGATTATTCTATATTCTTGACCAAGTTAACCACCCTAACAACATCTATCTTTGTGCTTATTTTATGCTACTGTAGCCTATATGAACAGGATTTACATTATAGTGATTTTTTTTCTATAGTGAAAGTGATTTATTCAACCCGTCAACCTGAGAGATTCACCACCAGGTCTCATTATTTCCTCATTATTATTCCATATTGTTACTGCTTAAAACCCCATTGGCTACTGTCTTAAAGGCAGAGACATGCATATTTCTTTCTTGTGTCATTACAGTAGCTCTTAATTTCACACCTTCATTGCATCACAGATGTGTGTTTCACTTTTTGTGTGCGATCGATATTAAAAACCTTTGATGTCTCAGTAAACGTGACAGACATTTTCTTGTTTCTTCCTGCTCTAAAACGCTTCCTGCAATTACAGTATAGTGATGTCAACGCAGACGACATGAAGCGCTGAACCATAAAGAGAAAAAAAAACAGATCTTGCTGATCGTGTGCTTACTCAGACCAGAGACACCACAGGAGTCACATTCACACGGCATATCTTAAGACCCCCCGACAGGAAACGTGCAAATGAGTGTTGCATAAGTGCCTTTGTTCAAATACTGAACACGTCAAACACATCCAGTAAAAGGAAATGTTTGCCAGTGTGATTAAAGTTGGCACAGTAACATTAATGGAAGGATTATTCATCGTTGTCTTTGTCTCTCTTATCTTAAACACCGTTGTTCTCTTTCGTTCCCGTGAGCGGATGGAGCACATTTGTCTCTCTGCAGTATTTGCTCCCCACTTTAAATTCTTGTGGGCTTAGCCTACTAATTACACCTACTGTGTACACTCAGTGAGACTTTATGACCTGGAACTAACTGTAAATGTGGCGCTGACACTCATACTTTCAGTATTTTCATGCTCCATCACTAGGTGGTGCTCTCTGCTCTAGTTGGTGGTGCAGAAATTTACAAAGAGGAGATTTTACTCACCTGTTGGTCAATATTATTTCACTTTACAGAACTAAAAATTACTTAAAATAAAACAAATAAAATAAATAAAATAAATAAAAAAATAAAATAAATAAAAAAATAAAATAAATAAAATAAATAAAATAAATAAAATAAATAAAATAAATAAAATAAATAAATAAAAAAATAATTAGTCTTGTTAATAAGAGATAGAAAAATAGAAATATGCTATATTGTTAATGCATTTTGGTCCCCATTGGCTATACACATCAAATCTAGCATCTAACTTACTGTAAGACAACTACTGAGACCAGTGGTAGAAAGTAACTAAGTAAATTTACTCAAGTACTGTACTTAAGTGCAATTTTGTGGTACCTGTACTTTACTTCAGTATTTTCATTTTATGCTAATTTATACCTCTACTCCACTACATCTCAGAGGTAAATATTGTACTTTTTACTACACTACATTTATTTGTTACCTTTAGTTACTTTGCAGATTAAGATAAATAATACAAAATATAATCAACAATTAAATTATGATGTATTATTTTGTTTTTGTGATCAAATTTTTTATATTTTTATATTATTTGAACTAAAGAGATGTAGACATAAAATCAGCAATACAGCAGTGAATACAGGTAAACAAAAGGTAATCAAACCAAACATTATGTATAAAGGAGTGGTCAGTAAGATTAACAAAAATATGACAGACCAGAAAAAAATACAGATATTAAGACATCTACACACCCACGCAAAAGACAAAACATATATATATATATATATATATATATATAAATTTAATTTTTGAACTAATGATGCTGCTTGCAGAGGAAAAGTTATTCCAGTTTTTCCAGAGGAGACAGTTTATTCCAAATTTCACAGCAATCCATCCAATAGTTGTTGAGATATTTCACTCAAAACCACAAATGTAAACCTCATGGTGGCGCTAGAGGAAAAGTCAGGGGATCACCAAAGTCTGTAGGATTCATCCTCTGGGGACCATGAATCTTTGTAGAAAGATTCACAGCAATCCGTCTGATAGTTGTTGAGATATTTCAGTCTGGATCAAAGTGTTGGGCCGACTGACTTAGCCATGAGTCACACTTCTAGCATGACTAAAATCTGCTTGACAACATGTGTCATTTTGCTGAAATATTAGTGTGTGCGTAGGAGGTTAAAAATAAATACAAAAAGAAAATAAAAATACTTACCTTGGCACTCTCTTGTAGCTAAAGGTGAAGGGGAAAAAACCACACCCAGGAAATTCCAGCATGTCCTTTATTTGAGCTCTAAGTGAATTATCACTGACCAACCATCTGCCCGTTTTGTTTTCTCCGTTACCATGGTCACCCACAAACGCACACTGGCCCACCTCGGTGCCACCGAAACTATCAAAGCTCGCCACACCCTTATTACATTATTTTGTCAGATGGATGAATGCATGACTGTTAATGAATGTTTTTGGTATGTTTAAATAGACATTTCTGCCATGGAGATCACCGTCACACACACATAAGAGTAAATGTTTACCTGGGTTTGCATCACCTGGATGTGTGTTGGATGAGCTGCTCACCTCGCCTCACCTTTTCCCTCGCTCACTACTGACGCAACGCCACACACACAAACCTTGTTTTATTAAGGTGACTGGAAACGGTCGTATCCTGTCAGATGAGTCACAGTCATCTTTATATGCTAATGTCTGACTTGTACCAAACTTGGGCCATAACTTGAACTCAGTGGTGGGCCACGGGCCAAAAGTAAACACCGATGGTCAAGATACAAAACGGTACCAGGCTACCAAGTTCCCCTAATTGAATATTATTTTAGCTTTTACATAGTTAACCCCTTAAAACTCAACCCATTTTCAAATAGCCTTTACCATTTGTAGATATTTATGCTGCATTCAAAAACTGTTTAGAACCCATTTTCAGTCACATATCTTGAGGTCAGAGGTCAAGGGGACCCTTTGAAAATGGCCATGCCAGTTTTTTCTCATCTAGCCTAACTGTGGAGCGATCACTGGCGATCCCACGGGCCTTTTAATTAAAAGAAACTGCTAACATCTGGTGAGCCAAATCAAACCTTATGGCGGGCCAACTGTGGCCTGCATGCCTCACTTTGGGCAGCCCTGACTTAGAGGAAAGTTTCAGATTTTTAAAGGAATAGTTTGCCATTATGGTAAATACACCATGCTTTTTGGCGGAGAGTTCGATGAGAAGATTGATACCCCTTTTCCTTTAGTGTGTTATATAGTTTTTTTTGTGAACGTAAAAGGTGTGCAAAGTTACAAAGCCCAAAGTCTAGTTACTCTCCCCCACAGAAACACTGCTCCTGAACTGTCTGAAACGCCTTGATTGAAGTCCCGCCTTTTCTTCTGTAACGTGGTGATGTCATCAAGTAACACATTTTGCCTATAGCAGCTAGTTGAGCATGCCCCCAAACAAAGCTAGTTAGAGTGGAGCTGGAGCAGAGTCCGAAGAGTTTGGTTCGGTTGACCAATCACAACAGAGTGGACCAGCTGACCAATCAGAGAAGACTGGGCTTTTTTCTATTTCTTTTTTGGCTCAAACAGAGCGTTTCAGACAGAGGGTGAAAAGAGGTGCTGCAGCACAGCCGGTATGAGAAAAAATAATGTGTTTTTTGAACATTAAAGCATGTAAACATGTTCTAGTAGAAACCCAAAATACAAGTATGCACCTGAAAATGAGCATAATAGGTCCTCTTTAAGCTTGGAATCTAGTTGTTATGGCCTTTTTTTCTTGCTCCTGGTTCCACTTTGTGCTGCAAACATGCGTCTCCCCGTGTTCATGTGAAACTATGTCACCTTCTTTGTGCACAGTCTAACAGGCTTCTTTGTGCTGAAGTTGAACCATCTAATTATGTTCAAGTCTTTGTTTGTATTTGTCTTGAACCACCAAGTTACCTGGACGTTCCCAAAATAGATCAGACCAGACACGCCCCCGCTTCTGTTCCCAGTACACCTGTGCGACAGCACGTCGTCTACCCATTCACAAAGCTCTGGATGTCACTCAGTGACATAGCAACACAGTGGTTGTAATGACAGAGTAGTGTAAATCTTTGTGTTTTTCTTTAAGATTAATCTTCCAAGAGTCAAAAGCTGAAATAATATAAATTCTGCTTGTCACACAAACACTTAAAAAGACTTTCCAGCCTCTCATGCTTTTGTGTTGCTCTCATGATTGTCTGAATTCCTGGATGATGTCAGACAGCTCCTCTCAGGGTTATTCTCGTCTGCTCTATCTGTGTTTGGCTAAAAGGCCGAGGTGTTTGTGTGAGCATGCTGTGGAGGTATGGGACGCATCCGCAGATAGGAATGTAAACACAAAACTCAAACAGAGATGCATAAATAAACAAGTCCTTCACTTAACACTGAGACACTTTATTGGTGATCAAATTCCATCCCTTTCCCAGAGTGAGATGAAGAGCATTTCTCTGACCTATAACAACGGCAGTGCAATAAATAAGACCGAATCGCACACATTCGCACATAATAGACATGATAACAATGGTCCAACATACAAACATACTCATACAGTCGTTAGCAATAAATAATCACACTAAATAAATTACATTCTAACAAACTCTTTGTTACATAGCATCTAATGAAGCAGTCTATTCACTCTACTGCTTTATCAGGTCCTCAGGCTCCTCCCGTCCGCTTCGTCTTTGAGTCGTGCAGCTGGCTGAGGAAAGATGGAGAGAAATCAAAAGTCAATAAATTTGTGAACATGGAAACAACGAGCATTTTTTGTAAAAGTAAAACTATAATATAAGAAATTAAAACTGCTATTTAAAACTGCTGATTTGGTGCCATCCAGTGCAACCAACTGAATAACCCTCCGCTCACTCCTCCCTTTCCAAGACTGCGGTATCGTGAGCCGCCAAATGCAAAACTGTGGCTGTTTGCCTTGCTCAGAGGACATCCTTACTACGGTAACAATGTGAAAGTCTCTCTCTAGAGTCAGTGTTTGGTTTGTCCGTTCTGGGCTACTGTAGAAACATGGTGGACTCCGTGAAGAGGCATCACATCCTTTGTCCCATTCAGCTGTTTAACAAGCCTTGATCACACGGTCTGAACTCTGCAGTTTTTTAACTTGCACCTGATGTCCTTTATTGATTTCCCAAATTATGTTTTTTTATGATGTTTTTATGATGCTCATGCTTTATGTTGTATTATGAGCTGTCATATATGGTTGTTGACATTCACTTGATATTCTTTTTTATGCTCTTTGTGCAAAGCTAATTCCCCGAGGGGCAATATAGGTTTCATAAAGGTTTCATTCAAGTTTGCGTTTGTAGGAAAATTAAGTTTACTGACTAACTTCTTGGTTCAACTTTGACCCACTGTACGCGCAATGGTTTGATAATTAAAGGTAAAGTGTGTAGGATTTGGCGGCATCTAGTGGTGTGGTCACAGATTGCAACCAACTGAGTATCCCTCCGCTCACTCCTCCCTTTCCAAGACTGCAGTAACGTGAGCCGCCGAGTGCAAAATCGTGGTAACGCCATTCGCCTCTCTCAAAGGCCATCCTTACTATAATGACACTACTTTAGGAGCAACGGAAGCGTGTTTGGCAACTACGGTGGCCTTCAGGTAACATTTGAATATGAAGGACTCATTCCAAGCTAACGAAAACACAACAAGTTTCAGGTGATTATACACTAATGAAAACATAGTTATGAATATTATTAATTTCGAATATTATTTCTGCTAATAGAGCCCCCAAAATGTTTCACACTGTTCCTTTAACATTCTGGGTGTGTGCACTTTTGTTTTTAAATCCAAATAAAGTTAAATAATCTCGTAAAACTGAAACTAGTTTCCAACCTGTCTAATTGTCTGACTGCTCCTTTCTTGACATTGTCCCGTCAGACTTCATTGTCCCTGAGTTCCCATATCTCAGCAGTAGCTTTGGTGAGTACAATCTTATCAAAACTGATAAAAATGATGGCCAAATAAGACTTGAGTCATATTTTTCACATTAATAAAAAATATTTAAAGCCTGCAAACCTCTGAGCATCATGAATTCATGGTCATGTAGTCGGTGAGTGAGATTGTTGTTATAATATTTGTCTCATTTTTGAGCCAATAAGTTAAAAGTTGAAAGATAAGTTCTTACAGTTATGAATTGAAATGCTACACATGTTCCAGCCATCAATATTAATTGTACGTGTGAGGCAGCTTTATTCAGGGTGGACACTTAGTGACGCGCAGGCTGCGAGGAGAATGCTGCACGGCCGCATTGTTTGTCTGGAGGCTAACCTTTCTGTGTGAACACGTGAAGTCTGCATGCGTGCGTGCGTGTGTTGCTCAGTGAGATCTGACCACATGTCAGTGGAGTAATCAAGCTGTTACATCAGGGTCATCCCGTGTGGAGTCAGTGTGTCAGGACTGTTATTGTTTGTGGACACACAGGTGAATGTGTGTGGTTTTTCCTTTACGCTGGTATGCGACGCCGAGATGGGACAGGCCGAGACAACCCCCCCCAGGCTAATCCGGACTAATTCCTCGAGTGGGGATTCCTCTTTGCGTGATGCAACTTGCCGTGTTCAATAACAACAACAGGCATACGGGCTCTTCTGTCGCGCTCTGAGCCCACTCTTTCCTGTTTGGCTTAAGGCTCTCGTGAGCAGAGGGCCGACACCGCCCTCCGGGGACTTGAGCAAGACTTTTGGAAGAAATACATCACCAAAATATACACCACCGGAAATACAGCAGCGCCTGATTGCATGTCCTTCTTACAGCATCACAATACTGGTTGGACAAAATGGCATTAACACAGCATCAGCCTGGTGAACTGGGTTTGGGTTTTTAATTGGATTCCCAGCAATTGACTGCTTGCTAAGCTCCACCTCCTTAGTTACTGTTGCTACGGCGAGCGTTCCATTCTAGAACTGTACGTTGGTAACATGGGCAGATATACCGTAGAAATTTGTAGTAATTTCCAAAACAATGGCTCCTTGATAGACAAAAGCAGGCTCATTGTTTAAAGCTGGAATGTTGATTTTTTTGGCTGAAATTACAATTGTGCTAGTAAATTTTATCAGCTATAGCTAACTAGCTAGTTAAACTAACATTAGTTGGTTGAAACGTTACTGAAATCAAAGATTTTTAATGTTTATCGCTGACTATGTGAAGAGGTCTTAAATATGCACTTCATGGCTACATTCATGATGTTGTGTTAAAAGACTGAGGCTAAAGCTGCACCACTACTGTAGTAAGCTAACAGTTGCACCTTACGTTAGAGCCAGTGAGAACTAAAACGAGAGTCGATGACGGCACTGACGTCATTAAACACTATCAACATGCAATATAGTTGACAAAAAAAGTGGAGACTAAAATTTAGTTAAAAAATAAAAATGTTGTATTTCATGTGCAGGATTAAGACTTGGAAGCTTAGTTACTAGATTGGACTGTCCAGGGGAGCAGTTTAGTGAACTGTCAATTAAAGTTTTTAAGTTTGGGGGTACTGAGATGTTGATGAATGGCACGGCGTCAGAATGTAATTGATGCAGTAGGCTATTCATTGTTGAGCTGTAAAGAAGTAAAGTAAGAGTGACAAGTTCAGCGAAACCTACCTCAACGTAACTTGACGCCCTCACACCACAACGTCCCCAACTGGTTTCTGTAGCTTCTCCTGCTCCGTCCCAGTTCCCAGGTAGGATGCCAGGAAGTTTTTATGTGACCTGTAACTACAAAAGACATTCAACATGAGTATAAAAGCGTGAGAGTATAGTCCTCGTGATTATCAGATGATTGCAGTAAAGTTATTTTAATAGGCAGGATTCAGTTACACGGCTTTGATCCTGAATGGACAAATGAAATTCAAGGCGTGTTTTTGTTGTGTTTTGGCAGTAATTTCTATGGATTACAGCACATAATTGATTAATAAAATTGTTATATGACTATTGAGTCTGTTTTGATAGGAAATGAAACTGTAGGTAGTTTCGCTCTCACAGTAATAAGTTCTACTTTCTCTCCACCTCCTTTCTTAAGTACTTTGGCTACTTGTGGCTGTAAAGAAGTGGACTATTGACTTTGTCCCACATTCCAACAATAGCTGTGATTTGGTTACATATTGATAAGGAGCTGTGATCCACAGTAAATGACCTGTTGCACCATTACCGTAAGCAATTTAAAATAAAGAATGAGTAACACATCCATCGACGTGACACGACTTCCGGTGAAATGAAAAGTCTACAATAAAAGTAAGACTGAGCCATGAAAGCTGTAGAAGTCACTGCGTCCAGCTTGTGTGAGCAATCCCTGTATAGTGTGGGCGTGTTTGGGTGTGTTAATGTGCTTTTTGATGTGTCAGTGAGTTTGAATGCCAAGAAGTGTTTCTGGGCAGGATGTGTGTGGATTGTAATGTGTGTTGTGTTGAGATTCGCCGGGGTGTTTGCCCTCAAGCGCTTAAAACTTCAATAATCTGTCCAGTTTTAAAGAATAAAGAAGAATAAGAGGGCTTTAGTACCAAACAACTGTCTTATTATAGCTCCAACTATTGTGAAAAGTGATCCCAAAGCAGGAGAGAGAAGCAGGTCACACTGGGAACCAGTATTATAGAACATATGTTGTAAGTTTTGAGTTAAAAGTTTGAACAATTTTATGTTCAATACAAACTGTACACACATACTGATGCCACCCCAGTCGCCAGGAAAAAATGTTGGCATTGGACGTTTCTGCAAACCGGGGGTACATTGAATGGTGACGTTTTTGCATTCGGTCAGAGCAAGTGATGTAGTTTAAAGAGCGAAAAGAGACACACCGGGCGGGAGGGAAGCAAGGCTTTCATCCAGGAGACCGCTGTTCATGTCCCGTGCGACACGTTACAATCAGACGTTCGTTGGTGTCCTGTGTTCACAACGTTCAGTGTCATTTTCACTGTATAATCATAGTAGTTTTAAGCCCAACCACGTTGTTTTTTCCTAACCCTAACCCAATTTTTCCTTCCAAAGAAATATCATTTTGGGAAACCGTAAATATAGAAAGTATTTCCTCTTGCCATCATCCTTCATGATCTGATAAGTCTGGAGCCTTTGGATCCTTACGGAAAATATTGCATACATGTACAAAAATGGGTAACGAGCTGAGGAAAATGGGAAATGTTGCTTTAGGAAATTAAGAAATTGATAAATAGTTAAATGGGTGCAGAGACCCCAAAATAAAATAAGGTTGTAAAGATAATAGAAGAGTAAAACAAGTAAAAGATCAAATACATTTTAATCTATTATATTTATGAGGTACAAATGAAGTCAGTAGCATCATCTTTGCACCTGTCATTGAGGAGTTGGTACCAATTTTACCGCAAGATCCCTCACTGGCTTCCCACCCACAAACCCTAATGTCCGGTCTGAAAGCCTTTTGTGGCGTTTTAAAATCAAAATGCGTGTGTGTAGGTGTGTATGGCTGTGTGCTAGTTGCATACTCACTGAGCACAAGTCATGAGCAGGATGGCGGTGCAGCTGATGACCGACAGGACCACGGCGATGATCACTAAGACCGTCTGCACCAACTCAGTGTTGGTGATCTGATCGGGCTGGGTTTTAATCGCCCCCAGAGACTGGATCTCACAGCGCTCCCCGTCGTAATCCTTCATGCATCTGCAGAGTGAAGAGTTAAGATGTGTCAGATAATGAACTAAAATATGTTTAAACTTGGTGCACACTTGTAAAATGGACTGAATTTAGTCAAAATGATCAATTTTAATTTTAATTTAGCCATGTAGTGATGTCATTTCTATTCGTACTTGTTGGAAAGTTCTGCAAAAATATATTCTGATGATTCAGTTTCAGGATGACAATTGAGCTCCTATTCACACATATGTAAACATATCAACACAGAGAGATTAACTGATGCTGTACTCACATACAGACTGGCTCCTGCAGGCCCTCTATGTACTTGCAGTAGCCGTGGATGCAGTAGCCCAGGTGGGTGGAGGTGCAGGGATCCTCCGTGGTGCTGAGAGTCGACGTGTATCCGTTAGTGATAGTGTGCTCGGGGATGATAGGAGTCGTGTTTTTGCTCTTGCTCTTGTTCCTCTTCTTGCCTTTGCCTTTCCTCTTCTTCTTCTCATCTCTACTGGGATGTAAATCTGCGGCAATACAAGAGACACTGCAGGTGAAACTGTGGCAAAGGTTTATGGCATCATTTGGAGTTTCTAGACTGAAGGTCCTGATAAAAGAATTTCAGATGCATTTTTAAGGCTCTTCCATATACACTCTAAACCAAAAAACTCAGATGTTATCATTTGTTTTTACTTCTGTGACAGTAAAACAACACGTCTTTTAACTAACGAGAAAGTAAAATTATGTACAGTATTTCAATTCAACATGTTTAATGACATCCTGAGAAGCTGCATACATCATTGACTTTTGTTCCATACTATTTAAAAACCAAATTAAGGAGGAAAGGTGAAGGGACCACCATTGGACCTTATATCGAAGAAAAAGAATATGTAGATAGTGAACGGCGGGAGACAAACAATTTTTCAATCCCGTTTGAATTGTGCCATGAATCACACATATGATGTTTGTCAATATAAAAGATAGTTTTGCAAGTAAAGAAGGTTGCAGTTTGTTGTAAAACTGTTGAAGTATCAGACCGTGAAAATCAGACCGTTTGTATTCTGAAGACGGCTGCAGTGAGTGACGTAGTATACTGAGCGACCGTGAATGAAAATATGTTGAATAAAAACGTTATTGAATAATGATTGGTATAATAAGAGAGAAAGTCCACAAACACCAGACTTTCCCCCAGGAGACCGGTGTTCGTGTCCCATGTAAAACTTCATCATCAACGTCATTTCTTTCGTTTTTTGTTTAGTTTTTAGAGTAATTTTAAGCCAAACCATGAAGTGTTTTTTACTAAACCTAACCAAGTTTTGTTGCCTGAACCTAACTAAGTAGTTTTTGTTTTGTTTTGTTTCCATTTACAACGTTAATCACGTGTTTAAAACTGTTTAAAAACTGCGACCGTAATCCGGGAGAAAATGTGTTTCCCTCAAAACGTATGTTTGAACCGTTGGGTTCAACAAACATATATTTACCAATCACAGATTTGGTTATTCTTTTAACATACATAATAGAACATGACATATGAGCTTCAACCCAAATAAACAAGCATTTGAAGCGGAATATAAAAAAAAAAAAATCAAGGTGAAGAAGAAAAGAGTTTTTGTTTTCGTACCGATAAGGCTGAAATTTCCGTTGTCTGCTCCCGAGACGTCCTCGTCTACTTCCAGCTCGTCATCGTCGCCCAGCAAACTCAGGAGGCCCTCGCCGGAGGCCGGACCCCCGGTCACTCCAGCTAGTTCACCGGAGAACGTGGCCTCGGATCCCAGGGCACCGACAGCACCGGAGACGACTGTAGAACCAACAGCACACAAAGAAAAAGACAACAATGAGATATGAAAATGATAAGGAGCAGTTAGGGTCAAAGTTTACATCATATGAGGCAGTTTAATGTGGGTTTATATGTCTACGCTACATAAAGAGATGAATTATCCAGAAGACATAAATAAAGACATTTCTTCTTCTTCTATAGTGACCAGGAACACAAGGTTGCTTAGTTACTTATTGTAATCTTGGCCCGTTTACATCTGACTCATCCATCACTTTTTAAAATATGGAGAGCTTGCAAATTAGACACTGTACTCTGAAATGAAACCAGTACAACCAGTCCACATCCAGGACCGTACTATACCTGAACGCATCGCTCATACCAGACAGGAACAGTGATGAATAAGACTCAACCAAAGGCTAATGAAGTATTTGAAATATGATGACCTTTTCACAGAGAGCTGCACAAATTAAAACACCTGAATATCTCTCTCCTGTCCTCACTTGCAGAGACATTTCTTCCTTCCTCCACTCCTCCTCCACCTCCTTCTCTCCTCTCCTCTCATACCATTTTACATTTCTCCTCTTTCCAGTTCATTGATTCACGCTCTCTGCACACAGAAAAATATACACAAGTACAAGTCCAGACTTACCGAAGCACAGGAGACAGGTGAGGACGAGAGGGTTCATATCCCAGGAAATGTTGTGTGTATGACAGTCCTGCTCTAATCTGTGTGTGCAAAGTGTGTGTTGGTGTTTCTCCCTTGCTGATAGAGATTGTGCTTTGCTCTCTTTACCTCCTGGGTGCAGCTTTTATAGACCAACGCCTGCCTCTCGACTCCAAGGAGAAAGAAGGGTGTGTGTGTGTGAGAGAGAGAGAGGGAGAGAGAGAGACCAATAGATGCATTATGTGTGTGTTTAAGTGTGTGTGTAATGATTAATCTGCCTCAGGCAACGCATTTTGCACCTCATGTTCTCATCCACGACGAGGCTCCTGTTGGGGAATAATTAGTGGGAACGAGACACAAAACAGTTTGATGTATTCTGACTTGTTTCTAGTCGCCATTAAAACCCACAGAAACATTTCGTTCCTGCTTCTTTAACTGTTATTGCTTCCCTCATGTCTCCCTCTCCGGTCACGAATTAAGCCATAATTACAGCGTCAGCCCAGTACTGACACACACCCTCACCAAAAAGTAGGATACTTCAACTTTAATTTATCATGTATACTTTATGTAGTAAATATACTAATATCAATGTACTAGTAGTGTACTAATTCAATACTTCTTGGGACTAAATTGGACCACTTTTTAGTTTATAAAAGTATACTTTTAAGTGTACTTTAAGTGTAAGAACAGTAAACTTTGAGTACACAACTAGTTTACATCCAAGTTGTGTTTTGTACTGCAACTATATTATGAACTATACTACAAGTGAACTTATAGGTATACTGTTAGTATACTTGTATATAATTGTAGCCCACTGTTTAGTTTATAAAAGTACACGGTATAAGCCAAGTAAGTATAACAGGTAAAATAGGTATAATAGGTATACTGTTAGTTTAATAGTTCTATACATGTAGCCCACTTTTTGGTTTATGAAAGTACACTTTAAAGTACTGTAGCGACCCTGCAGGACTAACATGAGACAGACACATGGGGAGTTCATGGGGGGAGATGTTAACCTAGTTAAGCTGGATAGGTCAGGTTCAGTAAGAGGGTAGGGGGCAGGGAGAGCAAGGGAGTGTGGGAGGAAGAGGAGGGGAGAAGAGGAGAGCGGGAGAGAGACGCCACGAACGTTACTGCCAGTTTATCAGATTTGCTAGTTTCGTTTGGCTACCAGCCTTTTGTTGTTTTGGGCACTCTTCCTCCCTGGTATGTAAGAGTAATAAATCCCGGTTCTCCGGTTAAAGTTCATCCACCTTGACTTCACCATAAGCGCTTTGAGTGGTCGGAAGACTAGAAAAGCGCTATATAAGTCCAAGTCCATTTACCATTTACCATTAACCTAGCTGGCCAGCCGTGCTACGGAGCCGCGAGCGCTACAGTACTCTCATTTTAATAGTTTTTAAACTGCAAGTATACTAGTATATACTTGTAGCCCACTTTTTTAGTGTATGAAAGTACACTTTAAAGTACTGTCAGTTTAATAGTTTATATACTGCAGGTATCATAACATTGTTACCAGGTGAAAACCTTGTCAGTTTTTCAAATACTGAAATTGTATAGCCATATTTTATTTTATTTTGGGGATTTCTCAGTGTGTAATGGTAGGAATTAATGAGTTTTAGGGGTTGAAAACATAAAAATCGACCCCAAAAAAATAACTTGGCAACAATAATACACACACAAACAAACACAAACTCAGAGACACAACTGCACTTTACTCGGTACAAAGAGCAATAGAAAGAAATTACATGACAATGAAGGATCATAAAATACGTTTGTGGTTCAGTATCAATGATGAGACGTAATCATGGACACTGTTTCGCTTTTTCACTGAGCGATAACTCATATATTTTTTAAGATAAATCATCTTTTAATTGTGTTTTTTAACAGTGAACAGCACGCAGAGTAACTTCCACTCTTAAAAACATGTTGTTTTATTTATATTTTTATTCAGTCGCCTGTTAAAGCACACCATGTCTGCTCTGCATTGTTCAACATGTGTCTGAAATAATTGTGTGTGTGTGTGTGTGTGTGTGTGTGTGTGTGTGGTTTGATTAAATGATGTTACTATTTCGGTACACAGTAACCAAGAGGAGACCTTAAGGCTTGGGTGGGGATGCTGCTCAGATGGGTGTGTTGGTTATGTTGTTGTGTCTGCACACAGACAGGCTCTCCCATCACCGGTGGAATCCAACAGAAACCTGCAAGGAATGCTGGGAACTTCTATATCTCATGCCTCGGGCCTCAACGACGACCAGAAGCTCCTGACGCGTTTTGTTTATAACGGCAGTGGAATTGAATTGTTTGGATTATGCGTAATGGCATTGGGGATGTGTGATATGAACTTGTGGAAAGTCTGACACAAGCCTGGAGAGAAGCCGCCCACTGTAAACACACCACTACACAGCTAACGGCATGAAGGAGGAAATCTCTCTGACACACAAATACAACCGTATCTATTTGGATAAAACTTTGAATCATGCATTGTCTCAAAACAGTTATAAGCTCAGTGGCTGTCAGGATTAAACTAACATTTCGCCATGTGTGTTTGCTCTCAGGACTTTTTGTGTTGATTGGCCTGATTTGTATCACCTGTCCCAGCTGGTATAAATGCCTTTCAGGTGACAGCTGAATTCAGGCAGTTTCCTGCCCGGTCGGCGCCCTTAGACGGCAAATGAATGACAGGGTAATTCGTAAGTTATTTTGCATGCAATAAGAACGACGTTCTTGCTTGTGGCGTGCCATTTGTACGCCATGTAGTCTGTATTGACTGCAATGTAAATACATCCATGTAAATATGCTACGCTCGGAGCCAGTGACGTAGAATAAAAAGTGAAAAAGGCCCAAAGTATTGTTGAGTTATTTTGAAGTTTGTGACATGTTTTAGGTACTTATGTTACGTTGTTCCCGTACGTATTTTACTTAGTTTACGTACTTATTTTAAGCCCAACTATGACGTTTTTCCTAAACCTAAGTGAGTGGTTTTGTTGCTCACGTTTGTGTGGCGTACAAATGACAAGCATAAAGGCAAAAATGCATGCTCATGACACGCGGAATGTCCATGTAATGTCGCGGTAGTTATACGCCTTCCTACGAGACCAGGTTGGTGGAAATACGTAATTAGAAAGATACACTCAAAAGTCGCGTAGATGACTTTCTCTCTCGCTGAAGCTACGATGCCTGTGTGTTCCGTACCGGGATGTACTCACACCAACAATCGACTAACTCTCTTTCGCAGCGCTGCAGCTCTTGAATGTCTTGACTTGAATGTCCGCACCAAATTTGCAAACGATGGAATAGTTGTTCCAGACATTTCCCTCAAAAGCATGAATATTATGTCAACCTCATGATGATGCTGGAGGAATCGTCAGGGGATCGTTAGGATTCCTCCTCTGGGAACCATGAATGTCTGTACAATATTTTATACCAATTCATGTAGAAGATGTTGAGATATTTCACTGGATAAGTTCAAACTTTGACCTCCTTGTAGCACTGGAGCAACAAAGTCATTAGTATTCATCCTCTGGGGATCATGAATGTCTGTATATCATGGTAATCCACCCGCTAGTTGTCGAGATATTTCAGTCTTGACCAAAGTAGTGCACCAACAAACCCACATTACAGTACCGCCCCTAGAAGCATGCTGCTAGCGTGGCTAACAAAACATCAGTGAAAATATAACATGAATCAGCCTTGAGCTGCAAAAACAAATACGTGGCACACGTGGAAATGTTTGTTGTCTTAAAAGATACACAACAAGGCTTCCACCAACCACATTACTCACTGCATGAGAATCCTACTATTATTTCCGCAATAATTAGGTAACAACAGATAGACAGAATGAACACAGTGTGGAGATTAGCGCCGCGCTTCCTGAATTTCGGATATGTTTATCCACGGCTTCTATATATAGAACCAACTGAGTGGGTGTGTTTGTGGATCTTTGTGTGTGTAAGTGCATGCTTATGTGTTTTAAAGTATGTCCTAAGTTAATGTTTATGTGTGATCACTGCTGTTCGTTAGCATAAAGCTGCTTCAGTCAGGTGTTAAAACTGGCTCATTGACTCTGGTTGAAGCACTAATGGTGTTATAGATTAACTGGACACCGGACACTGCATTCAGCAGGTCAGACGATGACTGCCATATACACACATGCCTCTCTCTTTGCATAATTTAAGTGTAGTGTGACCTTGCAATCAAATATGTTGTTATAATTGTAGTAAAAGAATTACAAAGTCCTTCGAAATCCTTTGCTGGAATTGCTTTTTACAAATCAGGTGAAAAAAAGAAGGGTAATAGCAAAACTGGTTTCATAAATCTCAACACTGAACAAGTTAATAAGTTGTTGATGCAGTTAAGTTTCATTAAAAGGGCCTGCCATGCTTTTTGTTTTGCAGAAAGTTTCTGTGCACCACTCACTATCACGAATGCACAGGAAACCAGCAGGTAAAGGACTCAATAGGGTTCAGGTAACAGTCTTTACTGGGCAAAAACAGTAAAGACGAACTGGCACAGACGAAGGGGAGCAAATACACAAGGGAGGAAGGTTGATTAAGGACAGGTGAGACTCATCAGGGCGGGGTAATCACACAGGCGGGAAACACACAAGGGCAGGAAGTGAAGCATCTGACATGAGAGACAAAGGTCACCATACCAAAATAAAACAGGAAATAACTGAAAGCTGGAAACAAGGAAAATATAACTTCAGGACTGGGATGTAACACTCCCATGTGACAGTAGAAGTGCAACAACACAACACACTCATACTTGTAATGTAATTGTATCCAGACTTATGGTGCCTTCAAATGTGGTCGTGTTTACTGTGTTCATGAGAAGAGTCCATATGAACGCCCCCCTCTTGTGGTATTCACGACCTCATAAGTAGAACGTTTCTGAAAGCTCCGAGTTCAGAACTTGTGACGTGTTTGTTGATGTTGTCAGAAATGGCGAAGGCCATGGAAGTTCATTTTTGGGTACATAAGTGAATATATTGTAATTTTAGTCGTATATTGTTTTTCTTCGTAATTTTATAATACGTCTGAGGAAAATGTTGATATTCCCAACTACCTCATCTTTTCCCTCTGTCATTATGCCTTTGCATTTCCTGCATTATGTCACCCACTTGCTAGCATGCTAAATCGTTAGCCTCTGTAGCTTCTAGACGTCGACAGTAACGTTAATATTGCCGTTGCTTAGCAGCGGTTTTCTCACAACAAGCATATCGTGTACACAACTTCCCATATTGTAAACACAAGTTCACGAGTTTCATTTGAAGGCACCATAAGGATCAGTAAAGCTGACTCTGCTGTCTGATCAGTAGGCTCCACAGACTCTTCCATCTATCCTGACATCTTCTCAAAAGTGTGAGACAATATTGAGTGTGCACAGGAATGTGTACGTGTTTGCACAGAACTTTGAAGGAAATATGTCTTTGAAGGAAATATGTTTTCTCAATGTTCCCAACTATCCAAATAAACACCTTGATCTCTGTTTTCTGTTATAATATTATAATTTACTTAGGATACACAAATTATAGTTGCTTTACTTCCCCACTGCTACCAGCATGTGCCAGTCTAAGTCAAAATGAAACAGGTTAGTTAGTGAATCAAATGTGCTGCTGATAAAAGGTTTCCTACCTGTGTTTTTAGCTACATGTTTGGAAGTTTTTAGAGGTCTATCTCACTGCAGCATTGTAGCAGGAGAAGCACAGGTGGAGCTGGTAACACTAACGATGGCTCTGGGCCTGTCAATCAAACACAGCTGTTACTCATCTAATTAATTACACCTGTGAAAAAGAGGCTTTAGAGGCTTTTAGGATACATGAAGCTCTTAATAAAGGAGCTACAGTTTAATATAATATTTGAACTGCATTTTGACGGTATTATTGTGGCAAAACACCTACACCTACTTTGTACAAATTCAAAAGAAAATTCACACGTTTGTCTGAAATCTGAAGTCCAGAAAAGATCTCCAGAGTTGAAAGTCAGAGTTTAAATGAAGGAGAACAAGCTGCAAATGGGTTGAAATGTATTTGCTTTAATTTATATTTCATTAAACATGTTTTCCTGGTACATGCACAGCTAATACTGCCATAGCAAAAAACAAATGTCATGTATAAACAAAAGAGAAGAAGAGATATTTTCTGATTGATCACATGGAAGAAAAATGTGAAAACTATAAAAAAGACTTTGGAGGAATGTGAAAACTCTCGGCTGTAGCCTTCAGACAACAATGTCAGATGAAGTGAGGCCAAACTCAATGAAACAGAAAAAGAAAAAAAAAATTCAAGTTAATTTTTGTAGCAGTAACAGAGCAAGATTCCAGTGTATACATTAATACTTTATAATAAATTATCAATATTAGTAAAAAAATAATAAAACACCAAACTGTTAGACTCAGTGGTCATTTTAATGACAATAATGTCTATTTTTAATATCTTAATATCATAGTTCCAAAAAGGCAAAAAAGCAACAATAAATACAAGCTAAACCAGAAGTGTTAGACATAAATTAAAAACTATAAAACAGTGTAGGACTGTATTATGGGAAGACAGACGGCAGCTAGATGTTAAGACTTTATTATCAATACGTTTTATTTAAAAGATGTGGAGAGATCTGCAACCTCACCGAACCTCAAAGATGATCTCTTTGAAACCTTGAAATCTCACGTTAACTGGTAACAGAGTCTAAAGTGAAGATACTACAGCGTAACTGCTTTGGTAATGATCATTGTAATGTCAGCTAAGCTTGTTACCTTACAAGTTTAAAAAGCACATGGTTAGATTTACCTCTTGTTTTACAGACGCAGGCCTAAATGTCTAAAAGCATGGTTCACTACTGTACAAGGGGTCAGAAATGTTTGACAGTCGCGTTACCCCCTAATATTTATATAAACTTTCACATTTCTCCATGAATTTTCCCATGACCCACCATCATTGTCACCCGCAGAAACTGTCTTTGTGTCTCTCACCCATTCATCTTTTCAAACATGAAACACGAGAACCTCTGCGGCCGCACACAAAGCTCTTTCTTGTTGAGCATTTTTAATCTCTTTGTGCCGATCTTCCCGCTTGATAAAATGATCCAAAGCCGTGTGACATCCAGTAAACCGGCCGTTGCTCATCAGGTAACGTCATGGTATGTTGAAATGTTCTTTTAGGAAACTGGGGAAATCCTGGTTTGGCGGCGGATGCTCTCTAAGCTGTCTGGACTCCTTTGTAACCCTGCCGCTTCGGCTGACGTGGGTATTTGTTTTTCTTATACCTGTAAAAGAAATAACACAGGACATCATTTAGAAAAGGTACTACTCTACCATTCTTAAAATATCACTGGGATGAACTGAAAGCTGAATGGTGGCCACCATGTTTAAATGTCCAAAGAAATGTCTTTGAGATAATAATCAGCGTCTGTGGTTCGACGTGTCTCAGCCTGAAACAGGATGTCGGGGCCGACTTTACGTCATAACACAAGGTACACCTGTTTTACATGATGAAAGGTGGCGACTGAGTCACCCTCAAAATCTACTTTAATTGCATGCCACAAAGAACAAAATGCATCAGCCAAAAAAGGAGAGTTTCATCTGATGAGATCAAAAATCTATCTTATTAAGTTATTAATGGAGTCCTAAAAGTGAAGAAGTTCCTAGTCTAGTTAGATTAACATTTTTCTGACATAAATCAACTTGCTTCAGGAAGAAAAATGTCACCTTCATAAAACCAGGTGATTTTTATTACAACAGGTAGAATTTATCTCACTGTGATGGCAAATTTTTTCACTTGGGACTCAACAATAGACATAAATTAGCCTACTTGGTAATATTTTTTACGGTGTGTTCAACATGTAAAATGTTAATCTACAAACAGCAATCAGTTAAATGTAGTCCAATAGAAGTACTATATTTTGCTCTCAAAAGTATAAAGTCACAGTATATGGAATTACTCAAGTACCTCAAAACTGTACTTAAACCTGCGATGGCCAGAAGGTGTGGGACAGGTTGTGTACGGTGGGTTTTTAGTTTTTTTTCACTGAAAACAGCTGCCTGCTGTGGCTGAAAAAGACGCTATGAACAAGGCCGCATTAAAGTACCATGGGCCTCAGGGGCTACGACCTTTTTCAAGCAGTAGCGCTTGTTTTTCCAACGAGCCTCGTGGGCCCTTTTACGTCGTTAGGCCCCGGTAAGCCCGCGCATTAAAACAGTGGTGGCTATGAGAGCCGTGAGAGTCAACCAAAACAGTAAAGTTGTGGGCCGGAAAATCAAAACAACGAGCTGAAAGAAGCTAAGCTCTGTAAAGCTGAGGGGAGCTACAGATTCAAGTGATAATTCTGTTAAGTTCATCACTTTGTGAGTACACGAGTACTTTCCACCACTGGTTATGATTGGGCGTTTTGCCGTATTCCGCTTATGGAAACACCATATCCTGTTTTGAGAAACCTGGCTATGCTAGCTGGAGAGCTCCAATAGAAACTGAGATACATGTAAACTCTTTATCCAGGATTCATTTCTGACATTTAAGGACTTTGTGGAGAAACAACAGAAGGAGTCAAAGGTGGCAACAAAGCTTAAATACAGGTATTATTAACAACAACACGTCACATCATTATCATACTATTATAAATAATAATAAGTCATTACTGTTGCACACACACATTCTTTGATTCTCAGACTAAAGCCTCACCATTTGCAGCAGAAGTACAGAACTCCGGCCAGACCTATAATCAGCAGAGTTACACAGAAGATGGTCACAATTATCTGCTCCTCTCCCATTGGCTGAACGACGAGCTCCATGTTGCTACACCTGGGGCCGTAGAAACCCTTCTCACACCTGCAACACAAGGAGAGACGAGTCACACATGATCACACCTTTAAAACTAACACACACACACACACACACACACACACACACACACACACACACACACACACACACACACACACACACACAGAGGGACAGGCTCGTACTTGCAGTGGTGCTCATTCATGTCCACCAGCAGCATGCACTGGCCACTGTTCAGGCAGTAGCTGTCATACGTGCTTTCGCAGTTCTGTGTCGATCGCTTCTCCACATGAGGGCGCTCTCCTCCATGTCCTGAAACTACAACAACAACAAGACGGCGGAAACCGTTTCACAGCATCATCCTCACCTTCATCTTCACCTTCAATAACATTTACACACAACACCTGACAGTTATTTATTACTTCAACTGTGTTTGCACTGTTGCATTTTATTTCTGCAGTAGTAAAAGCATCATCATTAGGATCTAACATCATTTAAATCACTAAATCTTTATCAATGTTAGCCCAGTTTTGTATATGCATCATTTGTGTTTGTTTTGATAATCATTTAAATCAAACATTTGATGGTTTTAGGTACTCAAATGTAAGAATTTGCAGCTTTTCTAAGTCTTACTTTACATTATTGTTAATTAAATGTTTTGGGGTTTCGGACTTTTGGTCAGACAAAGCAAAACATTTGATAATGTTGTGTGCACTAGGATATTGTGATGGGCATTTTGTCACTTTTTTCTGATGTTTTACAGACCAAAACATTTATATTAATCACAAAAATAGTTGGCAGATTAATCGATAATGAAAATAATCAATAGTTGCAGCCTAAATTTGTTCATTTTACTCTCATGTCATATTTAATTGTGGTGTATTTTATTAGATTTTTAATTCTATTAAATTGTAAAGCTGAAGTGTTTCATCTTTTTCCCCCATTGTAAAGCACTCTGACACTTTGTTTTGAAAGGTGCGGTAAAAAATAAAGTTTTAAAACAGGTGATTTTATACATTTAACATCCTTAGTGTTGATATATTTTTCATTGTTTTGTGTCTGAAATTCTGCACGTTGGATGTGAAATTAAAAAAAATGGCTGAGCTGAAATGAATTATTTTCATTATCGATTAATCTACCAACATTCTTTGTTTATAAAATGTGAATAATGTCCAGTAAACAGTAGGTGACGTCTTCATGTGTCTTGTTTCTTCTGACCAACAGACCATCAAAGCCTGAAGATATTAAATTTATCAATGGTAGAAAATAGAGAAAAGCAGCAAATCCTCATATTGGAGAATCTGATACCAGAAAAAGTTTGGTATTTTAACTTGAAAAGCGTCTCAAACAATCAAACAACTATCAAAGCTGTCGTTTCAAGACCAAAATGCAGATTGCAAGTGATTTTATCAAGAGAATAATACTGTAGAGATTGCTTGTCAAAATGCACTACAATACTTGGAATTATGTGTTTGTACCTATATTTCAAAGACATTTCTTATACTTGACAAATAACGTGATGTGTTGCAGTGGTCTGGATGAATATACCTGCAGATACAGATAGAGAGGAGCTGTCTGCCGTCTGCAGTCTGGAGGAGACGCTCTTGGTGAGAACATACGGCCAGAGCAGCAGGACACCTGTTGAACAGACAATATATGACTCATTAATTACACTAGAAACGGCTGGTGGGCGGTGCTTGGTATTTCCTCAAGAGATCTCAACATGGCTGCCGGGTCACACACTTTCTCATTTTACAGCTAAACAGTACACTACAAGATGTTTCTGAAAACATTTGAGGAGAGAAATAGGCATTACAGTAACAGATTATTGATTCATATTTGATCAGCGCTGCCTAGTTTGACCGTCTGATCGGAGTTTGCGAGTGATTGACAGCTGCTCAGAGAAGGCAAGACTCTAGCTCGGCTCTGATTGGTTGCTTTCCTCCGGTCTGTGAAATCTTGCAGATGCCGTTAGGAGCACCGGAGGACACAGAGGCACATGATTTTTTTCGGATTACCTGTCTCATGCACTACTGTCAGGATATAGTGACCGTGTTATAAAAATAACTTTTTTAAATTATATTTGCTCCAAATTACCCGCTGCAGCTTTAAACGCCTTTTAGACATTAACATACCTTTTTCACATTTGATTTTTGACGTCACATGTGACATGTGTTCTTATTCAAGATGAGGAGAAACCCTAAATTCATAACTTAAAAGTGTTTTCCCACATGTACACTTTAACTTGTCATTACAAATGACTGTATTTGTTGTTTATAAAACCTTAATTTAACATTTAGACAAGGAACTTTACAGCCGCAAATGTCATTTTCACACGACAAGCTCATTTATTTTACAGATTTACAATGAAAAATGACATGTGCTTTGCATTTGTAACATGTTATTGTACATGAGCAAGGGGATCGTTATCTTCATCATTTAGTCCACAACACCCCAAATTGATTTATGTTAGTTGACTGTGTTTAGATAAGATACGACCACAGTAGAGGAGAAGAACTTTTTTTGGCAAGGACGCTGCCAAACTTTGCCAACTAGGTCGTGATGTGGTGTGACTCGTGTTGCTAAGCCCCAACATGCCTGTACTGGCCCGCACAACCGTATAATACGCTGCATTTTGCAGACGCCCACATTCCTGAAGGCACATGAAGCTGAATGCAAGATGAGTCTGGTTATGACTGGTTATGAATCTGGTTCTACTCGATATATAAACGCCTGGCCATCGCGCCCTCTCTCCGGGTTTCTGTCTGTTGTTATGGCTGCAGAGATATTTTCCTCTGTGAGAGGACTCGGACTGGTTGTTGGGTGTTCCTCACGAGTACATAGTTCACATGAGCTGGAGGTATTGACGAAACAACTTTTTTATTACTAATTAATAACTGTCCAATCGAGCCATTTATACCATTAGTCTGACATAATTCAGATATAATCAGTCTGACTCACTCGCCAATGTGATACCGATACCCACCTTACCTCATTGCATTTACGGTCATTTGGATGAGAACACAATAACAAGGAAATGTGACTCTTTGACTTTGACACTGAACCGTTTAATAAACATATACTGTATAAATCTAGAGTAAAGGCGAAGCATACTTTATGTGACCTCCTTAATCAAGAACAATAAAAGGAGGGAAGGTTATCAGTGCAGGCGAACACCTATCATGATGGATAACCGTTTAATAACTACAACTCATGTGTGCCTAACAGTGAAAATAAACAAAGAGAAGAATAAAAGTGGCGGTTTGTGGTTTATTTAAGGCGATATTTTGCACGGCAATATTGTATCGATACACAGATGTCAAGTATCGATCTTTTATTATATAAACTATTAACGTCTTAACAATCGGACGACTGGAAGGTATTCTGTCTTTCAGAGGTTGTAGCGGACTCAGTCTTAAAGATAGACTGAAGATACTGGTATAAACCAGAAAATCTAAGGTGGCCGACGTGAAAACGTGAAAACACAAATGGCCCTATCTCGAGCCAGTGTTTTGGTTTGCCCCTTCTGGGCTACCATAGAAACATGGCGGCCGGCTCTGTGAGGTCGTGTCTAGATGGGAGCCCGCAGATTACGAAATCTGATCTGAGATCTGCAAAAACTTGATAAAACTCTCGCGAGACTTGCTGTCCAACGACCTATCCTAACCTTAACTACTCAAGGTCAATGCCTAACGCAGTGGTTCCCACAACCTTTTCTGCAGGGCCCAACCTTTTGTAGATAAAAAATATCACCCTGCCTCTTTCCTTCTGCCAGCAGAGAGAGGGACAGAGAGAGAGCAGAGGGTGGAGGGAGTGGGGACACCTGTAGATTCGGCGTTTTTTCACATTAAACTCTGTGAAATTACAGTTGAGTTTGACCAAAGCACACTTGGTGATTGTTGGAAAGAGTAACGACGACGGTTTGGGTGAGTTTTATTTTGCTTCTGTCCAGTTTGAATGAAGTGTTTTACACTGCTCTGCTACGTACAGCTGATCTCAACATAAACAAAAATACACGTGGATGATGGCGCAAGCTGCACGGAGAGGGGGGGCAATCGTACTCAGGCAGCTTAGCAGAGGTCTGCGCTCTCCGAGTGCCATTCTAGTTAATATTATTTTCCATTTCTGCCAATAGATCCCCCTAATTGTTACACACTGTTCATTTAAAACTAGCTCCACCTCCACCAGCTACAACAGTACAACTGCTTATCAGTATCTAACAATGTTATATATAATATACTGTACATGAGTCACAGGGGAATTTTTTTCTGCAGAACGAATACTTTTACTTTTGATGTACATTTTGCAGATAATACCTCTGTACTGAAGTAGGATTTTAAATGCAGGTGCTTTTACCTGTAATGGAGTATTTTAGATTGTAGTATTTAGTACTTTTATGTAAGTAAAGGATCTGAGTACTTTCTCCACCGCTGGGTACTCATCAGTTTATATAAGCTACAATGTTTTATGGCTGGTTATAGATAAGAATGAACTTGAACAATAAGGTAATGACAGATTTAATCAGACCGCATGTGCATGTTCCCTCAAATAATAAATTTATTCACGGTTTAATTGCCAGCATCTTTGAGCATCTTCCAGCATCCCTCAGGCTCTGAGCTCAGTATGTGCGTCAGCTCGTTAACACAGGTATGTGATCAAGTCCAACTCCAAAAACTTCCACTCTGATTTATCAAATTACCTCTAACTGAATAAACATGCCTCATATCTGGTGATAACTGATCAGATCTTTTACTGAGGAAACTCTAATGTAAAATACTCATAAAGCAAAATGTACTTAATGTATATGATTTAACAGTAAAACTACTCATTTCACATTTGAGTTCAATTGATGTGGTTTTAATTAGCAGCTGATCCAGATTAAATACTGCTGAATTCAAACTGTTGCTGTATCTCCTAAATTAAGTTATTTCCATGCTTTAAGTCCACATAAAGGATTTGATGTATCAGGTAAGAAATTATGACACTCTGGAGATATTAATCTGACATTAGCTGCATTTTACAGTGGTGGAAGAACTATTAACATCTTTTTTATTAACGTAAAAATACTCCGATACAATCCTGCATCGATAATATCACATTAGTAGCAGTAGCACTACTTTAAGCACTTCCTACTTAAAGTATCAAAAGTAAAAAGTACTCATTACACAGCAGGATGGACCCTGTTAGTATGTTATATTACATTAGTGGGTTATTATTTATTAGTATTTTAATATAACTGGTTGAGGTAACTTTAAATACTTTAATACACAGTTGGATATTTTAATTAATTAATTAATTAATTAATTAATTAATTAATTTTAATAAATTGTAGGTCTTGATCTTCTAAGTAACTGCTGTCAATAAAATGTAGCATAAAAAGAACAATATTTCCCTCTGAAATGATGAAAATACTCCAGATATTATGTAATATGATAACAATGACAGGACCATTATACTACTTTAAATAGATGTTAGTGATACTACTTAAGTACTTTTACTTAGGTACATTTTTAGGTACATTCTTCCACCACACTGGAAGCTGCAAAAAAAAAAGAAGTAATTAGCAGTCAGATTTTAATGTAGTGGAGTAAAATACAGTTGAGTAAAAGTATTCCTTTACTCCAGTAAAAGTAGCAGTACCACAATTGAAAAATACTCCAATACAAGTAAAAGTCCTGCATTCAAAATATCACTTATAGGCCAAAGTAAAAGTACACAAGTACAACCAGCTAAATAACGTAGCCTACTTATAGTAAAGTATAAAAAATAAATGTACCACCAGCTAAATAAAGTTAAAATATTTTTCAAAAAATGTCCCCTGTGAGTTTTATTAGACATTATTGGATTATCAATATTACTGCATTAATGTGTAAGTAGAGTTTTACTGTTATAGTTTGTCAAGATGGAGCTATTTTAGTACTTCACATACTGCTGGGTACTGGGTAATACTTCATATACTGTTGGTACTGCACTGTTAAGAATTTCCCAGTAAATAACAGTAAAGAACTGATGGCAGCAGGGTTGCCTTTATGTTACTGTAAAATTAACATTATTATACTGTCGCTGAAATGTACAGCTTTGTTCTGTTAATGAAAAATACAGTTTGAACTGTTTTTTTTAATTAATTTCATATTATTTTACAGTTTAAAGATACATTATATAACTGTTTTTCACCTTTCTTTTACATTATCAAACTGATTTGTTTTAATGCACTATTTAGGTTGTATTTTTTACATACATTTTAATAAACATTATTTTTTGCTTAGATGAATAGACTTAGCAGATTACAGACATAGGAATAGTCACACTAAATACAAATTAAAGGCACTTGTTAGGAGAAAGGCTATAATAGACTTGTTGACACTTTTTCCCAAAATGTCTGTCTCTAGCTGGCTACAAGCACAGAATGCAAACCATAACAACATGTGAGGGAAGAACAATAAAGCTAATTCACTGATTTTACAATCATGCACAATGAACAAGCCTCACATGTGCAGATCAGGTCCCAGAATTAAAAAAAATACTGCATGAAACTGTTACTGATGATACTTTAGACAGCTGATCAGCAGTAAAGTGATGTTTTTTAAGAATGCATTATAGTAATTTAACAGGTTTTCTTTTGTATTAACAGTAAAGCACTGTTTTTAGCAATAACAGGTTAATACTGTTGAAATCCTGCTGTAAATTAACAGCAATTGTTTACAGTGTGGGGACTACTTCACATACTGTTGGGTACTGGATAATACTTAATATAGTGCTGGGTATAACACTGCTTTGTAGGCCGATTTTATGTTTTGTAAAATCTTTAGAGTACAATAGCCTATTTCGATCTGAAGTGGAGTAAAAGTATAAAGTAACATAACATGTAAATACTCCAGTAAAGTCAAATCAGTGGATTTCATTTCCTCATTAGTTGCATTTAGAGTTGTTTGTAGTTCCCATGTCATGTTTCTGACCTGATCTTTGCTCTTTAAACTGCACACCTGAACCCTGTCAGCCCTGATCCTCATGATCCTCCCGTCAAATCTCTGTCAAACAGAAGCGTGAACTAACATAAGAAACATAAAAAACGTACCGATTAGTGAGAGGAGAGCTGAAGCTTTGCTGGTCCCCATTTCAGAGTCGACAGGTCGCTGACAGACAGCAGGTAGAAGAACAAACCTCAAAGTCTTCTGGATCAGAGACTTTTAGCTGTCAAAAATAACTATCAGATAGAGAAAAGAAGGCAGGCTATTCCTCTCTTGGCACTGCAGACCAAATGCGACCCAACCAGTCTTGCAGCTTGTCTGGGTCTGGGTGTGGTGAGAGACTCCTCTAATTTACACTATTTCACACTTCAAACGTCCAAATATCAAGTCAGACCTCAAACGCACCGTTTTACTGGTAAAGAAAGAGGAGGAGGTGCTTCTGTCATCTCTAAGTTTACGAGGAACTTTACTCATATTTCTGTCACTATGACCAAGAAAGTGGATCATATCAGTCCAGTTCTGAGGTCTCTACACTGGCTCCCTGTCTCCCAGGGAATTGATTTCAAAATACTCCTGCTGGTTTACAAAGCACTAAATGGTTTAGGGCCAGAACACATTTCTGATCTTCTGCTATGTTCTGAACCATCCAGACCTCTCAGGTCATCTGGATCAGGTCTGCTTAGTGTCCCCAGAGTCAGAACTAAACATGCAGAAGAAGCAGCGTTCAGTTTTTATGCACCAAATATCTGGAACAAGCTCCCAGAAACCTGCAGGACCAACTCCAACTCTGAGTTCTTTTAAATCAAAGCTTCAAACTTTCCTGTTTGCTGCTGCTGCCTTTTATTAAACCAGATAATGATCTTATATACTGCACTAGAGCTTTTATAACTGTTTTAATTATGTCTTAATGTTCTTTTGCACTTTGTCGCAATGTTATTGAATGTTTATGTAAAGCACTTTGAATTGCCCTGTTGCTGAAATGTGCTCTACAAATAAAGCTGCCTTGCCTTGCCCTGCCTATTTAGTACTATAACAGATAATGACAGTGGTGGAAGGAGTATTCAGATCCTTTTATTAAGAAAATGAATGTAAAAATACTCCATTATGGTGAATTAGCCTAATGTGGGACATTTTTTGCATTTCAGAATTCAATACATTAAATCCAAACCCAGTACCACTCTGAAATCCCCATGATGTGTCCTAATCAAACTAAAAAAAAAGAAAGAAAAGAAATGCAGATATCACACTCATAAAAGAAATGGTAGACATATTAGTACTCTTAGTGCCAAGTTATCTAGGAAAAATCTTTATTTTCTAATGTGAGAAAGTCATGTTCGAAATGTGGGACACTGAAAAGTCTGTTAAAAGGCCTAAATCACCTTAATTAATGTAGGAAACACTCGAGGCTAAATGTGCAATCCCATGTTCAGTCGTTTTACCACGTACAATGTTATTGCTGTTATAAAAAACTAGGCTTATGTGTGGATGTTACATGGAGAATCGAACAACATCAAACGATTAGACTATAAATAATGATAAATAAATACATAATGAATAAAGGCTATTCTAGTTTTGAAGCATTAAGGCATATTAGAAAGAAATTAAATATCAATAGTTTTATTGACTTATTTGTTTGAGGAAGACCTACACCCACTGGCGGTTAGGTGTCCCTCATTAGGCAGTGTCCCGCTTTACGGCAACTCACATACAAGTAAAAGTCCTTCATTCAAAATCCTAAAAATATTTTTTTTTTAAATAAAAGTTGTCAGAGTTGTATTTTTACATATTATATTAAAGGGTTAATATTACTGATGCATACTTTATATTATGTTGGGTAGTAACCTGTAACAATATTTTCATAAAGAAGCATTAAATCAAAAAAACTTAGTACAACTTACCTGAGTGCAGTATTGAATAAATGTATTGAAGTACTACACCACTGCAGACAGATGTGGTTAAAGCTTACTGTAGAGTACGCTATAGGATGGAGGGATTTTGATTATTATTTTATAACGTAAAGTAAGAATATTATATATTAGGGCTGTAAAAGTTAATACGATAATAACACATTAACTTTTGATTTAACACCACTAATTTCAGTTTTAAAGATACTGGTATCATATGAAACGAGAAAACCTAATGAATCCATTTGTACCAACCATGTCATATAGGTTGTCCCGAAGGAGGCTAAATAACGCTCCAAACTTTAAATTTTGGTGAGGAAAAACTGTCATGGCCATTTTCAAAGGGGTCCCTTGACCTCTGACCTCAAGATATGTGAATGTAAATGGGCTCTATGGGTACCCACGAGTCTCCCCTTTACAGAAATGCCCACTTTATGATAATCACATGCAGTTTGGGGCAAGTCATAGTCAAGTCAGCACACTGACACACTGACAGCTGTTGTTGCCTGTTGGGCTGCAGCTTGCCATGTTATGATTTGAGCATATGTTTTATGTTAAATGCAGTACCTGTGAGGGTTTCTGGACAATATTTGTAATTGTTTTGTGTTGTTAATTGATTTCCAATAGTAAATATATACATACATTTGCATAAAGCAGCATATTTGCCCACTCCCATGTTGACAAGAGTAAAGAGTAGTTAAATAATCTCCCCTTAAGGTACATTTTGAACAGATACAAAATTTGCAATTAATTTGCCATTAATCGCAATTTAATATTTTAATCAATTGACAGCCCTATTATATATATATTTAATAACTCTTTATTGTAAAAAAAAAACACACTGGACTTGCCACTCCACTATTTTATATTCCAAAATGGTAACTACAGTATTTCCTGACAAAACAAAAAACGCTTGTTGACCCTACCAATAATTAGTAAGTTAATAATGATGTGTTTGTGTGTGTTTATTCACCTTTTACCCACAGAAATTTCAGCAACACATACATTTTTTTTTATAAGTTTATTACAAAATTTAAAATAAATCGAACACTTCGAACAATAAGTTAATTGCTATATTACAATAAATAGTCATAGTTGTTCTCCCTCATTCTTTAAATTACAATTTAAATTAATATCTGACAGAGTTAAACATAAATAGACAGTAGTTTAGTCTTTCCTTGCTTGTTTGAATGGTGTCAAACCTAAAAGTGGTCATCTTTATGCACATCAAAAGTCCATAAATAAAAACATACAGTCTCTTAATGGCTTAGTAAATTGTTTCCAATGCTGTGGATTGTACAGTATGATGAAATGTTATGGTAGAAATGGTGGTGACGATGATGATGATGATGAACAGGTGAGTTGTAGAAGGTCACACTGACTGGGACGGTGCAGATTTCATTAGCTTCGCTGATTTATTAAAACTGAAAACAAATGAATTAGAATTAGAACTTATTCTTGGCAACAATTCAATACATATAATACTATATTTGTGCCCATATTCCTTCATGCAAGTACTGCAGATACTCACATCTTATAGGCACAGCAGGAGAAGATCATCACCAGGAAAATGAAGAGCATGGCGACCCCAAACCAGAAGGCAATGAGGTACTCTATCTGAGGCGCGTAAGATGTGCGAGCAACGATGAAGAGGCAGCGTTCCCCGTCATACATCGACGTGCAGCTGCAGACAACACAGACAAATATGTGTGAGTGCATTCCAAAGCTGAACACGAACCAACATGTGCATGTGAATAAGAAGCTACTCATCATAACTAAAACATATTCAGTATGCACAGGGATCCTCTAGGCTATAGGTTTGAACGTGAGGTTACACTTCTTACATGCAAAAAGGTTTGTCGTTGTCTTGGGGGTACATGCACGTTCCACCGTTTGCACAGTAGTTTTCATGTTCACTTCTGCATGGTTTTTGTTGTGAGAGCAGAACCCGAGGTTCCTCCATACTGCCTGCAGACAGAGAGAGAGAGAGAGAGAGAGAGAGAGAAAGAGAGAAAGAGAGAGAGAGAGAGAGAGAGAGAGAGAGAGAGAGAAAAAAGCTTCAATTATCAACTTTTAACACAAATGTATGGAGGCACATTTGTGCCACTAATTAATCAACTGTCAACTGTCCAACCTGCTTCGCATCGGGGTCAGAGTCCAAGATCAGAATTGCGCCCATAGCAACAGTCTGTTATAGCAACGGTCTGTTTTACATAGCAACAGTCTGTTATACATAGCAACGGTCTGTTAACGGTCTGTTATACATAGCAACGGTCAGTTAACGGTCTGTTATACATAGCAACGGTCAGTTATACATAGCAACGGTCTGCTATAAAGAAATAACAGACCGTAGAACGCCGTAATTGACCAATCGGAATCGAGTATTACACGAGCAAAGACGTGTAATAATATATATTTTTTTAAATCAAAATTGAATGAACATAAAGTGAAAACTTGACATTATTCTGAAAAACATGAATCTTAAATCTTGAGTGCATAAGTTAACAATCTGTGTTCACGAGATGAAAAAAATATATAATTTTTTTGTACTTTTGGACTCCGTAAACATCAGCTAAATCAGTGTTAAAACACAACTGACACAAGAATCAGACTCCATTGAAGACACTTACTGTTGTTGAGCTGTGTAGTCACAGATGAGTTTAACAGAGCAGGTGTCTCTGTGGTCTGCAGGTTGTTACTAATCATTGCAGATTGTGCTGATGTGGTCAGGAGAAGCAGCGCTGCCACCGCTGAGAGGAGGGCTGGTATACATGGAGAGAAATTACAGAAAATATGAATTCACTGGTGAAAACTGCCTGCAATCTGGTACAACATTATTCATTTTTCTACTTTTATGGAAAGGGCTACATCACCAGAACACTACATTTCAATAGTATTGCTATAATCATGAAATATTAAAGCACTTTTCAACTTCAACAAACTACAACTAATTTCAAATATGACTTGACAGAATAAAGTAGAAACTTACCGTTCGCCAGGTGTTTCTGTCTTTGTGTAAACATCTTGTCTTCTGTCGCTGTGATGTCTGATGTTCTCAGTTCAACTCCTTCGTTGATGTGTGATTATAAGCAGGTTTGTGCGGTGTTTATATACTGAGCTCCCAACAACTGAAAATGCCAATCAATGAACCGAAGAATTTTTTTTTTTTAAATGGAGAGGCATTTCCTCTTTGTACATGCAGAGGCAAAGCATGAAAGGCTTGATGATGCTGGTGGGTGCGTGTGTTTGCCCTGAAGTGCTTTAAATGTGGTTTATTCCTCGGAAGTCTATGAACCCACGCAGTCGCTTGGCAGATTGATAGTGTCACTCAAAACTGCCTCGTTTGCAGTTTTGAGAGGTTGTTTCACTGACAAAGAAACCTCAATTTCTTCTTTCTTTTGAATACAAAATGTTTTTCCAAGAATTGCAGAGAGGAAGTAGTGATAAGAAAGAAAGAAACGTAGAGGACCGATGCTTTAAACATGAAGTGAAAAGTGAAAACTAGATTGGAAGCAAAAGTTGGGACATCCACTGAAAACCAGAGGAATTCGCCTCCAGTTATTTGGCAATCTCTCATTTTATTGAAATCTCACAAAGGAGTCCTTTCTAAAAGGGTTTAAGAGCTGCAATTACTGCTTTATTAACAGAGAATAAATCATCTGCCCATGTTTTATAGATCAGCCATACGCCTTTAATAAGAATAACTTTTGTTATTTGCCTTTATTGTTTTGTTCTCTAAGTAACTTGCAATAGATCAGAACAATAGATCTACTCAACTATAACTAACCACGGGCTAATGTGCTAAGCATGGCAGACAATATCATAAATGCTTACTAAGTGCATTGGCGGGGTCTCTCTGAGGAATTAAGTGTCATGCTGGAGAAGGACACTCCACAACCTGGCAACCCAAAAGTTGTTTCTTAAAGGAACGTGTGTAGGATTTAGCGACATCTAGCAGTGAGGTTGCAGATTGAAACATCTCCCGTGTGCCAAGCGTGTAGGAGAGCTACGGTGGTCGACGTAAAAACGCGAATGACCCTATCTAGAACCAGTTGTTGTAAGAGTAGCGTAGGTCATTATGTTATTGACTCCGGCCCATGCACGAAAAGTAAACACAGTGGTTTGTCCGTTCTGGGCTACTGTAGAAACATGGCGGCCGGCTCCCTATGTGCATATAAACGGCTCATTCTAAGCTAATGAAAACACGACGACTCTTATCAGGTGATTAAACACTAAAGAAAACACACTTATTAATATTATATTCCATTTCTACCAATAGATCCCCCTAAATGTTATACACTGTTGCATTAATTCTCATAACTAATATATAAAGCATTACTAAAGTATTTATAAGCATTACTAAAAAGCATTAATTATGTATGTGTATAAACCCTTACTCTTTCCTTTCAAAAATAATAATCTGAATTATTTTCACTTTTCATTTGGTGATTTCAACATCTGATGTCAACGAGGTTTTTAACAGGAAGAACTGTGTGATGCATGAAAATGGTTTATGTGGAATAAACTAAAGAGGAAACAGTTCTTTTAATACCTCATGACCTCAATGTCCATGGTTTGACTCCAGCTGACGACCTTTGTTGCATCTCATACCTCTCTCTCTCTCTCTCTCTCTCTCTCTCTCTCGCTCTCTCTCTCTCTCTCGCTCTCTCTCTCTCTCTCTCTCTCTCTCTCTCTCGCTCTCTCTCTCTCTCTCGCTCTCTCGCTCTCTCTCTCTCTCTACAGGGTCGACTGTCCAATAAAAGGCAAAATGACAAAATAAGTCATCTGTAAATCAGAAAAAAAAGACGGATATTGTAGTACTGGTACAGCATTGTTTTTCATTTAATATTCCTTTTCCAGTGAATCTGGAATGTTAAAAAATGAACCAAAAACAACTTCAGTAGAAAAAATATTAATCTAAACTCTTAAAAAGTGAACTCTGAAATAAATAACTTAAATAAATAAATAAAATATAAATAAAATATAAACAAAGTACGTATCAAGTAAGTTTCCCAGCAGGTATGGAGTCTTGAGCTTGTGGATGTTTAAATCAAAGTATGTTGGATGTTTGGTAAAGTGTGTGTAAACCTAAATGAACTGATGTATGTGTGTATGCGTGTGTTTGCATATATATATATATTGGATTTATATAGCGCTTTATATTAATCTCAAAGACGCTTACACTGTTTGTGCTGTATATCATTCAATAAAACAAATGTGTGTGTGTTTAATGCATCAGTGCGTTTCTGGCAGCGGTCACAGTGTTCTTCATCAGCATGGCGACGGTCATCGGACCCACGCCACCGGGAACGGGTGTGATGAAACCGGCCTTCTCCATCACTCCTACACAAATTAACATGAAATTAAGTTATGCTTTTATACCAAGAACCAGAGCTAAGACTGACCTTTACATTACATACAGTAAACTGAGCCGTTTCTCAGGAATCCTGTTTTTATCTGAAACCTTTGAAGTGATTATCAATCTAATTAGCATTCCTGTGGTGAGCGTGGATGTCTTCACACGCATAAAAAGTGATGCAAGGTTGCCAAAGTGTAATATTGGTAACCTTACAGTTTTTCTCAATTGTTTACACACAAATACTGGTACTTGACACACAATGACCACAACATGTAACTCATGCACCAACCCCCTGAACCAATTCTGCTAAACTACAAGCACAATTCCTGCTTTACACTCAAATTGCAGTTTTAAAACACACTTTTTTCAAAACACTACACACAATTCTCTGCATTTGGCACAATTTTCATGAAGAAAATCTCGTTTTCACAAGGAACACACTGTCATTCAAAATTCTAAAGTCAATTGCCCTACTATGCACACTGACTCATCACATGGGCAAACACCTGTCACACAGTGTTACAATTAGCAATCAGAGCTTTAGAATAAAAGGGCAAACATTGCTTGTGATGTGGATGAGGTGCTGTGGCCAGACCGAAACAGAAGAGAGGATGCAGCATAGTTTGTTTTTACTGTAACTGTATACAGTAAATTCTTCTGTTGTTTTGTATGTAGACCACTGTATGTGCAACTTTGTGTTGGTTGGGATGTACACTGTGTACATTGTTTTTGTGGGGAAAATAAAATATATTTGTTACCGTGTATTTGTGTGTTCTGAGTATAAAAACAATATTCAAAAATATTTTACAACACACTTATGTATGTACTGTCTGTAGTAAGTGTAACACTGAACAAAAAAAAGGCCTAAGTCATTATGATGAATGGAGAAGAAGTGTTTTCCATTCATCATAGTGTTTTACATTGAGCACATCAGTGTTCAACTGGTTCTTATAAATGTCTATTCATATGATGGTGTGTGTGTGTCATTTGAAAACAAAATACCATTTTGAGAAGAAATAACATTGTTTTGAATGTAAAGTTTCATTTTGCAGGAGAATTGAGGGGTTTTGCCCATTGTGTGTGTGTTTTTTGATTTGTGTGTAGAGTTCTGAGAGTATGAGGCATGCTTTCAGAAAATGTGTGTAAACAATCGAGAAAAACTGTAAGTAGGCGTTCGTAAAAACAATTTGTTTAATTTTCTGAAGAAATTTGTGATGAACTTTTTTGATTATTTACCCTCAAAGTCCACATCACCGATGAGCCGGAGTTTCCCCGTGTTCGGGTCCTGGATGCGGTTTATGCCCACGTCGATGACGGCTGCGCCCTCTTTCACCATATCAGCTGTGATCAGCTTGGGAACACCTACAGTACGCACAGGAACCACGGAGGGGTTTACAGTTCATCATTTTAAGAGTTTCATTTATTGTTCCAAGAAAAAAACATGTATCTCTATTACACCATTACATGGAGACGAGTACTTCAGCTGCAGTACAGCAACCCGTGGGTTAAAGGAACAGTGTGGGGATCTATTGGCAGAAATGGAATATAATATTCATAACTATGTTTTCATTAGTGTATAATCACCTGAAACTAACAATGTATCTACATAGGGAGCGGGTCCGCCATGTTTCTAGAGAGGGTCTTTCACATTTTTAAGTTACCTGAAGGCCACCGTAGTTCTCCGACACGCTTATGAAAATGCATTAACGCGAGCCGCAGACTGCAAAACCGTGGTACCGCAAGCCGTCGTCTGACTGCCGTTGCTCCTAAAGTAGTGTTATTATGGTAAGGATGGCCTCTGAGCGAGGCGAACGGTTTTGCACTCGGCGGCAGTTGGTTGCAATCTGCAACCACACCACCAGATGCTGCCAAATCCTACACACTGTACCTTTAATCTGCCTGGGGGCCCCAAAATAAGATGCTGGGCTCCTACTAACCCCTCATTCCTCCCCGTCTCTGTGCAATATTACTCCTGGAAAACTACCTGTGGTAATCTGATTAAAAACAAATTAATTTAATATGCACCACCTTGTGAGCAATATATTATATGATATAATTTTGATCTTAAAACTAGATTTTGACACAGTGCTCCTCTTCAAGACAGGACCCAACCTCTGCCCCTTACCATGCCTGTTGATATTGAGCTTTTTGGACACTGAGCAGTACGTCATTTCTGCTTGTCATCTCCTTTTAATCACACATTCTTGTGCACAAATTACCACTTCACCTTGGAATTCAGCCGAGCAGAATAAGACGACACCTCAGCTGACTGTCTACAGGAATATTTAAGTGTTGTGTACTGTATATATGTTGATAACCACTTGAAGACTCTGCCAGAAAGCTGTCAATTTAAATTCCTCAGACTGCAATTATAGCTATATAATGGGAATACGTCTGAGTTAAATAACAAATAAGTACCAGCTATAGAAAATACTCCTATAGCACACAGACATCAGAGGAACTCATTGACACGCTAACCCCAGACTACTGTATAATCCTCAACAGAACAGTAAACCCAGATGCGTAATAATCCCATGTGACATGGAAACAGTTTTTGACAGTTGAACAGTGACAGTCTGGAGTTCAGTCAATCATGCAATGTAAATGCACTTGTGTATTGTCAACTGTCAACCCTGACAGTTGGATGAAAAGAAAATGAAGTGCCCTTCCCAGAGAGCTGCCTTTAGTCATCAGGAAACATCCTATTTATAAAGGAAGTGAAACAGGGCACCCCCTAAGGCACACACAGTTACTAAAGAGAGTCTTTCGACAGATACTGCGGCCCTGGGCTGATTGATCGTCTCACATTCCAGCTGCCACACATCACTATTGTTCTCCAGGAAAGCTGTAATCCACAGTCGGAGCAGAAGAACAAGTAAATATGCTGAAACTTCCTTGTTAATTATTTTGACGCCATCCCTTCATGTAAGGGCTCGTAAGCACTTTCACAATGTGTCCTCCTGGTTGCGTTAACAGGCCCCGGAATTCCCTCTGTGGCACTTCCAACATAATGAAACAGCATCTGACACTGGTGTAAGGAGTGTTCACTCGAGGCTGGTAATACCACGAAAAACACAATCACTTCCTTTGGAGTGAAATGTGTTTAATTTGTAATGCTAAATTGTAGTTAATGGAATAATGAATGGAAGTATGGTCCTTTAAGGCAGTGGTTCCCTACCTTTTTTCTTAAGAAACCCCTGTTCTATCATTGAGTAAACAAAAATGTTATGGATGTTTCATATTATATTCAATGCATAACAATAACACTACAGAACAACTGATAAACTGTACATTTAACCCAAATAGTGAACGCAAGAACTGCAGGAAGTTTGTGTAAAATGATTAAACAATTTTGATGAATTTTAAGCAGATTATTTCATGTGAATATTGCATCTGAGATGTGTTTCCTGTTTTTTCAGGAACTTTTAATACAATTCTTTGTCTGTTTTATGTTTTTTCTTTATTTTTTAACAATCCTTCATACTTAATAGGCTTCTTTTTTTTGACAGATTCAGTGTTTTCGTCTCCCTGATGCTTGGCCATTGTTCTATCAGCTCGTTGGTTGTTTTAACTGAGTACTGTTCTAATGCAGGACGAGACAGCAGAGAGGGTAGGCTCTGTCAACACCGTGCCCTTATCCTGTTATATCTTAAATAATAATCCATTAAATCCATCCCAAACTGTATATATTTCTTTTTAAAAGTTGTCTTACACCCCTTAAAATCAAGGAGGCCTGGCGGCCCCCAGTGAAGCTTTGGTGACCCCTGATGGGGGTAAACCAGTGCTTTAAGGGAAAACAACAACAGTGGTTGCACTCACATTATTAGTTAATACAGTTATTTGAAAGTGAAAAAAAAAGATGAACGATAAAGTTTTTACTAAGACAAAATGTCCATTCGATTTTTACATTACATGGTTCATCTTTGACTTGATGTCTTTATTGTAGTTGCGCTTATAATAAAACAGGTTATTATAACGGACATTGCTGGGCTACCTGTAGTCCACAGACTGTCGCACTGCAACTTTATGTGAAAATGAGAGAAATTAGTTTTTGTCTAATTGAACTTCATTGATTCCATTCAAATTTGGCTTGAAATGGCCACATTTGAACAGATATAGCCTGTTAAACAGATGCACCTTTGACATAAAAGAAATTGTGAGTCATTGAGAAATAAACCGCAGAATAACTGAAAAATAATTGTTGGTTGCAGCCCTAAAGCTGACTGATATGTTGTGAAACCCTACGCACGATTTTGTATTATTAAAGGCAGGGTCAGTTACCTTGAGAAACTAGCTAGACACTAGATTTTATTATAATTATCCAACCGAAAAACCCAGCCCAGTGTTGACAACTCTTTTCAGGCCTCCCTCCAAAACCACTCCCCCAAAATTGTCATTATGAACGTAAACATGGCGTGAACATGGCTATTGTTAGTACTCAGAGCTGTGAAGACTCCGTTGACGCGCAATAAGACAGCCACAGATAGCTGATTTTTTTATTTTTTTTGTCAGAGCATTTGATTTATTGATTGCTGTCGGGGTGTAATGAATGAATTTAAACTAATATAACAAAAAGTGTTTCTAAAATCTTTACCAACCCTACCTTTAATCAATTAGAAAGACTCTTCTCTGTATCAGATATGTCACTTTGGTGATCACTCCTTAGACAGTAAATGAACAGACAGGGAAGTGTGTTTTATTGGTGTCTGGGGTGTAATTACCTGCAGCTGCTATAATGATGTCAGCCAGGCTGGTTAGCTCCTTCAACTGCTCCTTCGGTGTACATCTGTGGGCGATGGTCACTGTGGCATCACCTGAGAGGGAACAGACATTTCTGCCATGATTAAATTTCACATCTGCTTAAAACTGTGAAGAATTATAAATAAAACACTTAACAGATCTTTGTGGAACAAGTGTCTCTTTTGGAACTACGTACTATTGAAGCAACAGTCCGTCTGAAACCAGCAGACAGTGACGGTTATCCTGACTAACAATGACATGTGTTTTAGGGTTTCCTGAGGCGTGCTTACAATAAAGACCAGTGAAACTTATTACACATTTATGAGATATAACATCCACCTTCGGCGGGGAATAGGAGAGGCACTTTATCACACAAGTGAGTCAGGACCGTCGCCATGTACCTGAAGATCATTACGATTTTCTAAACCTCACAAACTCCAGTTTATAAAACAGCTGCCATGTTTAAATTATCAGCTGCTATTTTATTTACTGCCATTCATTAAAGTACCAGGAGAAAGTAGTCATTTCGTTCAAATAAAATGCTGAAATGAAATGAAGATGAGGTAACATTTAAACCTTTAAGAACCTGTTGATGAATATTACATGTGGACTTGAAGCCTGTACATTTTTATCATTTATGCATTATGCGATTTGTCAGTTTTCACAATTGAGGGCAAGAAAGTTAAAGTAACACTTCATTTTACAGGTCCGCAAATTTCATGGTAATTAGGTGATAATTAGCCAGTAACCTATTTGAAATTTCTTTGAAATTACTGCCAAATTATCCCAATATTTACCTCAAAGTTTATAGAAAATTTCTTTATTATAAACATTATTTCATAATTATATGCTAAAATAGCATATAATGGTTAAAATAGGACCCTTAGGCTTGAGAAGCTGCTGTGCACTGCTCTTCATCGGAGGTGGAAAACCAAAACTAATAGAAGACTGGTAGCTAATGTCATGATTCAGGGAGTTTTTTAAGAAATTTCAAATAACTTATTTTCTAATTATTATCTATTAACCAGCAGACATGGAAATAAAGCATATCAATTACCTTTGTATTCTTTTCCTGGAAATGTATTAAATAAATAACCACCTATTTGGGCTCTAGAAGAATACAATTATTAAGTAATGTTTATAATAGTCATTTTTTTTTATCAATTTTGAGGTAATTTGGCAGTAATTGCAAAGAAATTTCAAGTAGGTTACTTGCTAATTATCACCTAATTACCATGTAAAATCAAGTGTTACCAAAGTTAATTAAAAAGTTTTTATTTGTTTTATTTTATTTATCTGTCTGGCTCACAGCTCAGGGAGAAACAGGGATTGATTGATCACACTGCGCGTTCACTCCGCAGTACATAGTCTGAAAAACATGCCACAGTATATAAAAAATAAATAAATGAGTTTTTACATGCTTGGAAAAGTAGAAGCAATCAGCTTTCACTCAGGGTGTGTAGTGCTGCGAGCGGTACAACATTCACCTCCATTTTATTGAGTTTCAGAGGAGGATATCTCAATTACAGTAGCATTTTTATCATTATCTTGTTTATGATATTGACTCATAAATGACAGTTGGTGGTGGGGTGATGACTTTTAGTCCGTAATGACACAATGAGGAAGAGCAGCATTAGTAATCTTCATGTAAAACATGATGATGACGTCCTGCGTAGTCACAACTGAGCTGTGACCAGGATTACAGGTGTGGGGCGGGAGAGGAAGAGAGGAGTATCGCACCGGGAGGATCTCTAGAAAGATAAGAGTGAGAGGGAAGGAGAGGCAAGTCACAGCAGGACGCATACCTCATTTGACGTGTATGTACGTGTGTGTACGTGTGTACGTGTGTGTGTGTGTGTGTGTGTACGTGTGTGTGTGTGTGTGTGTGTGTGTGTGTGTGTGTGTGTGTAAGATAGAGAAAGAAAAAAAGAAGAACACTGACCCCAAAATGAAAATTAACTCATTAAAACTCCATAAAAGTTCATACAAAAGTATTTTTTCCTTCAATATACAGTACTGAAGTTTAGCAGTGTATTTGCCACAGTTACAGCAGGTGTTTATTTTTAGCTTCATCAGCTTTGTGACCTCGTCGTTGGGTGTGTCGATGCACATTCAGTTAGCCTTGTCCTTCGAGGAATAGTAGAGCGTAACAGCATTAGTTTCCAACATGCACAAAATTCTACTTCAGTGGCATAATGTGATATAAAATGCAGATAAGATTGAAATCTGTGGGGCTTTGTTAAGAATGCAGGTTCAACATCTTTAAAGATGTTATCTGGGTTATATGTTGACATGCTTTCACTTGCTGGTTTTCAATAAAATGCCTTATGGAAGGTCTGAGTAAAAACATGTCCATCAGATAGTATCTAAGTAAACTTGGTGTGTTGACAACAGGCTGTGCAAATAATATTCAAACCTGAAGGTATGTAGCTTCAAAGGGACCCTGGATACTGGATGTGTACAAGCTTATTAGATTAAACAGTGCAAATCAAAGGTTTAAAGAAAAAAACTCAATAGAAAGTGTTTTTTTTTTGTTTTTATGACAGATAAGTTCCTTTAAATCCTAAAATATAAATGTAGTGTCGTCTGACCAAACATCGACAATTTGTATGTCCACAAGAAGAAGCAAGCTTGACTCAAATGAAACACGTCTTCAAGGTAAGTTTTAACTGTTTACTTAAAGATAGGGTCGACGATGTTGGAAAGCTAGCACAATTTGAAAGTAGCATCGCCTCCTGAGCTCCATCTAAACATCTTTCTGATAACTGACTCATCAAAATGCGACTGACGTAATTTATATATCTACGGGAGCGCTACAAATTAATAAGAAAACATATGCAGTTCCTAAATAAGAAAAATAACATTTACATTCTTCAAAATATATTCGTTTATGCTTCTTAAGATATGGCTCTTACATATCCTGCCCCTAATTGGCTCGGTGGGAAGCACACCAATCACTAAACTTGATTCAAAGCTCGACTCAATTTAACACAATAAGGTATCCTGTTGGCCCACCAGTCTTTGATACATTACAAAAGTATGACCACAAAATCCTCAGTTCACTTCCAAACCTTCAATAGAATAGATTTAAAAACATCCAGGAGGACGACAGGTTGTGCGAAGTACGCACGTTAAGAGACGTTGAAAATGAATCAAATTTTCTTTTGTATTGTCCATACTGTGATGAGTTAAGAACTTCTATTTTAAATGAAATGTTCAAAATCCAGATGGTGCTCAGATAATGACAAAATGGAACGGCTATTTAATTTGAATGCTTTTAAGTTGGCTACTTTTGTTTCTCAAGCTTGGAAAAAACGTCAGGATGGTTTATTTGTTTAGTATTATTTTTAATTTATGCTGCTATTCTGGTTTCTGCGTTTGTCTTTTCTTTATTTTCTAAATAATGGTGTATTATAAGCCTGTTCGGGCTGTGCATATTATTTATGCATGACACAAAAAAAATCCAAACAGGGACTCATACTGTAAACACAGAGAGGTGCAGCAATAAGTCCTAAAACCCAGAAATGCATTTTAGCACTTCTGGTTCCCTCGTCTGGAAGTCAATGGGTTTTTTATTTGAGTGGGTGGCTGTAGCCTTCTATTTAATGAACAGGATAAGAATAAAGGCTTGGTTCAAAGCATTCTTTTACAACAACTTCAAACAATCTTCCCTGGCAGCTGAAAACAGCAGTTATTAAACAGAATATTACACATTATGGTTGCATGCAGCTGCTGCTTAGTTTTTTACACCTTTGTGATGCTCTGACTTGTAATAGTGTTCTACTTTGACAGGTCAAACATATCCTGTTGCTTCATCTAGCAAATTCCACACAATAGCTTTCCAAATCCTCTCCCTTCTTCCTACACCCTTATAAGGACCGTTGATCCGTCTGCCAAAAGTCTCAACCTGTTAGTACTCTCCGTTCTCCGTCCCTGGTTTTTTCCTCTTGGAACGGCTCCGGCAGGACGTGCATCAGCAGTTATTGTTTGATTAGAAAGTGGAGGAGTCATTAAAGCCTTTGTTTAATGGTCACATTCTGATGATCAAATATCTTTCAGGGAAAGCCAAGATGGTGCAATATAATTTGCATATAAAGAAAAACAATAAAATCCTATTACAATGCTGACACACCTGCAAAGACACACACACTTACCTCCTGGGCGTTCATGCCTGCGATCGGTGTGCATCAACATCGCGATGGGCATTCCAACGTTTTTGGAGCGTCCAGCGACCAGCACATTCTTCCCCACCGTCTCAATACCTGCACAAACACATCATACAGAATAAATGATGCTTTACTGACTGCACTGCTCACCTGAAAATAAAGGAGAACTTGATTGGCAAAATCATTTGATAAACACAACTTTAACAAAGACATCAGAGAGAGAGCCCGGGGCGGCGTTTCAACTTTGACTGATCAAACAGGCGTGTTGGAGGGAAGTTATTCTGCCGGCTGCACCACAGCCTGGCACCACGATGTCGCGCCTGAGACATTTACTACATCTATTGTCAGCAAAGTCTTTAAAGTGATTAATAGTGGGAGGACAGGTATGCATATATTATATATGTAGACCGATATTTCAGTTTGATGATGTTGTGTTTCGTGTCAACTGACAAACACACAGCTACAAAAAATAAGAATGTATGAATGAAATTTGATCATCTATGTGGATTTTCAGCTCAGTTCTTTATGTTTTGTATGAATCCTGTGTGTTCTCTGTCTGTATTGTAGCTCAGATTCCCCAATCGACATGCTCAAACATTTTTAAACCACTGTGCATGACTAAATAAAGGCCTTTCTCCTCTCTCTACCTGAATGAATGTTACCAGCTTCATCTTTAAGAGCACCTTAAAGGAGCAGCGTGTAGGATCTGGCGGTATCTAGTGGTGAGGTTGCAGATTACAACAAACTGAAGCCTCTCTCGAGTGCCAAGCGTGTAGAACTACGGGGGTCGACTCGAAAACATGAATGGTTCATTTGGTTTGTCCGTTCTGAGCTACTGTAGAAACACGGCGGACTCCGTGAAGAGGATCCGCTCCCTATGTAGATATAAACGGCTCATTCTAAGATAACAAAATACAATGATTCTTATTTTCAGTTGATTAAACACTAAAGAAAACATACTTATTGATATTATATTCCATTTCTGCCAGTAGATCCCCCGAAATGTTACACAGTGGTCCTTTAAGGTTATTTGGAGTTCTGAAGTTTAAATTGATTTGAGCATGTTTATTGAGGAAGCTGAGATATAATACTGTAAAATGCAATACAATACAATACAAATAATTCATGAAAAACATAATGATGTAAATTAATCAATAAAATCCCCATAGATGAAAACATTTCATAGACTCTTTGTTTCCATCTCAACTTGACAGTCAACTATCTCTATTCCTCCATGCCCCAAAAAGCCCAGTAGTGTGTGTGAGAGACAGAAAAACCTTCATCCTCTCGTCCTCAACACTTAAAAGGGTCAGCAGAAAGCATCCTAAGCAGCTTCAACACTGTCTGAATTGCAGAAATTTGCTGATAGATAATAGCTGATAATGAAAACAGCCACCAGGGTCTCTCATAGAGTAGAGGGCTCTTATCATTAATACCATCATGATCATCATAAAAATCCAAAAAGGCCTCCAATATTGTCAAGGACCGGCCCCACGCTCTCACAGACTCTTCGTCCCTGATTTCTGGACAAATCAGATTTTGATTGAAGCTTGATTTCTGCTTCTACATGAACAACAACGCCCTCTACCTGGTCTGATGAGTAAAGCAACAAATAAGTTACTTCTCATGGCATTATCATATTATAATTGTGTGACAAATATTCAATTCAATTAAATTTATTGTTATATAGTGTCAAATCATAACAGAAGTTAAAGGGCTACATAGCCTGTTAGTAGCTTAGATGAAGAAATCATTGAAGTCAAGTTGTGGAGGGAAAAGCAGTCTAAATATATATCAGGTTTTACAGCTGTTTCTAAGGTTCCTAAGTTCGGGATAAATCGAACCAGAAAGAGGTTAGGAGATGATTAATTTAGTCTTGAATAGTTATATCCTAATAGTTAGGATTTGAATAATTTCTTAATTCTTGAAAGACCTCTCCAACACTACATTTTCAAGTTCTTAATTGCCTGCATATTTACATCTTTACTTGGTCAAGAAGATGACTGAGTGGTCCAGAGCAATTAGATCTGAAGTTCAGATGGGAAAAATTATAGTTAGGCGCCATCTAGTGGGTCAGCTATGGAAAGACAGGAGCATGTACCCGCTCCTCGGTTTGCCTCCAGAGTTGACTTTTAAAAATATTGTGAAGATCAAAAATGTGCTGTCGTTTGATAAGTAGAATATGGACACAACATGAGTTGCTGAGTGAAATTACTCCAACATGGCTGACAATACAGCTAGCACATTAGGTGGAAAGTAATTTACTGTAAATGTGCATTTATTAAGTAATATCAAAATTGAGGTTGCACTAAATATGACCTTGATATCGAACTTCATTCAATTCAATTAGAATAGATCTTTAACACTTCCTACAAGTTTAAAAAAAAAAAAATACAAACGCCATGAAACAAGCATTAAAAATCTGTCCTGAGTAATGGAGCTGAAGAGGATTTATTGGCTTACCTGCTCGTTTGATGATCTCCCAGACGGCTGCAGGTGTAGCAGGCACCATGGATCTCTGGTCCAGACACAGCTTACCGATATTCACAATATGGAAGCCGTCCACATCCTTCTCTGGAGCGATGGCATTACACACTGCTCGCTCATTGATGTGCTCTAAAGGAGGAGAGGGAGTAGGACAGATATTCAGTGATATTACACATAATAACGCTCTCTGATTTCATGTGTTTTTTATGTTCCATTTTAAATCCTTAATGTTAATGTAGTGAATACTCATGTGCCGTCATCTTTGTTTACCTTTTTTTCTTTAACATGTTTAATGTCACAAAGCTATAAATTGTGGGTAATTTCCTCAGACAAAGTCTACAGAAATGTGGAGTTACGGAAAGGGCCTTTGACTTGTCAAAGTAGGAAAAGCACAGGTGTAAATAATGGAACCAATGATGACTGAATTCCATTTAGCTGCTTTGATTTCAGGTTTATGGTATTGTGGATGCTGGCCCACTGTCGCCAAGCATATTGTGTACACAACTTCCCATGTTGTAAACATGAGCTCACGAGTTTCATTTGAGGGCACCATAGGACCAGTCAAATGTCTTCTGTGAGAAAGGCCTATCAGGGTAAATTCTAGAAGATACTTCACTCATGCAATCAAACTTCATCAGTGTTTACAAGTCAAGTTAAACTAGAATTACCGCCTCGCGGTTGTATGCCTCCGCCAACCAGTCAAGTTGCAGTTTACATCCATATCATGTCCAAAATGTCATCGCTTCATCATTTTATCCTATCAGACATGTGTGTGAAATTGTCATAATTAGCATATGAATTCTTGAGTTATGGCCAAAAACGTGTTTTGTGAGGTCACAGTGACCTTTGACAACCAAAATGTAATCAGTTCATCCAGAGTCCAAGTGGATGTTTGTGCCAAATTTGAAGAAATTCCCTCCAGGCGTTCCTGACCGGATAGACGGACTGACAGATGTAGAGATAACCCAAAAACACTGTCGCCGGCGCTGAGGCATAACAATCAAGTCTAATAAATCTAAGTTAATTTAAGTTTTACTATAATGGAAATGTACTTATGGCCACCTTAGTTCAATTTTCATATAGCTTCCACATTCCTTTTTCATTAGGAAAGAACTATATAGATGCAAATTCAACTGTACAGAGCGGCTCATTTGTTTAACTTTGATGTCAGTGTGGAAAACTTGTGTGCAGCTGTGGCGCCCGTGTTTACCAGGAAGTGGCAGCTGCACCAACAGGCCGCTGACCCTCCAGTCACGATTCATCTTGTCAATCAGCTCCAGCAGCTCCTCCTGGGAGACCGAGCTGGGCCGCACCACTGTGTCACTGGAAATACCTGGAGAGCACACAAACATCACACACACACCATGTTGAAAATGTAGCTATGTGCATGTCAGTTTGCAGTTGTGTGACTTTGAACATTACATTGGTTTTGCTTGTGAAAAGTGTGTTTATCCATGTGTATCTATATATTAATGCATACCTAAAACTGTGAGATGCACTAGGTAGATCTATGTCATGTTTGTTGATCTGCATGAAACACATTATGCATATAATTCATGAATGCATGCAATGCTCATACCCAGGATGCTGGCTGCCCGGGTCTTGTTCTTGACATAGGTACGACTGGCCGGGTCGTCCCCCACTAAGACCACTCCTAGGTGGGGTCTCATGTTGCCCTGAGCGACTAGCTCTTCCACATCACGCTGGATTTCTCTGTGGAGCTGACGAGCCAACTCTGTCCCCGAAATCACCACAGCGGCGTGCCTGGAGAGGTAAACCGTAAAGACATGAATGAATGCACACATACAGCACACACCACATCACAAGTTGCAAAACAGAAGTAAAATTCTAAAATATATCTAACACCTTATTCCAAATAAAGCTGAACCGGTTTCATGGTTAATCAGTTTGTAATTTAATCAGCAAAAATAGTGATAATCGATTAATCAAAGTCATTTTGCTTTGCATTGCACTGCGTTGTGTTACGTTGCGTTGCGGTGCGGTGCGGTGCGGTGCGGTGCGTTGCGGTGCGGTCCATTGCGGTCCGGTGCGGTGTGGTGCGATGCGATGCGGTGCACTCAGGTGCGGTGCGGTGCGTTGCTGTGCGATGCGGTGCTGTGCGATGCGGTGCTGTGCGGTGCGTTGGGTTTCGTTGGGTTGCGTTGTGTTGTCGTGCGGTGCAATGTGGTGCGGTGCACGAATAGCAGACAAGATGAGTGACAGTTGGAAACGAAGCAGTACGTAAAATTATGATATTCTGGAAATTATAAGGTTTAGTATAATTATATTGAATAATTTAAGTGATATATGTGCACACATACTAATCATAGGTCAAAACAGCTAAAGCTAAATTTGGCTGAATTATAAAAGGCAGAAGTGGTAAAACGAAGAGCCGTTTGGGAGCCGAAAGAGCCGGCTCTTCTTGGTGAGCTGAGCCAAATGATCCTGCTCACTAAAAAGAGCCTGAACTCCCATCACTAACAGTAATATGGTTTTATCAGACCTCTAATAACTACTCCCTCAGCTAAAGGTCTGTCCGGTAATCCTGCCTTCTCTACCGTGAACGGTGAAACCTGCTGTCAATCACCCTCCTCTTCCTCACGTGACGGTGCACACGCCTTCACCGGGTGCTGAAGCAGCTCATCCCATCAGCTTCATCCTCTCTGCAAACTAACACCGGACATTAAAGCAATAAAATTGTTTTAATAACCGGGTTGTTGTTTACCTCGTCACCGACTGGTGAAGATGTCTCCTCTGACTCTCGCATTTTCTGTGCATCCGCAGTTTGTCCCGGCAGCAGTGATGGTGAACCGTTAACGGGCTGCAGATCCTGAAGGAGGAGCGAAGCGGTGAAACAGAGGCCGCCATGTTTGTGTGTGCGTGTGTACGTCATGCGTGCGTGAGAGGGAGATGAGGGGGGGGCTGTGATAGACATTATAGAGCTGATGAGTGATTGGCTGCACCAAACATACTGCACATACTCACCATACTGCACATACTGTTGTTCATGAGGACGAGAGTTTGTAGTTGATTATTTACTATTCATTATGCTAATTAGGTGAATTAGAATTCATTCATGAATATAGAGCTGCAGTGAGTACACAGCTGTTGCAGCAAACAGACCTCATTTAAGCAGTGTTGGAAAAATAACAAATAAGCTGTTTGGTTAATCCTGCTGTGTCCATCTGTGCAGGTGATAAATGTACCATTTTGTGTGGGAAAGACAGGAAGATGACACCTTGGATTTTTCTGGATGGAGCATCCAAACGTGGAATGATGCCACAGGCAGGCCCCGCTGTCAGGCAGGGGCAAAGGGTACAGCTGTCCCCGGGCCCAATGCCAGGGGGCCCAGGGCCAGGGGGGACCCATTCAAAGGTCTATGGTTGACCCTTAAATGGGATCAAGAACAACACTTTACTTACTGACCTATATCACTGACAGTCAAAGTTAAATATATTATGATAAATAAATATATTGGTATCATTAAAACACCTTTCACCTTAATCATCTCATACCCCCACAGGACACAGGTTTGTCACAGTGTCAGTATGAAAAAAACTGTCAACGTTTAAAGAAGTAATTTTACATTTTTGGGTAATATGCTTATTTGCTTTCTTGTTTAGTTAGATGCAGAGATCCCAGTTATCTATCAGTTTAACATAAACAGAGGGAAACATCTAGCCTGGCTCAGTCCAAGGGTAACAAAATCCACCAAACAATATATCTAAAGCTCACTGATTAAGCTCAGGAAGTCAAGTCCAGCCAAGAAATAGTCTGGCACATAACCCCCAGTAAAACCACACATTTTAATTAAACAATCAAGATATAGTGTGCTACTTAAGTATTCATTTACGCATATAACAAACTTAAAAGATTTGTTTTGCTAGATCATATTTGATAAAATTCTGCAGCTTGTATTGGAGGATTTTGTGCATACTGTAGTATTTATCAGGGGTTCTCAAACTACTTGGGCCCAGGGACCTCTTACAGGGGAGAACATTTTCCAAAGACCATCTCTTAATCGTAACACCGATTAACTTTAGGCTTACTTACATTTGTACTCTTAGACGCAATTGAAACTGTTTGTATTATAAAACTTTTAAACCCAAATACTTCAGACATGTTTCATAGTGATAAACAGAAACACATTTTAATTTGAATCATGTTAATATCACTTATATTCTTTTAAACATTTTATTTAAATTGCATTTGGACTCGACTCGACAACTTTTATAGCCTACATTTCAAGTCCAAGTCAAGAAAATGAGCTTTAGTAAACCTGGCATAGTGCTAATAAATCTAGACATTAATAATTACCAGTCTAAAGCTGACTTTCAATAAGTGCTTCAGCTTAAAAAATAATAATAGCAATAATAATAATAACTTATTACTGTGTCACAATCATAACAGAGTCTCTAGTGGACCAAAGCTAACATATACAGTATATGCTTGTTTTATTGGTGCAAATGGTCCCCATCTGTAGATATGCACTTTTTAATGATACAGCACAATTTTATAATTTATAGCAAATTATTCCACGGATCCCCTGACAGAGAGCCACAGGCCCCACTTTGAGAATCACTAGTATATATTATATCAATTACAGTATGTTTTCATCGCTGCAGATTAAATCCAAGTGTATTCATATAGATATTGGAGTAGAGGAAGTGATAACCAGTAATCAGTGTCACAGCTTCGCCCTGTTTTGCCACAAGATGGCAGCAAAGATTTGGGGGGGTATATTTAAAATGCTTGAAATTTAAGAAGAGGAAACAAGCATCAGGTGTCTACTCAGAATATATTGTACAAATCACATTTATGTTAAATATCTGACAGAATGTTGATTGTATGAATGAAGGCAAAAAGGACCAGAATGGCCCAGAGCTTGCTGGTTTAACCAGAACGATTAAGATGATAGGGGCAGAGTAAACAATATGGGCACAGACACGTCACTTACATAAGCCTGTCTCCCACAAATTACATTCATATGCAACTAAGTGAAAGGTGATGGGTGGGTGCACAAAGCACATGACTTTGACAATTGGGACTGTCTGGAATTGATGTTGTGTTTCATATCGGTGTTTACTCTTTCAATATCTAATCAAGACCACAAATCCTTTCTCTGTCCTGAAACAGGTGTTAGTTGTCTAAACATAAACAGAAAAGCCTAAAAGTGAATATTGTTGTCAGTGTTTACTGTTCAGTGTTAACTATTTGTCATTGATAAATGTTACCTGGGTGGAAAAATAGGTTTTGCAGCATAGATACAAAAGAAAAATCACACATGAAATTCATAATTTCAATGTAAACTTTAACAATGAACTAACCTACAGTGGTACCTGTGGTCACATGTGAAGTAACATTTTACATAAATGTCTGTAAACCACATTTACCTACAAAATATATGAATTCATCACATATGAAATGCTGTTTTACATTTAATAACCCACATTTATTTTACATGGGAATTCAGTTATTTCACACAATATTTCAGATTTTACATGTGAAATATCTGAAAATCTGCTGTGCCTGTGTCTGTATCATGTTAATTTACCATAAGTGAAATGTCAGAAAATGGCTTTATATTGTTATATATATACTGTATAAATTGGCAGTTTTGTGAACTAACAAACTAACATGTACCAGCTATATTTATCAGTGTCAGCGAGATATGTACAGACCATAACACTATGGTAACTGTTCAAGCAAAGAAAGTAGGTTAAGTAATTGGATTCCAGCTTATTGATGTTTAAAAGTTCAAGAAAAGACAGTTAAGAACATTTGTACAAAGAAAAGAACACTTAAATGCATCATACACAACTGATGACGTTCGGGACAAAAAACACCTGTAAAAACACGCATAAATCACTCAATCATTCTGAATCATGACGTGAAAGGAAGCTGGTTTTACGAAGCCATAAAGATTATATCACAAATAGAATAAAGGTTTGTTTGAGTGGTGGGAGTGTATTCAGAAAATGTGGTAAACACCGCACCCAGCCAGGCTTGCCCAGACACGAGACTAATACAGAATGTACTCATTGTCCCGTGTGACAAAAGCTAAGCTGGCGTTTACTTAACTGATGGCTTTTGCATACTGTTTGCCAATCCATAGGTTCATTTATGACTGTCACTGAGAGAGCAGAGTGACATGCACACGACCTGCAGAATAAACAACAAGATATGACATTTTTTTGATCCACAGACTGTACAGTAAACAGTGCAGCTGCCAACCGGAACTCAACGTGGTATGACAAGACTCCAGGAAAGCAGGAACAAAGAGGATCAATTTCCTGTAACTGTGATGAAACTGTGATATTTGTAGTGTGACTGTTAAAAAGCAGACGGTACATCTGAGGAGCAAGATGTTGATCCCTCAGGGTTTGGTTGACAAGTGCTGCTGTGACAAAAAAGAGTTGCGTTCACAAGCTTCAGAACAGGGTTGTTACGCCTGAACAAAGAAAATAAATTGCTAAATTGGATCATTGAATGTTAAAAAATGGGAGGACGACTTTGGTGAGAAGATAATACAACCTCCATATACATCAGACACAGTTTAATCCAATTTAAAGTATTTCACAAGCTGCATTTTTCTAGAAGTAGTCTTTAAATAATTCATCTTTACTCAGAATTTGATCCAACATGTCATCGGTGTTACCGAGCCCCAGCAATCCTTATTTTGGTCTTCAGTCTTGTTCAAGTTTGAGCCAATTCTGGGATAAGTATTTTGAAACCATTTGGATCATAGACCCAGAAAGCAAGTTGGGCGAGTTTTTTGGTGTAATGATTTAAATCTCTCTTAAGCCTAGGCTTAAGCTGCCGCCTCCTCCTTGCCTTTAGCAAGACGTCTCATTCTATGTGATTGTTAATCTAGTCCTCCTCCTGTACATACAGTAGCTGCTGGGTGGAATATAACTACATTTACTTAAGTACATAAGTATAAGTTTGAGGTACTTGTACTTTACTTGGATATATCCATTTCAAGCTACTTTCTTAAAGCTTTAGTTACTAGTGACTTTGCAGTTCTAGATTATTAATTCAAAATACGAATCAACTAATAAGTTATGATAAAGTAATTAAAATTATCTCCACCTTTACCAGCTGCAACATTAAAGTAATACACACTAATGCATCACTAATTATAATCCAGTAACATTATATAATAGTCTATATGTGATTCTAAAATGGGCCATTCTGTATAATAAGCCCTTCCATACATACGTTACTTTTTTTGGGGTACTTTAAGTATCAGAATCTATCTAGAATATATGTATATATAAATATCATATCATAAAAAAAGCCCCATTGACCAACAATAAAATCAAATGTCTATATACAAGTCAAGTGTTCTGTTTTGATGCTGATACTTTTGTATTTTTACTTAAGTAAAAGTTTGAATACAGGAATTGTACCTGAGTTCTTCTACACTGTAGTATTGCTACTTTTATGCAACTAAAAGATATGAATACTTCTTCCACCTCTGGTGATGGTTCACCTTAAATTGGAAAAGATTAAATACACTACTCAGGTCTCGATTAATAAACCACATAATAAAGTAAGGTCACTTACTCTCTATAGACCATTTCACAGTTGTAAACTTTAACATTCCTAATGGTTCCAGTTTATTTCCTTTAGCAGTGTAGGTGAATGGCATCGGCTGACAGGAAGTAAACATGGACCCAATCTGTTGCCTTGCAATGCAATTCCATTGAAACGGTCTACACTAAAAAAAATCTATAGCTGTAATCTAATGCCTGTAACTGATAACAACAATATTGTACAATCATTGTAGAGTACCCTTTTTGTCAATGTCAAGATTATTAGCTGCACTTCACTGGCTGCCTGTCAAATTTAGAATTGATTTTAAGATTTTATTAACTTTTAAAGCTCTACATGGTTTAGCACCAAGCTACCTCACTGAGTTCCTTACTCCCTACGTGCCACCTTGTAACCTGAGGTCCTCTGACATGGCTTTACTGGTTGTACCCAGGTCTAGGTTGGTGACTAAGAGAGACAGGGCCTTTGCCATCAATGCCCCCATAGACTCTGGAACAGCCTACCTCATGACCTCAGGTTAGCTAGCTCAATAACCAATTTTAAATCTCTTTTAAAAACCCATTTTTATAAAAAGGCATCGTAATACCATTGGTTACAGTGTATATACAAATAAAGATTATTATTCTTATTATTCTTATTATTCATATTATTCTTATTATTCTTATTATTCTTATTATGGCTGATTATTTTTTTTCTGCTTTTTTCACTTGTATGTAAACATTTGAAAACCCAATAATAACAGTTAAATGTATATATTGTTGTTTTATCGTCACTGGGGTGAGCATTAAAAGAGTTCTATCATTATTTTAAATCTGCTCTCCCTGGATTATGATGTACATTATAGAGATGTACAGTATGCTATAGAGAGAGTTGGCCAACAGGCTGGATACGTCATGGCGTTGTCTTGTAATAATGTTACAGCTGTGGCCTTGTGTAGGTTGAGAAAGTGAACATGGCTGTGAGGTACAATGTAGAATAACAAGGTAGGCCCAGCTAGGCGTGGGTGAAAAATCTGTTTAGTGAGAGTCAGTTGCCACCCAAACACAAACACCTGCTGAATGGAGCAGAGTCATGTCTCAACAAGGGTTTATACAACTCAAAAGAGAAATTATTTCTCACACATCACACACGCCATAGGCGCTCCTAAATAATCATTACATTTCATAAGGGATTTTAATTATTTTAAACTTTGAAGCCATTTATTTCAAAGTGAAAATTATAATTATTCTATATATTTTAATGAAACAGGTGTTTTCCCACACTGAGTCTGGTTTAATTACCCTCCTTCCTTCCCCTCTCTCTCTCTCTCTCTCTCTCCCTCTCCCACCCACTGTTGTTGACTGGCTGTGCCGGTTACGTAACACATTTATGCTTTACGCACGTGGCCACAGCAATAATAGCTGGCAATATTTGTGACGGATTAAACATTACCATCGACCCAGTGATCGTAACCTTCACACGCAAACCACCTTTTACCTCTGAGCAGTAGAATAATGGCCATGTCAGGAGGGGGAGAAATCTAGTCAAATAAATAATTATTTTTTTATTTATACCAAAATGAGTCACCAAGACGCGGATTCCTGTGCTTCCTGTACGACTCATAAACTCATAAAAATAATCCTCAATGAATGAAAGGAGACTAATGTGGAGGGAACTGAACAATGTGTTTGATTTTAATCTGAAGGAACACACAGTACTGTGTGTTTTGGTTGCTCTTGCGCAAAAAAAATGCATTAAATGGTCTTTATTTTCATTTCTATTTGACATTGACAAAAATTAACATGCAAGACAATTTAAAGCAATGATAAATATCCCTACTGTTAAAAGAAAATGTTGGAAAGATGTGTATATATTCTGAATAATCTGATTTATGGATAAATGTCTGGACATTCTTATGCGTTTTTAACCAGTTTGTTCATGCGTAATATCCCCAAACACATTAATGGTAATATTAAAGGGCCCATATTGTAAAAAGTAAGATTTTCATGTCTTTTATATTATAAAGCAGGTTTAAGTGCTTTATAAATACTGTGAAAGTATCGAAGCGCTCAATATACAGAGAAATACACACATCCTGTATTCAGAAATTGTGCGTTTGAAACAAGCCGTTAGGATTTCTGTCCATTTGTGACGTCACGAATATACAATATATTAGACCATTACACGGTTTTAAACGTAAACATTCTAAATGTGTCCAAGTTTATTCCTGGTTGCAGTGTGACAATGACATCAGCTGACAGGATGTAAACATGGACCCAAACTGTTGCCAGGCAACGCATTTCTGTTGCTATTCCGTTGCAATTCCTTTAAAATGCACTAAAACGGAGCGTTTCAGACAGAGGGTAAATACAGGTATATTCAAGCAGACAGTATGAGGAAAATACGTTTTTTTTGTAACATTACAGCATGTAAAAAGGTTCTAGTAGAACCACAAAATACAAGTATGAACCTGAAAATGAGCAAGATATGGGACCTTTAAGTGTATTTTTTCCTCTCCCCCGTACATGGTGTCACCCTGCCCTCACCAGATTGACCACTACTCCTCTCCCTCTCCCTCTCCTTCTCTCCCTCCTCTCTCTCTCTCCCCCCTCTCTCCCTCTCTCTCTCCCTCCTCTCCCTCTCTCTCTCTCCCTCCTCTCTCTCTCTCTCTCTCTCTCTCTCCCTCCTCTCTCTCTCTCTCTCTCTCTCTCTCTCTCTCTCCCCCTCTCTCTCTCTCTCCCTCCCTCTCTCACGCTATTCCCCCACTCCTCTCCTTCCACCCCTCTAGCTGTCATCCTGAGCAGCGTTGAGAGAGAGTCGACGGACGGCTCGATACCTAAACGCCCGGATGAGAGCAGCAGCAGGAGACATTCAGAGCAACATGGTCGCATGAAACCAGACCAGAGTCGAGAGGAGGACACGAGAGAGGACACGACACAGAAACACAGAACCACTGTGACTGCTGGAATCCGGGACATTTTCGACGCAGCCCACGGAGGACTCTGGTTCTGGGAAAATCCAGGCAGCGATATACTGTAGAGGCGTGGAGGCACGTTTCACTCTCTCTCTCTCTCCCTCTCTCTCTCTCTTTGGTGGTGTCCTATTTCGTCGGTAAGTACATTTTTTTCTGGCAAAAAAAACAAAAAACGCTGCCTCTGTGTGTCTTTTCCCCTCTTTTCGACGAGGGGTTTCTATGTTGTTTGGCCACTTTCTGTGCGCATTTCTTTGTGTTGAGCGTTTAAAGGAGGAGGAGGAGGAGGCCTGGTAAGTGTTCAACAACACACTAGACATGGATTCAAATCAGCTGCTGCAGCGAACACACACACGCACTGTAAACACGTGTGTTGACACTCATCGCTACAAATGTTGCGTTCCACCACCGAACGCCGAAACGTTCGAACGCTCTACATTCTGTTTCATTGTTGCAACTAAACGAGTGAATGGAAGCTGCTACACGTGTGTGTGTGTGTGTGTGTGTGTGTGTGACTCCACATCCGATACAGAACCAGTCCAGATCCTCTGTCTGGAGGTCTAGCACCGGTCTGAACCAGTAGTGGGGGCGGGGGGAACTGAGAGCACTTGGCCCCCCAGAGCACAGCTTTCAACAAGCATCTAATCACTGCGCTGTTTATCACGCGAGTTCATTTCACTCTGTTGAGCTCTGTTCCGTGCGCCGAGCACATTGGACGACAAGGCGGGTCGACAACTGGGCATGCGCACTGAGCACCGCTACTACCGCCACATTACCCAGAGAGAATAAGAAGTTGGGACCAGTTTGTTGGGATCTGGGTGACCAGATCTCAACAAACCAAATGTGGGACAAAGAGTATGTTTGTGTGGGACAATGTGGGACGCGTTACCAAAGCTGAGAGGTAGACTACAATTTAGATATAATGTCTATCTAACTTAAATAATAAACATTTCTATTCCGCCCCTTATCTTTGTAACATCTCTATGCTTTGCCTGAATGCATCCATAGATTGGAACATCTCTTATTGAGCTGCACGACATGAGCTGTGTCGCCTCATGTTGTATTCCTCCCTGTGTGAAATTGAAAAATAACTGGCAAATTTCACAAAAAGGGCTGCAAGGTGGTGCAGTGGTCAACAAGCAAGAGGGTCACCTCTTCAAACCCGGCTTGGGGTCCTTCTGTGTAGAGTTTGCATGTTCTCCCCGTGTTAGTGGGGGTTTTCTCCAGGTTCTCCGGCTTCCTCCCACATTCCAAAGACATGCAGTTTAGTTTAATTGTTGACTCTAAATTGCCCGTAGGTGTGAATGTGAGCGCTGTCTCTATGTGTCAGCTCTGTGATAGTCTGGCGACAGGGATCGGCTCCAGCCTCTGAATAGGATAATACGGATAATGAATGAATGAAATTTTACAAAAAAACTCAGAGAATCTCCATCCGCAGGCTTATAAATACGTATAAGTGATTTCACAGTCTTTGTAGAAGCTGCTCTTCCTTTTCTTTGTGGTAATTTCCATCACATTCCGTCTAAATCTGCAGAGCTTGTGACTTTGTGGTGACACTCAATCTTCTCCGTTGGGCATAGCGTAGCAAAGACGGTGAAATGTTAACCTGCACTTGACCCACGTGTGAGCAGTTTGACAGCAAACACAACACCGTGATGACAGCCTTCCCTGCTTCCTTCACAGCCATTGGATGAAAGCCAGATTTTAAAAAAGCGTCTGTCCTGCAGTGGTTTGACTTTTGAAAACTAGAGCCAATGAAAATGTGGGACATCGTCTCAATATGTGGGACAAGGGATAAAAATGCTGTGCAGTCCCTTGTAAAGTGGGACACCTGGTCCCTTTAGTTGGGACTAGTCTATCCCAAACATCTCTGAAGTGCACTTCATGCCGTTTATCGTCACATTGCTGGTGTGTCTACCTTGATATTGAACTGTGAGTGGTCTTATTGTTTCAGTAGTACAGCACATAGAAACAAACATGATCTGTTCACCTGCAGATATGTACTGTATCTGTGATGGGAAGCCAGACTATTATTGTGAGGGACAGTATGTTATTCCTGCCAGGGTGAGCCTCTTCCTTTATCACCATTAACAAGGAAAACCACAAACACTGGCACAGTCAACATAGAGGGGTGGAAAGAACAACAGGAACACACTGCTAAATAAGTACTCAGATCATTCACTAAAGTAAAAATAGATACCACACTGTAAAAAGTTCTGTATTGAAAATGTTACTGGAGTGTGTGCTCTTAAATGCACTTAAAATATCAAAGGTACTCCATGCAGAAAAATGCCCACTGTGGGTGCTACTGTTAATTATTTTGTTATTCCATTATTATTATCATAATAATGCATTAATATGTAAGAAGCATTTTACTGTTGTAGCTGGTGGAGCTAATTTAAACTACTGACTACTACTATTTACTGTTGGGTAATTTAATCTATAACAATGAATTATATTTCTTTATGTAAAATATTAATTTGTAAAGTAACTATGCTGTCAAAGGCATGTAGTGGAGTAAAAAATACAATATTACCCTCTAAAATGTAGTGGAGTAGAAGTATAAAGTAGCATAAAATGGAAGTACTCAAGTACGGTACATCAAATTTGTACTTAAAAGGTACAGTGTGTAGGATTTTGTGGCATCTAGTGGTGTGTTTGCAGATTGTAACCAACTCAGTACCACACCGCTCACTCCTCCCTTTCTAAGGCTGCGGTAATGTGAGCTGCCGAGTGCAAAACAGCGGTAACGCCGTTATATTATACACTAATGAAAACATAGTTATGAATATTATATTCAACTTCTGCTAATAGATCCCCCGACATGTTACACACTGGTACTTTAAGTACAGTACTGAAGTAAAAGTACTTAATCACATTTCACTACTGTAATGCAGACCCTACAAAATTTGCCATAGAGTAAAGAGTCAACAGTATTTATTGTATATCCATTCTTATATATATCGTCACATGTTCCCGTTATTTTGTCCACTTCATCTTATTCCAACTGGAATATGTCAAATTCAATCTTTATATAATTTTCTTTACATTTCACTCACCCCACACTAAACACATCTTATCCTACGGCCTATACAGGCAGTGGAAGTACATAGCATTCATGCAGCCAGACTGGGGTTTGTGAGTTAATGATTAATCTGCTTATTACGATAAGAAAGAGTGAGAAGAATGCCGCCGTCTGCCACTACCTCACATGCTTTTTTTCTTTTTAGTTATTTTCCCTCATAAAAGCTTTGCAGAGAGAATGTAGAGTAACATCAGTGCTTTTACACCGTGGGGGGGCTCGTAAACTGGAAGAACCACATACACTGATTGCTGTATTTTGTCTAGCCACAAAGGTTATGAGAAAGATATGAAATCGTAGTATGATAAGACAGGCTGATTAATGACTTCCCTCTTTCTACACACCTTTATGTGAACATTAGAGAGCACAGTGTGGGCTTGTGTTGACATGCTCCTATGATAAGGACCACGACGCCAGCCTCTCCCTCTCCATCCCTACATTGTTTAGAAACATACTGTACACACCCATATATGAAGAAGGAATAATGACAGTTATTTACAGCTCCTCACACGCTTCTCTTATGTTCATACCTTAGATACGCTTGTTATTTGTAGAGCTCTTGAAAGGGGAAGTTCTTGCACCCACACAGTTTAATCTGCTGTTTTGCATTTGAAGCCGCCTGATTTGCTTTCCAAGAAACATTTCAGTGAAACTTGTGTGTTGAAGAGGAGGGACTTCGCCTCTCTCTGTAGAAAGAAACGGATAGCAGCAGCAGAAACGCTGCCAGTGTGGACACCACACGCTTGAGAGCGTACCGTCATCGAGGTAGCCGTCACGTGCTGCTCATGCGTCCTGCATGTCCCGGCTGCAAGTCTCGCTGCAGTGGTGCTGACTCGTCAGACAGCTTTGGCCGAGAGGAAAAACTAATATCACCATTGTTGCCCTCCTTTTGGCTGAGCCTTAATTAAATTGTTCTATCACTACCTTGTGGAATTAAGGTGGGTTCACAGAAACATTAAGGACAGATTCAATTTATATTTTGCCTGTACTTTGACCTGCCCTTTGTGAGTGTAATCCCTCAGGGAAAAAAGAAAAAGCACTGGAGGCGGAGTGATTCACAGTAAATTGGCAGTTCCGTGGCGACAGGGTGCAGCCACAGCTTAGACCACACCGTCAATAGAGTCTCTTTTATGCTAGCCCATAAATCCCAATGCTTCATAACAGACACAGACACAGAGCAGTGTATATTTAAACAGCAGTTAAGTCAGGCAGCTTATGCTTGTGTTTTGGAAGTTGCGTGCTGGCTGTCAGTGGAGGAAGGGAGGTATGTGTACATTGTGTAATGTTTTCATGTTCAACACTGTGCTGAGAGAGCAGAGTCAGACCAGTTTTCATGGAGGTGTGCTTTTTCAGTACATGTGCAGTTTCAGTTTCTAAGAACTTCCTGCCATCCGTGACTCCACCTTTAGTTCCAGCTCAATGTTAAATTCACTTAAGGCCTCTCGCTCTGTGGCAAGAATGTCCTCCATGAGCGAGCAGGTCACACGACATTACCTCACAGCCTCCCTCTATGCAGGGTGTACCTTCTTCTTTATATGCTGTGTTTGCTTTATGAGACAAAGAGTGGGACAAGATTGATTGCAGTAGTGCTGGAAAAATGTATTCATTAATCGATATGAAAAAAAAATCAGCAACAATATAGATTTTGAATAATTGTTTAAGAAATGTAATCACACAAAAATGGCGAAATATTTACGGTTTCTGTATTTTCAAGTGTGAGGATTAGTTGCCTTTCTTTGTTTTATCTATATATAATCAGATTTACTGATATCTGTATTTTAGTGTTAGATGGATAAACTCTGTTTCTAAATAACCTCAAGCATATTCTTTTCATTCTTGCACTGTCTTGTTACTTATCATCAGATTTATCAGTCTAGCTCCATCTTTGGACTGTTTGTCAGACAGATTTTCTCTGTTTTGTTGACATTGTTCGTCATGCGAGTGGCCCTAGGAATGGCAGTGTTAGTCAGTCCATCACTTTAGTTCAGACGGAAATATCTCAACAATTATCAGATGGATTAAGATAGACATTTTGTACAGACTCGCGTGATCCCCAGAGGATGAATCCTAATGACTTCCATGATCCTCTGTCTTTTCCTCCAGCGGACTTGTGTTTGGTCTGAGGCCTCCTTTAGATTGACCTCTTAAGTTGATTGCCGTGACTCGGAGCACCTGTCTGAGTTGGTATAAATGCCAGTCAGGGGGACGGCTGTATTTCATCCTGAAGAGGGCAGAGTGCCAGAACATTGATCTTCATTAGTTTTCCCATTAGTTTTTTTTATCTCTAGCACCGCAATGAGGTTGACTTGATTTGTGGCAACTGTTGGATGGATTGCCTTGAAACTTGGTGCAGACATTCTTGTTTCCCTCAGGATGGATTGCAATAACTTACTGATCCCTTAGCTTTCCCTGTAGCGCCATCATCAGGTCACATTTTAAATTTGTCCAGTACCTACAGTACGTTTATGACCAAATACCTGCATGCTATCATGCTAAATTCAAGTGCGGCCTGCGGCAAGCTGCCATGCAATTTTTACGAAAAGCTGTCTGGGTTGTTCCCAAGTGCGGCCAAATAAAAGTTGGGAAAAGTTGAACTTTTAGCAGGGAAGTGCAGCCAGAGAGGCTCCGTAGCCAATCAGTAAACACATCCTGTGACTCCTGTGACATGTTGACCTGTGTTACAAAGTATTTCTTCCCTCCTGATTCGCATGAATACGCCACTCCGCCACAGAAAGATGTAATTATTGTAGCAAGCAGCACTTTGCAGCTGCCTGGTTTGAATTTGGCGTTAGGATTTAGCTCAAAGCACCACTGTGCCTAAGCACAGTCTCACAGAGCTGCTTGCCTGTAGACATTTAGACTAAACAATTAGCTGATTAATCAATAGATAATTGATTAGTAATTAATCAGTCGTGAAAATAATCTTTAGTTGCCCGACAGTGTAACATAAAAGCTGCTAGCTGATGGATGCATTAATGTTTTATATTATATATTTATAAGTACAGTCAGCTTTCAAAATTTAGAAGTGAATCCACATTTCCCAAGAAGACATGACCTTGAACTCGCGGACCGACATGGGACATGAGAAAAAAAGCAATGTATGGAAAATGCACAGGAGTCGGTTCTGGTTTCCATGACGGTAGGGCCCCGTGCAGGCTGGCTCCTCTGCCAGTGGGTGTGTCTGCGTCTCTCTGTGGGCGGAAAGGCAGTTGGCACCGGGGCTGGCGGTGTCACAGTCAGAGAACAGTATGTCTCTCTGATCACGGCCCACCTCGCCCTCAGAGCACAATCACGCTGTTATGTCTGAACCCTCCTTCGCCATGGCAACATCACATGATAGCACAGAACGAGTGGGAATCTTCATGCTGTGTGTGTCTGCTTGGAACAGCATTGCTTAATCCATGTTATTGCTGACAAACTAGTTAAGCATGTCATTAATCACATGGAGACGATGACGCGTCTTTTCATTTTTTTATTAAGAAATGTCAAAATGAGACACACTGGAATACACTGGACAGTAGAGATTAGGGGAGGTCGGCATGCAAGGATTGTTGTTGTTAAAGGAAACCGGGAAGAGCACACAATAAGCAAGTCAGCGATGGAGACAGTTTTTCAGATATCACAGTTCCGTGAGTCTCTTGATGATTTAATTTGAGCATTGCTTCGGGGTCAGGGCTCCATTAAAGCCTGGGAAAGTAATCCAACCCATTCCAGCTCTTAATTAGACTACTTTACAACCACTGCTCCAGTTTCGTCCCGGTATTTAACCAGATCTAAGTCTCCTGGATGCAAAATTACTCGAGGCTGCATTTATACACTTAAATATTTGTGGTTCGTACACATGTATATGTATGCAGCTGGTTTCAGGGAACTCCTGTCTCGTGGCAAGCTGACAACCGATAAAAATGCTGGAATCCCATATAGTCTGTCCTCCTGTTACCGCTGTCACGTAGCCCCGCATTCTTCTTTCACCCCAAAGTGAGCCTTAATAGCTCAAAATGCTCAGAATCTTTACCGACATGTCTTCACTGAATGTTTGCGGTATTTTTCAAGGTTTCTGCTGTCTTCTTGAGAAATATCAGCATTTACAGTTCGCATTGACTCAGTTATTTAATCACGCTGGCAGCCATAGGCTTCCCGGTACTCTTGGTTGCTTTGAAGCCCGTCACTTAAATTGGGCAGGGTGACGCATTACGAGAAAAACCTCTATTCTTTAAGTTATGGCCTTCTTAGATTCTTCCCATAACAAGGAAACTCATACCAACTTGCATGTAAACAATTAGCCATTTATTACCCTAGGTAGCGTGTGACTGCTTATGCTGGTTGCATGGTTTTTCTCTCTGACCTGTTGTGTGTTTTTGGCTGCGTTTGTGCTCTCCACTCGGGCCATGAGAGACGTTTTGTAGTGTTTCTGGTGGCCTTCTGTAAGCGGCAGGGTCCGTATCAAAGCGCTGTCACACAGAGCGTCTCTTGTTTGGGTGCTGGCCCGGTGTTAACTATGCTAATGACAGGCTTACTGCTGAACTGTGAGGCATTGTGCTTTTATTTATGGGAAGTAGAATGGACATTATTTTCCTATTCTTCTCTCTCAAGTACATTTGAACAGGAACACCCAGGGCTTGCTTGACTTTAATGAGTCATGGTTTTGCCACCGAGGCCTCGGGTCAGTTTGAGGCTTCGGAAAAAGTTTGATGGCAAAGCACTATAGGAAATATTGAGAGAAGCATGGGAAAAGTTATTCTTGGCATTTGGGCTGATCTGTCATATATTTGTGTCTGGAGGATACAAATCTGTGCTCCTCCAAAATTCTAAAAAGCTATTTTTCATTCAGGAAAGGATTGGCAATAAAACATTGACAAAAAATACTTCATATACATTTTAGGGGTGGGGAAAAAAATCAATACAGCATAGTATCACAATATTTTGCGTGGTAATATTGCATCGATACACGGACGCCAAGTATGTGATTGAAAACTGAGATGCACAGAGTGAAAACTATATCTTATTAGATAAAACAGATGTTGACAAACTGCACAATTTGCAGTTGAAAAATGTAATAAATCACATGCATATTTCAAAATGTTAAAAATCGCAATAAGATCATATCATAACTTATAATATCGTTTCGTAGGGCCTCTGGTGATTCCCACTCTTGCAGTGTGTAATGCTTCTCTCCCCGGTTGTTGCCTAAGTTTGAGTGGGAGGTTTGTTGAAAATAAGATAACGTCTTGTTTATCATGGATTTTTTTCTCTTAAGACTTCCGCTGTGCGAGAAGCTAATCTGGTAAAATGTGCACTTTCACAGAGTTTATTGGAGACAATTTAGTGATTTCAGTATGAACATAAACTTCTTATGTATACATATTTTCTCAATTAATTGTACAGACATAACCTCACAAAACAAGGCATGTGTTTTTCATGTTCTCTCCTGGGAAAAGAGGCTCAGGGGGCTCTTTTGTCCTTGTTTGTAGAAATGGTGATGTTTGAACAGGTGTGAGCTCACGTGTCCGTTTTAAACTCTCCTTGTGTGTTGAAGGGTGTGACAAGTACCGGCCATGAATGATCGACCTGGTCCACACTGTTGTGCTGGTAATGTTACCGCCTGTTTGCGTTCGATTGTACGGATGGGGCAGGGCTCCATGTAAGGATGAGCAGCTGGCTGAATGGTCACTGCACACACTCATGTGACACTGCTATTTCTAGCCAAACCATTCCTCCTCCTCCCTACTGCCTTTAGCAACAAGAGCGAGTGGTGGATATGTGACACCTCAGAAAGCAGCGAGGCTGGAAGGTCGGGGCAGTTTGTCAGAAAGAGTACTATCTGTCCAGAGAGAGCCACCTTGTGTGGGTGGGAACAAGCTATGTAGAACAATGGCATGTACTGTACGAATGTAAAGGATTCTGTTCGAGATAAGAGCGATATGAAGGTATGGAGCACATCTGTCATACCAGTTGACATGATGTCAACACATCAGGTGATAGTGTAGAATGTTTCTGGGTTGTGGCTTGGTTGCGTATTTAAAGGCACCGGGGGCGTGACGAATAAACGACACGAGAATGCAAAATACACGCCTGCAAATATTACATGTTTAGGGCTTTTATTGTGAAAGGTAAGAACAGAAGGAGTGGATCTGGTCTGCGCTGCCTTTGTCAAAGTTGAAAGGAAAAATAAAGTTCGAGGAATACCAGTTTTGTTAGTTCTTCATCATCTCCGACTCCGAAAGTGGCTATGGTGTCACGAAAAGTGCAGCTGCAGGCTACTGGTAAGCTACGCTGTGTCATCTTTCAAGTGTTTGTTGTTTTTGTTTTTTTTGGACATGCGTGACTTCGAACATTAAAATCCTTTCAATTGATTTTCAAATCAGAATTGAAATCGTGACACCCCTATTGATTACTTTGAGAAATCTAAGAAGCCTTATTGACCCCAAAACTGCTAATCGATGTGACAAGTCGAGGTGACATATTATACTTTATATGTAACATCTCCAGTGTTGACCAAACTGGTCCATAACATATTAGAAATGTAAACAATATCTCTCTTTGTTTTACTGAATGATTTGTCCAACAGTGTGACAGTTCAAATACTAATGCACTGCAAGATCATAAAGTAAAGTATGTCTTCACCTATGAGACCTTTAATTATACGGCGTTGTAGGAACACTATTGTGATCACATACTGTATGATGACTGCACTGAATCGTGTCATTACGCTTAACAAGCTGAGACTACCTAACGCAGCTTTAGAGGGCTTTTCTTTTCCTTTTTTAAAGGGGAATTAATCAGGGTGTTCAAAGTGAGTGGAGGATATGATTAGTGGTCTAATAAAGGGCTCGCCGCCCTCCTCTTTAATAATGCTAAATTGTATAATTGGTCCTCTTTAGGTCTGTGACAGTCCAAACAGAGAAATGAGCACAGTTTTGGAACGGAGTGGATGGAAAATGCACCGGCACCAAAAATACTTCAGTACTACAAGAACCCCTGGGGAAAACACTGAGAGTGGAGTGTGTGTGCAGAATAAGCAGATCCTATCTTTGGGCAAAAGAGGCTTTTCTAGGGTAATGTCAGGCCTTTAAACTGTGGGAGACAAGGATTAAATATTGTTGAAAATCTCCGCTGTGAAAAAGAACTCCTTGTGCTGAACAGGTGATGACATCTTCATAATGTTTCACACATTCCAGCTCGGTTACGGCTCCACGGTCGGTGACCCCCTCCACCTCCAGCCAGTAATGCTGAGAAGGCTTACCCAGCTTCAGTCTGAACTGTAGGCAAAAAACCTGTCAACATCATCTTTACACATACACACTCCTGTTTGTGGCTTGTGAAATATATGATCGGGTGCATTTCTTCCCCTGTTACTCAGGGCTGAAGTATTTTAATAAAACGTTACATCCAGTAAAAAGACTCCCGCTTCACTTGCAGTCAGACGATTTTAATTGTAACAATGTTTCAGCATGCAGACCTTCTAACCAGCAAATTATTTTATGTTTTTTTAAAATAACCTGACGAAGGTCTGTGTACAGAAACTTTACAATTTAAATTCTCTGTCTGCAGGTGAAGGACAGCGTGTGGGCGATTTTTTTTTGCTCAATATTGTCAACCCAAGGTCTTCTCCTACGCACCTGTTGACAAAAGTTCTGCTCTTCTACGTTTTTGTATAGAAATATGTGATTTGTAGGAGTGCAGTGAAGCTACGAAGCGAAAGTTTGAGGAGGTGAAAGAACATTTCAGGCTACAGAGTGTGTTTCTGCTCTTCCGACAGAGTGGTTTGTCTTTTTGTAACTAAATCTAGCAGGTAGCTGAGCATGGTGTAGTGACAGACAGCTGATGAACAGAGATGTCTGAATCTCTCAGTTAAACTTTCAAGCACATCATGTCCTTGTTTTAAGCCCAGCACCTTAAAGTCTCTGAAGTGAGACCTCCAGGATTTGGGAATGTGAAGCAGTGTGTCCTTGACGTTAGCTAAAGCAGCTAAAGGTGCCGTGGGTTATCAACACATTGTCTAATGTGACGCACCAGCAATTTGTAACTTATTATTACTATAAGTGTCTAAATATGCAACTTATCAACCAATATAAAGCCACTTTTGTCCTCAGCACCAAACAACTGCTTGATTTGATCTGATTTTATTAATGTATAATAAGTGGTTGCGATATCTCGGTATTGATGATAACCACGATATATATTAAAAAAGACCTCTTGATATCATGTTAATAATACACATACAATAATGTGTAATTAATCCAGCGCCTCTTAGATATAAAAATCATTTTATCTATATAGTTATGGTTATAGACTCTTTCTCCACCTCCCTATATTCGTATTTTCAGTGTAATTCATTTGCCAAAAAAGAGACAAAATGCATGATAAACAAAGTTAAAGATGAATTTGACTGATGGCACTATTATTATTGTTGTTGTTAAAATGTTCTATAGAGATTGCGATTATATTGTTATAGTGAAGTGAAAATCTGATATTGTGACCGTCCTAATGTTGAAACAGGGTAAGTTTTGTGCAGTCATATCTTGCTTGTGTGGACCACAAAGACAGGCTTGTACTGCAGTTTAATTCATAGCAAACAACAGTAATTTAAATGACAATATTGGTCTGAAAAATTGCAGTGAGATGATTTCCTCAAATGGTCATTGATGTCTATGAAGGAGGCTGAACCCACTGATGTGTTTCACCGCCGTCTGACGCTCTTACTGTTTGTTCTGCTGCAGCTTTATCTCCTCATTATCATCTTATGTGTGGCAGCGAAGAGGCAAATTGAAACTCGGAGTGGCGAAGATGCATCTAGCTGGAGACACTAAGTGATCTTCACATTCTGCTATAATGGAAATATGTTTTATACTGCGGCAATGATTGGGTCATTATAAAGACATGTCGGGGGGGGGAATATAAAATATACAAATCAAATATATTTAAAACGGTGGATTACTTTAGAGGCAGCTGTTTATCTCAGCATTTGTTCAATGAAAACAACCACAGCTTGCAGGAGGGTACAGTAAGACAAACTAAAAGAGACAGCAGTAACCTTTTGCTGTGGCAAATGCTGTACATGGCGTGTTTAGACTTTAAATGGCATTTACAGCAAACTCCATGCATTTAACATTCTAGTGGCACATTAGAAAAATCTTGTGCCCCCTCCTGGTGGGGCAAGACGGCGTCCTGGTTTGAGGCGAAGTCTCGAGGAAATGATTTATCCCAACAGGATTAGAGGTGACCCATGCAAACCCCCTCCTTCTCCCCATTTACCCTCCATCACCGGAACACCAGCAGACCACTTGTCACAATGAGTTTCCTTCAGCGTGGAGCATGCTGCGACAGCACTCAGACACAAAGGAAGTAGCACATGCTACACACAGCCTCAAACGATGCTGTAACCAAAAATATCTCTCCCTCGAGTCACTACAACAGATGTATTAAAGCTTTCTCTTTAATAGTCTGAGATGGTGGCGTTCTGTAGGCTGGCTTTTCAGTTGACGGACAAAACTAAAGAAATATTAAAAGAGAATTCATCTCACAGGTCTCCTGTTTATCAACTTTGATTACATAACAAGTACTGCATTTGTTTGAGTATTGAAGGACAAAAATATTTAGTTTTACTGGTTGTAACCTGATTTGCAAAATGAACACCTGTCTTTTAAAGCTGCAGTGGTTTAAATAAAGTTATTTTTATAAAACGGTCACTATATCCTGACAGTAGTGAGACAGGTAATCTGAAACAAATCATGTGCCTCTGTGTCCTCCGGCTCCTAATGGCATCTACAAGATTTCACAGACCGAAGGAAAACAACCAATCAGAGCTGACTTGGAGTCTGCCGTCCAGCTGCCGTCTCTGAGCAGCTGTCAATCACTCGCAAACTCCGATCAAACGTTCAAACTAGGCAGCGCTGATCAAATATGAATCAATATTCTGTTACGTTAATGTCTATTTCTCTCCTCAAATGTTTTCAGAATAATCTTGTAGTGTACTGTTTAGCTGTAAAATGAGAAAGTTTGTGACCCGGCAGCCATGTTGAGATCAGTTAAGGAAATACCAAGCACCGCCCACCAGCCGGAGCACAGCCAATAGGAACGCTCTCTCTCTGAAATGACCTGTGATTGGTCAAAGTCTCCCGTCACGGGTTAGATTTTTTAAAGCCTGAAAACAGAGCCATGAGGAGGAGCAGAAGTCTAGTTTTCTCTCAGAACACTTGAATTACAATATGCTGAAAGATTATTATGGAATTGTTGCCCAATGATTCCAAAAATATTCCGCCTACTGCAGCTTTAAGGTTGAAAAGTACAATCTGTGTGTGAGTGTGTGCAGCATGCGCTCCAAGTGTGCAACACTACTGGCAAACATGTGATAGATAACACTGGTCACAGTGTGTTCTGTGTAATTTTAGGATTAACTCATTCATGCTGCAGAAGTAGTTGTAGCAGCATGGAGCCAACTCTCCTGCCAGGGAATATTTTCACTCTGTGGACAAGTCAAGATTGTGATTTTGTTGGTGCACAGATTTGTTCTCTGTCGGGAGCCTGTCGGTAGACTCTTCAGTTTTGTATCTTCATCAATCTTTTAGGAGGAGAACTGAGCTTTTGTAGTTCTGAAATCTGTCAGATTGAATGGATCTGGCTGTTGCACAACACAATATCCTCAGTGGCTTAAAAAAAAGTTGATGTTGAATCTGGGTTCTCTGACAAATTCCCTTATGTTGCCAGAGAGGATTTAAATCTGTAAGGTTGTCACTAGTTAGTCATATATTTGTGATTCATTGCTGTACAAACATTGGAAGGACATAGCAGACATATCTTCCCTAGAGGGAATCCAACATACAGTTAATCTCCAACAGTGAAGACATGCTGTGCTGAATTCCCCAACAGCTTACTCTCTACAGTATTGTTTTCATATGGCCTCCCTATTGCATGGTATGGTAAGAGGCGAGCACACCAGAAATTGTTGTCAATTATACAGTATTGAGTGGTAAATGCGTATTGAACTGGGTCACATATTGTTCAAACTAGGGCTGTCAAGGTTAACGCGATGGCAAATTTGTTTTAATGCTACTAATTTCTATAACGTAGAGAGAGATTTACATCAGGAGATCTGACTACAAATTCAGTGCCAACTCTTTTTGATACTTTGTGATATGGACACAATTCAGGATTTACTTTCACTTTCAAGCCCTTGTAAGGGATGTTTTTTTTCTCTATCAATTGCAAACATAAAAAAAAATGTTTGATTGTTTTTTCCGGTCAGTTCATAAACTTAAAAATAAACGTCTCCCTTTGTGAGACCCCTCGATGCGATTAAGGCCTACTGCTGAAGTCGTCATGTGAAATTCCCCTGCCTGTTGTGACCGCTCCAAGTACCATTCTTGCAGCTCATATCAGCCGCGGCTAATGCTAGCAGCACATTTTCACTTAGTTTTCACCTAGAATAACAGTGGAGAGGTAATCCGCTGACTCACTGACTTGCAGGCCTAATCCGGCCAGTCTCGTGTCTTTTCTTCGCTGCGTGTTGGCGGAGGTTAAACGTATGGTTAATACAGTGTGTGTGTGTGTGTGTGTGTGTGTGTGCATAGGTATGTGTCAGTGCAGAGGCCTGGCATTCCTGCAAAGTGGTGGCAGAGCAAAGGACCCCATGTCCCCCCCCCCCACCAACGCCACTACGTGCGTACAGCAGCAGGTCTAATCAAAGCACTCCATAATGCTGTTAGCTGGGTCATGTGCTGGAAGCCTGGATTAAGAGCAGGAGGGCACAGGTCACTAGATCCAGCTTAGGAGGCCGTTCACCCTCGCTCTATTTCTCTTTCTCTTTCACTCTTCCCTTCTTTTAACCTCAAATGTGGGGACACCGCCATGCAAGGTCACAAATATCCCTCATACTATAGTTATTACTTATAGTTAGAGTGGTGCAGGGGTGACGTATTTTTGTAGGCTAACCAGGAAGTTAGCATCGCGTGGGTTCCCTCGACAAAAAGCCAGTGGGATTTTTCCACCAGGTTTTGGATTATTGCAGAAAATAAGCTCTGTGGCAAACACACGTTTATGATACTTACACGTTTTGTTCAGCAAAATAATCTCCACAAATGAACACCACTTTTATGATTGTTGAAGCGTGAATGCAATCGCCAGAAGTAAAAAGCTAACGTTAGGCTATAAACCGACTACACCACGTCGCATGAGCGTGAGTACACACAACGAGGCTGTAAAGTTTGATGAGTCGGCGTGATGACGTTTAGTAGTCTCATTTAGCCTCTTGTTAGCAACCACCTTTTTTAAGAAAAATAAAGGCTTCAGAATTCACAAGTGGGATATTTATTGATGTATTTTATATCGTAGAACAAAACCTTATTTCAGGCATCTCAATAAAAACTCATTCAAAAAGACTTCCAGACGAGGGAACCGGAAGTGCTAATATACTAACTCATTTCTGAGTTTTTGGACTCATTCTTGCACCACTCTATAGAAAAAAACATACATTTTCATTTTATACTATACTTAAATATCCACAGTTGGTTTATCAGCTTGTTTTTTTTCCTTACCTGCTGAATTACTTCCTTTTCCTGAAATATGTCCACAACAAAGACATGGTGATCCAGCAACGCAGATACTTTTAAACTCTGTTTATGTGTTTATTCTTTAACCTTTTACCACCTGCTGTTCCGCCTTTAGCACCTTAACACTATGTTGAACTTTCCCAGGCCGCTACTACATGAATATGAACATGTAACATACACTGTACATGTATAGATAGATGGATTACACTTTCAGAAAGACCTGTCTTGAAAATGAACAAAGTACAATGCACAGCAGAGCACCTGGAAATGTATTTTATATTTGTAATTAATTTAGATCTCTTTCTATCTGGGCCCTTTTCTGTTAATCAGTGTCGAAAGCCTCATTAAATCAACTTTGATTCAATATTGTAAAACAATAAAAACCTGAAAAGGAGATGATTATTTTTTATAAGCACAACTGAAACCTTAAAATGAGAGTTACAGGGACTGTGATCAATTCAAATGCAGAGCCCACTGTTCTGATTGCATGAAAGAGTCAACATTTTTACATAGATTTGATGCATATGGTGGTGTGTTCTTTATACTAAGATAGTTTTCCTAAAATTAGATTTACAAAATTGCAAAATATCGCCTTGCTTACAGTATAGCAATATATTGGATCGTAACACCTGTATCATGATACGTATCATATCGCCAGATTCTTGCGAATACACAGACCTACTTTACAGTGTTTGCACCATCTTCAGATATTTTTTTTTATTTTCCTAAATATTATTTTTGTTCTGGCTTTTTTTGCCTTTATTGGATCGGACAGAGTGCTAGACAGGAAAGGGGGAGCGGGAGGGGATGTCCAAACGCGTCTTAATTCTCAAATGGATTGCGTGATTATATGTCAGCCTTTTCAAAAAGCATTTTCTTTTCACTACAACACAAGACCGGCGTTTTGTAGATCTCCGCTGCGGAGAACACTTTCATTAAGATTTCACTGGACTGTCAGCAGCGTAGTGTAGATGGAAGTCGAAAAAACAGAGAGGACGAGATGCATTTATCCCCATTAGTGTGGCCTAAAACATCATTAGTCATGCTTGTACCTCTCTTATCTCAGAGTCTCCTGCCCTGTTTTTTCTTTCTGTGTTTTCAGCTCTCACTAATACCGGCACCCACTTTGCCCCAGTAACACATTTTAATACCACAGAGCATGCAAACAGTAGATTACCAGTCTCAGCAGTGGAGAAAGAGGTAGGTAGAGTCCAGAGCCAGGTCAACATTTCTCCGCTTCCACACCTTAAGATGAGGAGGGATCGGGTGGGGGGTGAGCAGAGGAGGAAGCACGGTGGGTGCAGGGGGCAGGCTTTGCTTATTGGGCACCGGTGCTGATTCCTGGAAGAGAACTGGAACTGTCTGGCTGAAGCTGAGTGTGGGAAGAGGAGGAGGAGGGGGGGTGAGGAAAACAGAGAGGGTCAAGGGTAAGATGACTCCTACAGTCAGGAACATGGAGGCAGAAAGAGAAGAAAGCCGGACTGCAACATCAGAAAGCCACTATTGTTGGTACGTACTGAGCCTAAGAGTGTCGGTAGTCCTGTGATGTGAAGGGGAAGCCAACAAAACAGGCCCCCCCCCTTATACTGTTGGTAATAAAGTAGTTGGCTCTGTTTTCATCTTTGAGGCACATTTTAATTTGGTCAATTAGGATCCCCGTTGTGAGCGTGGTTTATTCTCAGAGGTGACTAATAGTTTCTGCCGGCCTAAAAGCTAAAAGCTTTATTCTGGGCTCTGCATCCTTTGTGTTGCTGCTATTTTAGCCTCGGTGGTTTTTATACATTGTGTGTGTGCTCAGCTGGACCTTTTTGGAGAATCATTTCAAATCCCCTCTGTCGAAATCATATGAATTTTCATGCCTTTTTTAGATGTTCAGTCAGTAATAATATCTGTTTTCATTCTTCTATTCCTCTCATTGTATCGCTGTAAATCCGTGTCCTTTTATAGTCCCTTCTTATAAACAAACACAGTGTAAGGACGGCACAGCGTCGTGACATAAAACATTTGTACAGGCAGACACTCGGAACAGGGAGGAGTCGCTTCTGTCACTTTGCCATTTCAGGGTGAGGGAGTCAAACCCGTGCTCAGTCTCCGCTGAAACCAGAGAGAGCTGACCTTAAAAGAGTATTTAAACTTAAGGCTTACTCAACACTGGAAGCCAGAGGGGGGGCTCGATTGTTTGCTGTTGTAACGCGTCCTGCTTCAGTGTTGCTAAAGGCTCAGATACTTCTAGTCTATGGAGTGTGGCTCTGACATTTCTCTGATTTTTGTCATCCTTTGAAATTGGATTGGAGAAGGTAGCTCGCCATCCGCCATATTAATCCACAGAAGAAGACGATCGAGTGTTTTCTGTGACTTCATACACAGCCTTGTAGATCGGCGGTGCTTAAATCGATGTAGGTTGTTAACTCTGAGTGATTTATTACTATTGGCCGTTGTTAATCTTTGTCGTCGGCGGTCGGAGAGTGCCGATGACATGAAACCATTCATCAATCTATTTCATTATCAACAGTGCACTCATATTCTGAGATGTTCTTCGTGAATTTGAATTTACATGAAAGCATTAGTTCTTATCATATACTTACAATATTTAATTCAGTTTTTCCAAACATAAATGTATAAGTCAGGGCTGTCAAAGTTAACGCCATAATAACACGTTAACGCAAATCTGTTTCAACGCCACTAATTTCCTTTTTTTAACGCAACTTGCGATTTTTAGGTTGAAATGGGTTTTGAAGCTGGAGTGAAGATAATGACATCATATGAAACTAGAAAACCTCAGGAATCCATTGGTACCAACCACGTCATACTAGTTTAGTAGCTAGTATCAACCTTACACTAAATTTTGGTGAGGAAAAACTGGCATGGCCATTTTCTAGATATGTGAATGAAAATGTGTTCTATGGGTACCCACGAGTCTCCCCTTTACAGACATGCCCACTTTATGATAATCACATGCAGTTTGGGGCAAGTTATAGTCAAGTCAGCACACTGACACACTGACAGCTGTTGATGGGCTGCAGTTTGCCATGTTATGATTTGAGCATATTTCTTATGGTAAATGCAGTACCTGTGAGGGTTTCTGGACAATATCTGTCATTGTTTTGTGTTTTTAATTGATTTCCAATAATAAATATATACATACATTTGCATAAAGCAGCATATTTTCCCACTTCCATGTTGATAAGAGGATTAAATACTTGACAAATCTACCTTTAAGATACATTTTGAAAGAAATGTGTGATTCATTTGTGATTAATCACGATTAAATATTTCAATTGATTGACAGCCATAATAGGTACACATTTGACACCCAAAGTTATTAGTTTTTTAGATTATTTCTTTGGTATATTGCCTTTATTTGATAGTGACAGTGATAGTTATGAAACGGGGAGAGAGAGAGGGGGGGGATGACATGCAGCAAAGGTCCGTGGGTCGCCGCTGTTGTAAGGACTCAGCCTCGGTACATGGGGTGCCCGCTCCACCAGGTGAGCTACCGGGGCGCCCCAACACCCAAAATTACATTTGAAATAGGCACCACATGCTGTCAGTCCTTGTGTCAAACCTAAATATACTATGAAGGGAAAATAAATATTCATAAAGCCTGAAGTTAAGCGGCGATTTTGTTTCAGATAGGGGATTGTGCCCTGAGATATTTCTGCCTTGGGACTTAAGTGATGTGGAGCAGACAGCAGGAAGGATGATAACTCATCTCTATCTGGACAAATCAGCCAAAAAAAGTGCAGTGGAAACTAGTGATTTAGCTGCAGGCCCACATTAGTATTTGACGGATTGCCTGTGTGCTTGTAATGGCCGTCAGAAGCAATCGGAAGGATTACCACAGTTACTTGCTTCTTGACAACCTGACTTAGTGCTGCAATGCAGACCCACGGCGGTGGAGAGAAAATAGAATGAGTGAGAGGATTTATGGAAATGTGTGTGTGTGTGTGTGTGAGAGGACTCTTTGAAGACGGCGTTGAGAGCGACATGCTCTTCGCAGTCATGCACGCTGTTGTTGTCATTCTTAAGCGACCCCCCTCCTGCTCGTGGAGGCTGACTGATCTCAACACTGTACAGAGAGTGTGTGCACGTATGTGTGTGTTTTGGTTCTAGGAGACGGCGCCTCCCCGCTGCGAAGCAGAGAGTCGGAGGCAGCAGGTGCAGCTGACGCAGATAGGCTTTTTAGCAGGCAGGGCCAGTTGGGGGACAGAAAGGGAGAGAATGAGTGAGAGACGATAGAGCACAAAGCCACAGGAACTCAAACAAACACAAGATCAGACCTCTGAGCAGCGCTGGACAAACATATCTATCGGCCCTATTCTAGTCCGTACACGGTATGTGAGAACGAAGGGAACAGGACCTGAGCTGCAGAGTGGCACCTGACATTGCATTCAACATTAGCTTCAACGGTGGACGTGAGTAATGTTTTTATGATTTAAACAGAACAAAGAACGACTTGAGGAATTTGTGTGAGGCAAGTTTGTGGTTGAGCCAAACCGTGGTACATTTTTCAGGGATGCACCGATCCGACTTTTTCAGTCCCAGTCTCGATAGCGATACCTGGTCTTTGGGTATCGGCTGATACCGAGAACCGATCTGATACCAGTGTTTAATTAATAAGCTGTATGCCTCACTGTGTGGAAGTGACTATTCTTTTATGTTCAAGACAACATCAGGCTTGACTTAAACATTGCTTTCCTAACTTTGTAAAGCAAAAAATGTAACCAATAAATACATAGATATACATTTATTTAATTGTTCTTTATTATCCAAATGATAAATCATACAGCAGCAACTTGGTGGAAAATCTTCTAAATTACCAGGAATTGCAATTCAAGTGTAAACCTCTTTAATGCAGCAACACATTGGTTAAAACTAAAACAGGAATTAAAACTACAATGAATAATGTATATAGTATATAAACTTATAAAAATTGAGTAGAATGGATCGGCCCCATTGCACAGCAGAGATTTATATCTTTAATTCTATTTTTATTGTATTTTTTATTTCTTTTATCCAGTTTAAAGTAGTATATACTGTAGTTTGTGTGAGTGATGCACGTTTTTGTGATGTAAATTCCTTCTGTAACACCTCAATTACCCTTTGGGGATCAGTAAAGTCTATCCATCTATCCATATCGATATCTCATCCAGCTATTTGAATCGGTATCGGCCTGATATCCCATCCAGTATCGGTGCTTCCCTAACATTTTTCCAAAGTTTGAAAAACATTTATAGAGATGCCAAGTCCAGAGTATTGTGCTGCAATCATATTTTAAAACAAAAACCTGCCAGAAAGCTTCAACTCATCTGCTTCTCTTGCCGTCTCTCTCATAGACTACTTCGCTAGAAAGGCCTGTTAATGTTGGTCTGTGGGATCTTTCTTGCCATGCGTCTCGTAGCAGACGTGGCTCTGCTCTGAGCCTGCGGTGAATCTGCTCCGCACTCGACGAGCCGCTGTCTCTGCTCGCCGAACCCACAGTCGCATAAAGACATACTGTTCCTCAGCGTGTCTTTGAAAGGGACAATTGTGGCAGCGAGAGAAAAGGCAGAGAAAGTGATGGGTGGATCGCAGCCAAATGACAGTGTTGAGATAGTGTGTGCTGTCTTGTGTGACGGGCCTCTGTGTTACCAAGAAAAATGGCCCAAAGTGGCTCAGTGGCTCATTCCATCAGATGCTGTAACAAGATGATTGTGTAACTCACACTGTAGCTTTCCTCAGTCAGTATTTAGGTGCCAAAATGTGCATATTTTACTGACCGGCGTAACCAAGGGAATGCTGCTGCTCTGAATGCCCTTGATCCGTCGGCATGCTTTTCTCCGGCTGAACAACAGCGCTTCAGCTCCTCTCCCCCTTCACTTGGTTATTCTCCTCCGCCGTCATTGGCTGCCTCCTCTCCATCTGTCCATCCTCTCTGCTCACAGACAGCCAGTCAGCGGCACGCCTCGGCCTCTCCGACATCCGTCATTGGCTGGTGTGTGCTGTGAATGCGGATGCTTTCCTTTAAGAGGCCGTCTAGACTCAGCTGGCTGCGCTGCTCTCTCGCTCTCTCTTGTTAGCTCCCTCCTTCTCTCTCCTGCAACACCACCACAACCTGCTGATTTCCTTTCTCTCTCCCTCTCCTCCTGTCATCAGCTGTTCTCCTCCACTCTCTCCTCATTATTTGATTTCATGTCATATCACATGCTCACCTCCCGGTTTTCATTCTTTCTCAGCCTACCGTTTCTCTGTGTTTCTCTCCCCAATACTGTCTTTGACATTCATTCATCTCCACCACTTTCTCACCCTCCACTGATGTGAGGAGACATGAAGGTGAGTGGAGTTGATTTCCAGGCCTACTAGCCTGTCTGTTGTTTTTTTTAACTTTATAAGGCATCAGGTAGACGTGAGCATCCTGTGTCCTTGGGATTCACAGACTGCAGTTGCGTATGCTTCAGGTGTGACAATTAGCCGGTGCCGGTTGTGATGCTGCTGTGAGTCATCATCTGACGCCGCATGTATGTTTCTCTCTCTGGTCCTTTCAGCCTAGAGATGAAGGGGGTTAGCTGATGAGAGGAGGAATCAGTGCGTGGATGATAGTGCAGCCGCGTGTCAATGCAGGCTGTAGCTCGTGACACAGTGTTTTGCACCAGCTGTGGCTGTGGTGCAGTGGCATCTCAGGCAGATTAATGAGCCAGCACTGCGTGCAGCGACGGCAGCAAACTGTTAGAGAAGTGATCACCGTGAGTAGTTTCTCTTCCAGAGGTCAGTGTTGTAACAGGGATGTGCAATGTTAATATTCTCCACATCTATTGTACAACTTCCCTCTTTAAAATCTTGGCTGTGTCCTCTAGACATCCTGATTAAATATTCCAGCATAGATTAACTTGAAGACCTAATTTAGTCTTGTTTTCCCCGTGTTGTGTGTCTCATTATGTGTGTACTGTTTTGCCACCTGACACCCACAGGAAGAAAATGTGTCTGAGCATGTTCCCTCTGAGAGTACGTCGCTTTCAAGTGTTTTTTTATTTCATTTCGGGGATCTTTTTTAAAAGGGACTGCAGTTTATTTCAAGCTGAGTATGAGATGGTAATCGTACTGCACTTACAGCATATGCTTTTCTATTTTAGTGAACAAATCGCTTTGCCACACCAAGACGCTGGCCTGCCCATTGGGAGCCATTTCGGGTTCAGTGACCGAAAGAACGGGAAATAGGACCGGACAACAATTAGTGGACAACCTGCTCTACCTCCTGAGCAACAGCCACCAGAGAGTAAAGATTGTTTTCTATAAACCGTTTCAGAAATAGGCAAAATTAGAAAAATCTCATAAAGCTGATTGCAGTAAAACGTGGTGGGAATAATGGCATATGAAGTATTCATAAAGACAGTTACGCAGTATATGCTTCTAAAAAGGAAAAATTCACCCTAAATATTCTAAATTTAATTAAATCAATCTCCCATCTTCTGGAGTCCCTGGAGATGTTTCCAAAAGTGGAAGCTTAATTTTAACAACACCAAAACAACATCATAATAAGTTGTCAATTAAAATATTGTCATAAATGTCTGAAATTACCCGGCCAGTATAATCCAAAGTAGTTGATTTGTTGATTAATAGGTCATTTTGGTCTTAGTCAACTAAGATTTCTTTAGTCGATTACTCATTTTTTATGTTTTTTAATGTGGATATCTCGCTGTGTACATGCACATAGCGAGCAATCCACATTAGAAGAGGCAGAATTACTGATTTCTCCACCATTAAGAGTCCCAGTAGACCATCATGCAATGCATTCACAAGACGTACTTTAATGTTAAATAAACTCTTACTTTATTGCTACTGCTTCTTTCACCTGCATGTATAAATCACAGCTTAATTTAAAAATGTCTGGGGCTGCCTCTCTTACTCGATTAGTCGGCTAATCTGTCTTTTTGGTGGTTTTAGTCGTAGTTGTAGAGAAACTCCGTTTTACATATCTGTCGATTAAATCAACTCATCGATAAGTCGACAAAATCGTAGGAGTTTTCAGCGAAGAATTTCTTTGGTCGAGGACAGCATTTATCCAAGGTTTCAAGTTCAACTTTCTTTATTTTCATCAGATGCACAGCAATTACAACAAAGCGTCGTTTACAACAAAAATCTTAGATCTTCAAAAGCGAAATTTAAAGTAAAAGCTAATAAATAATCTAAGGCATAAAAAAGTGCAAATTTCCACACTAAAATAGATATGTTTCTTACATGAAGTAAAATCATGGATATCCCCCTGGTGTCATGAAGTTAATATCAAAGTGTGAACAACAGCAATCAACAGCCGTTAACCTCGGACAGCTCCCTCGTCCCCGGTGGTCTCAGGTTCAGCACCTTGGACAGCGGTCGGGACACACTTTGTGCAAAAACACGTTATAAAAGATTTACCTGAGCTGAAAATGGAAGCTGTAAGTTGCTGTAGACTGATGTATTGATCGTTTAAACCCTTTATTATAGCTCAACATTATCTGGTTAACTCACAATAATCTTGTTTTGAACATCCTCCAGATAGATAAAGTCAAATCTAACCTTGAAAATGAAAGAAATGTGTGCAGGGCTCTCTGACACATTATCAGTATTTTAATTCCATAGTGGCCTTTTTAACAAACTCCATTTTGTTGTGTATTAGAAGTGATAATTAACTATGAAATTCCTTTTGTGCGGTTGTGAAAGTGGTCTTGAAATATGTCTAAATGATAACAAAACATCAACTTCCCCAACTATTCAAGACATACTTTGTCCCCCAGTGAATGAGCTGTCTGCACATCATGTTATTGAGTAGAAAAGTCATTCCACCCGTCTGGTAAAGTAACCACTGCTGCCAGTTTTTCAAATTAAATTCAGTATTTTACTGTTTTCTCCTGTTTATTTGTCCGCATCCCAATGAGCAGCACAACAGCAGCATAATCATGCAGTGCATTCTCACCCAGGTAAAAAGATAACCTTCACACAGGTTGCATAACAATTTTATGCAACTCATTTTATAAATGAATTTCCCTCTTTTATAACGTTTTACTTTCAAAAGCCTTAAACCCTCAGAAGATTCAAGGTCCGATGAATCATTCATCGGAGCAGCGTGAACGCTCCCAAGTCACACAGCCGGAGATGGTGATGAGGACTCCTCTAACATACTGAAGATCACATAGCCAATCTATTAGCAACAAATCCATTTCACATGAGCGCCGTTGAGCTCGCATCACATACTGTTGTCTCTGAATGTCGGCTGTATGTACAAATCGATGTATGTAGCAGGTCACGGCAGGATTTGCTATTCAAGGTCATATCCTTCATCATCTGTGAGAATCGAGGAGCAGACATTTCGATGTGTTTTCAAAATCTCGCAGCTGAGCTAACACACCAGATGTTGAGAGCAGCAGACAGGTGTTTGTTTTGGAAGCGTGGTGCACTTTTGACGACAGTTTGGAGGATTCCTCACGGAGGAACCAGCTTTTCGCTGACAACGTCTCACAGCTTGGATATGAATACAACCTGCTTGTGTCTATATCTGGCTGGTTGTCTGGATGATGTCCATAGGTTGGTGTGGGTGTTCTGCAGATGACAGGGATGTCCGTCTCTGCAGTCACCACATTCGGAGGAGGAGCTGCTGCTCACACCCTGAGGCGTAGTTGTGTGTCATAAGAGAGCAGAGGTCAAAACAGAAGTTTGTGCAGTTCATTATTTATGTTCCATTTTGTAACGTGAACACAAGTTTACCTTTATAGTCCAGCTTTGTTGTCCTTGTGCCTAGCTGTTATTCATATTTGTGTAAGTACATTGAGAGAAACGTAAAATAAACGGAGTAAAATTCCCTGTATGAGCCCTCATACTTGGCAAATACATCTGATTCTGAAGTTTACATTATATCCGTTTGTTTGCATGGGTTTCCTGCAGCTGCTTTGTTTTTTTATTATCCCAGAAAACATATGAGTTAAAGGAATAGTTGGACATCTTGGGGAAATGTTCACTTTGCTGCCCAGAGTTAGATGAGAAGACGGATACCACTCCTCACACCTGTACGGTAAATAGAACTGTTTAGCTTATCTGAGCTTTGGACAAAGCCAGGCTAGCTGTTTCCCCCTGTTTCCAGCCATCATGCTAAGCTAAGCTAACCAGTAAAAGTGTGACGATACATCGATCTGGATCATTATATCGATTCATTGATCAACAATCCAATATGAAGACATCGATAGATATCATCAACTTTATGATACGCCTTTATTTTGAAATTCTTAACTGATAAAAAAAACATTGTTTTTATTAAAAAGAATCATTTAAATATCTGGAAGAGCTCAATAATAACATTTTCATCAAATCATGACTTAGTTGCTTTTTGTGAGTTAAGATAAATGTAACCAATTGTGTTAAATGGACATATGATATTGTCTCATATCGATCACAGGCCCCTGAATCGGATCAAAATTGCATCGTGGCAGACTTTGTGATATCAGCAAATATCATATTGTTGTCCAAAGAATAAATATGATATCATATTGTGATGAAACTTGTGATTCACACCCCTACTAACCAGCTGCTGGCTGTAGTTTCACATTTACCGTGCAGACATGAGAGTGGTATCAATCTGCTCATTTCACATCTGCCAAAATATCCACATATTACTTTCTATATATATGAATATTGCCCTTGAGGAGGCACTGCAGTTGTCCCCTGGTGGGCTGCACTGTGGATGCCGACTGCTTCTATAACCGTAAAGATGGATTTAATGCAGAGAAAATGTACCGACAGGCTTTGAGATAAGTTTAGCTTAATTATCATATTCTTCTAAATTTGGAGGTTCTTGAGGGACATAAGCTTTTATAGAATCATATCAAGAACCCTATTAATTTCCCCTACAAAGAGGAAACTATTAAAGTGAAAATTTCACAGATTATTGGGGTGAATGTCGACATGAACTATAAACGATTGGTCTCTGGGTCCTCAGGCAGTTATTTTAGTTTCACTTTATACACTGACTATATCCTGTAACGCTGACTGTTGAAGCTTGAGCACATTGTTTTTTTATTATTCCCCTTCGACTAGTTGACTTTTTACATTCTTATAGGACTGAAGAACAGTTTGAATCTCCTCTGTAGCACAACAGCAGACTATAAGAGTACTCCAAAGGTTACCACTACACTACTTCACCCTGGAGAAAATATTTTTTATGTGCACCACTGGGAGTGTCGGCATTTGAGCTCGCTGGGGTTCATGTGTTACGGCATGACGAGGTCTTCGGAACGGACCGAGCGTCAGCCGCAGCTGTCATGTTGAGTTTCCATGTTTAGAAAGTTGAAGACGTGATTAAAAAGGCCTGGTATATGAGTACACGCCCACACTCCAGTTACTCATCTTTCCTCCTCCTCACTCTTGAACGATGTACTCTCTCTGTGTTTGACCGTTTCCTCTGTGGAGTCTCTGGTTGTGCTCGGTGGAGGGTCATGTTTGACTGAGTGGTTCTCTTGTGGTGGAGGTGTTCCCCCGGATTAAACATTTACACAGCGTCTTGTGTTAGTCCTTCAAAGTCTGTCAACACATTGACTGTAAACTTTATATAGCACCTCTCTAAAGTGTTAAATAGTTGAAGTGGGAATCACCAGAGGCCCCACGATACTTAAAGCTGCAGTAGGCAGAATGTTTAGGTTTTCTGCACCTCCTCATGGCTCTGTTTTCAGGCTTTAAAAAATCGAGTACATGACGGGAGACTTTGGCCAATCACAGGTCATTTCAAAGAGAGCGTTCCTATTGGCTGTTCATTCAACAGAGGCAGCTGTCAATCTCTCGCAAACTCCGAGCAAATGGTCAAACTAGTAACTGCAATAAGATTGCAATAAGATATGCTATGCAATATTACGATTTATTACCTTTTTTCAACTACAAATTATGCAATTTTTCAACATCTGTTGTATCTAATAAGATACAGTTTTAACTCTGTTCATCTCAGTTTTCATCCACATATCTTGAGGTCAGAGGTCAGGGACCCCTTTGGAGCGTTATTTAGCGCTCTTCCCGACAAACTAACATGACATACCAAGGTATCCATCAATTCCTTAGGTCTTCTAGTTTCATATGATACCAGTATCTTTACTCTAGCTTTAGGACTGATACCGCTACAACCTCTGAAAGACAGAATAGCATCTGGGAAGAGGTTAATAGTTTATATAATAAAAGATCAATACTTGACGTCTGTGTATCGATACAATATTGCGACGCAAAATATCGCCATACTATGATGCACCGATTTTTTCCCCCACCCTTAAAAGGACAATTCAAATCATATTATGAATCGAGGTGTAAAAAATAATTAGGGTAAGTCTCAATAACCTTTAAATGCCTTCATATTGGTGCAGACGTAACACAACAGCGTATTAATGTTTCTTATAACTTGTCTACTTGTAAGGGCCGACTAAACGTGCCACGAAGCACTTTAGGAATCGATTGAATTGAATTTTAGAGCGTCAGATAGAGATCTTACCTCGGGTTTTATTATTGTGTTTGTTCATGAATTATTAACTTAGTTAAGCTTTTTGTGGCAATTGTCTTGATGGACATGAGTTCATGACTTGAGTTTATGGCCCTGGAGTGTCACTGGTCTGTGTGAAGACTGTGAATCTTTAAATCCAGGCGGGGCCACTGACCCTTCGCTCTGATCCTGCGCTCTGATCTCTCTCTGGAGGGAAGCAGCTGAAAAGAGAATTACCCCTCGGGGATCAGTGAAGTATCACACATTTTTACCCCGTCCTTTTCAGATTTGGCGAGCTCCCTTTCCCTCGATATATATATAAAAAGGAACTATCCTGGGATCTGTTGAGGAAAATGAAACAATATTTTGAACTATAAACAACAGATCAAGCTACTAGATCCTGATTTTAGGGAGTTCTTGCACAGACCTGATGAAGAGACAAATTATTATCATATTTTTCTGTGTGTGTTGTGGTTCAACACAGGATAAAGGATAAAGTAGTACGTGACCTCAACTGTTCCAGATGGAGCTTTTGGTCGGGAGGAGGGAGCCATAACTTGCCGCAGGATATTTAGAAAGGAGCGGGCTGTCCCCACGCGATGAGGAGCGCACAGCTCGGTTCATGCCGAGGGAATGTGCTGGTCCGGCCCGCAAGCTGTTTACATTTAATGCTCCCCCCATTAACAATTGGCTTAACCATAGAAGGAAATGCGCTGCCATTAACCCCCTATGAAATGACTTTGATTATGTGGCATAGACAAAAGAAAAAGAGCAGAAGGAACCCAGACCAGAAGTCATTTGTGGTGTGGAGGTTTCTCAGGGACCACCAGAGGCTTCAGTGTTGGTGGCCTCATCATCATGTTTCTAAAGCATGTTGTCATTGTTAGGATGTACATGAGCCTGGTGGAACTTTACTGGGACGTGGGAAGCCGTTTTGCTCGTTGTTCTAGTGGATCTGATGTGATCGACTTTCTATCAGATGGACTCAGCAAGTGCAGAGCCCGGCACTCTTATTACAACAGAGTAGAGCTGATTAATCGATAGTTGTTTGGTCTATATTATGGTGAAAATAGTCAATCAGTGTTTCCCAAAGCCCAAGATGACGTCCTCTGTCTTGTTTTCTCCACAACTCAAAGATATTCAGTTTACTGTCATAGAGGAGTAAAGAAATCAGAAAATATTCATATTTAAGAAGCTGGAATCAGAGAATTTAGACTTTCTTTCTTCTTAAAAAAATACTCTTATTTTGGTATGGCTACAACTTATGATTATTTGATTTATCTATTAATCGTTTCATCAACAAAAAGTCAGAAAATAGTAAAATAAAATCCCTGTTATGGCCAAAGATGTCATCAAATGTCATTGTCATTGGTTTTGTCAAACCACATTCAAAATATTTGGTAGTTTTTCTTTAAAAAAATGACTTAAACGATTATTCGATTTGCTCCAATTTGATTTTCTGTAGCTAAACTAATCGGTTCAGCTCTGTATTTTAGTATTCTCAATTGCGATCCGTTTATTTGAATTGTCTTATACAGATATATACATATAACATTGGGCAAGGACATATGATACAAGATAGCAAGTTGTAGCAAAGTCTTGAAGCCCAAAGACAAAAAAGGGACAAAAAAAATAATATATATATTATTATTTTTCTTTCTTTATTAATATATATTTTTCTTTTCTATTTTTTATATATTTTTTATGTTTTGTTTTTTATTTGTATTTTAGTATCCTCAAATCATCATTTGAAACCACTGAGTCATTCACCGGAGAATCCTGCTTATTGTCAGACTGGACTTAATAGTAAACAGTCACATCTGAAATAACTCTCTTGCCATCCCTTTATTTTTCCTGGCTACCTCTGAATGAGCCCATATCCCAGCTGTTAAGGTTGTTGTTGTTGTCCACAAGCAGCCAGCGTCCTAATTTCCATATAAATGAGATCTATAGAGATCTTCATAGAGGTGATTGAAGCCTTAAAAGTACGAGGCTATAAAGTTTTTATTTTTTGAAAAGATATAAGAGAATACAGAGAAGTTACATTTCCTCTACTAAACTATCACTTTACTTACTTTCCCCAAAAGTGCAGTTTTGTGAACTGTTCCTCATGCAGCAATAAAACATCACAGCTGATGTTCTTACTGCATTGCAGTCTTAACTTAAACCCATGCACTGAGTCTTTTTTTATTTGGTACTGCAGCAAAGCCTTTGATTTTATTTGAACTTGTTCTCCAAAGCTTGTTACAAAACTGGTGTGTACTGTACCTTTGCCTGTCACCTGAGCACCGCAGCAGTTGTGCTGAGGTCTGAAAGAGCAAAGATTAGAAGGCTAATGCAATTTGCTGTGCAAATATCCACCCGGCTGTCAGTGAAACCGTCTCTGGGTTCACGTTTCTATTCGGATATTGTGACATAAAACATTTAATATCCTTGGTAATTCTTCCTGTTATCAGTTTTGGCATCTCTGTGTCCGACGTGATAGTGATGAGATATTCTGGTGGTCTAATATAGAAACTCAGTAAATTATATATTCCTGTCAAAGGCTATCTGGATGTGTGGCAAAGGGAAAACCTGTGAAACAGAAGCAGGTTTGGCAGCGCCGTGTTGTGTTGGGGATAAAGTGTTAACAGCGTGCTCTAGCATTGCTCACATCTCGATCTCACTCTGGATGCTGTGGTCTTTTTATAGTCCCGGCGCTAACAGCAGGCCTCTGATTTGATTTCTTTGAAGTGCAGACTGTGATGTCCGATTGTGGCTATCTGAGATGTCCTCAGTTTCCCCCCCCGGAGTGCACTGCTCCCCGTTTCATCAAGTTCTGCATCGTCACCATCCATCCTGCATCCTTTAGTTTTTTGTTTTTTGGGGGGGGGGTGTCTTCATAAAGCTCTCCTCCTCCTCCTCTCTCTCGGTCCCTCCCCTCTTTTGTTTTAGGTTTTCTGAAGAAGTCCCAGCGAGGTTGTTGTCAGATGGTAGCTGCTGTTTAAAAAGAGTAATCATGACTTATGACACTAATCTGTTTCTGTGTCTCCTCTCTCTTGTTTCTGCGGCAGGTGAAGGATCGTGCAGACAGGCCGTCTCACACTAAGCTATGGAATGCCTCCTGCTCCCACCATCACTAGTCTCCAATCTTTGGACTGAGCTCCACACGCTTAGTTAGCGGCTGTACTTCTCCCCTCGAACTCTTTATAACCAGGGGACGAAGAAAAGGAGTGGACTTACCTCAAGTCCTCCGCTAAAAGCGCACAGAGCACTTCTTTTTTTAAAAAAAAAAGAATATTTAAGCTATTATTTTTTATTTTTTCTCCACTTGGATTTGTTTCCGGTGAAATCATATCAAGATGGATCTGGAACCGTATCTGTGGATGGTGATCCTCGGCTTCATCATTGCCTTCATACTTGCCTTTTCGGTCGGCGCCAACGATGTGGCCAATTCTTTCGGCACGGCGGTGGGGTCCGGCGTGGTCACGCTGAAGCAGGCCTGCATCCTGGCGTCTATCTTTGAGACGCTGGGCTCCATGCTGCTGGGGGCCAAAGTGGGCGAGACGATTCGGAAGGGCATCATTGACGTCAACCTGTACAACGAAACGGTGCCCGTGCTCATGGCGGGAGAGGTCAGCGCCATGGTCGGTAAGTTGGACTATCCATCCATTATCTGTAACCGTTTATCACCCTGGACAGGTCGGCAGATTATCACAGAGCTGACACATAGAGACAGACAACCATTCACGCTCACATTCACTCCTACAGGCAATTTAGAGTCAACCATTAACCTGCATGTCTTTGGACTGTGGGAGGAAACCGGAGAACCCGGGGAAAACCCACGCTAACACGGAGAGAACATGCAAACTCCACACGCCAACAGCCCCTAAGTTGGTCTATATTTTACAAATTTTATTAGTGGATCAACAAAAGTTTTACCAGCAACTAGTTTGACTGTAGATTAATCATTTCAGTCACTTTAAAAAGCAAAAATGCCTGAAAAAAATCTCTAATTTCAGCTTCACAGTTGTGAGGATTTGCTGCTTTTCTTTGTCATATATGATAGTAAACTGAATATCTGTGAGTTTTGGACAAAACCAGTCATTTAAAGATCCCACCTTGGGCTCTGGGAAATCATAGCAGCCATTTATCACAATTTTACAACATTTTATAGACAAAACAATTAGCCTGTCAATCAAAATAAACAGCAGGCAGATTAATCAATAATGTAAATAAACGGTGGTTGCGGCTTCAATCCACTGAGTCATGTAGTTGCTGCTTATGTCTCACTCTCGACCTGCTGCTGAAGTGTTTCTGCTTCTTTGCTGCATCATGAAGTGAAACATACTGGTGAGAAAAGGTTTCAGATGCAATAATAATAATTAGGTTTTGTTTTATAACCTTCAAGAAAGAATTGTCATTGTGATTCTAATAAAGAATAAATACATCGTTGATTGACATTAATTAGCAAATTATTGTCATTTTTTCAAGGAAAGATTAGCTGTTTAAAGGTTTTTAGATGTGAGGATATGCTGAGTTTCTCTATTTTGTCACTGTAAACTGTAAATCTTTGGGTTTTTGGACTGTTGGTAGGAAAAAACAAGACATTTAATTAAGACTCTTTGGGCTCCATAATGAATTACCAACAGATTAATCTGATAATCAAAAATAATCATTAGTTGCAGCCTTAAAACATATCAAGGGAAACCTCTGTGATTACTTCTGTGAAGAGGTGAACATCGTGGGAGTGTAATATCCCTCTAGGTATGCTTGATGTTGTTTGGGGAAATTGGTTACATGGATCGATGGATATTAGGATGGCAATAAACAAATGACTAAAAATGCCCGTGGTGGCCTCTCCTTACTGCTCGTTTTGTCTGAACAACAGTCCATAGATATTCAGTTTACAATGACATAAAACAGAGAAGCTGGAACCAGTGAAAGTTTGGCATCTTTACTTTATAAATGACTAATACGAATAATCGAATATCCAAATAGTTGCATATTCATTTTCTGATGATCCACTAGGGCTGCACGATTTTGAAAAAATATCTAATTGCGATTATTTTGACTGATATTACAATATCATTTGCGATATTAGAGGGAATGATTTATACATCATTATTCTCATTTTCACTGAGAAACATATTAAAATGATTACAGTATGATTTTTGTGGGATATGTACCAAACTGATGTTTTCTTAAGTCTGTAGAATATGATATGTAGGCCAGCACATCTCTGCAGCATTACAATATTTAATTTAAAATGGTATTTTGACACACATTTCTCCTTTAATAAATATTGCGATTTGGATCAAATTTAGATTAATTGTGCAGCCCTATGATTACCATGTATTTCTATATCTAATTTATTGTATTTCAGTTATTGTGGAGCAGACTCTGCCATTACTGTACCTCTGCTATGCACATTAATATCGTTATTTGAACATCTGTTGGTTGTTTTGTGTAAAAAGAGACAACTGTAAACAAAATTATGTCACAGAAGTCAGATTGTTTCATATCTGAGGGCAGAATATATAGCATGTCAGACTACATGTAACATTAACACATTCTCCTATAAGACTACTGATACTGATGAATCTAGATACAGACGTTACAAACAGCTCTGCGCTGCAGTGATCAGAGTCGATGCTGCAGTCGCACCAACGTTTGACGTTTTCCCGAAATAAAAAAGCTTCTGTGTTCATCTAACCTGTTTTTCTTTTTGCTCACAAACCCAAACTAAACTGCTAAATAACACATCTGCCCTTGTTTTCAAAACCACTTTTCATTATTGGATTTATGAGAGATGTCATGAAATTAGTTTTTGTCCTTGCAAAGCACCCTCCAGACAAAGAGAAAATCTATCCGTCTGTTTTCAGATAAACTTTACGATGGGAAGTTTTTCTGATGTTAATCAACGTTGCAGCATTTCAACGTTTCCAGAGAAAAGGCTCAACCATTGTCCTCACATTAACACACATTTACAGAGAAGCATTAGCAGGAACACTAGCTTTACACGTCAACATTAGATTACAGAACAGGAAACAATGGGAGCTACCGCTGAGACAATGCCACTTTAATGGCAGAGTGACTGCTGGGAAACGCTGGGTAAATAAGGCGACATTATGCACAGGGGATTCCCGTGTCGCTGAAAGTTCAGGTGTGACCGGCCGGTTACAAGAGAATGTTGAGGAAACCGTTTTCTTAACCTCAAACAGGAAGCCTTATTCACCGCCGTATTGTTTATACAGAAGTTTAAACTTCTTGATTTGCTTCTAATAAACCCAGCGGGCTCACAGTAACGGCACAATACAGTATGTCAGTGTCTAATTTAGAGCCTGACAAAGAGACTCTGAGGTCCTTTTATTATTCAAATAATAGACGCTGAGAATAAATTGACCTGTGGGAACAGATTGTGTTACAGTAACAGCCCATATGGGATTCTTGTCTTGATAAATCAATAATGTCTTGATAAATGAACCATTATTCTTCATGGTGTTTGTCATCATGAGCGCCTGTTTACAGATTCATTTCAGCAGCAGGCTTTCTCAAAATATGCCTTCATCGACGAGGTATAACCCCCCGTTATGAGCACAGCAATTTTAGATTCAAGATCTTTTAATAATGATGTTTATAGTATACATATGCGTGTATAACTAAAGCAATAATTTGGTTTGCGACATGCTGTCCTAATCTAGTTTTTAAAAAGTCTTCAATCCAGTGAACGATCAGTAGAGCAATCTCACTATGATGCAATTCATTTATGTTTAATTAAATGTGGAAGATGTCTGAGATTTGTGTCTCTTGTTTCGATCACAGGGTCAGCTGTCTGGCAGCTGATCGCCTCCTTCCTCAAGCTGCCCATCTCCGGGACTCACTGCATCGTGGGCGCCACCATCGGCTTCTCCATGGTGGCCATCGGCACCAAGGGCGTACAGTGGATGCAGCTCGTCAAGATCGGTAATAGCCGGGGGCCGTTTGAGACCCGTTTACAATGTTTACTGTGTATCCTCACGCCTGCATATGTATATCTAACGTGTACACATACATACCATGCACAAAAGCACCACTTTAAATCTTGTGTTTACCACAGATGTGCTCATAAGGTTCTTGGAAATAAGTCATTCAGCATCAAAAAAGCATAAAAAACGACTGATCAACCACAGAAATCTTTGTCTACTCAGACCAAAATGAGTTATTAGTGGACTAAGTGGGCGAGCGCTAGAAATATTACCATCGCAAAGTGACAGAATATAAACTAAATATCGCCACACTTGAGATATTTCCACTACAGCTACAGTGGAGTTTGATTTCAGAACGTTTTTTAAGCTCTGCAGCACATTAACAGTTAATCATCAGTTTGTTTTCAGCAAGGAATGACTCCCTCGACCATTTTACACAGCGAGTAATCAATATTAGAAGAGGCAGAGTTACCGATTTCACCACCATTAAGAGTCCCAATAGACCGGCATGCAATGCATTCACAACACCTACTTTTTAAGTGAAATAAACACTCACTTTATCTCAGCTAGAGGAAGAAACTCTGGCTGTTGCTTCCTTCAGCTGCATGTATAAACCACAGCTTCATTCAAATGTGTCAACAGCTATCCCCCTCTTAGTCAATTAGCTGACTAATCTGTCATTTTGGTCTCATTTTGGTCTCATTTTGGTTGTTTTACATGCTGAATGACTTATTTCTAAGACACTGCTGAGCACATCTCTGGTAAACACAAGATTCAAAGTGGCGCTTTTGTGTGATTCTTGGTGGAGAAGCTCAGTTTTTGCAGTACTGTTGATAAAATCAACTGAAACTCGTTTGAATGTTAAGTGTGATTTATGCTTGCCGCATCTGCGAGGGGTCGTGAGTGTCCGCACGGCCAAAGTGACGTCACATCATCAGACACGGCCGTTTGCAGGGGTTCCGTGCGTCACGTTTTTGCCTGTTCGAGGCTGCACTCCCTTTTGGGGGAAAGAAACTCGCTGTCAGGAGAGAAAATGATGAAAAGCTGATGTGTAGCAGGTTAACCGAGGCTTTCACTCTGAGATTTGAGGCACATACATAATTAAATATCAGTGTGGTAAATCACTAAATGATGCTGGTTACAGTGAGCTTGAGTGTGAGGCTGCTGCAGTAATACAGTCATACATTAACGTTAGAACAGCATCAGACTGTCGTCTCCAACTAAATCTCAGCCGATAGATCAAACAGTTGGTTATTAACATGTTGGTTATTTACAGACAACACTCAGCCTGACATGATTCAATCAAACATGTAGAGATGTCTAGATAAGCAATATCCGGCCACTGTGTTGGACGGGGGAAGACTGAAGGGACATGGCGGCGATCAACCTTCATTTATTAAAGTATCGCCAACGCTCCGGTTCAGACAAGACCACAAAATAATTATTAGACGTGTATAAAACAAACATTTGTATAACAAGAGATGAATGCATACGAATCCAAACACACGTCACATTGCATTGAAGTCTCCCCAAAAGGGGGCACGGCCTTGACTTTTTGCGAAGTACGCGTATGTGCCGATCTGATGTTTGTCTGTTCCTTAACAGTTTAGAGTCATTCTGGTAAATGTAGGATCTTACTGAGGTAAATGAAAAACAGAAGATGAGGCATGTTGGGAACAAAAAGACACTTGTGACACTCAATCATCGCTGCCTGACGATACCGTATCAACGGGTGACTGTAGTCTTATCTGATGATGTTTTCTCCTCCCTCTCCAGTGTCATCGTGGTTCATCTCCCCGCTGCTCTCTGGACTCATGTCTGGACTCCTCTTCTTGCTCATCAGACGCTTCATCCTCAACAAGGTTGGCTCATATTATTATACTGTTGCTTTTTTTGGTTCACTGACATTTCCAACCTACTAAACATGTAGGTTGCAAGCCTTTAAATCAGGCCACTGGAATACTGACTATGAATAACAATGTTCTCTGACTGTCCATGAAGTGCCGGGTTAGAGTGAGTCACCGTTGCACGAGTTTAAAAAGCATCTAGACACAGACGTACACGTGTACACACAAACCTGTCCAAAGACCTTTAGCACAGATAAAGAATCCATTTGATTTGGCAACACCCGCAGATCTGCTGTTACGTAACAGTCAATCTCTGGCAGACCAGGAAGAGAAAAGTGTTGCAGATCATCCCGAGGTCACGACTGCAGGATCATGTATGAATGAGTCACAGGACGATCTGTTGCTGCAGAGCTGGGTTGAAAACTCATCTCTGTCTCTGCAGGCTATTTGCATCAATATTTAATGCTTCAATTATATTTATACCGCGTCCAGATTTGTTACTATTCAAGACGATGGTTTAGTTTGTAGACGTGAGACGTGAGATTTAAAACCTCGGTAGGTCAGTCGGTCAAGTTGCATCATCAGACTCCTCGTAATAGTAAACCACACACATTGTGCAAGAGTGAAGTGTTTTACTTCATTGCCTGCTTTCACTATTTCAACACCTCTGAATTGACCTGAGCTGAACTTCTGACCTTAAAATGAAGTTGTGGTTTTATTAGATGTCAGAAATATGTAACATACTGTATGTTTAACATTACAACACATACAATAAACACTGATCAGTGATCAGAAACATGTTTACCTTTCTATTTTATTTTAATTTTATTTACCTTTCTGAATTTCGCATTTAGCACTTTTAAGTACATCTTGCATTTTTATATTTAAAGCCAGCAGCTTTTGTTGCTCAGAGTGCCGTATAGTTAGTGAGAAGTCAATAGTTCATCGTCCTCCTCAGGGACACTTTGACATGATGTAGAGCTGCCAATCATGGCAGGTTGTTCATCCCAGAGGAGAGAAGCAAGAGCAGATTTAACAGATATTCAGATTAGAAAGTTTAAAAGAGATACAGCTTAAGTAGGACTGCATGATATACAGTATGTAATCGACATTAATATCAGTACAATTATTCCCCAACACTGATGGTAATAGAATATATAGAAGTAATGATTATTTTCATTATTGATTAATCTGCTGAATCTTTTTTGGATTTATTGATTTGTCTAAAATAATAATGAGAAAGGCATGTTTTGATTTCTTCAAATTCTTTGTTTTATCTGATCAGCAGTCTAAAACCCAAAGTTATTCAGTTCAGCATCATATATGAAAACAAAACAAATCATCACATTTGAGAAGCTGATGTATTGGTGTTTTTAATTAAAAAAAATTACTGAAACTATTATACTAACTATCAGCTGCATCAATATATGTACAGTATATGACAATATGGTAGGTGTATAAAACAAATCACATGTAAAATAATTACATTGTTGGTCCTCTGTTATGCATTACATCCGACAAAACTCTTCATACGTATAAAACCAAAACAATATCATCGTTTTGATTTTTAATAGAGTGCTACAGAAATCCTCAAACCTGGAAATGAGGTAGCATTTTAGCACTTCTGGTTCCCTCGTCTGGAAATCAATGTTTTTTTAACACAAGCTTAAGAGATTTTAATGTTTTGTTCTACGACATAAAATACATCAATAAATACCCCAAAATCGTCAATTTTAAAGCCTTTATGTGTCTTTAAAAAGGCGGTTGCTAAAAAGTGGCTTAATGAGACTATTAAATGTCATCACGCCGACTCGTCCGCCTTTACAGCCTCGTTGATTATACTCACGCTAAAGCGACTGTGCTTTTTTACTTCTGGCGATTCCATTCACGTTTTTTAAAATCATAAAAGTGATGTTCATTTGTGAAGATTATCTTTCTGAACAAAACGTGTAAGTATCATAAACAAGTGTTTTCCACAGAGCTTATTTTCTGCAATAATCCATAATTTTATAAAACAACGACCCAATATCGCATCATATCACCATAAAATTAAACTAAAAGTTGAAAATAAAGTTTTTAAACAATATTATAAGACTTATTGCTCAAGCTGAGCTCTTTCATCATCATATCAGAAACTGTACTAAAAACCCATCTGTGTGTTTTGCTGTGTAGGACGACTCCGTCCCCAATGGCCTGCGAGCGCTGCCCCTCTTCTACGCCACCACTATTGGGATCAACACCTTCTCCATCTTGTACACCGGAGCTCCATGTAAGTGCTGAACGGCAGTTGTTCCTAATAGAGAAACTACCGTCTCTCTTTATTCAGTCTGACGCCGACATACCATCAAATTATCATCTTAGTCTTAACGGGTGAGAGCGCCAGTGTTGTGTTCGTGCTCAAAATTCCTTTTGAAGGTGTGACGACAGTAGATTAAAAGTAGATTACTTTGAAACTACTTGTCAAGATGTTCTTTTCTTATACCCGTGTGTGTTCATTAATTGCAGTGCTCGGGTTGGAGATGCTACCGGTGTGGGCCATCTTCCTCATCGCTTTAGCCGAGTCGTTGCTCGTTGCAGCTCTGGTCTGGTTTTGCGTCTGTCCCTGGATGAAGAGGAAAATAGCAAGTAGGTATCTGTGTGTGTGTGTGCGTGTGTGTGTGCGTGTGTGTGTGTGTGTGGGTGTGTATCCAGTCTTTCTCACGCCATGTGAAAGCCCAGCACCCTGACCCGGGCCTGACAACAGAACCTCCGCTTGCTCACACTCTGTGCTCTGACACCAACACGGGGGATGCCAGCGGATGTGTTTGCTCGTTGGCCTCTGCCAGAGCCTCTAAAGCCACCAGAGAAACCCGGTGAACTCTGCGTAGAGCTCCAGTTGCTTTCCTTTAGACTCTCTGGCTGTTTTTAGGCGTAGAGCTACTTGGCCCAAATGCAAAGGGGGTTAAGATCACAGCCTGCAGTGTAGAAAGCTTTCAGATCAAGGTTAGGAATTGTTTCCCTAATGGGAGAATCAGCCCGCAGCAGAGCAGACAACGCTTTAAAACACATGACACGTTGAATAAAACAGTGGAAAGAGCAGTAGGTGGAATATCAGAGAGGATGGTGGACATAAGCAACGCAGCCTGTCTGTTAAATTTAACTTAATGTCATGCAGGATAAATAAGAACTTCTGTTTATTGCAACAACACTAAGCTACAAACTCTTAGTCTGAGATGCCAGTAATATTTCGAAATTCGTAGACATGATAAATGCAGATATGAAAATAACAATGAAGGACAATATGAAACAGTTTTGTTACATAAATTGGGTATCACTGTAAAGCTGAGACTCTTGTGGATCCAATGAGCCCAACTGTATTCATGTATGATGATGTTAGTCCCCATAGTAGTCATTCATTGTAGTGAGACCATTTTTTTAAAAACTTGACCTGACTGTATAAAATGACCTGTGGTGACCTCTAGGATAATCACAGCCTCATGAAACTTTACAGCCACAAACTAGAGACCTAGAGCATTCAGAGGATGGATGGTTTTCCTAGGTATATTGACAATAAGGGGGTTTCTGAGCAGTTTACAGAACAGAAGTGCTCGACATCCAATTGCCGAAAAATGCAATTCTTGCAGAAATCTCCAAAATGTCAAAAGTTTTTGATACCAAATCACATCATGGACTTTTTCTATGGTGTTCCACAAGGTCTTGGTGTCTTAAAGTGGTATTTTGGAGGGACTATTGATCATTTGTATCAATTAAATTTAGCACCAAATTGGCGTAACAAATAGTATCAACCCAAAAATTGTTACTTATGACATATGAGACATAATAGAGCATGGGAATGGCCATCATATACTTCTATCATAATGTTCTAAGACCTTATACACTTTCACAATTTTTTTTAATTACTTATTTTGGGATTTCTGATTTCTGACTAGAACAACTTGACACAGCTGCATCTCAAATTAATCTCCAGGTTCCCAGCTTTCAGATGATGTACACCACTTCTGTGTGACATCTACTGCTGACCTGCTATCTCCCCCTAAAGACCCTCTGTACCCCCCTAAAAAAGACAAAAACGGGTCTATGAAAAAGTTGGGGGGAGTGGAAGAGGTTAAACAATAGAAAGTGCTTTTATTGAAGCAATAACTTCCACATTGAGGCTTAAAATAGAATTCATTGTTTCCTCAAACTTTCCTTCAACCCTGCACACGACACACGAGTGCGGCCGACTTGACCTGCTACTCGACGTGTCGTGACCTCTGAATGCCGGTGAGGATTATAGGTGATATTATCGTTCCTAATCTGGAAGTTGCTGCTTCCGTTAAAGTGAAACAGGCGGTGGCTGAGTTTATGTGTTTGTACTGGGGGGTGTTTTGGAGACGTTGGGGGGCATCAGGTCTGTCAGCACTAGGATTAGTTTGGATCAGCTGATGGCTGTTCTTGTGTTTGAGGAATGTTGCTGCATAGTTTTCTCTCTTTCTGACCTGAAACCAGGTTTTTCTAGATGATTATTATTGATATTAATGCAGAGTAACAATACAGTTTCAACAAAAACATGCATGGACAAATTATATCGATGTGGATGCCAAATTAGTGATTCACTTGAGAAACTCTTGAACTGATTTTTTAAAACCTCAGTCTATCTAATCTTACAGTAAATGATCACTCAGACACAAAATCCGTTTACAAGTCCTTGTAACTTCTGTGTTAGGATTGTTAGGGAGGGTTCGATATTTTGTCTTTCCAGGAGGCTCTCTTAACTTAAACCCTCCATCTCTTAATTTCCTCCAGGTCGTCTAAAGAAAGAGCAGGCTCTGTCCAGGATCTCCGATGAGAGTCTGGACAAGATACCTGAAGAGGAGGAGGAGAGCCCCGTCTTTAAGGAGCTACCGGGGGCCAAGGGCACAGATGAGGCTGTGCTGCCGCTCACCGGGGGCATCAGTGAACGGAGCACCCGCGACTCCAGCGGAGAGCTCACCAACCTGGCTAACGGAGGCAGCATCCTGCCAAATGGCAGGGCCTACGGTAAAACTGCAATATTATTATGATATATATAATTATAGACACCATTGATTTGCAGCCCTGTCTCCTAAAAATTACATTCCCATAAAACTTACTACAACTGCATTCTCAATTACGTTTGGAGGGAAAGAAACTGTCAATGTGCTGCTACTGAATACTACTTAACTCTTGTGCATCTACACCCACGTCTTCATCATCTTCTCTCCTTCAGGCCGGACCCACTCGATGACCAACGGCTGCCTCAAGTCGCCCATCTCTAACGGCAGCTTCAGCTTCGACGGTCACATGCGCAGCGACGGCCAGGTGTACCACACGGTGCACAAGGACTCGGGTCTGTATAAAGACCTGCTTCACAAAATCCACCTGGGCCGCCTGGACGACGGCGACCGCTCCACCTCCAACGCCGGCCAGCCGGACAACAACTACCGCCTGCTGCGGCGCAACAACAGCTACACCTGCTACACGGCGGCGATATGCGGCATGCCCGTGCAGCCGCTCATTCGCTCGGAGTCACGCGACGACAGCGAAAAGCTGGTGGGAGAGGGAAGCGGCGGCAGGAGCAACAGCGTGTCCTACACCAAGAAGAGGGTGCGCTACGACAGCTACTCGTCGTACTGTAACGCCGTGGCGGAGGCTGAGATTGAGGCAGAGGAGGGCGGGGTGGAGATGAAGCTGGCCACGGAGCTGGAGGGGATGGATGAAGACGGAGCTCCTGCTCCGATGCCTCTGGACGACTTGGCGGAGGAGGATCACGAGGAGAAGGATAAGCCGGAGGTGTTCCAGCTTTTCCACTTCCTGCAGATCCTCACCGCCTGCTTCGGCTCCTTCGCCCACGGAGGCAACGATGTCAGGTGCTGCCTCCTGCTGCTCACGGGAAATACAACATCCCATATAGACGAAATTACAAATCCCTTCTACCTGATCATATATTTTGGTATTCCTGAAGTGTTTTGCCGTGTTGCATCATTTTGTCCTTGTGCTGTTCAGTCTACCGGAAATACTAGAGGAGCTGCCTGAGGTTATAATCTATTTCCTCACCTTCGCAGTAACGCCATCGGGCCCCTGGTGGCGCTGTGGATGATCTACGACCAGGGCGGCGTGATGCAGGACGCCGCCACTCCCATCTGGCTGCTGTTATACGGCGGCATAGGCATCTGCGCCGGCCTGTGGGTGTGGGGCCGCCGCGTCATCCAGACCATGGGGAAAGACCTGACTCCCATCACCCCCTCAAGGTGAGAAAGCCTCCGCATGGGAGAGCGGGCAGAGAGGTGTGTGTGTCTGTGTCTATTCATGGAAATGTGTGAGAAAGAAAGAATTGGATAAGAGAGAGAGAGAGAGGTGAACTTCCAAAAAGCCTCGACATGCTGACACACACAAGTCCATCTGGTGCAAGAGCGTCCTCGGTAAGTGTTTATGTGCACACACACGATCTCTTTATTAAGGCTGTTAAATGTTATTGAACAAGGAATTGCAATTCAACTGACATTCATAAACACGATGCTGGCAGTGACATGCATAAACCGAAGGCAGCACGATCACGTCTAGAGCGCCTGCTCTGTTGCCTCGAGTGCTCCCTGTTTACAGGTACAGTAAACTCGTCTGACTAATGAAGGGCGTTTGTCTAGTGCGTTCACTGATTAACTGCTCTCTACTTCCCAGACAGAGCCACCGCCTCAGGCAAAACGCATTTTTTACTACACAGACAACCTGCAAGAACAAAGTTGTTCTTGGGTTTTCTATGTCGGTTGCATCTGTAAAAGCTTTTATGTGAATTATATATATTTGAATATGTTTTATTAGTGATTAGGTACAATACAAAAGTGAAATGATATTTTCTGTCTTTTTTTTAAAGAGGACCTATTATGCTTTTGTGCTTTTCCCTTTCCTTTAGTGCGTTATATAGTTTTTTGTGCATGTAAAAGGTCAGCAAAGTTACAAAGTCCACACCAAAGGGAGTAATGCCATTAATGCCAGGGACACACTATACAAGCATCAAGCTGATTTTGAGCCCGATTTCCCCCCCCCTACTGACGATGGTCAGCAAAGCCCGGATTTTTGGATGGTTCTAAATATTATCTTTCCAGATGTTCCTGTAGTGTGAAGTCTGTTAAGAGTGCGTTTTAAATCCCCCGATCGGCTCAGAAGTCCATCCTGGCCGCACCGATTTCAAATTGTAAATATTAAACATGTTCAATATTTACGATTTTGATATCCTGTTGTGTGTGGGGAACCCCGAGGACAGACGATGACGCAGTCACGTGGGAAAGAACGATAGCCAATAGAGAACCACGCTGACTGAAGAAGGAAGGACAACCACCGCCGTCATGGTGGCGTAATGCAAAACGTGAAGCATGAAGTAGTAGTAAGATGGAGCTCAGAAATGGAGGACCAACTTGTTGATTTGATACAAGTGTTTATTTAACGTGTCTCCATGACTTCATCCATCCATCCTTCGTGAATTTTCAGTACAAAGTAGTACAAAAATTCAAATTGCTAACATCCTGCCCGTCGTTCGCCATGTTTGTTTACACTAAAGTCCCGTTTGATCGCGAGGGATTTTGTGAGATTTCAGTTTTATTTGAGTCTGAACTCTCGCTGTTAGTGTGTTAGTGCCAAATCGTTGCTCTCCACACACTATAGGAACAAAGCCAGAGAAACACTGCTCCTGAACTGCCTGAAACGCCTCGTTGAAGTCCCACCTTTTCTTCTGTAACGTGGTGATGTCACCAAGTAACATTTGTGTTATACCTGCTTAGCGGCTAGTTTGGCACGCCGTCAAACAAAGCTAGTTAGAGCGAAGTCCAAAGAGTTTGGTTTCAGACAGAGGGTGAAACGAGGCTCTGCAGCACAGCCGGTATGAGAAAAATAAAGCGTTTTTTTTTATATTAAAGCATGTAAACCCAAAATACAAATATGCACCTGAAAAGAAGCATAATAGGTCCTCTTCAAAATATGTTTTCCCTCAGAGATGTATAAAATATTTGATGTTAAATATATCATGATCTCTGAACAACATAATTATGATATTGATAGTAATCACACAGTCGTGCTCCTCCAACTTTAACTAATTCATTACAGCTTTGTGTAGAGAAATACTGTATTAATATTCTCTGTAGTAGCCCTTTGCATAGAGAATGAAGTAGCAATGATACACACTCTATTTTTCTTCAGCCCTTTGACCATATTACATAATAACTCTGAATAAATAAGTGGTGTTTTGGACCACAACAACATAAAGCCCGAGGGCACACTCTGTCCCACAACCTAAGCAGTGGACATCACGCATCCTTTACTGCTGCTGCTCCTCTGTCCTTGAGATCTCTCTCTCTCTCTCTCTCTCTCTCTCTCTCTCTCTCTCTCTCTCTCTCTCTCTCTCTCTCTCTCGCTCTCGCTGTCCCCTCGTCTTCCCACGCATTAGCTGAAGAGTGTGTGTATGTGTGTACCTCAAGGTTGTTTGCGTGTCAGCTGAAGAAAGCTGGGCTCTATGCCTGCAGGTCTTTCTGCGGTGAATGTACTGTATGTGTGCACATGCATGCATGCATGCATATTAAGGTCTAATTGTTCCAGCAAGTTTTGGGAGTGTGTGTGTGTGTGTGTGTGTGCGCGCGCTCGGTTGCCTGGCAGGAACATCACACAGGGTAAGAGGAAGTTGTTTGGCATTCTGGATGAAGAGAAGTAGAGCAGGAAGGGTGAGGGAGGGGCGAAGCCACAGTGGGAACTCTGGCCTCTCTTCTCCAACCGCAGGGAGGGACGCCAGTCTGACTCCGTCTCTTCCACTTTTCTTTATCCCCCCTCTGTCCTCCTCCTTTTTCTTCATGTTCCTTCCTACCCTCTCCTGTAAATCTCTTATTTTTGCGGCTGTTCTTCTTCTTCTCCTTGCCCTCCTTTTCTTCATTCCTTCCCACTCTCGTCTCCTCGCTGCATCTTTATGTCTTGTTTTTTTTATCGCCGTCTCACCTCTAAATCTTTCTCTCTCACTCTTTTCCCTAAAATCCCCGCGATTGTTCTCAAACTCATTATTTCTCCGTCTTTCTCCATTCCTCCTTCCCCTTGGCCCCTCTCTCTTGCTGTGTGCCTCCTTTTCTTTCTTCCTTAATCACCCTCTTTCCATCACCAGCTTAGTCTTTTGCCAGGACTCAAAGACAGATTTGCTCTGGTTCACTGTTCTAAAGGCTCTCTGTCCCCCAGTGTCTGTTTCCATGCATCAATCTGACAAAGACGCTTGTTTGGGGGCAAGGACAGGAAAGTGTGTCTTTGTGGGTGAAGTTGTGTGTCTGTAGTCTGTGGCTGAGCTTATATTGTAGACGGCACAGTGGACACTTGAACAGCACAGTTCAACACAGCAGTTTTTAAACTTGAAATATGGATTTTCATCATTGTGGGCAGCTCTCCTGTTGAACCACCACGGGGACGGACTGCTGCAGAACTAACTGTCCTCTCTGAGTCTCTTTGAGATGAGCTCATCCTGTGTGACACACTTATATAATTGGCCCGCTGCACAAATGTTCAAAGTTGCCGTTAGAGGTGAAGTGATGCTGTCTGCAAACCTGTAACGGACTGGGATGGTGATGAAATGTGACCCGTCTTCAGAAAGACTTTTTCCTCTGCCATTCCCGATGAACTGGCCTATTTCACAGAAGATATTTTGACTTGTCTCAGTCATAGACTGTATATAACAAGTGGATGTAGTTACAGTGACGTCACCCACTGGTTTGTGAACTGCCGTTTTGAAGCCTCGAGTTCAGCATGTTGTCGGTCACCATGTTGGTTTTTGGCAACTATAAGTGACACAAGAGGGTGGAGCTAAGTACAACCGAACACTGAATACGTTTAAGGCGACCAAAAAGGTTATAATTAACTTTCATAAATTGAAATCACACTGGGAAAGGGTTAAAGTTGTAAGACGAAAACACAGACAACTCCCAGGCCGGACAACGCCGTGGTAGCGACCTGTCAATCACAAAGTAGCCCCGCCCTAAAGCATCCCCTGCTTCATGGTCTATTTGACTCTAAATGGGACCATCATTTACTAAATGAACATCATGCTGTATTGAAGAAGACTTGAATCTAGCGGTTGAGACCATAAACTCATGTTTACAATGTTTACTGAGGTAATAAATCAAGTGAGAAGCAGACTCATTTTCTCATAGACTTCCATACAATCAGACTTCTTTTTGCAACCAGAGGAGAGAATTAGAAAGAATACAAGTTTAAGGCATTTCAGCCTTTTTTTTTGGCTCAGCTAGACAGCATTCGGTAGAGAGCCAACAGGAAATGATTAGAGAGAGAGAATGGCAATGACATGCAAGAAAAGGTCCCCGACCAGACTTGAACCGGGTACGTTGCAATTGCCTGGTCAGCGTCTGAAACCTCCCCCCCCTCCTAGCTCACAAGGACATCACACACCAGTCTTAATTATCTTTGCACACGCAGCGAGGACGAACGGCCGTTTACAGACGGGTTCAAGTGATGTTCAAGATCGACTCAAATCCAATCATTAGAACGCTGCTGTGAAAGTTATTGACCCTTGCTGTTCAGTTCAATTTGAACAGTGTCTGTCAGCAGAACCTCTCCTCAGTGTTGCTGAGAGTTTTATTTGCTGCTGTTTTTGTGCCTCCACGCCGGCGTCAGCCACGGCCGGAAGCATTATGTCTTCAGGTTGTCCGTCTGTCCGGTCCATTCTCGTGAACGTGATATCTCAGGGACGCCTGGAGGGAATTTCACAAGCATCCACTTGGACTCGAGGATGAACTGATTTACATTTTCAGTTGTCAAAGGTCACTGTGACCTCACAAGACACATTTTTGGCAATTCTAGTTTATTAAGGAAGTAACTTCAATGAAAGAAGCGCCAGCTAATGATTCAGTTTCAAGTTGCTTTCTCACTCATCTTGTTTCTCTCTCGCTCTGTTTTTTAATTCCAATCTGTAGTTTTCCATCCAAAGCGAGTGGCCAAATGTTTCTTTGTGTGATAGCCGGGATGAGGGAGAGGGAGTAGATGTTTTTTTAAAATGATGTTCTCTTCCAGTGCACCCACTGGTCTGGTGTCAAAGTGTGAATTATGTTTTGGAAACGGGACATGGCTTCAGATGACACACTCACACAGCACTCTGTCTGTGCAGCACATGCAACCACACTCTTTACGAGCTACCTACCAACACTTAGGACCTGATAGAAATGCCGTCTTTGTTGTGTGTGTTTCAGAGAGCGATAAGAGTGTGATTGCTATATATTGTTGTGTGTGTTGAGCGTACATTTAAAGAGCTGTTCCATTATGGTTTTACTATGAATGTGGGCCGTGCCGTCAGCAGCACCTCCCAGACATTACAATGAAGGATGTCTCTTTGTTCCCCCCTCCTCTCCCCTCCCTCCTCCTCCACAGTGGATTCACTATTGAACTGGCTTCTGCACTCACAGTCGTGTTTGCTTCCAATATCGGCATCCCTGTCAGTACCACGCACTGCAAGGTATGACTGAGCGGCCCTCCAGCCGGCCTCTCAACCCCCCCTCCTTCCCTCCCTCCAGGCACCTCCATGGGGACGGGGAGCTCACACTGCCTCCCAGGGCTCCGGGTTGGAAACACACACACCAACCAGTCTTGCAATCAGATCATTTCTGTGGACTTTCCACGTTTTTTTATGACCATATTTATGCCAGACAATCTCTTTCCTGGTGTTTGCAAGGATGTCCTGATAAAACGAATTTCATCAGTTCATTGAAGTTTCATTAAAAGACAATCAAAACAATTGGGTCCCGTTGCAGACGGCCCCGGGCAGCAGTGTGCAGCCCCTCTCCCCTCTTTCTTTACAGGAACATCGGATCCAGGCTGGACGACGTGGCGCCCTCCTCCCCATCAACATGACGTCTCATCCTCTTGTTTCATTTCCACCAACTCTCTCACATTTTGCCCTCTCAGCATCGGCATGGTTTGGTGTGTGGGTCCCCACCTCCTGTGCTTGACTCCCCACCCGACCCCCGACCCCACCTGCCACACTTGTTTTCCCCTTTCTTACCTCTCCCTCTCCTCTCCTCTCCATCTTTCTGTGTCTCTCCACTCATCTGTCTTTACAGCGGATTTTGCATTGAAGTAATGAGTGCGCTATCAGTGCTTGTTGCATCAAATGTGGGCATCCCAATAAGCTCCACCCACTGCAAGGTATTGGTGTCATTGGTAGCGAAGCCACTTCATCGCTTCACCTGTAGCTGTCAATCACCACAGCCAATCACAACTCCCTGAAGTTGATGTTTTGATTTCTCCTGCAGTCTTCCTCCGGCAGCAAAACCTCCAAGTTTACCTTTAAAATGTGTTGAATTTGCTTATTAGATATAGAGCAGCAGATCACAAGTATAGTATAGCTATTAAACTTTTATTAATTAGATCAGAAGGATCACATTTTTCTGTAGTTTTATCGGTACAAAAAGCGATTTCTAAAAACATCTTTGCCATTTTACGGGGCGTTAAATGTCGGACTCTATTGGCTCTGAGCAGTTGCCAGGCAACCGGTGGACACTCGAGGAAGTTAAGCGTTCACATGCCGCGTTTTTTGCGCCCTCAAATCCATTGTTGTCAATGTAGACACACGGCAGGCGCGCTCTAATGCGGGAGCGCGCCCGCCAGCGCGTCGCTCTTCCGACACGCGAGCACCCCCAAGTGCCTATTATTTTTGGGCGCGATAGCTGCACTTTGAGATAAAAAATAGTTCAACTTTTGGAACGCTGCAGCGGTCGAGGAGGAGCAATAAACAATCACAGCCTGCAGATATCTTTTCTTTCTTCCGTAAATATCAGTCTGCGGTAAATATCTGTACCACAGATTATTTTACCTGCTTCACCCATTCCGTCCAAGAGCGTCACGACATCCGGTTGAAGGTCAGCCAAACTGACACATACAAGTCGAACAGTAGAGCTACTGTGAGGGATTTATGGTGCTGGAAATCCATTTCTTTGTTTTGACTGAGTTTAGTTTATTCAGTGAGGCTTTTACTGCCAAATTACCGCAACTTCATCATCATTGTCATCTTAGCGTGCAGGTTTTGGTTGCTTAGTAACAGCAGGCGCAGCAGGAGCACAACCTCCCAAGCACATTGGATAAAAGGATGAAAGCAGTATGGCTGGCGTTTTTTTCACACGTGTTTTTAGACGCTACATGTGAACGGCCAAGAAATAGTGCGGCACATAACCCTCGTAAAATGCCGCGTTGCACTTTTTACACTTCAGTTTCTATACGGATTAAACAAACGAGATACAACATGTTAATTAGTGGGTTTGATTTTGTTGGACTGAGCCAGGCTAGCTGTTTCCTCTTGTTTCCAGTCTTTATGCTAAGCTAAGCTAACTCACTTCTGGCTCATATTTAACAGACAGATATGAAAATGGTCTAATCTTTTTCTTGTTACTCCGCCAGAAAGCAAATAAGCGTATTACCTCCAAACTGGTAGCCTGTATTTGGGGAGAAAGTTCAATGTAACACATGTATTCTATTGTTAAATTATGTGATAACATAATAGCTGCATCTGTGAAAACATCAAAGTAACATGAGACTTCATGATTTAGATAAATACTCCAAAATTGTCTGCTGAAGGGAAACTGCACAAGACTCAAAACTGGTATTTAATTTACTGATGATCAGTTTATCTCAACATAATCATCCATACCTTTATGTTCACTTCTCACCTCCACATCCCCTCATCTCCCCCCTAAAACCTTGGTTAATTCCCTTCTTTGCCTAAATGCTTAATCCACTGATGGTTAGAGGTGTATTATTATTATTATTATTATTATTATTATCATGGTGTTGATTTGATTTACTGATTGTGTCGAGGAGATGCACAGACGTTGTTGGACGAAATCTGTATTTTTAAAGATATTAGTGAACTTGTTATACAGTTTCTTAATTTAAGGATTGTTAAAGGTGACGCTGACGTATTCAGAAAGTAGCCAACAACATCTGTAAACATCTCCCAGAGAGAAAATGAGCAGTGATGAGCATCCGTTCGGTTTTGATGAAACTGAATTGATGCCCAGCCCTGGTGAGATTATGTGCAGTGACTCGTCCTCAGCAGCACAAACACTGAGGTCACGCTGAGTTCGGGTTTCGCCGCTGCATGTCTTAAATACAATTGGCTGTAAACAAACATCGTGACCGCGACGTTTAGATATTGTTCCACACAGGCTTTTAGAATAATGCTAATTATCCAAATGAAGGAGAAACTTTCTGAGAAGACGGCCTACGACGTTTCCTTCCCTCCCTGAAGATATTTTTGTGTCGTCTAGTCTGTAACTTTGAGTACGGCCGACCTATCGACCACAAACACCGCTGCTCTCCGTTGACCTTCCGCATTTAGTCGAGAGTGTGACAGAAGGCGTCTCATGTTTCTCTGGCCGTATAAGAGCAGGCCCAGTTTAACTCCCGCCTACCTGCAGCGTCGCAAACAAGTCACTGCTCATACGTCACTCCAACAAACTGAGATGTGTTCATGTGTCTTCTCCAAAATGAATTCTTACCCAGTACTATCCTGATTTGATTACTTGAATAAAGGTGAGAAAAAGGTTCATTTGTGGACGTCTGACATGAGCAGAATTAATTAAGTTAGCTGAGAAAACATCTGATTTTTGAATTGCTCATCTCAGACGTCCACATCCTGAAATTGAATTTAGGTAGTAGTAACTTTTATAATCTGCTTGCTCTGACTAACACAAACATTTTGGACCGAGTTGTTCTTGAAGAGCTGAAGGCTGATTACAGGCTTTTCTGTTTGGATGTTAATGTGTCGTATCACCCTGAGTGGTTCACTTACCTGTGGATCTTTTTGGTCTGCTACTAAGTACATTTGCTCAAGTACTAACAGTAAGTTAACCAAATGTTTAAAACCGTTTAAAACTGCAACCATAACTCGGGAGAATGTACGATTCCCTGGAAATGTAATTGAGAATGCACTTTAGTTGTATTCAAATGTAATTTTGTAGGAGACAGAGTTGCTGAAAAAGAGTACTATGAGTACTTTAACTTTTGATACTTTAAGTACATTTGCTGATAACACTTATGTACTTTTTTTACTTTAAGTGCGTTAAATAACCTCGATGGCAAAGCCAGAGGCCACAAACATGATGGCAAATTCACTCATCAGCTGTCAAGTCCATTAGAGCTAGATGGATAAATAATGGCTAAACATATAGTATATGTAAGAAGTAGGTGAAGAAGAATAAAGATGCCTGTAAAAACAAGCTGACATGATGTGAACAGATCAGCATGAGAGAAGCCTGAGCAGCCTGCAGCTCTTCACAGTGTCTCTGACTTTGTGTACTTTAAACATTTAGTTCTGTGCTGCTGCTGATTGTTTTTCTTTCTGGCTGCGGCCTCTAGGTGGGCTCCGTCGTGGCCGTGGGTTGGATCCGCTCCAAGAAAGCCGTGGACTGGCACCTCTTCAGGAACATCTTCCTGGCGTGGTTCGTCACGGTGCCCGTGGCCGGCCTGTTCAGCGCCGCCGTCATGGCCCTGTTCGTCTACGGCATCCTGCCCTACGTCTGAGGGCGACCCGGCCCGGGACGGAGAGCAGAGGAGGGAGAGAGAGAGATGGAAACATAGCTCGAGTGTCATAAAGGAGGAAATGAAGAGAGGGAAAGGGCAAGAGGAGGAAGCTACAGATGGACTTGGTTGTACTGTGGATGTGAGGAGGGTTGGTTCATATGCTGCCTGGCTCCGTAGTCCAGAGATCTGTTTTTTGTTTTGTTTTTACTCCTCATTTGAGTTTCCGATCGATTTTTATTTATTCTCTTCTTTTGGGTGCATAAGAAAGTGTGTAACCAACGTGTTCCATTCAATCTGCTGTACATATGACAATAATAGGGAGAATTCCAGTAACAAGAATTATGGTTGTTGGAAAAAACAACTGTCTCTTCATTAAAAAAAAGAAATGAGTTTGAAAAATATAAAAAAAAGACAGCACACGACTGAAAAATAATCGGTTAATTCTGCACACCTAAACTAGATCGTTCTGCCGGCAGGTAGCGTAGTCGGTCAAGTGCTCATTATTATTATTATTGTTCCAAAATGCCAGAAAAAACCCCTGTACATATAGTTGTATTGGATTGAGTGTGATTTGTTGTATCGCAGCTTGCTTTAAAGTTTAAAAAACAAAAAGACTAAAAGATGTGCGTGTGGTAAACCAACCCATCCATCATCTCACTGTTAACTAGCCAGGTACAACTAGGGCCAAACGGAAAGGACGCCTCAGAGAGCGGTAGAGGGGTGGAGCGGTGGTGGAGGTGGAGGTGGTGGTGGGACGACTGTCACTCTGCTTCTTTATTTTCCACATGATACCACAGAAACCTGATTTGCTAAAGAGTTGATTTTTGTCAAGAGCTCCTGTATGTTTTTAGAGATGGATCTCATATTTTTTAATGATGTAATATACTGTAATTTGTACTGTAAATAATGTCCTTAAAGAGTTTGGGGATGGGGGGATCATGGTTTGTTTTTAACTTAGTAAGGAGATGTCATGATGTCATCTTATACAGGCTGCTGTTTTTCCGGAGGTTTGCATAAGTATCTTGATTGGAAAACAGTATTTAAATTAACGAACAGAGAAAAACTGGAGATATTTCATTCCTTCTGATTTTATCGTATCAGTAAATTCAACAGTATTGGCAGAAAGAGGAATCTTTAGGTGGATTTCAGATGGCGATACTCGAGAGATTTAAAGTAGAGGTGCTGCAGAGGCCAAAACACTACAACCTAACGAGGCAAAAAACATCAAATGTTCACATATCCTCATCCGTATGCCTTTTGTTTTCACATATAGAGCTCAGCTACTGGAGTCGTTTCCTCATATTGACGGCTCCCTGCCAATGACGGACCTCTACACTGTCCATTTTTCGGGTCGTTTTCACATCACCCGCCCCTGTTCTCCGCCGGTCAGATTACACGTCTTAGTCCAGGGTTTGATCTGTTTCTGTAGCCCTGAACCTCGGTCTCACACCGCTGGTCAGCCTTGTCGCGTCAAGACGGCGATTTATGTGTCATATCAAAACACACGTTGTATTATAACTCAGCCAGTTTAATGCAGAGGTGGAAAAGATTCAGCCACACGTGTAGCTCCTCAAAAACGGGCTGGTTGTTGTTTGAAGTGTAGTAGTCTATCGATCACCTGTGTTTCAATTCTAAGTGCTAAAGGTCAGGTAGATATCATAGGGGGTAAAGTTTCGAGCTGAATCGAAGCCGCTCATGTCACGAAAATATCACGAGACGTTCGTCTTCGGATCAAATGGTATCAGGGGGGGATAGTACTGATCATCACCAGCTTTTTAACCAGGTCACCTGACCTGTAGATGAACAAAGCTTTTTTTATTTGAACAAACTCGATGCCAGGTGTTCTTTTATTTTCTGTTCTTCTTGTGGTGTGTTTCCTAATTTTTGTTTATTTCTCATGAACAAATCTATGCTTAAGTAGCCACTTGCCTTGTAACATTGTGTTTTACTTTGTGCAGATACAGTAAAAATAATTAAGTACTGTGGTGTTTACATCGTAACCATATTGTAGAATATTTGAAAAAAAAAAACTGTTGCCTAATGATGCCAATGAAAGACAAACTATTAACCATGAATTTTTAAGTGCAAGTAAAAAAAAAATAACCTGAAGTGTCTAGAGAGAGAGAAAGAGAGCGAGAGTGCGCGCGATGACTCGTTTTTTTGTTGTTGTAGTAGTCGTGCTAATCATGATCCCTGTCACTTTAGCTACTACAACGCGTTGACACTACATGTATGGGTGCAATTCAGTAATGAAGAGAATGACTAGAGAAATTTCATCCAGACTATATATTTTTCTACCATATCTGAGTTTTAACCTGGGTGAGCTTCCAGACACTGCGGAGGACACACTGCGGGGTCGACGGGAAACAAAACAGGGACGAAGTTGTTCTAAGAGAAACGGTCTTATTACACGAGCGTCCTCGCCTCGCCCGGAGTCATGTGCCACGCTTCCTCTAAAAGCCCAGTGTGTTCCTTCTAACATGTAGATTGACGTGTCGGTTGCCAATAGATCAGATTTTTAAATTTACCATTTTTATTTTTGAATTTTAGATGAAAACACTTTGTAATTTTGTTTCCCAACTGCTTTTTGATCAATGAGCTGTGAGAGAGTCCTGCTGAAACCGGGACGACCGCTCACCGGAGGCGAAAATCTAGAAAGCAAAATTAGTTGTAGTCGAGAAACTTCAAATCTTATAACTGGACTATGAGGACATTTGTTCCCTTGTTTTGGCAGGTAACCACTCTTGAAGCTCATACCCTTTCACTCTTCCATGGTGTGTGTGTGTTACATATAGGGGGGGGGGCTGCACAGAGCTGGTGGGTTCAAAAAATGTACTTTGTACTCTTGTACATTTTAACCCATTTGTGCCCGCAACTGTGTTATCTGGACTTGTATAAGCACAACATTTAAAATTTTCAATCAAGTATTTGGTATCTATGAACTCATAACAAGTTGAATATCATATGCTGTTTTAAAAAATATTTCATGTGGAAAACATTTGTTCAAAAATCCTGACGTTGACCTTTAATAAATGTGTGATTTGTCATGTGATCTAAAAATGTCAAAGGTGCACTGTTAGATACTTGCCCAAAGTAAATTGCCCAAGGCTTTTCAATAATCAGAACAAATGTGGTATTTTTCCTTATCATACTAAATATATTCTTTGGGCACAAATGGGTTAATAAGGAAATCTCATGATGCACAAGAGGTCTGGGCTTGTAGAAGATCCGATTTTCCCCCAAAGCGAGCCAATGTAACTGCTAACTTCCCTAAGAAATGCACATTTTAGCATCTTCTCAATGTATTTTGCCATAGAGTTTTATCTGTCTTCAGAAAAGCTAAAAGCTGCTTATTTTCTAAAATAAAAAGGCCTGTAACACTATATACTTTTATTTTGTTAGCATGTACTGTAACGACATGAGCTACCAAGTGCACAGTTAAAACCTTGTTGTTGAATGCTAACTAAATAATATTTATTCATTCATGTTTAAATTAATAGCATGTTCACATGCTACTGTCTAGAACAGTGTTTCCTAATCTTTTTTACATGGTAAATAACAGGCTTGTTGTTTCCCTCTCCACAGTCAAACAAACAGAATGAATGCTAGCCTTTCATATTAGATTCAATGTTATATGTAGGCTACAATTATCAGAACAATACGAACATTCAGGCTCCAACATGTGACTCAAAGTTGTACTGCAGATATAAATGTTAAAAGACTACGGAAGAAATTCTGCAAATCTATTTGGTGACCCTTATAAAATCTCCTGTGACCCGACCCAGTCTTTGTGAATCACTGGTCTAGAACAGTAGTAGAAACCCATCTAACTTCCATATTTCTGCTGATGAAAACCACTCTATGGCAAATGATCTAGTCTGGCTGCAGCTGGTGGATGTTTGTCGCTCTTGTGTTGAGTTCAGTAAACAATGAAATGAGGCTGAATCCACTTCCCTCATGTTGGATTATGAGGTTTACTGGACTGAGGTCAGCCAGCGTGCTTCAGACATCTGGTTCGTGCTGTATCACCGTTGCTCTGCGGGCCGCCTCCCTTTTTGTAACTCACACTGTCATTTCTTTTTGTTTTTCCATGCATTCTCAGTCCTGGTAGGCCAAAAGGGATGCACTGCTCTAGATAGGGAGGGAAAGTGAGAATCGTCTTCTGGTGACGGCGTTAAAACATATCTGATGATAGTAACGGCTCAAACTCTCGTGTCAAATATTTAACCAAAATTATTATTTATATGTTAAAGACCCTGAAAACTTCAAATATTACGTATTTCTTTATAACATAGTTAAAACTTGAACGGTTGAACAGCTTGATCAGACATCAGCAAACAATCCAACAATTTACAGATGTTTTTCCAACAGAGCCCCGCCCACTTCAAACCAGTGTGACGGGCACTAAAACACAAATATCTCTTATGTGAAATAATTAGGGCTGTCAATCGAATAAAATATTTAATTATGATTAATCACACATTGTTATCTGTTCAAAATGTACCTTAAAGGGAGATTTGTCGAGTATTTAATACTCTTATCAACATTGGAGTGGACAAATATGCTGCTTTATGCAAATGTATGTATATATTTATTATTGGAAATCAATTAACAACACAAAGTAATGACAAATATTCTCCAGTCTGTAAAGGGGAGACTCGTGGGTACCCATAGAATCCATTTTCATTCACATATCTTGAGGTCAGAGGTCATGGAACCCCTTTGAAAATGGCCATGCCAGTTTTTCCTCGCCAAAATTTAGCGTAAGTTTGGAGCGTTATTTATCCTCCTTTGCGACAAGCTAGTATGACATGGTTGGTACCAATGGATTCCTTAGGTTTCATATGATACCAGTATCTTCACTCTAGCTTTAAAACTGAGCTGCTACAACCTAAAAATCGCAAATTGCGTTAATGCGTGAAAGAAATTAGTGGCTTTAAAACAAATTTGCGTTAATTTGTTAGCTTAACTTTGACAGCCCAAGAAATAACCAAAACTGTTCTAACTTTGGCAGAAAGTCGCTCAAAGTAAGACACTGATTGAGAAAATACGTTTTCAGGGCCTTTAAATGAGTCATTGAGTCTAATTATCTTACAAATTACAGATAAAACTGAATCTTTATTGATGTATTTTTATTTATTTTATATCCTGAAAGCCAATACTTCCCCTGATTATGCAGGTAAAACTCGCGATAATCTATTTTCCAAAAACTTGGTTAGGTATGAACGCAGCCACTAGATGGCGGAGTCCGCCACTTTCCCTCCCCGTAGAGAGGGACAGCATTTTCGACCCGTCCGTTTTCAGCTGATCGGTATCAATCGACGAGTGTTGTAATTGCCATTGAGGGAGTCACTGTGCTTCTACTGCATTATAACTGTTTAGTGACCTCTTCGTAGAGAAACAGAAGGTGCCATTTCTTCCTCCCTGAATGTGCAACGCCAGCTGTCTCTTGTGAAGGTGCAACTACATCGCTGTCACTCTGTGCTCGTGTAGCTCCATCTGCCCCGGTGTAATAGCGCCCTCTCCTGTTTGTATGCAACTAGCACCACCTCCCGGAGGTGGAGGGGCATCAGTTCAGACCTTCATCTGGATGTGGCGTGCTGTCTCTAGTTTTCTGGTCTGTTGTGTAATAGAATGTGCTCCTTGGCTGGCCTGCAGGCTTTACAGCTCTTGTTGTCTTTTTACTGTTTACTGCTATTTAACTGTCCGGTCCTTCAAAAGTTACAAAAAAATAAAATAAAAGAAATGAATAAAAAATCAAAAGAAACTGTAGCCTGCTTCTACAAAAAAATCTTAAAGCTCTTCTGATTTGCATATATCGTACTGTAATGTTTTATTTAAGATTTTAGTGAAAGAAAATGTCTGCATTTAAACTAAATTATGGGAATTAAAATTACAAAGAATACCTAAATCTCACTGAGTTGTGTGTCTTATTTTTGGAAAGATGTGAATGAGTTCAAGATGTGAGGCTTACTGCAAACTGGGAACTGCTTTTTTCTATCCTTTTATTGCTTTATTATATCTTTCAAAACACTGTGCAAAGTGCATGTGATTATCATAAAGTGGGCATGTCTGTAAAGGGGAGACTCGTGGGTACCCATAGAACCCATTTACATTCACATACCTTGAGGTCAGAGGTCAAGGGACCCCTTTGAAAATGGCCATGCCAGTTTTTCTTCGCCAAAATTTAGCGCAAGTTTGGAGCGTTATTTAACCTTTTTCTGGATAAGCTAGTATGACATGGTTGGTACCGATGGATTCCTTAAATTTTGTAGTTTCATATGATGCCAGTATCTTCAACTGAGCTAGCACCAAACCCAACTTTCCTAAAAATTGCAAGTTGCGTTAAAGAAATTAGCGGCGACACTTTGACAGCCCTAATAATTTAGCTTTTTATCATTGTATATATTGTATGTCCTCATGTCTTATCAGATATATGGGATGACAAAGGAATATGTGTGCAATGATTTGTGTATGCCAAACAATTTTCCAGGAACTATAGTATTTTTTGTTTGTTTTAATCTTTGTCTAAGACAGGTTTTTCAAACTTATGGGGAACATTTCCCTATTTAAAGGCTACATGGCAGATTTATTAAGGCAGCGATGCTAGTTAGATGGTAAAGTAAGTAAAATACGTACTTGAAGTGCCCTGGTGTTGCACTGTTTTTGGGACAGTTAGCTATAATAAAGCAATACCTTGTTGCCCCTAGAGCTGCAACGATTAATCCATTAGTTGTCAACTATAAAATTAATCGCCAACTATTTTGATAATCTATTAATCGATTTGAGTAATTTATTAAGGAAAAAAAAGCCTCTGATTCCAGCTTCTTAAATGCAAATATTTTCTGGTTTCTTTACTCCTCTTTGACAGTAAACTGAATATCTTTGAGTTGTCATCTTGGGCTTTGGGAAACACTGATCGACCTTTTTCACAATTTTCTGACATTTTAAAGACCAAACAACTAATCCATTAATCAAGAAAATAATCTACAGATTAATCGACAATGAAAATAAGCACTAGATGCAGCCCTAGTTGCCCCAAATAATTATTAACTTATGATTGAACATATATTTATTTCCTATCCTATTCTTAATAATATGGTGAAATACTCCTTTACTTTAACAAGAACATGAATTAATGACAATAATTACTTATTTTTTACAATTGTGAGGCAGTCTTATGTTTGAAATATTTTCTTTTACTTGCTTTAAACCTCTATGCATTCTGGTTTTGTAACTATATATGTGTGGTATATTGTTGTGACCTAAAACATGTAGTGTTGTGGTTGTGTCTCTGCTCATTTCCCCCCACTTTGCATTCATTTGGTTTCCTACAGCAACCGACCTCTTTAAAGACTGAATGACTGTGCCAGATCTTTTCAGGCTGCTGTTATTTAGGGTTTTTTGAGCTCAGATAATAATTCAGTGACTTGGCACGGATTGCACTTTTAAGTTCCCATGCAGCACTGTGGCTGTCTGTGCTGGCTTTAATTTAAGAAGTCTCTACAGTAACGCTGGAAAAGAATGCTGCTCTGATGCTGGCACATACAGCAAGTGACACCGTTTACGTTCAATGGGATAATGGCTTCCCTTTCGTGTTGGTTAAATCAGTGACCGACGAGAAATGGAAACCATAACCTCCCTGCAGTCACGGGGGGTCTCAGAAGCAGAGGCATTGTTCATGCTGTGTGAAAGGTATTTGTTCATCTTGACTTCTTTATTTGTGGTTCTTGTGTTCATCTTAATTGAAGACAGAAAAGCTCCTCAGCTGTGAGAAATCATTCGGGATCAGGCTGGAAGTCCTTTTAAACCCAGCTTGAGGTTTATAGTGACTTTTTAAGTGTAATTTGTGGTATGTAGCAAATGTAATTATATCATCTCTTCTGTTTTTGAGTGACATTCAAATACAAGGACTGTTTTTTTTTCTCATGCATGTTGCTGAAAGCAGGTTTATTAATCTGTCCAGATGCCTTTTTGGCAAAATACTATGTAAATCCTGAAAATCAAATCTATAGATTTATATGTCTATCAAAACCCCTGAAATTTCAGCATGTTTTAAATTAAATAGCATATTTTTTCTGCTGCTACTATACAAATAAATACAAATTTATGTCTTTTGTTTACATTAATTCATCGGAGTACCTTTAGTTCCCCGTCTACATGGGTGAAGAGCTTGTTGTTTAAAATATAGAATATTGTTTTAAGCATAGAAATAAAATATCCATCCAGTATCTGTAACTGCTTTTCCTGTTCAGGGTCATGGGGAGAAATAAAATAGAAAATCCTATATTCTATTTCTATGGCTTTAAGTGAATGCTGGGTATTTTTTTTACAGTTTTTTACTATATAGGCTAAATATTTTTTTTATATACACTTTTTTACAATGTTTGAATAAATCTAAAAGTAATAGGCCTAGTAGTGTGCCACTGTTTTCTTGGCATACAAAGATAATATTGTTTAAAGGGGACATATCGTGCTCATTTTCAGGTTCATACTTGTATTTTGGGTTTCTACTAGAACATGTTTACATACTTTAATGTTTAAAAAAAACTTTATTTTCCTCATACTGTCTGCTTGAATATACCTGTATTCACCCTCTGTCTGAAACGCTACGTTTAAGTGCATTTCAAAGGAATTGCAACAGAATTGAGTTGCTAGGCAACAGCTTGAGTCCATGTTTACTTCCTGTCAGCTGATGTCATTCACATAGACTGCAAAAGGAAATAAACTGGGGACACATTTAGATTGTGTTTACGTTCAAAACTTTGAAACAGTCTAAATATTGTAGATTTGTGACATCACAAATGGACAGAAATCCTAAAGGCTCGTTTCAAAAGCTCAGTTTCTGAATACGGGCTGTGTGTATTTCTCTGTGGATTAAGCGTTTCGATACTTTCACAGTATTTATATAGAACTTAAACCTGCATTATAATATAAAAGCCATGAAAATGTCACTTTTTACAATATGGGACCTTTAATGTGGGCTGGCAAAACCTGTTCATAATGACCTACCAGTAGCTCATCCTGTCAGACTAATCTGATGAACATCTATGTAGTTTAGTAGAGTAGCTTATTCTGTCAGGTAGGAAATAAGTAAACATGGACCCAAACTGTTGCCTGGCAACGCAATTCCGTTGAAATGAGCTAAAACGGAGCGTTTCAGACAGAGGGTAAATACAGGTACATTCAGACAGACAGTATGAGGTAAATAAAGTTTTTTTTTTTAACATTACAGCATGTAAACATGTTCTAGTAGAAACACAAAATACAAGTAAGAACCTGACAATGAGCAGGATATGGGACCTTTAATGTGGACTGGCAATACCTGCTCATAATGTACCAGTAGTTCATCCTGTCAGACTGGTCTGATGAACATCTATAAATGTAGTAAAGTAGAGTAGATCATTGTCAGGTAGGAAATATCTATCAGAATGACATATTACCTCTAAATATAGGTAAAATGATGTGTGTGTCCTCTGGATTATTTGTTTTAGCGTCTGAAACGCACTGCGCATGCGCACATCGTGTTGGTAGTGAGAGGTAGCTCTATTTGTCACAACACCTGCCTACCTAATGGGCCACAACCAGCAATGTGGGGGGGAGGGATAAATGTGTGGAGAAAAAAAATACCTGTCGGCCGCGGCCCACTAGATGTTGTAACATCCCATCTGATTAAAGGTTAAACAGTCCCAATATTGTCAATAATAGGCTACCTCAACTCATACTGTAAACACATGCAGGTGCGCCGACCCGTCGCCACCTCCCCCACCACCTTCAAATGGTTCCGTCCATCTTTTAACGTCAGTCAGCGGGAAATATCAAATGAAATCAAAACAGAGCGGAACTGAAAGAAAAGGTCAAATTAAATGCATAATAAAGGGCTAAAAGAGCGAAAAGGTGGAGCGGAAAAGGCCAGAAAGAAAAAGAAGAAGAATATATAGAAGCTGATGCGGTAAAATGTTTAAAAAATAACGCATTTATTAGTCAAAACGGACGGTGTTACTGCCGTTGATGATGATAAATCATGATAGCTGTAGGTGTAACAGTGATAAGAGTCCGACCGGCAACATACCTGTTCCAGGTGAAGAGGAGGAGGAAGAGGAGGAAAGAGTGATGGAACAGACTGATGAGGAGCAGCAGGCTGATTCCAGCAGATCCAGTGGAGAACAGGGTCAAGAGGAGACCACTTCCGAGGACAGGTGAGACCACTACCAAAGAGTATAGAAGCAAAGTGATGAAAGTCTGCTTTTCTGACAACAACCACTAGATGGCGCTGCCGCCGTTTTGGACTGAAAACACCTCTGAGTGTGTGTGGCTATGGGTGTATAAAGAGACGTCTGTAAATCAGAGTATAATTGTTTTTTAGCTAAATCAACTTCCCAGTACAAACACTAAAAGGGACTGTTTGTAAGAATCAGAAATGCTTGTTGACAGCGACAGCTGTGGCCGTTAAGTCAACGAAAGTCGGCGTCCTGTTGCTCGTGCTTGTGCTCGCTCTGCATAGACATGAACGAGCATCGCTCAAAACAGTGAGGCGACACACGTCAGCTAAAACCACAATATCATTCTATATTTCACCTGCTTGGCAGTAATGTTAGCTGACCAGATGAAGGTCTCTCCATGAATCAATGCTGATCCTAGTGTTGGCTTTTCCTGCTTCAGCCTCCCGACCGCGACCGGAGGGAGACACCGGAGTTTTGGTCGGGGACGATAACGTTTCTCGCTGCGGAGCCCCGTCACTTCACAAGACATGGACAACCTCTGCTGGTCTGGAGGAGCTGCAGCATTTGTTTCTGCACAAACGTCCACTGTTTATTCACTAGATATTCTCAGAGCTAAACTAACTCTTCTGCAGTGTGGAGTGTGCGCACATGCACGTGATAGTGGAGCGAAATAGCGAGAACGAGCGCGGCGTGTGAGTGAAGGCAGGCAGACAGGCAGAGGAGCAGAGGAGGAGACACTCCGGCCCTTGAGACCAAAGCTACGGTCTCCCCCGCGTCTTCCGACCGCGGCCAACACTGTTTTGCAAGACGGGCTTCACTAGATAGAACTTTGCGGTTTTGGTGCTTCCGTGTAGTTTGTGTTGGAGTCTGAGTCTGAACAGCGTAACCATACGCGAGCGTTGGCGTTGATTATGTGTATGAAACAAGAGTTTAGTTGGGTGGTGTTAGAGGATGTGGGTGAAACTCCAGATTCATAAAACAATTTGTATAAGGGCAAGTAACAATTCACTTGGAAAAAAAATATGAATGTTGAACCGTGCATATTTTGCATCTTTTTCTCAATTAGGCTCTCCTAAACCTACAACTACCTAAGAAGAGTTTCTTCTCTTACTTACAGATAAGGAACTTTGTATAAAAGACATTCAATTAATTTCGAAATAAGCCTATAAATAAAAATGAATTTAGACTGTAGAGGATTGATATCCCAGATTCATGAGATCATTAACAACATCTCCACTGAAAATCTTGGAGCAGGCCTATTCCTCCTAACAGATGACCAGTGGGACTCTTGATACACACATCGTCTGCTAAACATGGCTTAATACAGCTGAAAGTGGTACACAGGGTTCATTTTACTAATGCTAGATTGGCAAAGATTTATCCGATCACTGATCCGCTACGCCCTCGATGTAGTGGCCAGCCAGCATATGTTTCTGGCAGTGTCCGAATCTCTCCACCTTCTGGATAAGTATCTTTAAAGCTTTTGGTGAGATGTTTGAAATCCAATTTGACCCTGACTCAGCCTCTGCCCTCTTTCTCACTTTACAGCTAAACAGTACTCTACAAAATGTTTCTGAAAACATTTGAGGTGAGAAATAGGCAAGGTTTGAGGACATAGCAGGAAAGCTCCATCAGTCTATTTTGATGCTTTTTTATGCACTCCAACACCTTATTTACATTCAAAGTACAACAAATTCCCCATTGTGAATTCATTTATTTTTTATTGTGAATTAGAAAATGTTCAGCGGGCCACCCGGCACCATATCACAGGCCGTTAGTTGAGTATCTCAGCTCTACAGGGACCTAAAGCCTTCTGTCATCCTTCATTTCAGTCCCCCTGTACTTAATTTAGTCATTTAATCATGTTAATCTGATGTTGCACCGTGAACGAGGACATGCATCAGGAGATGATGACAAGACTAATTGAGACTGAACTTGACCTGTAAGATAGGTGTTTATTTTTTTTACCATATGCTGTACATGCTCACCAAGAAGTTAGCAACTGAGAAAAAAATAAATATTTAAAGTAAAAACACAAACCAGAGAGCAGGATTGGGTTAGTTAATTTCCATCCAAAACATTTTTATTGTCCTCCAAACTGAAAGGTTTACCCTGTGATTTGGCTTGTTCGCTGAGCCAAAAAACGTACATTGCATTTTTTCAGGTAGCAGTGGAGGCATACAAAGATCTTTTTTTTGACAGAGAAATTAATGGAAAGAGCAATACAGGATTCTCTCCTTCAAGTCACATGATGAGTAATCTTTGCATTCATGAGTAATGGAGAGAAGATTAATTTCAGATCACGGGAAGCTTGAGAAGGTAGCGTCTGGTCTTCCATAAAAGAGAGAGAGGGGGAAAACAAAAAAAACAACCGTGTGAAGACCAGGTCGTGTTTCTTCCATGTTAGAAAAGGCCTGAAAATGGTCACACCGAAGAGATTGTGTCATCTCTGTTTGCCTCTGAGTTGTGTAACGCCTTTATGTAGAGCATCTGTAGTGTACACAAATGGACACTGGATATGCAATTCAAAACCAAAGTGCCCACAGTCGATATAAAGCAAGGTCACATGACCCAAAACAGGTGATGTCACACAAAGGGGAGGGGGACATGAAGGTAACCAAACACGGCCATCAGTCTGTTTGTGTGTGTGGAGCAGAAATGCCAGAGGTGTGGCACTCAGCACCGTTAATTTACAGTTACTCAGGTGTCTGAACAAAAAGAGAAAGACCTCCCCGTATGGTGACTGTGCAGTTAAAAATGGGCACATGGTGATTTAAGCTCATGCTTAAGTTGTGGTAAACCATCCAAGCACTTCTTTAATTAATAACTATAAATACACAGCAGCGATTTTACCGGAGAGGTTTCTGTCTGCGTCCTCTCCCTGGGTGAGTGTGTGACGTGTTCGTCTCTTAAAAACAGCTAACTACGCTTTCTGCTAGAGGAAACACGGGTTATGTGGAATTGATTATCAACTTTCATATAGATTTTTCTATAATATATTTATATAGTTATTTTTCTCTCTCTCACGCACCCACCACGCTTGCTTGCTTTCACATTCTCTCGTCTCACTACTTTTATTCAATGTACACAACGTAATAAACATGGGGGTTGAGTGGGGAGCGACAGAGCTGAAATGACAATCACTGAGAAAAAAATAATAATAAAACAAAGCCAAAAAGAACTGCAGTCTTTTTTGTCATCCATTGGCAGTTGGACCGACTCCGCAGTCAGCCGCGTACAATGGTGGTTCGAGGGGAGGGAGTGGCCGTGTCATCAAAGGGGCGGTGCGGGAGGCTCTTTCTTCGTTGGTGCTGTTTTAGTCGTCGTTTTCGTCGTCTTGGTAGCCGGGGTCATCTCCTTGAGGTTGAGGTTCTCCAGCGCCACGTCCAAGGTCATGACCTCAACACAGCCCATGGCCTCGAAGTCAGCGAAATTCCGCAACAGGCCGTGACAGTCGTCCTCGTCGTCGTCGGAGGAGGCCGAGGCGTCCTCGTCGGGCAGCAGCGTGGACAGCAGCAGTTCCGTCACAAACAGGCTCCTGTCGGCCCATTGGGCCTCGCACGCCTGCCGCTCGGCCTCCGACAGCCGCGGTTCGCTCAGCCTGAGGGACAAGAGATTGAACAGTATTGAGACAAAGGTGAGAGGAGTAGTGCTGCAACTAATGATTATTATCATTGTCAATTAATTTGTAGATTATTTTCTCGATTAGTTGTTTGGTCTATAAAATGTCAGAAAATGGTGAAAACTGTTTCCTAAAGCCCAAGCTGATGTCCTTAAATGTCTTGTTTTGTCCACAATTCAAAGATATTCAGTTTAATGTCACAGAGGAGTAAAGAAACCAGAAAATATTCACATTTAAGAAGTTGGAATCAGAAAATTTTGACTATTTTTTTCTTGATAAATTACTCAAACTGATTAATCGATTATCAAAATAGTTGGTGATTAATTTAATAGTTGACAACTAATCTATTAATTGATGCAGCTCTAGAGGGGAGCATGGAACAGTTGATAATAAGGAGGATGGATGGATAACAAATCCGGTGACAGTAGAGAATAAAAAAAGATCATAAAAATACTCAGTGAAGGTCAAACATCGAAGGCAATTTAAAGTAAAGACATTTAGAGCAGATGCAGGAAATAAGAGTCCCACCTGCTGAGTAGAAACTGGGAGCTATGTGCAGTATGCTGTGTGTTGGACTCAGGTGGACCCGGGTTAGGACTGGGGTTGGTATTGTGGTTGGCGCTGGAGTTAGGGTTCCCGGCTGAATTGGTATTGAGGATTGCATTGGCTCGGCCGCCTCCCCGGGTGGCGTTTCGGGCCGTCTCCAACTGCTGACGCGCCGCTTGGGCCTGCTGGCGCTCCAGCTGGAGTTGCATCTGAAGCTGTTGGAGCTGCGAGGCCGAGGGGCCCGAGCTGAGCTGTCCGCCCGCCGAACGCCGCACCCCTGACAACTGGGACAGAAGCTCTGGAGGACCAAGATGGAAAGGACAAGGGCTTAATGTCAGAAAATTATGATTGCAACAACGAGCAAAGACTTGGGCTGTGTCCGAAGTCATTTACTCATTCACTGCTCCCTACTCACTATCCAGGGAGTTCTATGTAGAGGACTATATAGTGAGCTCATCGGCAAAATGAAAAGACACTTTCGGACCCTACTCTGGTCATTTTCTCTGTGCCATTATGTCATTGCTGTCGCACAATTAAAACGTGCCAGATCAATGTCTGCTGGTAGACCATCCATAATAAATACCGGCATGTAGTTTTGTGATAAATGCATACAGTATGTAAGGTACTTTGTTGAGTTGTCTCTTCTTCACAGCAAAGGAGTGAATTTGTGTTTCCCTAGGTAAGCAGTGATGCAGCGTATACGTCTACGGCTTTTATTGTGAAAGGTAAGAACTAACAGCCGCTGTGAATGTGGAGGCAATAAACGTATTTTCCCAAATTAATAAAGTACTTTGTGGCCCGTTTGTGTGGTGATGCGCTGCCTCCTAATAACATCCACTAGAAAATGGCGAACTTACTATATATAGTCCACCATACAGTGAGTAGTGAGTGATTTCGGACACAGCCTTGATCAAATCAGTCCTGTGCTACTAAGCTGCACCATTAACTCTGGTTAGTGTTGAAAAACAGTCTCATCAGACAGCCTGTACATCAGTTTACCAGACAGTAAGATCTCATGTGCAAACTGTTGATAGTTCAAAATCAAAATACAACATTTTTAAGAATTTGTTTTGTCAATTTAACGTAAGATGTAAATATGTAAAATTGGTCTCATTGTTTATCCCTAAAAACTACCATTAACGAGCTATACTGTCACAGAACAACAATCTAGAAGGACCGCTGTGCAGCCTCTGATCCACAAGCAAACGTACAGCACTGTAACTCAAAGGACCCACACATGTTCAGTATGATAAGACCCTCTGCAGTGATGCTTTTAGGGCTAAAACTGGACCAGTCGGGTAAACATCCCAGCAGGTATAGCGGGTCATTACTGAGGAGGCTATTTGTGAGGCGGACTGAACAGGGACCCTCGTTATGGCACAGCTGGAGCTGACATGGCGAATGCCAAGCACTGAACCGGATTAAAATTGGGAACAGGATAAACAAGGAATTGCCACAGCAACAACTCTGCCCACACATCACTGTTTTATCCAGACTACCTTTAAGACCAAGCCTGTATAATATCTCTGCAACTGCAGGTAATTTATCTGCATGTGTGAGACACTATTTATATAAGACTAAGTACTGAGCACCAATGTATTGTGTGTCAGACCTCCTGCAGTTGTGGCTGTGTGATACTGAATTTAATAGTTTTCAGTACTGAGAACAAGAAGCTTCTTGTTCTGCAGCGGTGTTCCTCAGTTGGAGCCTGTATCATACATGTCAGCGTGGGTTTACCGTGTCAACATGACTTCTTGTGTGACTGACCTGCTATGGGGTCCATGGCCTCTCTGCTGTAGTTGGAACTCTGTGAGGAGCTCTGGCTGGTGGAGAGCCCCCCTGTGGTGCTGCTGGTGAAGTGCATGTTAGACCTGCGGGCTCGTGGACCACCCAGCCCACGACCAGGGTGAAACATCCTCCTCACGTGCCGCACACCACTGGACTCATCGTGAAGCTCGCCGTTAAGGAACAAATCGGGGGCATAATAGTGCTACAACTCATTCTAATTTTCATTTTACACTTTAAATCTACAAAAATTGTGAAAAACGCCCCACCATTAGTTCCCAGAGCCCAAGCGTATAAATTGAATTTGCTTGTTTTGTCCAACACACAGTCCAAAACCAAAATATATATTTATATTCTCACATTTGAGAAGCTGGAACAAGCAAATATTAGGCATAGATTGATTGTCAACAATTGATTCTCTGTGAATCGACAAATGTATTAATCAACTTGAAATACACTCAGGCCTTCAGATCCAGCTGCAATCTGCTAATATAATTTGCATGGTGCTCTCACGAACCCATGCACATGACACCACACTGAGTACGCCACCCACAAACAAAAGCTACGGCCCTATATTATGAAGCTCAGGATGCACTTGTTCTGTCTGTGCCTCATTTAACTACATTTTTGCATCTTTTGTTTTCTCAACAGCACTTATTCAAAGCGCTCTATAAATAGACGGCAGCAGCAGCAGTACTCCGAGTGTTTCAGCTGGTTCCTGCCAGGCAAACACAGATGCTGCCATTTCAACCCCTTTTACACAATCTGAAAAATAACAAATCCTTGAACAGAACAGCCCTCCTTTCTGTGGCTCTCCTCCTGAACAACTTGTACAGTGAGTCAACTCAGTCACATGGGTTTATTCCTATATAAAACTGCATATTCAACCTAAAGGAATGAAGGGGTTGCTTACGCATTTCTAGAATATAATATAATTGAGTAAAACACTTGAGCAGAGCCTCAAGTTCGAATGATGTCATAGTAATTCAGAATATTTTTTTTAGTAAAAATTGTCTGTTCGAGTTGCCGTCTTTCCAACTAGTCTGATTCAAACTGAACCACACGTGAATGTGTTTCTCCAATGAAACATCCTCTGCATCGTTTGCAGTTAGGGCTGCTCGATTATGGCAAAAATCATAATTCCAATTATTTTGGTCAATAGAGAGGGCAAAGCGAGCACTAAGCGGCGAGGTCGAGGCGAGGAGTGCTGTAAAGCGCTTCCTTCACCCAGGGCCTTCCAAGTCGACAGAGAGCTGGTCGCGGTGCACCACTAAGGTGGAAATACAGCCGGCGAGGGCCAGCCAGCGCCGGAGAGAGGTCCCATTAGGGGATCTTCTTACGCTGTAAAGGAAAGGGGTGCGCTGGATTTACAACACAAGACAAAACGAAAAACGTCGTTGCAAAACGGAATGCGGCACAATAATCGTTTTGTCAATTATCTTGTTTTCATAATCGTTGGAAGCTAAAATCGTAATTGAAATTACTACTTTTTGTGCCTGTAACTATTACTGCCGTCTGCAGAAATGTGCGTCATCTCACCATTGTGTTTGTGTGACAGTAGAACGGAAGATAAAAATAATGCAAAATGCACCGATACAGCTTTTTCTCTCCAGGTACAGATTCCAATACTTCAACTCATGGTATCCGTCAATACCAAGTACCAATCCAATACCAGTGCTAAATCTACAATTTGTACATCTCACTGGGTAAAACTCATATACACATACTCATATGAAGCTTGTAATTTCGCAGCCGATATCCGATCCGCTTAATCAGGCCAGTATCACCAATATCGATCCAGACTGAATTACTACAGCCCTACAAACCATCAAAATTGCAAATGTCCACTAGTCATCTTTGACACGTTTGAAACAAAAACATGAAACAATAATCAACTGAATTTGATCTGTTGTTTAGCAACACTCTCAAAGGACGAGAGTAAGGACAAGGCCACACAAGCAAGTTTGAAGGAAAACATGAAGATGAGCTCACTTGGCCTCCACTCTTGTTTTTCATCCTCTTTGCATCGAAGCAGTGGCAAACCAACTGATCCATCTGACTGAAGCCTCCATATTAGAGTTTGTCACAATGGCGTGAGAAACATAATTTAATTTAAAACAGCTATGAAATCATTACTGCACATATTCTGGCCTCATTTATGTTCACCCACCACGGTGATTTGGAAAACTACCACAGGAGGGTTTACTGTTATCAGCAAAATGTCAACAAATGTCAGTTCCACTGAACAGACGCCTCCCCGGTGCGCTAATCTTTAAAATGACAAAGCAATCTGGATGACACAGATCACTTCTATCACGTAGCATATACTGTATAAAAATATCCGAATAGTTTCCACACAGAATCCTTGAAATATCTGCTTCTCTTCACACAACTGACAGAAACACAATACAGCAGCCAGGTTATGTCTGCGGAGGTGTGTGTGTGTGTGTGTGTGTGTGTGTGTGTGATTGGGGGTGGGGATGACGACTATTTGAAAAGGATATCAAGTCTCTGGGTGCTCTGTGTTCAAGTGTGAGATGAGCAGCAAAGTCATCTGTCACATGATTCGGGTCGCCACCTGGCAGCGCTGCACATATGGGGCAGATCTAGAGGACAGGAAGAGAGAGAGCGCACACGTTAACATCAGCACACTTCAACAGTCAGCAGTTGGTGCTGCGTCCTCTTGAACGAACTCTGAGATCGGCAAATATCGACTGTACAAATGCCTGATTTAAACATGAAGAGATGCAATTTCAGGACAGCTCCAGTTCTGTGTTGAGTGTCAAAACACCAACAGATATGAGATCAAGTTGAAGGCACGGATCGATTTTGGTTTAATTTGTTGGTGGAAGCTGCTAAACAGAATGACATATGAGCTGCTGTACTGTTATACCATGGATTCTGTAAAAAGCATCATGTTATTTTGTTAAGTTCTTGTATTTAAAATGCTTAAAATCTACATTTGTCTAGCTAACTTCCAGTATTAGTAAGAACAAGTAGGTGAAGTATTTGCCGAACAATCTTTTTTAAAATTTGAATCAACAATATTTGAGGTCATGAACTACGTTCTGATTTTCACACTACGCTTGCTGCCTGTCTTAAGTTATTCACTCTTGGATATTAATTGGCAACCCTGACAGTCATTTACTCACGAATAGTCACTCAATGACAACACCTTTCCTGCATAGCTGCAGGTCTGCTGATGTGAGTTCTGACTGAAAATGACTCAGTTGAACAGAGATAGCCCAAAAATCATTTCACTGATAGTCTGTGTTTTGGTGTTTGAGTGCACGAGTGAATCTGCAAGTTGATTTACGTATGATTCTAAAATGAATGGAAATCAGAGGAAGGAAGAATAATGTTCATGCATTGGAATAACATCAGCAGTAATGAGAAGTGTACAATTCGTGGGCTGAGGTTCTTTGAACTGTTTCTCAGCAGTTCAAACCAGTGTTTTCTTGCTATCTGTCAGGCTGTGCAGCTCTATTTATAGATGCTCACTGTTTTTCTTCTACCTGACATCACTAGCAGTTCAGTTTTACTTGCAGCGTCAGAAGCCGACATCAGAACTAGGCATTGACTGACATTGTGAAGCAAGACGACAATTAAGATGTAAACAAACTCTACAGCATACTTTTGAGGTTTTTATATCATTCTGTAGCTTCACAGTGGTGTTACTTGTGTATTCAAATCCGAACATTCAAGTATGAATGTTTTAGCATAGGTTTCTGCATGATGACGTTCCTTATCCATAGTCAGTGTGTATTACAGTAACTTAGATGGCAGTCAGCATGCTCCCAGTTTGTAGAAGCAGAAAGGAGTACTGGCACAGAAGCTAAGCAATGTACTTCTGTGTGGACGCCACACTAGTTCGGATCCGAGAGTCGCACAATATCACAAACAAACTAACTGATCGAGGCAGCGGTAGACCAGCAACTCCTGTGTTCTGTGATGTAAAATGACTCAATGGAGTCTGGTCTGCTGGCTTTGAAGTAGAGTTGTTCCAATACCGATACCAAACCTACTCAGTTTCGGCCAATACTGCAAGTTCAGATATCGGAATTGGTATCGGGAAGGAAAAAATGGTATTGGAACATCTCTACTTTGAAGGCAGCGATATAGCGGCTTCAGTTCCCCGTCAGAAAGTGCTGTCTGATGGCGAGGTAAAGCTGTGAAAATATTCTAAATATAGCTTACACTTAAACTGATGTTGACTTTTTTTTTTTAGGTGGCTAAAGTACATTTTTCTCTTACACCCGTCCAAAGCTACTTTACCTCGCCGTCAGACAGCCCTTTCCGGTGGGGGAACGAATTCAATGTACTCAATAGAGAAAACATGCTGAGGTATGTGAGGAAAATCAATACGAATGTGAATGTTTCCAGGTCTTAAGATCTGTGCAATCAAGGTTTCATAGATGGCGGCATGTGAACGTACCACTTCTGTGGAGGTCTCTGTGTGCTCTGCAGCCACGTGCTCCTGCAGGGAGATCTCTGTGTAGCCCATCCTGCCACAGTAGGGACATGTGAAGGCCTGAGGCTGCTCCACTGAGAACGCTTCTCCACCGTAGTACAGGTCTGGAGGGGAATCGAGATGGACAGTCAGTCAGAAACAGTGATTTAGATATAAGGTCCACTTCAGGTGCTGTGATTGCAGTGTTTCTCCTGCACAGAACCACAGCTGCCACAGATGAAGGAAGTTGGATAATAACAGAAAGTCAAAGCTTCAGAAGACGTATTTTACCAGGATGTAAACACAACAAAAATTATGTTGAAGCCTATTTGGACAAGATTAATTAGTAAACAGGTTCAATTCAGACAATGAGAGAAACCTTCTAGTTAACCACAGCATTTTTTAGCCTGGCCACATTACAGGGAACGGTTAATAACCAAACATTCCCTAGCCGACTCACATAAAATCAACCTGGGGGCAGTTTAAACAAGCCATTAACACAACACTGACATATTATCACCTTATAAAGTTGCTCTGGTGAATGTGTTAGCAAGCAGACACAGAGCACCATTAGCATTCATTCAAAGAAGTCTTTTTTTTTAACTTTCCTGCTTGCTCTGTTTTGATCTCCACCAATTTCTGAGGGAAATATCTGGTTCTTTTGTTGAGAAATGCTCCATTTTGTTCACCAGCTAGTCACTAACTGTGTCTGGCTGTTATTTGGTGTTGGGCAGGTTAGGTACTGTGGATTTATCTGCTGCAAACACTGATGACAGTGGGGACACTGAACCAAAAGTGTAACGTTGACAGGCTAATTATCTGTGGTTTACACAATATGAAAACGATTGATAAGTGCAGCTTTAAAGAAAGCAGTTTGTGATACACCTTTCCTTGCCTACTGCATATAAAATCACCTTTAAGAAGCCCATCTACAGCTAATAATAATACAATCGTAAAAAGAGTCTAACATATGGCTCACATGACAGCTTTTCTTTATTATTTCCTCATCAAACAATAACAATTTTATTTCAATTCTACCATTAAACTGTTTGTGTAAATATGCTGAGATCAACTGTTGGTTTAGTTGGTGGAGGACCAACAGGGACACTGAAAAAACAACAGCCGCAAAATCTTTATGAGCTTACACCTTCTGCTGTGCTTTCAGCAACAGTTTGTATTTTTTTTTTCAACAGATTGAAAAACAGAATTTCCAACGTTTCCAACATATTTCACAGCACCAATGTATGAAATAATAGTAGAAGTCGTCCAACAGCAAAAAAAATGGTAAATCAAAACCATAATTTAACTACATTTGAGGTGATAGCACATCCACTGTAATATCCAACACTTTATCATCCCAACTCGTCACATACCACCGCTTTGTCACGCCCCTTGGTGTCATTTTATCTTCGGCATCAAAACCATTATAGTTAGGTTTAGGAAAGACCTACATGGTTGGGCTTAAAATTACTACCATTGTACATTGAAAATGACACTGAACGTTGTGAACAGGGGACACGAACGAACAGCTGATTGCCACGTGACGTACGGGACATGAACAGCGGTCTCCTGGATGAAAGCCTCGTGTTTGTCGGACCCATCCACCTCCCCTCCCACCTGCACAGCGTGTCTCTTTCGCTCTTTAAACTACGCCACCATACTCCCGGTGCACTTTCTCAAAGCGTTTGTTGTTGACGCAGATGGGTTTACGTTATAGTTAAAGGAACGCCTGGTGCGTTTCATACCGGCGCTAAAGTGGCGGCGGTACTGAATGCAGACGGCCGTGACAAAGCCTTGGTATTTAACGCCCTGGGAATGAGAACAGGCTGTTATATCAAGTTCACAAATTATTAATAGGAACTAAATTTACAGTAAGTCTGGTCTAGTTAGAATTGGAATATCTCCATCCCAATTGCTGCCACTACAAACACTTTTATTTATATAGAGATAAAATCAGACCAGAAGCCCAATAACACACTCCTAAAAACCCCTAAGGCTGTCTGGGTCACGTCAATCACCACTAAGCCGTTTGGGAGCAGCCTTCCCGTCTGAAAACAAAAGCCAGCGACAGCAAAAGATAACCTACACTGTAACAGTTTAACTTGTGCGGGCTTATTAAAGCCACCAACTGGTGGTTTCCAAAGACTTCCAGTATCAGGAGTTTATCTGTATTATGACATGCCAGTTCTTGAGTATTTGTGAATCACTGCACAAACTTTGAAAACCCCTGTATAAAAACTCAAGATCATGTGTTGGTGAAGCCCATGATCACCCCATCACACCACATGCACATACACACACTCCTTCTTTAGTCATACTTATTTTTGATAGTTCAATGTTGATTCTCAGCTTACAATAATGTCTGACTCAGAAGCACTCTGACATTGAGGTGATAAACCACTTAGAGAATCACTTTATAGATACGGTGTGTCTGGTTTGAGGTTAATCTTAGAAGTGAACTGTAAAGATGCAGCAAAATGTGAATACATTGTGTTCAACATCTGAATTTTTCCTGCCTGATTGTCAACAAATATAATACTAACGCACTTTCCATATTTTCACAACCTGGATAAGGTACTCTGCTTGATGCGAATATCGATTCTACTTACCAAAGTCAACTCTGGTTAATATACACTGCATGGGATGCTCTGTGGTGTGTCTGGTTGTGGTTGCACCGCTCTCGTAGCACGATGCGCACAGATCGTAGTCATAGCAGATTAAACATTTGTATCGTCGACCTCTGAAGTTGCCTTTTAAACATGCATCACAGCTCACGCCTGAGGGAAGAAAGATAACACATGACAGGAGAAAAGAGACATTAGATGTTGCATAAAAGTCAATTTCATCTGTGTTGATCAATACAGCATATATAACGGCATATATGATTTTAAGGATAATTTTATCCAACAAATGTAGATCATATAAAGAATGTATTAAGTCTTCTCTGTTCTTATTAAACATTGACATTAGATTGTTTCAACTGGGATTTCATTAACCAATTCAGATCAAAATTAACCAAGAAATGTATTTCTTATAATCAATGAATGAATTACAATGAATATAAGCTTCTTATTTTTACTTTATACAAAAAAAGGTTTACTTCAAAACATACCTATTCAAGAAGTATACAGTATCATTTTAACAGAATGGTAACTGCATGCTTGCAAAAAGGGTATTATACATGCGGTGGACAGAACATGACCACCTGCAAAATATAATGCAATCCAATAAGATAGTCCTGCAATAAATACTACATCCATATACAGTAACTTTGAGTTTTAAATGAGGCTGTAGGAGCAGTTGAATTATGGTGCTGTGCAAAGTATTACAGTTTTGTTGGACTTTGTATTTTGTTGGTTTGGTTGTATATTTCATTTTGTCATGGTGGTGAATGCACATGGGTGAGGTGGATTGGATGTCTGTGTTTGATTGTAACACAACACTATGATCAAAAATCATTGCACGGAAATACCTTCAGTATCAGCAGCCTTAAAAATAACCATGAAGTAGAAACAGCACTTCTTTGACACAGTCCAGCCAAAACCATACTTGCAATTTATGGTAAATTTTCACACCTTTTTTCCTTTTCGTTATCTCAACATGTTTCGGTCACTGTACAGAATAAGTCCTACTGTTTCTACCTGGACAAAAATAAAGCTACACCAAATGTTGCTTCCTGGTGGCAGAGATGCTCGTGACACAGTTTGAGCTGCGCTTGTGGCACGCCCCCAAATTTCGGCTTTGCTCGAAGCAGCAAAAAGCCGTCGTGGCATGGCGCAAGCCTTTAGAAATGATGGGTTTTAGAGCGCAGTGGTGCTGTTGTTGCATTGTCTGAAAGGGCCTTCAGTGAGTGAGAGATGGAGAGGGAAATTGAGAGAACTAAGAGAAAGAAATACTCAAGCAGGGGCAAAAAATGAATGAATGAATAAAAACTGATGAATATTAGATTCACACAAATTCACACTAGAGGGGAGAATTATTCAGGAATTTAACATTAAAATGCTGTTGCAGTGTACTTATTTTCATTCTTTAAAAGTCACTAGAAAGCAGGAAACAAATTCTATGAAACTCAAATTTTCTTAGACCCCCCTGCTTTAATTTTTAAATGCTCCCTATTTTTGAGTTCTCAAGGTTGGCAAGTATGGTCAAAAGTGAACATCAAAGGGGTCACACTGGATACTTACAGCAGGGATATTGCATTGCATCATGTATTACAAGTATCTTACTGTATCCACCCCCCCTGTTACAATCCTCTTACTCTGGAGTGACCAGCAGACTAATTGACTAATGTCTGCCCCATTCACCTTTCAATACAACTACACTCACAACACCTATCTCATTCATAAAGCCAACCTCATCACTATATTCATTCCAACACTATGTATATATATATAAGGCATATTAACCTTGTGTGTCACATGGGGGTAAACGGGACCCTCTTATGTGTGTTCAAGCTCAGGCAATTCTTGATTGACTTGGACAGTCGTGCAGTCTCGGTGTATTGTATGACACCAGGCTGTCTAAACTGTCTCATTCATAGCTAGCGAGCTGTTAAAGCTTAGTGCCACCCGGGATCCTGACTGCAGACACGTTAACGACAGTAACAACATCTCAAGACATAAAATAACTTCATGACAGTTTAGTTTACAACAACAACACAGACGTGGAAACCGTAAGGTGATTTACATTACAATTTTGGTGAGGAAAAACTGGCATGGCCATTTTCAAAGATGTCCCTTGACCTCTGACCTCAAGATATGTGAATGGAAATGTGTCTCACCTTTACAAACATGCCCACTTTATGATAATCACATGCAGTTTGGGGTAAGTCATAGTCAAGTCAGCACACTGACAGCTGTTGTTGCCTGTTGGGCTGCAGTTTGCCATGTTATGATTTGAGCACATTATTTGATGTTAAATGCAGTACCTGTGAGGGTTCCTAGACAACATTTGTCATTACTTTGTGTTGTTAATTGATTTCCAATAATAAATATATACATACATTTGCATAGCATATTTGTCCACTCCCATGTTGATAAGAGGATTAAATACTAACTTAAGATAAAAAATTTGCAATTAATTTGCATTCATTTTAATAGATTGACAGCCCTAAACTGTACACAGGACTGACTGGAAAACAGTATTGAAATTAAATGAGTATATTGAATTGAGACATGCTTTAAAAACATAGCTTATAGATCTTTAAATGACAAATTAAACAACTGTAAGGCCGCCCAGGGGCCTGACTAACCTTCGCTGCTGCTGGCTAACCATTACACGAATAAACCAGTTAGCTCAGACAAGCTGTGGTATTCTTCACAACTTGTAACCAGCATGTTAACTCATGCAGTACCTGTGAGGGTTTCTAGACAATATTTGTCATTACTTTGTGTTAATTACACATGTAAACACATGTAAACATACATTTGCATAAAGCAGCATATTTGTCCACTCCTATGTTGATAAGAGTATTAAAGTTTGCAGTTTGGGGCAAGTCATAGTCAAGTCAGCACACTGACACACTGACAGCTGTTGTTGCCTGTTGGGCTGCAGTTTGCCATGTTATGATTTGAGCACATTATTTGATGTTAAATGCAGTACCTGTGAGGGTTTCTAGACAATATTTGTCATTACTTTGTGTTAATTGATTTCCAATAATAAATATATACATACATTTGCATAGCATATTTGTCCACTCCCATGTTGATAAGAGGATTAAATACTAACTTAAGATAAAAAATTTGCAATTAATTTGCATTCATTTTAATAGATTGACAGCCCTAAACTGTACACAGGACTGTCTGGAAAACAGTATTGAAATTAAATGAGTATATTGAATTGAGACATGCTTTAAAAACATAGCTTATAGATCTTTAAATGACAAATTAAACAACTGTAAGGCCGCCCAGGGGCCTGACTAACCTTCGCTGCTGCTGGCTAACCATTACACGAATAAACCCAGTTAGCTTCACAAAGACAAGCTGTAATCTTCACAACTTTCTAACCAGCATGTTAACTCAAACTACATCCTGACAACGTTTTACTTGACACCAAACTTCAATCCCAACAAGGTTGGCCACAAGGACGAGGTTGAGGTGTTGGGTTTTGCTAAACATGTTAGCTTTGCGAAATCTAAAAAAGGCCAACTTTTTGTACCAGGAAGGAGGCTAAAACAAGCCTAACGAGAAGACAAGCCTCCCCAGACCCTGCAACACCATCTGGGACTCGCTGCTTCCTATTCTCGGCACTCCCACCTCCAGCTCGTTAACGTTAACCTACATAACCTATTATACCAGCGAGCTTACAGGCAGGCTAGGTAGCACACCTAGGCTAACCCTAACTAGCTTCTTCCGCTTCTATCAGCGTTGTTTTGGTCACATTGTCTGAAACATAAAACTGCATTTGGATTTGGACACACATTTTGTGGCCGCCATAATGCATCCACTAGGAGATTACACTGCACCCTTTGCTGCTAACACTAGTTAGCTTAGGATGGGCTGCAAAACAAGACAGCTAGCTATAGCTACTGTTAGCTTACACCTCTCCTTCTCCGTGTTCATGTCTTTACCTTCATGTCGGGACATCCTCCTGCGATCACTAGCACAGCCCCCTGCTCGGGCTAGCCTGGCTTTGCAATGCAGAATAGTATTAGTGAAGAGAAGAGAGGAGAAGCCGGGGCTGGTTTGGTTGGCTGGCTGTCCCTGGCCTCTTCCCTCATGAAGGATCCGGTCTGGCTCGCTTGCTAACCCCCCTCCTCCTCCTCTTCCTCTTCTTCCTCCTCCACCGCCTCCTGCTGTGTCACTGTCCGGTACTCTGCTCCTCCGGACACGCGGTGGCGCTGTTGTCTCAGGGGTGGTGCTGCTGAGGTTGCTTTGGCATGGTGGGTGGCTGAGACATGAGTATGGAAAAGGGGTTTATAGGGACTCCCCAGGGACTTTGAAAGGGCACCAAAACAACATAACAACATATATATATATATATATATATATATATTTATAATATATATATATATAATATATATATATATATTATATATATATATATTATATATGTTATTAATAATTGTATTAATTCAAAGTTCTTGTCCATCTTTCTGAACAGGCACTTAGATGTTTTTCCCCTGTCACCTGATGGAGCTATATATATATATATATATATTTATATATTTATATAAATCTTGTATATATTAATATTTATATAAATCTTGTATATATATATATATATATACATAATATATATATAATATATTTATATATATATTTATATTTATTCATATATATATATATATATATATATATATATATATATATATATATATATGTTATTAATAATTGTATTAATTCAAAGTTCTTGTCCATCTTTCTGAACAGGCACTTAGATGTGTTTGCCTGTCACCTGATGGAGCTATATCTTGTGTATATATATATATATATTTATATACATCTTGTGTGTGTGTATATATATATATATATATATATATATATATGTATTTATATATATAACATATTTATATATAATATATATATATAATATATATATTTATATCTATACATATATTTATATAATATATATTCATATATATATGTTAATAATTGTATTAATTCAAAGTTCTTGTCCATCTTTCTGAACAGGCACTTAGATGTGTTTCCCTGTCACCTGATGGAGCTATATCTTGTATATATATATATATATATATATATTTATATACATCTTGTGTGTGTATATATATATATATATATATATATATGTATATATATATATATATATATATATATATATTTATATATGTATTTATATATATAACATATTTATATATAATATATATATATAATATATATTTATATCTATACATATATATATTTATATCTATACATATATTTATATAATATATATTCATATATATATGTTAATAATTGTATTAATTCAAAGTTTTTGTCCATCTTTCTGAACAAGCACTTAGATGTGTTTCCCTGTCACCTGATGGAGCTCCATTACTGTAAATATATTGAGAACACTTACTCTAAAATAGGCCTTATTAGCCTGTTTGTTCTAATATCTGTGCTAGGGCTGTCAAAGTTAACATGATAACTTTATTACATTAACACAATCCAGACGTTGTAGCGGGCTCATGCTCATGTCATACCAGCTTGTCGGGAAAAGAGGATAAATAACGCTCCAAACTTTCGCTAAATTTTGGCGAGGAAAAACTGCCTAGGCCATTTTCAAAGGGGTCCCTTGACCTCTGACCTCAAGATATGTGAATGTAAATGGGTTCTATGGGTACCCACGAGTCTCCCCTTTACAGACATGCCCACTTTATGATAATCACATGCAGTTTGGGGCAAGTCATAGTCAAGTCAGCACACTGACACACTGACAGCTGTTGTTGCCTGTTGGGCTGCAATTTGCCATGTTATGATTTGAGCATATTTTTTATGCTAAATGCAGTACCTGTGAGGGTTTCTGGACAATATCTGTCATTGTTTTGTGTTGCTAATTGATTTCCAATAATACATGTATACACACATTTGCATAAAGCAGCATATTTGTCCACTCCCACGTTGATAAGAGTATTAAATACTAACTAAAGATAGAAAAAAGATTAATCATGGACAATCAAACGCGCTTAGATATTTTAATTGATTGACAGTCCTAATCTGTACACAAGACTGACTGGAAAACAGTATTGAAATTAAATGAGTATATTGAATTGAGACATGCTTTAAAAACATAGATTATAGATCTTTATATGTTAAATATAGCCTATCTGAATGTCATGCCATGTCACACTCTGAGTAGGCCACATAGATAATGATGAGATCTACACATCATAAGTTCAATGGCCATCACCTGTTAACCTAGAAAAATACTTTAAGCAAAACTCCTTGATTGTTCTTACTGGCATTGAAAATAACATTTAACATGTAATCATAACCAATAGCACTGATGGCATATCTGAAAGCTTTAATCTACACTGAATTTATCAAAGTTAATGCTTTAGATGTTGTCTCATGTTGCACCTGAAGTACTTAAGTAGCATTTGGAAAAAAAACATCAGTTTCAAACATAGCAGTTATCTGTACCTACTAACGAGATAATTGGAATAGAGCCTCATACTTTATGGCCATTTTTTTTTAAAAGAGGAGAGCAGGGAGAAACATGATGCACAAGTACAGTAGCTTTAAAATGTTAAATATTTCAAGTTATTGGATTTTAGAAGATGTTGCATTAAGCTCAAACCAAGAATTAGCAGGCATCCAACAGCTTTGTGTGAGTCCTTTTAAAAAAACAGGGCAAAACCAGGACAGGTCAGCATAGTGCAGAATCAAACTGGCACTCATACTGGGCGGTGTGGATGGAAAGAATAACCTTACCCGTGCATGAGAAGCAAAGTTAACTTTGAAGTAAATATAACCGCTAGTGTCTGACATCAGTTTCAGGCCAACAGACTCATTCTGGGAAGCCACTAAGTTCTGTTTTTATTTTTTGAAGAACTACTTTTGGTCACTGATGTTCAGATAAAGAACAGAAAAAAACGTAAATTCAAGCTGTATGACGTAGTTTTGCCACCAATGAATCCTTGTAAAACATAAAATGTTGTTACTGTAGGTTTAAATGTCAGTGGTAAGCAGGACTTAATGTTATTTAAAATGATATATTTGTGGATATTTCTAAGTTTCCGTGTGTGCTGGAAGACTGGTACAGTGTGTCATCGTCTCCTCAAAGATCTTCCAGTGTCTCAGACACATCCTGTGATGCAGCAATGACGACCGCCCTCCCGAGATCACTGATGTCCATGAAGGAATCTTTTCTATATCAGTGAGTGAGCAGGATGGATTTTTATGCTCGACGCTGCATTGCATCATCTCGTTATTTGAACTCCAGTGCCCTCTGGAGATGCACCTTCTGCTCCATTTTTAAAAAACATACAGTATAGCTATTAATACATGAGTAAAAATAGGACAAAAAAGTTATTTTGGACGCTCGTGTATCACGCCACAGTCAGTCTCACGCTCCTCCGTTTGAAAAGGACAGTTTTAATATTAATGCATCATTTATAGTCAAGTCAGTCCAAGTCCAAGTGAAGCTGGTGTTATGGAAGAGATTGGATTTATTTGCGTTTGACATTATTTACTTTGTGGGTACAAATTACAATGACTTGTTTGTTCTTTCCAGGGCCATTTTGGCATTATCAGTAAAGTTGCATAGAACATGTGCCATCATATCTGCACCCTATGTATACATAATAGGACAGATTTCACAAGTGGTATGACGTTATTGTGTCTATGTTGCTGTAACTTAGGGACACCGGTCTCCTGGACTAAAGTCCTGCACGTGTTTTTTGGATCCAATGTGTTCTATGTACACGAATCAATATATTAAATGTTGTGGCTATTTCAAAATGCTGTGCGGCTGGGCTGAATATCAGTAAATATTAGTATATAGTCAGGGATTGTCAGTTTACTCAATGATATCAAAGGGAACCACTGAGGTAGATAGATAGATAGATAGATACATAGATAGATAGATATAGACTATCATTGAATATCTAAATGTGTTTATGGTTTTATGGATAAACCCACTGACCTACTGCACATTAACCAGCAGCACGACTTTGTTTTCATTGACGTGTAAAGGCTGCTTCAGACAGCAGGTACCAGGAGCTGCTGGGCTGGCAGCAGGTGACACTTCCTACTGCTGTATGTACACAAAACAGTGGTGTTATTGTAGTGGAGACCCTTTGCGTGAGTGCGCCCATTCTTCACACCATCAATTGAAACTGGTCGCTGAGCTAAGCTGATGGTTTGGCCGCTTGCCAGGCGGAGGGGACGATGCTTTCAGGGGGGAGGAAGCCTCGCCATCCCCCCTCACTCACACACACACTCACTCACACACACACTCTCACACACAAGCACACACACACACACACACACACACACACACACACACACACACACACACACACACACTCTCTCACACACACACACACACACACACACACACACACACATTGAGCCTTTTAAATATTCCCATCAATGAGTAAAGGGGTCTTTGGGTTTCCCGCGTATAGGATACTGGGCAGATATACACTGTAAAAAAAAAAAAATCTGTAATCACAATCGTAATTATCTATATTTAAGCTTTTTTGGATCATTTTGTAAAGAGAATTATTCTGTTTTTTAGAGAGTTTTATGACTCTATTTTAACAATTAATTTATGTTAGAAGAAAAGGATTTCATGGAATTCAAAAAAATACAATAAAATACAGATTTTTTTGCAAAACTTCTTAAAGTAAATTTGGGCTTTTGCAACGTAAAAATTACATGTTTCATTTGTGATTTATATATAAATGGTCTTAGATTTACGGTGTATGACTATTCAAACAATAAATATATGTTAAAAGTAAAATATTTCTTTAAAAATTACAAGAAATATTTGTAATTTTATAGTATCCTATACATGGTTTCCCAGTTATAGGATACTGTGCAGATATACACTGTTAAAAAAACCCGGTTTTTTTACAGTGTAAAAAAAAAAATTTTATACAGTTTTTTTCAAGAAATTTTACATTTTTTGTCTGCATTTCAAAATGACAGATAAAAATGTAAAAATTACATGTTTCATTTGTGATTTATATGTAAATGGTCTTAGATTTACAGTATTTTTTGTAATCACAATCGTAATTATCTATATTTAAGCTTTTTTGGATCATTTTGTAAAGAGAATTATTCTGTTTTTTAAAGAGTTTTATGACTCTATTTTAACAATTAATTTATGTTAGAAGAAAAGGATTTCATGGAATTCAAAAAAATACAATAAAATACAGATTTTTTTGCAAAACTTCTTAATGTAAATTTGGGCTTTTGCAACGTAAAAATTACATGTTTCATTTGTGATTTATATATAAATGGTCTTAGATTTACGGTGTATGACTATTCAAACAATAAATATATGTTAAAAGTAAAATATTTCTTTAAAAATTACAAGAAATATTTGTAATTTTATAGTATCCTATACATGGTTTCCCAGTTATAGGATACTGTGCAGATATACACTGTAAAAAAAACGTTTTTTTTACAGTGTAAAAAACATTTTTTTATACAGTTTTTTTCAAGAAATTTTACATTTTTTGTCTGCATTTCAAAATGACAGATACAAATGTAAAAATTACATATTTCATTTGTGATTTATATATAAATGGGCTTAGATTTACAGTGTATGACTATTCTAACAATAAATATATGTTAAAAGTAAAATATTTCTTGTAAAATTACAGTAATAAAGGCTAATTATATAAAGATAATTACTGGATTTTTTTACAGTTTATTTATGTTAATTAACGGACAGTATTTTTCCGTTTTTTAACAGACATTTTCTTATTTTACACTTTTTTTTACAGTGTATAGTGTTATTATTTATAATATTGTGAGATTTAAAGAAGACAATAATTCTCTGTAAATGCCTCCTCATATCTGCTTATCCCATTGGCTCAGTTTTTGGTAATTTCCACACACTGTTTGGCAACAACTGTACTGTCTGTGACCTTCATATCCTATCAGCTTGTGAGCTTCTGGGTGAGTTTTATGGCAGCTTGCGTCAGTCGCAGCCTTCACGCCCCACACCACAAGGCTGGTTAAAGGCACGCACAACGTGAGACAAGCCTACTACGATTTCATTCAGCTTCGCCACGCCTTTCAACGTAAACAAACGGGGGCTTGACCAATAAGATCCACGATAGATCAGCCGATGATCAGATGACTGAAAAGGGGAAACTATTTAAAACTCCTAATGAGACACTTGATGCAAGTTTATACATTTCTTGAGCGGTGCTTTCACGGGAGCGCACTAAAAAACGCACCACCACCAGGCTCTGTTGCTCTTTGTCACCACTGGATCTAAACTACCTAATCTACCTAACAACTGAGCAACCACCCGGCAACACAAAAAAAAGACATTTCTATATTCCCAGGAAGCTTTTAATTCCTCCACACTCGTCTGTGACTGAGAAATGAATCATAAAGCCCTTTTGCTGTGGATTTTCCTACAGTGTGCTGCTGCGCTTTTCTCATCTGCTGTTGGAGAAAACGCTGTTCTTAAAGGTAAGAGAAATGTCTTTGTGTCTATTGTTCATTCATGTATTTCATTTACAGCCTCAAAGGGAAATGTCAAGCTGGTATGTAAAGTAGGGCAAACATGCGCTTGTGGGCAATCTATGAATGGAAATGTATATTAAGAAGCCTAAATTTCACATTTCCTCACATTTTCCTCCACATCCCTGCGTCATTCCTCTATTTATTTGAAGGCTATTATGCGTAAAAGCGAACAAGTGTGGTGGGCAGAGTGAACCAGAAAAACGGGGATGGATTTAAAGACTGCGACGTGTCCTTTTTTGGGAGCAGCAGACGCAATAAAAAAAAAAAAAAAGAAGCAGCTCCCAAGTGGAGGTGGACACACAACGCCACGTCTGTGTGAACTAGTTGGAGAGATGTTCCGCTGAATCCGCGTTTTACCACGAACCGACCGGCTCACCAGCGCTTTTTACAACCCAGCTGAAGTCATTTTAGTCTGTGTGGCCCATTACCAGAGGGTGTCGAGTTCATTTAAATTCACATCTGACGCTTCATGCTCCTGCACGGCGGGATTAACCCAGACTGGTTCGCATTTACACACCCTCTTTCATCAAGAATCAAACACAAAAAGACTTAATTAGAGCTGTGCAATTACACAAAACACATATTTTCATAATTATGATGTGTGTGTGCATCATCTGCTTCTAACGGCTTCTTGCAAATATGATGTAATTGTACCGTTGTAGCCTCAGGGGCTGAGATGGTAAAGTCACATTATAATTATACTAGCTGTGGCTACAGCTGTGAAAAGAAGTAGGCTATGAAATCAAATAAACTGGGCGGCGGTGACATTTTGGCTCTGCGCCTGCGCTCCGGTACAACTTGCATGCAACCGGCTTTATTGTAACAGATGTTGGCTGCAAAAGCAACCTGATTGGCTGTTTCAGCCTCTTCCTGCATGTGTGAGGCGGGATTGGTTGACTGACCTGTGTTTGAAATTTTTTTAATGAATGCATGAAATAAAGTTAATCTGCTTTATTTCCTCAATTTAATCTTGTGTAATTTTCCCCTCAGACAGTGGATCGGATGAGCTGCCAACTGACAGCAAGGCTCTCTATGGCGCCGTCAAGTACAACATGAGGAAGAGTTTAGACATGGACCATGAGGGTTGCTACCTGCAGGCTGGCAAGAGAGAGTGTCTAGAGGAGTGTGGCTTCAACGCCACAGCCAAGACCATCTTCATCATCCACGGCTGGACGGTACGAATGAGCTGAAATAATCATGTATCATCCCTATCTAGCTCCAGCCTCTCTCTTTCTCTATGGGTCACTTATGTGCTTCACGACATGTCCAACTGTTTGATTGCTGGAATGTATCATGTGAATATGAGTGTCCAAGAGAGGTCACAGGGTAAAGTAGTCTGTCTGACTGACTCCTGATGTCTTTTTCTCTCTTAGATGAGCGGGATGTTCGAAAGCTGGATGCACAAGCTGGTCTCTGCAGTGATGCAGCGGGAAAGTGAGGCCAATGTTGTGGTCGTTGATTGGATATCTATGGCTCAGCAGCTGTACCCCGACGCGGTCAACCACACCCACAACGTCGGCCTCGACATCGCCGGCTTGCTCAACTGGCTTCAGGTGTGTACATGTAATACTAGCTTGGTTTCTGCTTATGAAGCCACGTTCGAGGCTGCGATCAAATTATGCAAACTGGGTTTCTATTGAGGTTTCTTTAAAGAGGAAATGCACTGAACCAGTTCATTGGAACACCCTGATGAAAACCGCAGTACTCTCATGCATGGGTTGTCACCCAGCCCCGATGCAGCTTGTTCTCATAAAGCCAATGTGTCTTTAGTATATAGGGCGGAAAGATAAATGGATCTCATAAATCCTCAGGTATGTTTTGGGATGTGATTTTATTCTAAATGCCTTATGGCGTAGTGTGTCATTTGAGCTATCTTGGCAGCGAAGTCTGCAATGCTGCGTGACAGAAGAACAGCCGAGTACCTGCAAATCCATACAACCTGCCCCCCCTCATGTGTTACAATTAGAGTGATTTAAGAGATCACTCAGCTCTTTTGTGAGCGTGACAGACTAATGAAAACGTGTTATGCTAAATATTCATTTAGATCTCCCAAGTGGCCCTGAGGCAGTAGCTCAATATCCTTCTGCTATGTTGTCTTCACACAGCTCAGGATACTTGATATTTTCTAATAAGGATCAGGATCTATTTAGTACTTCTGAGGCAAAGACAACAATTTCCATTCAGCGGGACTGTCACATAGTTGGACCAGTGCACAAATGGCAAATGAGGAGAGACTCCGGCACCCTGCCACGTAGTTGTAAACACAGACAAAGAGTGTTTCATGGAGACAAACTGAGACAGATGGTGGAGGCGCTGTTGCATGGAAGGGACTGTCAGTGGATTCTGTCCGGGTTAACTGAGCTTGGCTCGGCTGCAGGCACGACTGATCATCACTGGCTGACATCCAGGATTTGTTCAGTGTGTGTTAGTTTTCACGGCGGCAGCTGCTGATGATGTGTGTGCAACTTTTTTAACAGGACGAGCAGCAGCTGCCTCTGGCGAACGTGCACCTGATTGGCTACAGCTTAGGCGCTCACGTAGCCGGCTACGCGGGGAGGTTTGCGCGAGGGACCATCGGCAGAATCACCGGTAAGTTCAGTGCAACAGGAATAAACGCTCCTCAAATAAGGTGCCGCCTCATTGTCCTGACCACCTGTCTCATCTTTATTCTAACAGGTCTAGACCCAGCAGGACCGATGTTTGAGGGTGTAGAAGAACAGAAGCGCCTCTCCCCAGATGATGCCGACTTTGTGGACGTTCTGCACACATACACTCGAGAGGCTCTGGGTGTGAGCATCGGGATCCAGCAGCCAATTGGGGATATCGACATCTACCCCAACGGTGGTGATGTGCAGCCCGGCTGTGCTCTGGGTGACGTGCTGGCAGTGGCTGGAAGTAAGTGGCTCTTTGTTTGTAGATCCCAGCTGTCCACAACAAGAGATATCAGTTAAACCACATCTGCAGAAACCAGCATTTCTTAGTTTATTAGGTTTATCCCATTTCCATCCAAGCAAAAAGATGAATGATATATCTTAATCTATTGCAGTTTATATTAATCTATTTAAACATTTTGCAACGCTGTCTTATCTTTAGCCCATCTAACCTGCCTCCCTCTTTCCCTCCAGATTTCATGGAGGTGATGAAGTGCGAGCACGAGCGCGCCGTGCACTTGTTTGTGGACTCCTTGATGAGCAAGGACCACATGAGCTTTGCCTACCAGTGCACCGGCCCCGACCGCTTCAAGAAAGGCATCTGCCTCAGCTGCCGCAAGAACCGCTGCAACAACATCGGCTACAACACCAGAAAGATGCGCAAAAGGCGCAACAGCAAAATGTATCTGAAGACAAACGCTGACACTCCCTTCGGAGGTGAGTCATAATAAGAGCACGGCTTGTAAATGCGTTGCCGGTTTTATCTCTTACTACTACTTCCTCGAGTAAAACAACTCTACGATAGCATAATCACTGAGTTTCTTATCTTTATGATTCCACACTTGCCAGTATAAACTACTACTGTACACAAATCCACAGTGGATCAAACATTAACTTTTTATGTTTTCTTTTTAAGGCTACCACTACCAGATGAAGATGCACGTGTTCAACAGAAAACAGGCAGACAATGCAGATCCCACCTTCCATGTCCAGCTGTACGGAGCCCATTCAGACACAGCAAACATATTTGTCGATGTGTAAGTTCAAAATCTGAAGTCTATCCTTGCAACACCTCAGCATGGCAGCCTATAAAACCATCGTGCACTGGCTTGGCTACTGTCCTCCTATATGTACAGCTACACTGCGTGTGATATTTAGGAGCACACAGACTGCTGTGATATAATTTTGGAACTTGAACCTAGTTTGTACTGACCTTTTCAAACTGTCAGCCACATAGATTTGTGTTGTAAAACAAGCTCGGACTGGAGGAGGAACTCAGTCACTTTCAGTTAAAGTTTCCATAGATGCTAATTTTAAGTTAATGTCACAACCTTCGATGTGCGTTTTCCTACGAGTGTCCATCAATTTTTGCTCGGTACATGCATGCAGTCCTTTAAGAATAAACTTCCATGTTCACAGGAAACAACTTGGTTAGGTTTAGGCAACAAAACTACTTAAATAGGTTTAGGAAAAGATCGTGGTTTTGGATAAAATATCTCCGGATGTGGCGTAAAATAAAATAAACGTTGACCTCTGGTTTCACACGGGATACAAACGCCGGCCTCCTGGGTGAAAGTCTGGTGTTTTTAACTAAGAAATGCTGGTGTTGATTACGTGGATTACATACAAATTGTTTTTATGGGATATATACAAATTGTAGTGCTTTTTATAGGTGTAGCGATGAACGGTGTATGAGAAGAGCCTGAAGCACGACATGGCAATACGTCAGTGATCAGACAGGCATCTCAGATTAGAACTTCTGTGTTCAGTTTTCTGGGACTTAACCCAATTTCTCCTCCCTTTTTTTGTGCAGCCACGACGAGATCATCGGTCTGAACCTGACCAACACCTTCTTGGTGTTCACTGAGAAGGATATTGGTGACCTGCTGAAGATCCGTCTGAGCTGGGAAGGAGATTCTGAATCCTGGAACTCCGTCTGGAAGAACCTCAAGAAGAGTTTCTGGTCCTGGAACGCCAAGCCTCCCAAACCTGTACTGGAAGTCCGGCGGATTCGTGTGAAAGCTGGGGAAACGCAGAAGAAGTAAGTAGGGGGGAGCAGCTGGCTTAGACACCACACCTCCAGGATTTCTTTTTTTCTTGACAAACATTTACTGACATTTATTATTTTTTTCACAGGTTTACGTTCTGTACCCAAGATGCTGCTAAAACCGAAATTTCACCGGGGGACTCCATAACTTTCTCGAAATGTCGTGATGGCTGGGAAGTGAAGCCAAGAAAACGGTACGACACTTGATTAAATGTTGGCAGTCTTGTCAGAATACTCTTGAATTAAATTATATCTGATAATACTGTCAGTTAAGAAGAAGCCTTTGTGATTATTCTGAGTAAATGAAACCTGTTTTTGTTTGACAGGCTGCCCATGTAACAACTCAGCACTTCCAGCAACCAATGCACCATCACCATGGGGGACCCAACCTGGATCAGCGAGAAGCACCGCCTTCTCTTTATTTGAGCACTTTTCGTAGGAGGAAGATTGATCAGCGCACGGTGGGAGGGGGCTCGACTGGACTCTCAACTGCACCTGGAAGGTTTCAGGAGACGAGGACTCTGGGGGCGGGGGGGTTCAGTCCAGCGTATACGAGACGGCTGGAAAATGCAGCGCAGGTCGGAAGCAAGAGGGCAGTCCTTTTAATGTGTTAAGATTGCCCGAGGAGTTGCAGAACGTTCCTTTTGTGTGGACTAGTGACGTAGAATACAGATCTGTGCCAGTGGACATACACCAGCAAATGTAGTCGCTGTACTGTACATTTTTAAATATTTTTTATTTATGAGAAAAAATGGAAGCACTGCAAGACCAACGTTATTTATCAGAGCACATCCCATAATGAAGCATATGTTGAATGCATTTCTCCTAGATGCAGTATTTGTGTGTGTGAGCGTGTGTGTGTACTGTTTGTTGTGTGTGTGTGAGTGTTTGTTTGTGTCTGTTGTGACCAAGAAGTGTGCCTTTCTGCTGAGAGATTACTGATACACTGTATAACTGATCTCATTGCACACCATCTTTCTGAGGTTCTGTGCATAGTGTTACTGTTACTGTATGTGGCTTATTTTGGGGTTGTGTTTTTGTATATAATGTAAATAAGTTTTTGGAAAAAATAAATTCACCTGTTATTTGTAGAAACTGTCGCCTTTTGCTTGTCATTTTATCCGTCACATCTCCATTAAAAGATGTCTTTATTGTGATCTGCAGCAGGCCGCACTTCACCGCTGCTCTGATGTGAATTTGTCGTCAGAAACTGTAAACTTGTTTCTTTTCCTGTTTATTTGGATGTTTTGCAAATCCAAACAAACTACCTATACTTGCAAACCATGCACAACAAGCGAGAGCCCCGTAGTACTCAAATTAATTTGCAAGTGACAATCATTTGTGAAACATGACACTGCCACCATTTGTCATCTGCGTGCAAGCAGCGCTTCCAAATCACTTTAGTGAAACCGATGCCTGAACATCAAACAAGCTTTACTGGTTGATCCAACTCATTTTTTAGCATAACCTTCCCATAAAACATGTAAATATATTCCAAATCTGTACATTTCTAAAAGAGCGTCGAACCTTAGAAACATATTCCAGCTTTAAACAATCACATCTCAGTTAATGTGTAATATGTAAGGGATAATGTACAGCGAGCCGGTCATTATTGCGGATTATTACACGGCTTTGTGGAATACTCTATTCTGATTTATCAATTACGGCATTCAACGCCCTGTTATTTCTTTATAGCAGACTGTTGCTATGTGTAACAGACCGTTGCTATGGGTGCGATTCTGATGTCGGACTCTGGTGGACAATTTTTGTGTCAAATTATTGTTTTCTTAAGTGGCCGTGTAATAAGCGGGATAATGTACAGCTAGCAGGTCATTGTTGTGAAATAAACCCCTTCAGGGCGATGCAAGGCCCTGTCGGGGTTTATTTCACAACCATCACCGGCTCGCTGCACATTATCCTTTACATGAACCCCGACAGGGTGAGCAGGACAGGTCTTGTATCACCCTGAAGGGGTTCATTTCGCAATAATGACCGGTTCGCTGTACATTATGACGCTTATTACATGGCTACTTACTAAAGGAATCAATAATGTTGACACAAAATATTGATTTTAAAAATCCTTAAAGAAAGTCCTCTCGCTGTGTGCGAAGATCAGAACTGCGTCCATAGCAACGGTCTGTTATACATAGCAGCAGTAGAATGCTGCAATTGACCAATCGGAATCGAGTATTCAACAAAGCCGTGAAAAAACCTCTCTTAACATCTCTTCACCACAATGAGGACAACTTAAAAATAGCTGTTTTTTCCAGGTACCTTTTTATTAGGACGGTAACTTGTAAATGTCCAAAATCAATTGGTTTTCTCTTCTGCTCGAACTTGGAAATCTAACTTATTTTGCCTCCTAATGCCTTTAACAGAAGCTCATTTATGCTTCCTCTAAAACACCAAGTCGCAACACGTCTTGACTTAACAAGAAGTCAACTAACCAGTGAATGTTCTAGTACAACACCTTGCATATACAGTATTTGGTAAATGGACTTGGACTTATATAGCGCTTTTCTAGTCTTCCGACCACTCAAAGCGCTTTACACTACATGTCAGTATTCACCCATTCACACACACATTCATACACTGATGGCAGAGGCTACTAAGGTGCCAACTTTGCCCATCAGGATTTAATCTAAATACTCATTCACACACCGATGGCTATGCCTCCGGGAGCAATTTTGGGGTTAAGTGTCTTGCTCAAGGACACATCGACATGTGACCCGGAGCAGCCGGGGATCGAACCACCGACCTTCCGATTGGTGGACAACCTGCTCTACCCTCTGAGCCACAGCCGCCCGTAAAATTTTACGAATTTTAAATTTTACAAATATTTGTGGTCACACGTGTACTCGTATTAGTAATCCCATCTTTCAACATCAAGAACAGCCTCTCTGTAATACAGGTTAGATGTGGAGTAGTGATAAATCAGGAATGCCAGCAAAATTACTGAGCTCTAATGATGACACATTTGCTTTTGTTGGTGCAGGAAGCGGTGAAGTGGCAGCATATTTCATTGTCACACCGTCCTCTGCCCCATCATGTAACACTGAAATACCTGGAAGATTAGTAAGAAGAGGAATGTGTTAAGTACTCTACACTTAACATCAGGTGGTTGTAAATGAGTGTCAGTTGTAGTTGTCGTAGCAGCTGGAGGCTAAAATGATTCACGTCTTTGTCCCTCTCATATTTTTCTCTCTTGTCTTCTGGTTGTAAATATCTTTAACATTGTCTCATTGTAGCAGCGACCGACAGACACCCTACAGTAACCCCACAAGTCTGTCTGTACTGGATCTGTCGTGCCCCAACACTAACAAACATACCATCCAGTGTTGGTTTGGTGACTCACTTCAGTTTCGTGATGTATCTTAACCCACCTGATGCTATCTGCCTCCCACTTACTGTACAATAAACCACATCCTCTTTTAAACACCACCTGGTTGGCAGATAAAGCTTCTTTTAAATGGAACTTCTCTGTCAACCCACAAGAATACCATGAGAAAAATGACAAGACAACCTTGACTCAAGGTTAATCTTCTTTTTACAGATCTTGAACTACATCTTAAGGTCTACATTAGCAGATGGAGTTTGCCCAGTTGTTGTCGCATGTCTTAATTTTGAACAAATGATAGCAGGTGGTCGGGGGGAAATTCCTAACCTGTGTCTCTGTTAAATTATGGTGTTTGGATGCAAATGGCCTTCATTTGCAAAATGCTGCAAAAAGCTGTGACTGGTTTTGGTTTGGTGTTCACAGCTGATGTCTGTTTCTGGTGTTCATTCAGTCTCTGGTCCAGAGTCTTTGTCATTTCACTTAGGTCGTTGTTGAAGGAAAAAGGTCGACACGCTTATTTGCTTTCTTGCCGAGAGTTAAGGCTCAGACACACCAACCCGATGCGGGACACATCGCAAAAACTAGGCCGACTGAAGCAAAAACCGAGGTGTAAAAACATTAATTTGGCATTTTACTGGGGATTAATGTGATTAATGTATGATCAAACAGCATGAACAACGCTAATACATGCATGAATTTCAGTGTTCAAATACTATGCTGATCTCCCATGCATAGAGAAGCTTTATCTGCCAACCAGGTGGTGTTTAAAAGAGGATGTGGTTTATTGTACAGTAAGTGGGTTAAGATACATCACGAAACTGAAGTGAGTCACCAAACCAACACTGGATGGTATGTTTGTTAGTGTTGGGGCACGACAGATCCAGTACAGACAGACTTGTGGGGTTACTGTAGGGTGTCTGTCGGTCGCTGCTATTAAATGTATCTCCTCAAATATATGACGTCAAACAAACTCTTAGACTACTAATACTACCGCTCTACGTTGGCTATTGTTCAGATTTTTATTGATAGGATTAATGTACAGTATAAGCTTGTACTGTATGCAAAATAACCTGACTATAAATCATGTTCATTATGATTCTGACAAATACCAAAATCCAGGGGAACTCCACTGACAAAAAATTAAACCTGAAAGCTGGCAGACAAAAGACAATTGGGTTTTGTTAGTTGTTACCACAAAGCCACTGATGTGGAATCACATGATCGAAAGAGATTTAAAACAAACTTGTCCTACATTTTCACTCCAACAGTAAATTCATGTGAGCATGTCCTGTGAAGAAGGAAAATAAGCTCGAATGAGGTTGTGAATGTAAATGTTTTTGTTTCGAGGTCCTTCATGCAGCGTCTCCATCATTGCTTCCAGATCGTTTGGCGCAGCACGCCATGAGCAGCTCTGTGTTGCCGGTTACCCCGGTGCCACGTGCCTCACAGATTAAAGGGTGGTGGTGCACACATTGCCACATGTTGGGATGTTGGCTCGAGCACCACACCGGCCGCTGCCCTGCGGATCAGCAGCAAAGAGCGGGAGGCGGGGTAGGTCACCTCACATGGTCCCAGAAGGACAGCATTCACAGATGTAAGTCACAGAGACGAACCACTTGAAGGATGCTTCTCATACATTTCGTGACATCACAGCGGCCACAGTGGAAAACACTTTCAGCAGAGCCGGCTGTTGACTTGTACTGTACTCATGTGATGCCAGCTGAGTGATCGTTGCATGCCAGTCAGAGTCTGGCAAGAGTTGAAAGCACGGAGGTCACATGGACCCTCTGTGTTTCCAAGTAAGACGTCCTCCAAATCTTCTAGGAATGTGGGCGGCGAGAAGGATGAAGGTGGACCTGATTTATGTTTTTCGGGGAATATGTTCTTACATATGATTATCTGAACAAATAATCCACTGGATATTTGATCTGAGAATCAATGTTTTTGTTGAAGACGTGATAATAAAAGGTTGGAGCTGTGGAGGGTAACACCGGATAGGTCAGCCATAGAATCGTCTTTGTTTTAACACAGACAAAGCTTGAAGTTTGTTCTCCCTGACGTATTGTTCACACCAAGGAAAACAGGAAAATCTAGAAAAGACTAATCTAAAAGACTAAGGCGTTTCAGTAAATACTGCAGCTTCCCTTACAAAGTACGTACTGTTGCATGCAGTATGCATACTATTGGGACATACTACTGGTGCCTTCAAAATGGTCTGTGTTGAACAATGAAATATTATAAATATATTAAGCGTTTTCAGTCCAAACACCGGAGTTTCATCTCTTTGCTTCTATACTCTTTATAAACAGCTCATTCTAAGGTAACGAAAACACAACAATTTTAATTATCAGGTGATTATACACCAAAGAAAACATGCTTATTAATTTTATATTCCATTTCTGCCAATAGATCCCCCTAAATGCTACACACTGTTCCTTTAAAACAAGTTAGTTCCTGATAAAGTTGGATACATAAAAGATAAAATAATTGAACTGAACGTAATTTAGTTTAATAAAAAAGGAATAAGCCAATTCTATTTTGCATATTGTTTTCAGGTAATTAATTTATCTGCTTATTTTAGCACAGATTTAAAGATTACTTTTTGTTTTTTGTACATTTAAAAAAAGTCGGGGATCACCAACGTCAGTAGGATTCACCCTCTGAGGATAATGGATGTCTGTACCAAATTGCGTGGCGATCCATCCATTAGCTGTTTAGATATTTCAATTTGAACCAAAGTGTTGGACTGACCTACCACTAAAGCCAGCTAGCTAACAATCATCTGCATTTAAATGTGAAATTAGCCTTCAGGTGATGACAAGCTACTGTAAGCTTTACCTTTGGAGCTACCTGTTCTACATAGTTTCCAAATATCTCCCCGTATTATTTATTGTCTTGCCCTTTTACATTGCACCTTGTTATATATTTGGTGGATATTACGACGTCAGAAGGGGAAGTATAGAACAGAGTTCACATGCCAGAGTACCGTGCTGTTTCTAGTGGGCATGGTGTACACGTTGTGTATTATTATTATTAACCAATCATAAAATAGCCTGCCAAAATGAATATCCAATGAGACATCACATGCTTTGAGGTCTATGTTTACGTTTTGACAATACACACCATGTTTGTTTACAGGCGACTATATTTACACCGTCACCTGGTTCCTGTATGTGAGGTCAGGCAATTTTCCACATGTCCCCTCAGCTGCTATTGGTGCACACGTCAGAACTTGACACCACTGTTATGGTGTCACGTTTGTTTCCTTTGTGACTGTACGGTCGAGCATGTGGCATCGGTGCTGTACGATGTTGTGACTGACTGAGAGGTGCGTCAGAGGCTCAGCTGTTGTTTAAGTCATCAAGTCATCCTTTACGACTTCCAGTGAAGAGTTCCTGAGGTCAAGCTCATAATCAGAAGTTACCCTTTTGTACAGTGGAGGAGACACAGGTCATCAGAAACAAACTGATGACCTGATGACAGCTGATTGTGTTGATTATTAGGAAGAGGATTATTAGGTTTCAATTAAAGATGTATTTGCATTGAAAATGTTGACTTTCAAACAGTATCTCATTATACCTGTTGACTAATCAGAAGCATAATTGTCATTACTGAAATGTAATATAAAATTTTGCTAGTGGGTAAAGTCTTGTCATATGCATAGAAAGAATGGTAGTTAGGATATATTTCACATTTTGTGTATATTTTTGATGATTTTTTTGACATAGGAACAAACCTACAGCATTAAACATCTTTTACAGACTTTTTCTGTTTGTTTAAACAAATAAAAATAGCAGTTAGGCAAAAGAGGGGCAAAAAGAATTGACATAAAACACTTGTAAACAATAAGAATTAACTTTGCATTTCAACTTGTAAGCCAGCAGTGTTTAGAAGTCTTTAAAGTGCTAAGATAAAATCCGTTGATAAATATCATGTGATATGGTTGAAAGCTCCACAACGGCTTCTAAAATGGCCTTAAGGTGAGTTTGTTTTGTCAACAATTGTAAATAGATGTTATTTACTTATATTATCTGCACATTTTAAACCTTGTAAAGGCTGGGGAATTTCTAAAAGCACCTCTCTGATCGAATATTTGTTCTTGTATTTTGGGTTCCTGGCAACTTCATACTAAGTTTAACTGACCAGATGATAAATTAGACTTGTAGCTGAGTTTGTACTCAAAAAGGACAAAAAGGATACTCTAAACAAAAGACAAAATAATACTAAATTAACCGAAACAAACATTAAATCCTTCAATCATTTACTTTTTCAACTTCCGCTGAAGAATTGACAAATCTCTAATTTACAGTAACGAGTGAGTGGCATGACTCTGACTCAACTTCAAATCTTTCCTCTTCTTTGGTAGATTACTCATTTAACATTTTGGTACAATAGACAATTGTAATCAAGAACAATTGGAATGACTCTCTGTTGGGAATGACCTTCAGGAAATGGGTCAAGGTCATCGCTACAAAGCTCCTCCGCTTTTGTATGTATTGGACTGTTATCGTGCTTTGATTAACAGGCTGAATTTCCTGGACGTAAATCGAATTAATTCAATCAAACAGAACCATAAAATAGGCCAGGGTTGCTGCGGGTCGTTGTCCTGACATACTGCTCCCACACAGCTGGACCTCTGCCTGGCTGAGCTGCCCACTCCCTGCTGTCCTCCCTTCACCCCCGACAGGGAGTTACTGTATTATAACATATCCAACCATCACTATCACTGCCAACAAGCACAACTGGAGAGACTGGTGAGCCAATGGTGGACGAACTGGCCATCTGGTAAACCCGGTTGACCCAGTCAGCTGTGAGCATCAGTTCTCAGACTTTCTCTCGTGGGATTTCGCAATTAAAAAGAGAATTATTGTCTGTGGCTAAATGTCACATATTTGCCATGACTTTTTGCTCAGAAATGTCAAATGTCAATTATAGAATGAGCTTACGAACAGGAAGTTAGACAATGTCTGGATAGGAGAATGTAATATACTGTGGGGGAAACACTGATTTGTCACTGAAACTTAATCAAATTTCAGTACTTCCCATTCGCAGGGGGAAATCCAGATGCAAAGCTTGTTGAAACTTCCAGTACCCTGTTTCAATGATGCTTTTTTCAGAGGCTGTGTTTTGTTCATCATAAGACAGGTCTCCATGGGATCTTGTCTTGTGTGAACAGTGCTTCACTTTTTAAAGGAATATATCTACATTTTGGGAAATAGACTTATTTGCTTTATATTAGTTATATTATATTAGTTAGTTAGCTCTCCGATGTTCAAATATATGCCTACTATTACACCTAAAGCTCACTAATTATAACATGTTGTATCTCGTTTGTTTAATTTGCACACAAACAGAGCTAATAGTGATCACGTCTGTTCAGATCAAATTGATCACTATAAGCGGATGATTATTATAACCCAATTGTTGTTGTTTTGCATCATTTCTCATGCAGATTACCATCTAATCGACATTTGTATATTTATTATATGAATACAAAGTAATGAAACGGACCACTTTGCTATTTACTGGCTCGCTTCTTCTGCCTTTTCCCTCAACGAGGGTGAGGCATCGCCGTTTTTTGGCCGGCTCTGCAGCGCGAGCGTGCATGCAGAATGGCGCCCCTTTGCCGGGGCTCCTCGTTCTCTCACCCGGAAGCGGCACGGAGGGGACGGGCTCCGGTCTGCATGTGTGCCACAACGCCGGTTGAGGATCGGAAAAAATCTCACTTTGGGTGCATTACGTGACCGGGCTATATCAGTCCACTTGACGCGGGTGCTTTCCTTGTGCACATTTGTTTTTCAGTTCAGAGAGGACTTCCCTTTTCCCGTCATGATATCATTGTCAATTTGAGCACCTAACTATTGTTTTCCAAGACTTAAAGCACAAAACTCCCCCATAAAAATCACAAATTGTTGTTGTTATATTTCTATTTGTGAACAGATTAAACAAATGAAACACAAAGTGTTAATTACTATGCTTTAGAGAAGTTTGTAGGTGTATATATGAATTGGAGAAAATCCGGCTAGCTGTATTTCCTGCTTTCAGTCTTTATGCTAAGCTAAGCTAATCATATCGCAGCTTCAGCTGAACGCACAGACATACAGTTGATATTGATTTTCAACCTTTAACTCTTGGAGAGAAAGAGAATAAGTGTATTTCCCAAAATGTTGAACTATTGCTTCAAGTTGTTTCGTCTAGTTATTGTGAGTAAATAGTCCCACGGGTTCATCAAATCTATTTCTGGCCCTGACGTGTTTTACAATCCGTCACTCTGCTGCCAGGTTTCCTCACAAGGTCAGAGGTCAAAGATGCAACAGATTTCCTTCTCTCGTTCGGGTTACTCAGTAGCTCAGGAAACAAAGCTGTGAACAAAACTTCCGCATGGTGTCAAATTGAGTCATAGTACGTCCAACCCAAGATAAACAGGTAGATATGCCGCATGGAAACGTGTTCTCTGACGCCACTGTTTACACAACAGTGTGTTCCCCGTGTGACTGTACATTTTACTATGATCTCTCAGATAGAGATCAAGGAGGTAGTGTGATGCGGCCGAGTGGAAACCATGACGGTGTCAAACAAACTGAACCAATCCCCTAACTCAAAACTAAAATTAAACCTAAAACCAAGTCTTAAGGCCGTTACACACCGGCAGCATTTTTTGTGAATACACATACCACATACATGTGCGAAAAAGTGACACTTTGTTTTGGAATGAGGTCGATTTTTCTGAGCTTTCGCATCACGAATAAAGGCATCAACCAATCATGTTGTGCGGAACGGACAGATCCTTCTGTTCTTACCCTTCACAATAAAAGCCCTAGAGATATAATATTCACAGGTGAGTATTTCGCATTTTCGTGTTGTTTATTCGTCACGCCCCCGGTATGTGAAGGCCTTAAGCCTACACACAGCCCTTTGAAGAACTAAAATGTTTTCACTCAAATGTCTTAACCCTCCTGTTGTCTTCGGGTCAAATTTGACACGTTTTCAAACTTCATTATATCATAAATATGGATGTCTTTCACCTAATTTCCCCCAAATTTTTACATTATAATATTTGTAATATTCTGACTAAACTTTGACATATACCGGTCTGTGATAATCCATCAACATTATTCCTCCAGTTTTGAGTATAGTCCAAATAATTCATAATTTCTGCATTTTTTCCTAAAAAATTAGGTTTAATTTCATATAAATTAGGTTTATTGATCATGAATTCCAAAAAAAAGTGTAAAACTTGTGGTAATGAGTTGGAATGAAGTTGGCCAAAAAGGTGTAATACATAATTGGGTGATAATTTATAATGTATGCTTTAAAAACAGTCAAACCAGACCGGGTCAATTTTGACCCAGGAAGACAAAAGTTGCATGGTCGACGGGAAGACAACAGGAGGGTTAAATTGGTCCTCACAAAAGTACAATAGTACATATGCACACAAACACTATCATATTTCCTCCGTCTTATGGTACGTGTCCACAGGGGCGTTTTTTATCGCGAGGGGACGCGACGCTTCCCAACATTGGACGCTTGGTGTGCTGTCCCTAGAAACAAGGCACTCGGCTCCTGATTGGACGAAAGCTTTCCCGCCGTTGGCTGCTGCTCCCAGCTTTCAAACAGGAACCAGTATGGAGGCTCGTTTGGAAACTTTCTTCTCTTATTTCACGTAAATAGTTCACTGAAATGTGTTTCTGAAAACATTTGAGGCGAGAAATAATCCATGCAGTTGCTGAATCTGTCTTTATTTTGGATCAACAACGTTTATTTTAAAAGATCCTCGTGAGTTTCGAGAGGCGGCGAGTCGCGTTGGACGCCCGTGATTTGCATAAAGTAGACGAGCCCTCAACTTTATGCAAATGAGGAGCGGGCGTCGTGACGCCTAGTCTCTCGAATCGCGACGCCATGCTACCAGAATGCATTGCGCGGCTGCTTACATAGACAATGAATGAGGAGCGTGGAAAGCACGGAGCCTCTGGACACGTACCATTACACATCCTGCAGCTTCCCCCACCACACACAATCAGAGTCTCTGATGCTGGTCAGAGCATTTATTCTGGGGCTGTTTCATGGTGTCTGAGGCATAGGCTGAAACTTTCTCATGGGAACGAGCCAGACGAGAAGTGAGGAATGCATCGAAATGCCCCCCTAGCTGAAAGAAAGTGGGGAACAAAACTATAATCTGCTGTGAATAGGATTTATGTAATTCTCACATGTTACAAAAGGATACGTTTGAGTCAGCGTCCGGGGTGAATTTTTAGAGCAGGCACGTTGATTTGGCTTAATTTCTCTACTGATTGAAACCAGCTTTACGCTCACAAACACAGTCTGGGCATTAGTAATCGGGTCAGCGAATAGTTGGGATGCTGTTGTATTTATGGCAAAATTACATATCAAAAGAGTCTCCTTTTAGCTTATTTTATATATTTAGACTGATTTAATGATTTACACTATGTTTCTTGGTGTTTTTTGTGGATTTTCAATGTTCTCAACTGTGGGAATCCAGATTTTAAGAAGAATTAAAGGTCAAATGTTTCAGTGAGTCCATGTAGAGCTGATATGGCGTTGACCTGATTTGCTACTGTGGGTGTGGATGTATATATCAGCCTTGTAACTGTTGCTTTTTTCACAGTCAAATCACAATACTGCTGATACCGAGAGTTTTCTGTACACATACTATAGGTGATTTAAGGTCAGTCACTTATTTAAATAGCTGGTTTGTACTTGAGCAGTCATGATTACGGCTCCTATTTTGCCTGCGTAACCCAATAAGCAGCTTTACGACGAAAGCATAAACCAAAACACTTATATTGTTTGTGATTTATTCTAATCTGCATGTGCTTCTCGGCTGGTTTTGTAAACACGGACACGTAAACGTTTTAAACAACAGCCTGCAAATGGACATTGGTCTTTCATGGGATTCGGGTCGGAGACTCGCTGTGCTGCTGCTGCCGAGCTAAATCCATGAAGTGTATATGAAGGCATTTGGCTTTGAAGTCACATGGTTTGATTCATATGATTTGAAGATTGTAAGTCACTTGTACAGTAGATCAAACTCACTGCAGCAGCAGACAGATCCCACCTCAAAGGGAACTTCACTTTTCATCAGAGCTACACTGATGTGGAATGAGGATTTACTGTTAATCTTTTAATACCAAAGACATCTTTTTTTTTCTTGGGGAAGACAGCGGGGAGGGGCCGTTGTAAGTGCAGAGAGGTCAGCCACTCATCACACGCTTAAATTCATAAATAATCATTTGGTCACACTTTATTTTGCATTTTGTAGTTTCCAAGAAACGTTTTCTGAAATAACTATGTATTATAATAATTATTGAAAAAGTAATTTTCATTTTCATTTTATACATCCAGAATGGAAAGGACAGTTTTGAGTACTTTCCCAGGAACCATTGGCCCCCCCACTTTACGCCCCTGGCCCTATTTGGCGTTGCGCCTCGTGTGTGTATGCATGACTTTCATTAAACCCATTAATACTTGATGAAATCATTTCTGTTCTAAACCTGTGAGAGTGACAGACTAACTTCAGAAACATCCTCTTTTCACACAGGAAGTTATTTAATACCTTTTCTGTTTCTGGCAACAGTAACCATTGTTTGTTTTATCTTAAGAAGTGATTTTGCTATTAAAATAATCAATGACAGAGAAGTAATGGCAGAACAGCCAAAGAAAACAGCGCCATCTTCCGACACTTGCATTTAATTTTTTATTTTTACAGGAAATCACACAAAAATGAAAAGATTATTTAGAGGCCAAAAGAATTAACGATCTTTTATCCAAATCCAAATGTCCATCTGCATTAAGTTTGCGAGACAAAAAAAAGCACTAAACAAAGAAAAGACAATGAGGAGAGAAGCAGATGTGTCTCTGTATTGTTTGGCCGGGTCTTTCCGTCTTAATTAGAAACAGGAGAACGTGGAGAAACTTTATTGTTAGATTAGGCTAGTGCAGCCTGGACACGTATATGCCTATTGCTAACACTGCAGAAGACAGTCACGTCTTTACGTCGATATCCTGTATGTTATAGTACTGTAGGTTATGAAGTAATATATTTTTGCATCATTTAATAAAACATAGTGATGCATGGTAATTTAGTTTAGATATGATCACCATGTAGCACCAACGTACAATCTCTCATCTTCTAGTATTCTCTGTCTGTCTGTTCGAGAGGAGCCTGAAACTACTGTTAATCTGCTGTCTCTATGTAAAGTAGTCCCTCCCTATAAAGTGGCCTCATTGACTTGTGTTAGGAATGAATCAGCAGTTCAGACCTGAGGCACGCCCTCCTGGAAGAGCAGACAAACCAGGTGATAACATTTTGGGCACTAAACGTGGGAACTGAAACCGCAGAAATGTAAGCTGTTGAAGAGGTAACAAATGTTTGTTTGAGGTGCTGGGTTCCAGCAAAAACTATGAGACTCAGACCCAGCGGCAGATATAAACCCATAGGCGGGCATTTGATTCCCGTGAGCAGGCCCAATGTAAACACAGCAGGCGGTGCCGGCACGTGAGTGTATTGATCAGGCTGTTTATACAATTATAAGCAACATCCTTGCTATCTATACGCAGCAGATGCGCATCGAGCTGAATTTTCACTGATCTGGAAACTATATAGGTGATGTCCCTGACACTTAATATATTCAGCCATGTCAGCCGACCTGGCTGTGATTATGTATTTGATTAGGTATGATTAGGTGTTTTCAGCTGAGATGCTTTGGTTGCATCCAGTTGCTGTGATATCCACAGTAGTAAAAATGTCGGCACCAGGTAGAGTACTTGTTCTGGATGAAGGGAAGGCTGAAGCACTTAGGGAGAGAGGACAAACCCGCTGGGCTATGTGTATTCATTTCTCCCCCATTGTTGTTGTTGTTCAGCACTTTACCCTTAAAGGAAACAACTCGTTTCATCACCGGATGATCCGCGTACTTTATCACTCGGCAGTGGAGCCATTTTGGCTTCATGCGCTACTGAGCAACTCTCATAGGAATGAACGGGAGCCCGCCTCCGTCGCTGTATCCAGTTCTCTTTATACATCCATGGTGTGGCCACTACTCCAAAGTGCTGCGGGTGAGGGAGGTCGCGTCAGCCATATCATTATTTTATCATATACCCTATAATATCATAAGGCTATAATGTGTCAATGTTGTGTGTTTACAGCTTTTTCTGCAACCTCCAATTGCCCCGAACCCTTTACAGTGTCCACGATGTCCGTAACTGACAGCGTGAGACATCACAGATTCCAGTCTTTGTTTTACATTAAAGGGAAATTATTTAGAAATCAGATTTTTACTTCCTAAATTTTGCAATAGAGAGTTTCATTTCAGAGTTCCATTTCCCAGGTAATTGTGTCATATCAAGCAACAGTAAGTTAGACAGAAGTATTAGTAAGAAAGCTCAGTGTGGGGTAAGAAGGGAACTGAGATCATTTTGGCACGCATAAGGTGAACTAGTTCTGGCCGCTACAGTTTCTCTTGCATGTTATATTGTAGTTCTGTCAGCTCCGTTCTCTTTATCCATCCATGGTCAGCTCCATCGGGGCCGTCTGAATGCATTCAACATAAATGTCAGTATATAGGTGCTCTACAGTTGTAGCGTCGGGCCGATTTGACCACGGAGATGAGTGACGGCTGGCTTAACCGCACGTTACCGCAACATGATAACGTTTCCTGTCCGTGACAGAGTAAGCATGCAGCTTTAGCCGTGATGTATAGCTCTGCTTTTCCTGGTAATGTGTGAAACCCAAAGTGTTTCCATACTTTACTGTATGTGTAGTGTTTACCACTTTGGATGTAAAATGGGAGGGTGAAGGTCATATCCAAGCGGAGCCTCCGTCGTTTTCTGCTTTGTCGTTTCGGCTCACTGCGGCCGGCTGAAATCAGATTTTTACTCCCTATTGTCGTGAAAATTTTGCAAATTCTGCAAATTCAAGGGTAGAGTTTAATTTTTCCAAGTAATTGTGTCATATCAAGCTACAGTAAATGAGACAGAAGTATTAGTAAGAAAGCTCAGTGTGGGGTAAGAAGGGAACTGAGATCATTTTGTCACGCATATGGTGAACTAGCTTGGCCACTACAGTTTCCCTTGTTTGCTATATCGTAGTTCTGTTTAGTAATATTTTCATTCTGTTTGTCCACATTGTAATCCTGTCTTTCCACTCTGTATTTACAACACGTCTGTCCTGATCCCTCTTCTGTTGCTAAGGGTGGAGGAAGTTGTATGTCGTACAGACTGTAAAGGCCTTTGAGGCAAATTTGCGGTTTGTTATTTAGAGCTAGTGAACGGAACTTGACTTGTATTGATGTCATCTGCCATTTTTTTCAATTTCTCTTTCCCATCACACATTTCTTTTGCCTCCATATCACATTTAAACACATCCTCCAAAAGCAGGTTTGTGTTACTGACCTCCCTCCAGATAAAACAATGACTTGTTATGAAGAAGAGCTCACCTCTCAACCTTCCCATCCTCCTGATGTATGGGAACGGACCACCTGAGTTTTACAGTATGTTATGGTATTCTGTGGGAATCTGTGTTGAGAAGGAAACAGAAACAGCCGTGTCTTGGCTTGACACATATATTATGCAACCCCTGAAGGCATATGACAGTGTTCCCACCTCAAATTACACTCGCACTGGGAGTTCTGCGCACATACCTAAATACACCCTCGCTCACACGAGGCTCCTAACCCGACTACAACCCCTGCAAAGAGGAAAGGATCAAAGGTGACGGTGAACGGGACACAGTCCTGTTCAGTCCAAACACAGACATAGTCATGGACAAAATAGCCTCGGAGGTTGAGGGATTTCCCCCAGTATTGTGTATTTTGTGAATGAATGAATGGCACACAATGGCATGGCAGACAAGCTCAGAGATACAAGGACAAGAGCTTTACGAGGAAAAAAACGGGCTGATTAGCACACACCAACAAATGCTAACCACTTCCGCCTCTGGGGGATGATTGTTACTCGTGAAAATAGTATTTCAGGAAGGATGAAAAGGAGCCGGGGAAGCTGAGAGAGAGAGCGGGGGAGAAAAAAGCACAAACGTGTTGATTGGCTCAGGGCATGATGCCTGATTCTAGGTCCATTGTGATTGGCTGAGAGGTATGGTCTCACCTTAAAAGAGGGTTACTCCAGTTCATTGACATTAAGATTTGTGGTGGCGTGGCTGAAAAACCACATTCACTACGAGGACGTGCCTTTCAAACCAGGAGCAGACATTACAGCATGTGTGGGCAAAGATCTGTTCATTCCTCATCCTCCAGTCACCGTATAATACAGCTGTATTACTTTCACTATGAATCCAGGAGGAACAATCACATAGTTGTTCCATTATTTGTCAGAAAATCCCTAAAAAGGTTTTCATCAAACAGCAAAAAGATGCATATTTGTAACAGAAAACCATATTAATCCACAAATATTGTGCAGCTCAAAGATGATTTAAAAAATAAATCTAAAGCAGTTTGATGCATCACATCAGCAAAGTTTGACAAATAACTTCCTTCTCGGTCGCTCCGTTCAGGCTTTCAAATGTGACAGGCAGTGTGTCAGCGTAATCAGCAATGGCAAGGAAAGTAATCGCTTGGAAGAACCATAAAATCAGCGTTTTCAGACTAAATTCATTTGTAGGCATGTACACATTCCTACTCTGTGTAGTCGAGCCATCTCCCCCCCACACCATGCCAATTCTAACCTTAACCCTGACCCCTCACTCACTCTCCTCCACCAAACCTTTAAACTGACCCTAATCCCCGGACCGTGACCCGGTGCTCGCTTTGAATGTTAGCCATTCAATGTGTGGCACTTGGCCAAACAAAGGGACTTTGTGTCAAATCCAAGTCGGGCGCTTGGTGGGAAAGTGGCTGTGATGAGTTATTTCCCCACCAAACCCACGTTTGATTCCAAATTTATGGAGGTACTTGGTGTTTTTCTTTTCAGTACTTGAAAAATGACTTCAGTTATTGTTGGATCTTATTATATTTTTATGTTTTAGTCCCTTGATTGCCGCTGCTTTCTAGTTGTGATTAACTTTTTAAACTATATGTAAACATGTTAGTGAGCAGGTGTCTCTTTATTAGGGCTGTCAGAGTTAACGCCATAATAACACGCTAACGCAAATTTGTTTTAACGCCACTAATTTCTTTAACGTATTAACGCAATTTTGAGATTTTTCCCTTTTACAGACACTTTATGATAATCACATGAAGTTTGGGGCAAGTCATAGTCAAGTCAGCACACTGACACACTGACAGCTGTTGTTGCCTGTTGGGCTGCAGTTTGCCAAATTATGATTTGAGCATATTTTTATGGTAAATGCAGTACCTGTGAGAGTTTCTGGACAATATTTGTCATTGTTTTGTGTTGTTAATTGATTTCCAATGATAGATATATATATACATTTGCATAAAGCAGCATATTTGCCCACTCCCATGTTGATAAGAGTATTAAATACTTGACAAATCTCCCTTTAAGGTACATTTTGAACAGAAAAAAAGTGTGATTAATTGCAATTAACTATGGACAATTATGTAATTAATCACAATTAAATATTTTAATCGATTGACCGCCCTAGTTTTTTAATGTAATTTGGTTGAACCTACCGTTAACATCCTAGTAAAACAAAAAGTGGCATATTATTTAGGAAGTCTGGAAACCCTGAAAAGAATATTACTTCTGCAAAACCTTGTCAATATTGTAAATGCAACAACTTTGAAGGGGACTGTGTCTTTAAAACACACCACCGTGTCTTCACTGCTGAAAGGCAGGATACTTAACTGAGTCTGAAATGACACCTTTGGCTTGGAACTCTCAGTGCAGTTTGGATGTTGCCAACACTCACAGAGAAAAGATTGGTTTACTTGCCCGCAGTCATGATCTCATCCATTGCTGTTTAATGTCAAAACTGAGCATAGGATGGGTGGTTGGACCAGAGTTTACCTGAGACGAGTGTTTATTCTGTCACCTCATAACTTCATCAAAATAGCTTTACTACATAATATTGTGTATTTAGCCTACATGAAGTCACGATGTGGCCTTTTTTCATTTGTAGCTGGTGGCTCCATTTTTGTTTAGTCTGTGCTGTATTTCAAAATATGTGTCTGTTATTATTTTATACGTATGGAAATGATGTCTTAGTTTGTCAAAAATGATTCTGGGGTATTTCCCAAAGTATTATTCCCAGTCGAGCTCACAGAGCAATGAATCTGTTTTAAGAGATGTACTCTTACACAGAGTGCAGGCAGGTCAACGTGGTCCTGCAGAGTAAAAGGTATTGTATGCATACCTAGTGACTCACCCATCAAACACACCCATGTGTGAAGATGAGAGGACAGGTGAGGAGCGTTTGATGTTAGTTATGCCGAGTTCACATTACACGACTACACCCTGATTTTCCACTCACCGACAGTATTTGGAGTGGACAAATGCCCCAGATCAAATCCACGTTGGCACGTTATGTGTGAACTGTTGAAATACGCGAGCGGAGAGGCTCGCCGATGCCTCGCAGACACATTCCACATATCTAGCATGCCAAATATTAGGGGTGTCACTTCTGTGTAATCTTTCGTACATCCTTTGTTTTGCAACCATCCCCGATTCCAAGCTGTTTTGCAATCATCTTCAGCAACTCTGTACTCTTGTATTTCTTTATCGCAAAGTACTTTGCGCTGTGAGAAAAAGTGAATGTTTATCATGCCCTATTGGATGATGCCGTTTGCACGGACGGTGGTACTGAGTGGTCAAACAACTCTTGTTGACCCACGTATATTTTGACAAACAGCAAATAAACTTTTTCAAAACAGTTAGACCTGCTCTCACCAAGACACAAGTCGCATAGAAATTTGAGTGCAACTATATTAAGTTCCCTGAGTTCATTTAAAGGTAATTAGAGGGTATAAAGGTGCTATATCAGATGTGTAATTCCTGCCTGTTGCTTCATGCACAATTATGTGCAACCAGGTCAACAGAAAGAACATACCTAATTCAGACTCATTTAGAATTCTTGCACTTTGAGCGACTGGGGTTTGCCTCAGTGCTATAATGAGCAGAAGGGGCATTTCACAATAATTACATGGTAAACACAATCTGTCTGTGTCTGCCTGAAGGAATGACTTGACAATTTGAATGTTGTTGGATTTGACGGAAAGACCAAAGGTGGTTTAAGTCCATTTATCCATCCAGGTCAGGGTTGCAAAAGCACAACACCCCGGTCAGACATAATACAACACATAACAAAGACAGAAGTGATGGGAAAGCAAGGCTGAAGAGAGCTCTGTTGGAAGAGCATAATATGATTACTTATTACGTTGATTACGTTGATTACTCTTTTGTCATATTAGACAAACTCATGGCTCGGGATAAATACCTCTTTGAAATACTCTTGGCAGCTAGCAAGAAAGCCATCACAGGAAATGACTGCAGCCAAACCCCCATCAATGGACGACCAGACTGCAATTATCAACAAAATGAACTGTATGAAGTAATTTCCCTTAAAACTGTGATACGATCAATATGTATACCACATTAAAACACCAAGACCTTGAGGAACACCATAGAAAAGTCCATGCTGTGATTTGGTTTCAAAAGCTTTTGACATTTGGAGATTTCTACAAGAATTGCATTTTTCAGCGATTGGATGGCGAGCACTTCTATTCTGGGAACTGCTCAGAAACCCCCTTATTGTCAATCCAGCTAGGAAAGCCATCCATCCTCTGAATGCTCTCGGTCTCTAGTTTGTGGCTGTGAAGTTTCATGAGGCTGTGATTATCCTAGAGGTCACCACAGGTCATTTTAAATTGAGCTCAAGTTTAGAAAAAATGGTCACACTACAATGAAATGGCTACTATGGGGACTAACATCATCACACAAGAATACAATTGGGCTCATTGGATCCACAAGAGTCTGCAATTTGCAATTTATGTAATTCCAAGACTGTTTAGGGACCCCAGTATGCAGAGATATTATAATACCCCATTTTAGAATAGGTGAAAATAACACTTTTATTAAAAGAAACTGCATTGTTTTTGCCCAAAACTGCATGGGGTTATCATAAAGTGGGCATGTCTGTAAAGGGGAGACTCGTGGGTACCCATAGAACCCATTTTCATTCACATATCTTGAGGTCAAAGGTCAAGGGACCCCTTGAAAATGGCCATGCCAGTTTTTCCTCGCCAAACTTTAGCCAAACTTTGGACCTTATCCTCTTTCCGGATGAGCTAAACTTACATGGTTGGAACCAATGGATTCCTTAGGTTTTTCTAGTTTCATACACCATACCTTCACTCTAGCTCTAAAAGCCTACTACGCCCTCTGAAAGACCGTAAAGTCGGCCGAGGTCGCCGTCGTCCTCAAGGAGTTTTAACTGACTGTAGACCGCAATGTCCCTGGTTTGAGTCCGGCTGGAGACCTCTGTCGTTTCCCATCTCTCTCCCTAAATTCATCCTAAATCATCTTTCCATTGTGGAATGTAAAAAACAGGCAGAATTTTATCCTCTATTATATAATGAAGGCAGCGGAAAGGAATGTGCTCATCAGATCAGATTGTTCAGAGAAAAAATTTGGCGTGCTTAACACCTTTGTCCTCCGTGACAAAAAGTTTGGCTGCAAACGAGGGTTCCCATCAGACCGGGGGTTATCACAACGAGCGTGTGTGAGTGTGTTCAGCCATCTGAAAGATAGACTTGATATCACACCACTCTGTCTGTCTGCCACGAAATTTGCCATGCAAAGCCCCTCTGACACCACCCACCAACACGCCACTGCAAACACACACCTCCGCCCTCAGTGCTTGGTTATCTCCACCAGGCTTTTTCTGTCACACACACACATTCACATCCCAGTCACGTCACACACATCACGCCACCTCTCACCAATCGGGTCAGGAAGTCTCCAGTAACAGGTGTTTTGTGTGTGTTTACAAATAACATCCCCTCCTCTTTTTTTTGCAGTGTGTATACTATGTGTGTGTGGGAGAGCTCATGAGCTGTTGTATGCTGAGGATTAAAGATTTTGTTAAGCTCATTGTAAACACCTCGGTGTACTTACAACCGTTCAGTCCTCCTGGGTGGTTTGTTATTCCATATCCTGTAAAATCTCTCAATTTTGACTGGAATTTGCTTCAGGAAAGATGATTTTGGTTTTGACGTCGTTGTTAAACTTGCTGAAATTTCTGCCATGAAAACCTGAATGTTTGGTTTTCATTGTCTTCAGTCTTCAACAAACCACAATGTCACCATGGTCATCAAGTGTTGACTTGTAAAACAATGCTGCTAGTCTGGAAGGACAGAAAACATTTTAACATCGTCTAAAACACCCACGTCCATGCGTATTTAGACACATTTTTTGTTGTCTGGTGATGGATTTCTCTTTCTCCTGCGGAAAACTTTGTGTTATAATAGTTTAGTCTACATTATAAAACACCTGCTGGAATGAAATAAATGGTACAGACTAGGCTGCAGCTGAAGGGAAAGCATTTTACTTGTGCTGTCAACATATAATTAACATACAAGTGCAAAGGCAAAGATACCATAAAAACTGAAGTGTGGCCTGAGGCAATGTATGAATAAAGGTTCTAGATAGTTGCGTTAATCTATATGATTTCCCAACACACTGAAGATCACATGGAGCTTATATGTAATTATACCCTATTGCTGTTCTGCTATTAAAGGGGCTCATTTTCAGCTTGTATTTTGGGTTTCTTCTTGAACATGTTTACATGCTGTAATATTCAAATAAGACAATATTTTTCTCATACTGTCTGTCTGAATATACCTGTATTCACCCTCTGTATGAGAAATATGTGGTGCACCTTTCCAAAGGTAGATCTCAAGCCGTAGGTAATCTGATAGGGGGCGGTATATTCACCTTGGTTTCTTTTTTGGACATGCTGTAACAACAACCGTGTTATACCTGAAAGTAAACATTATGTACTACTTTTTGCACAATATATACTTACTAACGATTAGTAATAAATAGGTAATGATACTGTGAACTTTATTCACATTCACAATTTTATTTTCCATGATGTGTCCCCAGAGTTGTCTTCTACAGTTATTCAGCTTTTTTTGCAGTGTGAATTGCATTGTGGGACAAAAGCAACCATCAACACCACTAAAAGAAATCAAGCATTTTTTGTGAGTATCTTCAGGTATTTATAGTTTAGTATAGCCTACTTTATTTTGTTATAATTCATAAAGAATTAATACACATGCAAATGCAACACTGTCAAAGTGATTTATTTGTATAATATTGTATTGTATGTAATATATTAATGTAGCAGGTCATTACATAACTCATTTAGGTAGGAATGGATGAAAAGCAATGCCAGCTTAAGTCAATAGGAGTGAGAAGGTGACTGGTGTATATACACTAGAGCTGGATGAGGGAACGGGCGACAGGTGTGCAGGGAGGAGCAGGATCAGGTGATGTGCTGAGGCGGGAACACACTGATGAGGTGTACTTTTACTGTTTGTGCCGTTAAGGTGTGACTTTGAAGTGACACTACCTCTTCCTCACCACCACCATCACAAAAGGCCCTGCACACCTACGCAGGTGTTTTCAATTCTGGCTGATTAGATCTCTGCAGACGTGAACTTGTGAAAAAGGTTAATCTAATACCTTTAGGCGATAGTGTCCTTTGTCATTACTAGTAGATCAGCAGTAGAAAAGTAGCCTCTGTACTTTATTTTTCTGTTGTGTAACGTTCAACGTCACGGGCACACCGAAAGCAGGGTTAATAAACAGCGAAAATGTTATGGCGGTCACTCCTTTTTTTTAATATCTGTTACTTATTCAATCTCTCTTTGAAACTGTCAAACCAGAGTTGGTGATTGTTGGAACAGTGGAAAGACTAACAAAGACGGTTTTGTTGAGTTTTATATTGTTTCTGTCGGATATGAAAGTGTTTTTGATGAACAGTGAGGTAAAATTGCTGTTGTCTGACCAGAGTCTGGTGGCTTTGAGGAGAGCATATTAATTGTATGTTCTGTACGTTAATAAATTATAATAATTGTCCAAATCCCTGTTGATTTTATGTACAGTTTTTCTCATTTGCTTTGGCACAATTCTCGAATGAGAATTATTTTTTTTCAAAACAATAAACTTAAATCTCTGAAAAATTAGTTTGTTGTCCACAACAGATTCAAATTTTCCATTTATTCAAGCAAATTGCACGTGTTTTGGCACATGTGCAAAAGGGTAAGTACAATAACCACTTGCACACATCTTGCTGATCAAAACTGATGAGTTGATTCTCAGTGAAACTGTCGTCCTCTTCACAACTTCTAAACGTTCTTTCATTGTTTGAGCCATCACTTGCAAAATGATCCATTCAATATCAAAATCAGTCAGACATACATGCATGGTGAAAAAACACCTACAAATTTGAACAGTACGACTCACATGATGACAAAACAACTTTTCATTTTAGTGGCCAGTTAACTGACACAATAACAAGGTTTTGAAGCATGAATGAAGTGTTTTGGGTGAGCTACTACCTTTTGCAGACATACAATAGAGTTGTGATGTCCCATCAAACAGTTGTAACAATCGCACTTACAGTTTAGAGAAAGTTAAGACGATTGTAACAACAGCAAAAGTAATTGCTCAGAGAAAGTGACTGTGGTGACGTAGTTTAAAGCGCAAAAAAGACACACTAAGTGTGCGGGAGGGGTGGTGGTCTATGGGTCCAACAAACACAAGGGTTTCATCCAGGAGACCGCTGTTCAAGAGATTCTCAGACACATATAATAACTATTCATAAGCCTAAGAAAACAGAAAAGTTTCCAGTTCATTTTTGAATGTGGACACAGTTGGGACAGATCTGGTGTTATCAAGAAGGTTGTTCCAGAGAACAAGACAAAAATAAAACATTAAAATCCTGAGGAAGTCACCACTTTGCTTGTGTGGTGAGACACCAGTGACCTCTTTTTCTCTGGTAGATATCAAGGTTGTTATGATAGACTGAAACGAAAATGAAATTAAGAAGTGAAAAATATTATTAGTAAACTAAATAAACACTATATCTTTTTAGAAAAAACTACTTTAAGTTAAGACGATTGTGAAAAACTGTATTATAGATTCACTTTGTCCTGGAAATGAATGCTGATTGTAACCTATTCAAACTGAAAACAAAAGCCAGATGTTAGTGGGTGTTAATGTTTTTTTTTTGTCATGGTTATGTTTAGGCACTGGCAGTACTTGGTTATGGTTAGAAAGAAAGATTACGGTCTTGCTTTCATATAGAAAATGTCTGCAGGTCCAGCGCTTTGTACGCTCACCATCCTCCTAGCAAGTCAAGAGCTGTTCATACGTTTGCCATCACAACGCAATTGGTAAAAGAATTAAATAATCTATAACCACCTGTGTAGTTTTCATATTGGTGTGCAGGAGCTGCCATTTTTTAAGCTCAGCTTCCCTACTGTGTTGTATTGTCCGACAGCCAAGGTCTGGAAAGTTCACTATAAATGGCCTGGAGAGAGAGTTGGGGGTCTGATGCTGGAGATGGAGAAAGTGAGACATAACAGGTGTCAACAGCTTGTTTTGTCATGTTGTGTAGCTACACGTTAAACATCTCATGTCTGTCACTCTGTATTATTATCTCTCGGCTGGTATTTTCCTCCTGTCATGTGTAAACCGGTGGCATACTACTAGAGGTATGTGAAATCTCACCGAATACCTCCTTCCTCTTGTGACCTATTGAAAAGAAATGGAAACTTTCTTTGTTTCAGTTCTTTATTTTTCAGAGACGTCAAACTAAGCCCTGCGCTTTCTTGTGTGTCCAACCATTTGCCTCCCTACGGGTTACTCTCTTGGTAGGGGAGAGTGGGGTAAGATGAGCCAATTTTTACTTATGCTGTCCTCGAGGTTAGGAAAAATGAGACAGAAGCAGAATGAAAACTTGAACCTTAAATTCAGGATCTCACCTATCAAATGAAATGATCAGCATGCATCCATCACAAAGCTGTCTGGAAAAAATGACCTTCCCAAAAAAAGTGCTCCTGTGGCTCAACTTGCCCCAGGTAAGGGGTAAATTGATCCGAGTCAGTGGGTAAGTTGAGCCATCGTGGGGTAAACTGAACATCTGAGTTTTTAAGTTTAAACCTCAGCATAAGTGTGTTAACAAACAGTTTCACAGTTATGAACTTGTGAGAACAAACCACCTGTGAGTTTCAAGACCATTGAACAATCAAAATATCATTCAATATTCGACAATATTCCAGTCGTCAAGGTTGCAGTGAAATATGAACTGTTGCTCCCTCCTTGCAGTTCCTCCAGCCTTTTGAGGTTGAGGTAGCTCCTTCAGCACATCACTCAGTGGAAAAGATGCCTCATCCTTTTCCTTGAATACAAAGGTGGGCTTCTCACGTCAAGTGTTCCCCCGGATTCTTCTGAGAAATCTTGCACTCACTTCGTTGCCCTCCAGGCTCTCAACCAAGCCAATGTAATGGTAGCTTCTGCCTTTGGATACAAAGTTTACTATGACAAAGTCACCAACTGACAGATCTGAGATGTCTGATTCACTTCTCTCATGCTCAGAAGTGTCATCAAATGGGATGGCATCACACTCTCCACAGAACTGCTGTACGCTGTGATTTTCGTCTTGGTCTTTGGTTTGACCTATGCCTACCTGCCAAACCCTGCTCTTTCCAGTTGTTGGGGACAGGAAGGTTGTTCTTTCTGCCAATTCCAATGCCAGTTCACAGCATTTCTTTGGAGTAAGGCCGTGGAACTGTTCAGCCAGCTTCTTGATATGGTCTGCAAGCTCCTTCTCTACCTCCTCTGTGAGGACCCTCTTTGCCTCTGCTGTTCCACTGTAACCAACTGTTTTAACTTCCTTTATCTCCCTCTTCTATAAAGGTTAACACATTAAAAAATCAAACCAAGTTGTGTAACACTCAACAGTAATACCATTTTATACATCAGAGAATTAATTTGGTTAATTTATGGTGGGGTAAGTTGAGCCAGTGGCTCGGAATAATAGTAGAATATTAGTGAGCCAGTGGCTCAACTTACCCCATAACCTTTGGCTCACTTTGTCCCATAGCTACCATTTTGGAAAAAATGGCCCAGCTTAACAATTCAGGCTAATCTTTAACGAAGGGATTAACATGGTGTTATATCTTAGTAAATCACCAACGTGTATAATAGATTTTTTTAGACCTGGATAAATTTGCTTTGACCTAACATTCATTATTCCTGACATGCAGAAAATTTACTTTGACTGGGAAAAAACTGTTTTTGGTGTAAAAAAGTACTTACTACTTCTCCCATGTGCTTCACTTCATCACAGCAAGATAGAAATGATGGGTACTTCCTGAATTTATGGTCACATGACAAAACATAATCACAGTTGCCAAGATACAGGGGGTGGGTCAACTTACCCACTGGCTCATCTTACCCCACTCTCCCCTATGTGATATGCTCTTTTTTTTTTTTTTGACTGTACTGACATTTAACACCAGAGACACCCCGCAGTGTGTCTGCTCTCAGTTTCCATCTCTCATCTGACACAGGTTTTGGTCTTAAAATATGCATTCACTGTTTCTAATGGGATCACTTCTACTTCTATGAAAATGGAAAGTTTAGTCTTTCATCTTAGTTCAGGAAGGTTTGACTGATTTAAAAGAAATGAACTGCAACTCATTCTTGTTGATGACTGAAAGCAGTTTGTCTGTACTGATACACTCAAGCCACATTTTAGGAAACGCTGTTGGCCGTATTCTGGCACACACGTGAGCAAGCACGAGGACATCACCTCATCACCTCTTAGTGATGCTATTCATGGAGTCATACAGTAGATCTCATTTTACATTTACTTTTTAGGCCTTTAGCTGACACACATCCAGAGCAGGGGGTCAGTGTGTCGTGTCAGCCCGTTCTCATTCCCAGGGCATCAAATACCGAGGCTTTGTTGTGTGATACCGCCGCACAAGGCACCCTTTAGCACCAGAATGAGACGCACCGGGCTTTCCATCCGCGGCAACAGTAATTGTTCAGAGAAAGTGCGCTGGAAGTGACTGTGGTGACGTAGTTTAAAGCGCAAAAAGACACACTAAATGTGCGGGAGGGGTGGTGGTCTATTGGTCCAACAAACACAAGGCCTTCATCCAGGACACCGCCGTTTAAAAGATACTCCCACACATATAACAACTAATCATAAGCCTAAGAAAACAGAAACGTTTCCAGTTCATTGTTGAATGTGGACACAGTTGGGGGACAGATCTGGTGTTATCAGGCAGGTCGTTCCAGAGAACAAGACAATGCAATGAGCAGTGACGTAGGTTTCCAAATAAAGCTAATCATTAACGTTATGAATAATGTGAACGCTAGCACTACTACATACTTTGTATGTAAATTATATGTACCTACATACTTATGACATTATTCCTGGCCCTAACAAAAATAAAACAAAATACCTGTATATAAAAAATAAACCTTTCTGAACAATTTTAACTCAACTAAAACTAACCTAAAATGAAATCAAACAGTTAAGACTAAAATAAAATAAAAACTAATTGAAAATTTAAACCTATTATAGCCTATAAATATGACAAGCCGTGTAGCGTTATTTTAATAGTGAGGAAACAAAGGGCAGTTTTATGATTCAATATCAATGACTTCAACGTGCTCAGCTGCTTACAGTAGGTAAAAGATCAGTCCAGTGTCGATACTCGCCAACTAACTATCAAGGAGGAAAGTAGATGGAGTTCTTCAAAGGTGAAACTGTCAGCACAGGGTGTTTTGGGAAACTGATGTACTCTCACTTCCTCACTGCTTGTACTGTACGTAGAACACATAACAATCTGATTACTAGTGCCACCGGCGTTCATCGTTTTATGAAGAACCTGCTCGCTTGTTAAGCCCGAGAATCCGCATTCCTGAAGAATCACTTACCTGGAAAAAACGTGGGAACATAAATGTATTTATCATATCTCAGTTCTGAAGAATATCTCCCTGAACAGTACAGTGAGTCAGCAGTCCATAACAGTTTTAAAGAATCATGAGGAAAAAGACTTCCAAATAACTTGGAGCACTTGAGGAAGGACACTGTGCACAGCGTCAGGCGTGAGATTATGACAATGCACAATAATACTCACAATGTGTGGCCTTGTGTAAATGTGTTTCTTTCCCCGGATAAAATTCCAAAGCCATGAGAAACTTCTAGAAAAAGGTCACTTGCCGGATTAAATAGTTACCTGTGTGTTGCAATGTTCTTATGCAGGATTGTGTTGGGTGTTAATCTCTATGCTCAAGTGAGAAATCCAGCACTTTTCTTTAAAAACAACATGCATGTATTGCAAAACAGATTGTGATTATAAAGATATAAAGATTATAGAGAAGTCTGTGTCTGTTATAGGGGCACAATTTCTGCCCCCTTGGATAAACTAAGGGGATAGGGCCTTGTCCATGCTTTACACATATAATCTTGGACAGTTTAATTAAGGGGACTTAAGGTTACATAATTGATGTGCTCTGGCATTTAATGAATGTGGTCATAGGTGTCATTGTTAGTTGGTTTCCTGCTGGTAAACTTTGCAAAGCTTCATTTATCTCGGCATCTGGCTAACTAATGGTTAAATAATAATAATGGTGCATTTGCGTTCTTTTCCTTTTTTCTTTTTCAAATGGAAACGCCCACTCAGCGGTGACATAGGTTACCAAATTAAGCTAATCAATAAGGTTCTGCGAGGTAAAATTACTGTTTGTGTGAATGTAGTCTGGTGGCTTTGAAGAGAGCGATATAACTGCTTCAGTTCCTCGTCGGAAAGGGCTGTCTGATGGCGAGGTAAAGCGGCTGTGGACGGGAGTAGCAGAAAAACTTATTTTAGTCACCTGAAAAAATCAATATCAGTTTAAGTGTACGCTATATTTAGACTATTTTCACCGCTATACCTCGCCATTAGACAGCCCTTTCCGACAGTAACTGAAATCGTTATATTGCGGTCTTCAAGACCAGACTCCATTCACAAAAACAGTCCTTTTACCTGGAGGAACACGGAGTTGCTGGTCTACCGCTGCATCAATCAGTCAGTTTGTTTGTGTGACATTCGGATACGAACTAACGTGGTGTCCACACAGCAGTACATTTTTTAGCTCCTGTGACGGTACTCCTGTCAGCTTCTCCAAACAGGGAACACGCCAACCACCATCTAAGTTACTGTATGTAATACAGTGACCGTAAGCATGTATATATATACTGTACATGTAGCAGCGTCATCATGCAGAAACCTACGTCAGGTCTTGTGGGAAAAAGATTTTAGAAGGGCTTGGGAAAAAAGCATTTTCACGCTAAAACATTCATACTTTGACTAAAATGTGACTGTTTGGATTTGAATAGATAAGGAACACCGCTGGGAAGCTACAGAATGATATAACAACCTCAAAAAAAATGCAAAATAATCAACCCACCCTTTAAATAAAATTCATGCCTGTAGGATAGTGTCATTATTTTGTCTCTCTGTCCCTCCTATTCTCCAAACGTCTACCAGAGTCACCTGATGTCCACACCCACTTATACGCACCTCCTCCTCATTCCCACATCAAGTCACACCTGTTTCATCAACCCCACTCAGTTTATATACCTTCCCACAAACCATAATCCTTGGCCAGATTGTTTATGGTGCTAACATACTGATCTTGTTCCTGTTCTTGTTCTTGTTCTTGTTCTTGTTCTATTTGCCTGTCTGTCTGTTTATTCATGATCTCTGTTTCTGACCTCAAAAGTAAACATTCAGATGGACTTCCATGAAATTTTGCACAGACGTTCTGTCACGTCTCCCGCGGGATGAATGATGACCCGTGACTTTTCCCCTAAAATCATTAGGGTCTTAGTCTATAAACTAATTATATTACCATCAACGTCAGATATAGTTTGTGTTTTGTTACTTTGCAAACACTATAACCTAAGATGCTAAACATTATACAGTTTTTCCAGTTCTAGGAGGCAAATGATCCAAACTATCAAGCATGCATGACATAGCATCATTTAAGGTTATTTGCTAGTCATTTGGTTGCACTTATTCAGTTTTTACTGGGAGATCAATAGTCTAATTAAGTATTCCTTGTAACAGTGTGAAGTATTTGCAAAATAAATGTTAAACAAATGAGGCTCCTCTCTGCGCTGTGCTCCAGGGGGAATTTCATGCACCTAAATGTCAGCATGCCCGAGGCAGAGCTCAGTCTCTGAAGGTCGACGCTGTCTCTCGTTGTTAGCCTTTACAGTGAGCGCTCCATGACGATGCAGATCAAAGAGATCAGCGCTGGAGTCATTAACTCGCTCCCCCGTACACTTCGTTTTTGTTCCCATGGGGTTTTGTAAGGAATCTAGTCGCTGGACAAACGAGTCCAGTTTGAAATAATTCTCTATGAGGCAGTTTGAAGGCCAAGCCGGAGTGGTTTGGTGAAAGTAACACCGGTGTTTATGCTGGAAGTATACACTGACTTTTTGTGTAAAAATCTATAAAATACCTTAGCTTACCTCAGTCTGAAAAAAAGAAAGTTTATGTATTGCAGTTTCACAGTATTTGATACTCATACAGGCTGTGGAAAGAATGTCTTGAATCCTAGCTGTGGACGCTGCACGCAAAGAACTGAAAAGCAAACAAAAGGGGGCTGAATTAAAACATACCAGGCCACCGCTGTACCATATTATGATTCTTCTTGGATTCAAGGACATATAGGGAGCTGGAGCCGATCCGAAAGAGGCAATGTACACACTGGACAGGCCATCAACCTCTCATGGGGCTAACACATGCAGACAAACACAGCCTCACCCCCATTCGCCTCTAAGCTAACCTGAAAGTCTGTTATAAACTCCAGAGGAAGGCCTCAGGAGGTTATCAGCCTCCAACTCACAGCCTTCTTGCGATAAGCATGAGAGGATTAACCTGCTTGGGGGGGGTCCTGGGGCAAAAATTAGCTGCCTGGCAACCTATTAACCCCTTGTTCCTCCTTCTGCACAATGTGTGCATGATTTTATACTACCTAGCCTCTGATTTGCTGTGAATACACATACTAATTCAGTAGTATGTACTAATTCAGTGCTACATATTCCCAAATGAAGTCTCAATTTAAAAAAAATAGTTGACGCGCAGTATGCTTGGATGTTTTGGGGTCCACAGTGGCACGACTTACCTGACTGGTAGTGGCTTCGGCTGTGAGCCGGCCACTAAGCTTTGTTGTTGATATATTTTACATAGGGCTGTCAATCAATTTAAAATATTTAATCACAATTAAATGCACATTTTTATCTGTCAAAATGTACCTTAAAGGGAGATTTGTCAAGTGTTTAATACTCTTATCAACATGGGAGTGGGCAGATATGCTGCTTTATGCAAATGTGTATATATATTTATTAATAGAAATCAATTAACAACACAAAACAATGACAAATGTTTTCTAGAAACCCTCACAGGTACTGCATTAAGCATAAAAAATATGCTCAAATCATAACATGGCAAACTGCAGCGCAACAGGCAACAACAGCTGTCAGTGTGTCAGTGTGCTGACTTGACTATGACTTGCCCCAAACTGCATGTGATAATTATAAAGTGGGCATGTCTGTAAAGGGGAGACTCGTGGGTACCCATAGAACCCATTTTCATTCACATATCTTGAGGTCAGAGGTCAAGGGACCCCTTTGAAAAGGGCCGTGCCAGTTTTTCCTTCCCAAAATGTAGTGCAAGTTTGAAGCGCTATTTTGCCTCCTTGGCGATTGTTTGTGTTAATGCGTTAAAGAAATTGGTGGCCTTAAAATTAATTTGAGTTAACGCGTTATTATTGTGTTATTATTATTGTAAATAGCTTGATGACACACTTAAGACATTTCCATTGCAGTTTGATATTAGCAAATAGGATCTGAAGTATCAGCAGTGAACATCATGTCTTGGTGAATACAAAGAGAAACTCCTAGAAGAGGCAGAAACACCAGATTGTCCGTGTACAAAGGACTCAGTGGAACACAATGTAATGCAGCCGTGGCACATGCAGCCGTGAGGTTAGACACGGGAACACATACACAGCTGAACTATCAGTGTCTGTCTATTAATACGACGATACAGTGCGTTCACCTTTAGATTTACAGCCTTTGAAAGCTGCGAGATCACAGTAATTGAAGTAAAAGAAATTTAAACAGGGGTCAAAGCGCGTAAATCACACACTGATAATGGTTGAATGTTTTTCCCTCACAGTCAAAACACGCTTTGAAGCCTGTACGCTCATGTATGTAATGTTTTCATGTAATAATGACAGAGCGTGGTGCATAGCTGTTAAGTAACACATCCCTGCATGCATGTCTTTTTTCACTCTCGCTGCTCTATAAGGTGATCAGTCATGTCAGGTTTTGAATATTCAAGAGCTTTTTGAGGGCAGCTCTTAGCTTCTGTTGACTCAGTCAGTGCTGGAAAGAGACATGACGCACTGAAACTTGACTCCATGCTCTCTGCAAAGAGCTTGGACTATATAAAGACGAAACTGTTGCAGCGATGTACCTCTGAACCCCCTCAACCTGTTCACCAACACACGCACATGCACGCCTACTTATCATTTATTTGCTTAGTCAGTTTCCCCATCAACAACCTTATCTTGCCAAACCTCCCCACTTGTTTTTCTAAAGAATGCACTCTTGAGCATCCTCACAGGCTTGTTAGCATTCATCCGGTGCATCTGACAAGAATGGTCGCTCTGTTTCTCTCCGATCAATCAGAGGCCCCCCTGAAAAACCGCATCGCCCTCCGAGCGCCAACACCTCTGTCTTAGCTGCCGGTCTGGCGTCTGCGGGACTCGGGTGCGATTCCGGGCACAGGGATACCTAGAAACTGGTCCTTGCGGTCAGTGCCAGTTTCCATGGTTCCCCCCTGTCAAAGAGAGGTTCTCTCCGGGTCTGGTGTGTTTGTGAAGTCCCCGTGAAAAGATGGCTCTGTGTCCTGAGGTCCCAAGCCCACCGAGAGCAGAATCCCTCTGCGACTCCGGCTGAGTTGGGGTTGTGCAGCGCAGCGGATGGAGGGGAGAGCGGGGGGAGAAAACACAGAAGCAGCATGTTTGGGTCCTGGCTTGGCGCCACGCATCAGTTAGGGGCTCAGGGGAACTGGGTCACAGCGGGGGGAAGTAAACAGGCCAGTGTATATACATTTACACCAGCAAACACACGTTCAACTGCAAAGATACAAACAGACACAAGTAGACATCTGTACGCCAAAAATGCATGCATTCAATATGTCGTCCCTCCTACCAGTTAGAGTTTCCATTTATAATCAAGGATTAGCACCAATTTTCAGTTGAACAAACAAACCCTGTGTTTGCATGATCTGAAAGGTCATTAACTGCACATTTCATACAAAGATATTTTCATATTTTAGGAAAGTGGGGCTGTCAAAGTTAACGCGTTAACGCATATTCGTCTTAACATCACTAATTTCTTTAACGTCTAATGTAACTTGCGATTTTTATGTTTTAGTGGGCTCAGTTTTAAAGCTAGAGTGAAGATACTGGCATCATATTGAACTAGAAAATCTAATGAATCCAATGGTACCAACCATGTCATACTAGTTTGTTGCGAAGGAGGTTAAGTAATGCTCCAAACGGAATTTTGTCAAGAGGTCCCTTGACCTCTGACCTCAAGATATGTGAATGTAAATGGGTTCTATGGGTACCCACGAGTCTCCCCTTTACAGACATGCCCACTTTATGATAATCACATGCAGTTTGGGGCAAGTCATAGTCAAGTCAGCACACTGACACACTGACAGCTATTGTTGCCTGTTGGGCTGCAGTTTGCCATGTTATGATTTGAGCATATTTGTTTATGCTAAATGCAGTACCTGTGAGGGTTTCTGGACAATATTTCTCATTGTTTTGTGTTGTAAATCGAATGACAGCCCTTAAAAAAAGTTATATTTTTTGCAGTGTAGTTTACATATGACTCATCTGTTGGTAATCCTATCGGCGCTCCCTCTGTTTTTTTTTTGTTTCCACAGGTGAAGAACTATGTACACACAAAGTAGGAAGCTTCTGTTTGACGTGAAACACCCTCAATGACTCACCGGACGTAGAGGAGGATAAGCACATCTTAAAAGAGATTGCACATAAAAGTCAAAATGGTTAAAAAGAAACTGGATAAATCCCTAGAAGCCTGAGGTCTTTTTTTTTTTTAAAGCAAAATAAAACACTGATGTGAAGAATTTTTGTTTCATTAAGAACGTATTTTCTCACAAATTCACAAAACATGATATCAGGAAATGACTGTACGTGAGACATCAAGTTTCTAGTACTTACAGGAAACGGGATATGTGATCGACCTTTATTTTTAGGGTTTTAATTCCTAGTTTTGAATAGCAGCAGACTACAATAACACAATTGTTCCGGGCTAAATGTGCAATAGAGACTGAACGATCTCATTTCAAAGGGACAACCAGTATCACCAGCCTTTCCAGTTAGATTTGTGCACAGACTCCTTTGAACGAGTACTGGTAAACTGTCAGTTACACCAGTAACATGCTGCTCACACCTTGTGATTTTACAGGGACAATTATTTTCTTGATATTCTTGAAATAGAACTTCCTCTTTTCAAAGACCTCACCTTGAGGCAACTGTTTAAGGATTAGTTAGAAATGTACTTCAGGTTTTGAACCACAAGTTCTCCCTCAATTCAGGACTAAATAATACCATGTTGTGGTATTCTGAAGCAGCACTGATAAAGCACAGAGACATGAAAACATTGTGTTTTTGTCTCTTGTCTTGATTCTGTTTACGTGTTACGTGCGATCAGCATGATATATCATCTAGATGAACCTGAAAGGGTGTTTCCCTGTTTCCTGCTGGGCTTTGAGCCATTTTGCCCTTGAGAATACTTAGAGGTAAAGTTGTTGATAGTTCCTGTAATTGGAGTCAATTAAGCCAAAAAAAAGAAATATCCAAACTAGAAACACTAATTGAAATGTTTAAAGACAGAACTAATATTTTGATGTTAAACTAATGAAGAGAAACAGACTGTAGGTATGTTTTACAGCAAGATCAGAGCAGCATCGCTGCAGCTGGTGGTGATTCAGCATCTTGCTCCTGGACATGTCAGTAGGACAGATGTTGGCCTGAGGCTGGGCTTCCCTGTTGAAGGGCATGCAGTGTGATGGGTCACTGTGCTTCCCTGCAGCATCAGAGGAATCACTGAGCTCTGATTTGATCTGAAAGGCTCAGCGGGGCAGAAAATATGATGATTTTGACATCTTGTCACTGGGGGTGGGAAAAACAATTTTTAAATTGATTTTTTAATGCCATAATTGATATATATTTGCTTCATTTGAGTCTATGCTGAGGTTAAAGGAAGTTACTGCTTTTATTGTTGTAGTCTGAGTAACCTGATGTCATATCCGTTCCGTATCCGTCACCAAACAAACCGCAGAGAGCCGAAACGGCAAAGCAGGAAACTGCGGAGGGTCTGTGTGGATATGACCCGCACCCTCACATTTTACATCCAAAGTGGTAAACACTACACATACAGTGAAGTATGGAAACACTTTGGGTTTCACATATTGCAGGAAAAGCAGAGCTAGACATCACTGCTAAAGCTGCATGCTACAAGAAACGGTATCGTATTGCGGAAATGTGCGGTCAAGCCAGCTGTCACTTGCATCTCCGTGGTCAAATGGGCCGACGCTACAACTGTAGAGCACCCATATACTGACATTCATGTTAAATGCATTCAAACGGCCCCGATGGAGCTGACCATGGATGTATAAAGAGAACAGGGCTGCAATGGACTTGGCGTAGTTGGCAGAAGTATACACGTGTGACCACGTCTGGTTTCAAAATAAGGTGTTAACAAAAGGAATATAGAAATGTATATAGAAAATACATATATAGAAATAAGATTGATTGGATTATATTCACGAGTAGTTTAAAAAATTACATGTCCCTCATAAATTTAAAAGAAAAAAACATTCTTACTGCATTAATTTAGATATTTTCCAAAGTTAAAGTCCCTAGAAGTGTATGATTAAACTTTTTCCCAATGTCTAAAGTTAAAAAAGTTAAGTTAGAATCGCAATAAATCGTAATATCGAAGCACAATACTTAAAAATCGAAATAGATATTGAATCAGCACCCAAGTATCGTGATAGTATCGAATCGGGAGATAGGTGTATCGTCCCAGCTCTACTTGTTACTGATTTTCAGCATCTGTACACTCTTCTTTAATACAGACCTAAAGGCACATGCTGGATCTACAGTATGTATTCTTATTTTTTCACCCTTGACTACAACTTTTTCCACAAAGAACACAGTTTTTCACAATGAAAAGCTCCCTAAGTCTCCTCTACGCCTACACAGAATACGGGCTTGTGCATGTCAATTGTTATTATCTTAATACCACTATGCATACAATGATCCCTTAAGCATAATATAATTCTTAAACAGGCACGGGATAATGCTGTGAATTTTCACCGCAGCGTTCAAAACGGGCTGACTGCGCTCATACTGCCGGCTGAATGCCTGACTTAGCACTCACTCAACGGCTCCGTTTCCACTGTGGCTTCTGAAAAAGCACCTGGGCCTCCCCACATGGTGGCAGATGGAGGAGCAACCACACACCCACTCAGGGCTGGAGGCTCCGCTCTGTGGGGCCAAACACAACAATAACCCTCGGGGCTGGTCAGCGCTCGTGCGCCGCTCTGCTTTCCATGAATCTGCAATGTTGAACCCAAGGTTTTCCATGGTTACGGTCAATGAAACCTCTGTCCACTAATGGGAATCTACAGAGAATTATTAAGTGCAAGGTGGGCATTAATAGAGAAAACAATATCTCTACTGAATTACATTGTTTATAGATTGCTATGCTTCTATAAAGGAACATATGAGTGGTTTTCCAATCATTTTTTCCATCAGTGCACTTTTCAAAGCATGTCATAAGACAGCAGCCACTATTCAAGTCATTACATATTGTTAACAGCCCAGTAATGCAATATGAAGGTGATGTATTGTAGTTGAAGGGCTCAAACTGGCAGAACAATCGGTACGGCCCTTAAATCAATTTCTAACTCATTAAGGTGCAGTCCAGTGTGTTCTTCAGTGTGAAGTAAACATTAAATGTTTTATATTCACATCTTAAATCACTGTTTATCTTGTATTGAGTGTCCTTTAATAGGGTAGATAACATCTGACTGAATTATTGCAGGCACTCAGAAATGAATGAAACTACAATTCAAGGAGCCAGTGACAGTGTTCTTCCTCCCTCTGCTGGATATATGCCGGCAGTGCTGCTTTCTATACGCCTACTGATGCTTTGTTCCTGAGCAGTAGCAGTTAAATGTTACTAATTCTGTTACTAATTACCCTTTTACTAATTATAATCAAAAAAGAAGTCCATTGGGTTACTCTTACATAATTACATTTGATTAGGGATGCACCGATACTGCTATCGGATCGGATATCGGGCCAATACTGACTCATAAAGCTGGATCGGGTATCGGTGACAATGGGGCAAATCTATTCAATTCAGTTCTGTTTATATACTATATATATTATACACTGGAATTTTAATTGCTGTTTAAGTTTTGAGCAATTTGTTGCTGCATTAAAAAGGTTTCCATCTGTTCATTTTTAGGATTTATTTACCTAGTTTCTGGTGTGCGACTTATTACTTTAATAATAAATAACAACTAAGTAAATGTATATTTATGTATTTATTTGTCACATTTTGTTTAACAAAATTAGGAAAGCAATGTTCAATTCAAGCCAGATGTTGCCTTGCACATAGCTTATTAATCAAAGACTGGTATCAGATCAGTACTCCGTATCGGTCGATACCCAAAGCCCAGGTATCACTATCAGTATCGGGACGGAAAAAATCGAATCAGTGCATCCCTATGTTTGATTATTTAAGGATTATATACAGTACTGATTTTTATGGATCAGTTAAATTACAATATTACCAGCCTCTCTACACTCATCATTAACATTAGCAAATACATTTATTGGTTATGTTTGTGTCCCATGGACTAGACTGAGAAATCTGAACGTTATCTCCATTTTTTCAAAAGTATATTTAATCTAATATCTTTGTTATGCAGCAAGATAAACACACTTCCAATAAAGGTTGGCTTTTTAAGTTTTTACTGGAGGCAATTATAAAAAATAGCATTGAATAAAAGACACAAATTCAGTGATAGCAATTATAAATCAGTTAAACCAAAAGGTATTGTAAAAATGAATTACAAGGCTACAATAAAAAGAAAAGTGTGTGCTTTCACAGGGATGTTCATATAACATCATGATCAGGATTGATTCAATAGTTTGTCCGTAAAATAAATATACTTTTGTAATCCATAAAATGGCTAAGAGAGGTAAGCCACGATCTAACAAAATAGCTGACAATTCCTTAACGCCACAGTAGCACTCTTTGCTGTCGGGCTAGCTAAATTTAAATCTAGTTTTTACATTCAATCAAATAGAAAATTTGCAATTCTTATGCTCACATATTTTAAGCCCAGTGTCGTTATGAAAATGTTTTCAGACTCTCTTATATAATCATTTGTCAGATGCTGCTGACCTGAATGAATGTGTAATGAGCAAAATAAACTGTGACCTGAGCAGCAGGCCTGAGAGCTATGTGGAAACTCCCATAATGCTTTACTGTTTCAGTCATTGATAAAGCAAGAAGTTCAAGGGTGAATAATTGACCACAACTGTGAGTGGAAACAAACAGAGACTAGGCTTCAGAGTGGTTCATATAATTGATGGAAACTTTGAAGTTGCTACTGCATGCCAGCGTATAGTTAATTAAACGGGGGGCATTTCAATACATTTGCAATCTTGATTAATCAATCTCATGTTAAACACATTAGTGGTCCTTCACAATAAGATCATTTTACATTTATTCAGTTTGTTATGAATGATTCCAATCGGACGGTTAAACAGTCAACATAAATGGGAAGAATCTTGAGGCCTTTCTGCAACATTTGGACTCAGTTTGACAGCATTTGCATTTATATATTATTGATTGTTTTGTTTTTTCCTTTTCTCTGTTTTTATGGACAGCTTGCATTTAACAATCACATGTGGATGATACTGTATGTAATGATATGTATGCTTCTTTTTCTTGTCCTTGACACATGGTTTAGATCATTATCTCTTAGTTTTTTGTGCCTCTCCTCCTCGGGTGTAAATGTGTGTGTGAGAGTGCAAGTGCAGGTGGGCTTTTGATTTTCAAATTCCTACAACAATTTACAGCTTGGCATGTATAAGATACGTGGACACTTAAATAAAACCATAGGCTATAGTTTGACAACAAAAATTAAGGTCCACTTATCAACTGAAATTTAACACAAGTGTCATTCAGCAGCTTTAGTTTCACCAGGTTCACCTCAACTCAACTCATAGCTTCACTAAACTGTTGAGCTGAAGTGAAAAACAATATTCATAATAATATTAATTTGAGGTCCACTTACATGCACAGTCTTCCTCAGCGGATGGAGTGTGCACAGCTGTCATTATGTGACCCAAGAAGGGAACAACTGAGCTATATTGACTGTAAGATGTATTTACAAGGACAGCACCTCCCATCCTACTCCCATCAGGCAGGCGCTTCAGATCAATCTGCACACGCACAAACAGACTTAAATACAGCTTTTTCCCAACTGCCATAAACCTCCTGAACTCTGACATCTCCTCTGTCTGAGTTGAACATGTACAATGTAAATCTACTGTTACAGACATGTGCAATAACACGTTGGTCACTTTTGTGCAATGTAAATACTGTAAATCTACTGTTACTGATATGTGCAATAACATATGCTGATCACTCTGTGCAATAATTATATGATGCTGTGAAATAATTATATAATTATCTGACGGACACTTTGTGCAATAATCTGGCAAAACTGTCATCTCACCAATATACATATTGTATTTTTTTTATTGTATTATCTTTTATATTTTTTATATTTATATTTCACTATCTCTTTTTTTATTGTATTATCTTTTCTTTAGCAGCTATGGGATTGTCACAATCTAATTTGGTTGTACTACACAATGACGATAAAGTGCTTGATTGATTGATTGATTGATATTTAAAAGCTCCAGTAAAAGATAGTAAGTGGACCTTGAGTTATGATTTCTTTTGTCAAATTACAGTCTCCAATGTCAGGTAAGAAAAAAAGAAAATAAATTATCACCAATAAACCTGACAAACAATTAAATTATGTATTTCTGCTATTTACATAAAAAGGGCGTCATTTTTTCTCTACTTCCGCCGGGTTATCCGAGCAGAGATGTTGAGTATCACAAGATAGAAATCCGCGTTTCCTACTGTTACAGAAGCACATCAAAACATCATTTATATGGATACTTTCGCGTGTACTAATGCATTTATTTGTACTATTTAATTATTGAAGTGACATTTATTTGTGTATTATATATTATCAGCTATAGAGTCACTCACTTTTACAATATTTCTGACCAACACCGGAAGCTCTTTTAATTTTCATTGCCAAACCGGAAGTTAAGGATGTTTTCCCTCTCGCTTCGCTTCGCCGTGTGTATCTTTGTATGTGTGAGGCCGACACAGGCACCGGCTTTTGGAGGACAGACGGGTAGGTAGACCGGGTTACACCGAGGTTATCCATCCTCTGCATCGCTTATATCCAGTCAAACAGACCACATTAACCTGGGACATGGATTTGAGCATCTAGTGCTACATATAATATATATTTATGTATGTTTACAGTATGTTTTCACTGGCTTCCGGTGGTTTCCTGTCCTTTCCATTGTTTTCCCAAGCAAAATAATAAGTAAAGCTGCAAAACATGAATCTAAATCAACGTTAAGACAACTTTACTGCTAGTTTACCCATCTTAACTTGATCAGTTTATACAGTGTTCACATTGAAAGAGCAAATTTTGCTTTTTGCACATTACATAATATAACATATTTTTGTTTTTTATACAACTGTAGCCTTATATAATATAATATAAAGGCATATATCAGTCGTCATATCAGTGTATCATGTAATGTTAGAAGCTCTTATCAAAGGATTGTGTGATTTCTGTGTTATTGTTTAACTGATGACGCTTTAAACAAGCAGCAGCAGCAGCAGTGTTGTTATTGTGTAAAGTCCCACTAGAGGTCGCCCTGCTACACATGGAAACTGTAAAACTGGGTACCACTTTCTATGTCACACATTATTAAGGTTTTATAAATAATGGTGTTATTAATGATTTATACCATTACCGTTTATTAATGCTAAATTTAAAATTAATTAAAATTTTTGTTTGGGTTGCCAGGTTGTGAAAAATCTCTCTGGCTGGTAAGTCATTAATAGTTATTAATTAAGTAAAGGTTACACATATCTCATTTTCTAATTAGCCAACAGTAGAAATTATTTTAGAAAAGTAATTCATCTGTAATTATAAATGTTAACAAGTTAACATTTAACAATCTATCTAGTCTTTAATTGCAAATGTTAATAAGTTATTAATAATAGGGATGCACCGATACCAGATCGGATATCTTTTATCTATGAATTCTATGTTTGTATACTATATACATTATTTAATTCCTGTTTGAATACGGAACAATTTGTTGCTGCTTTAAAAAAAGGTTTACATCTGAAATGTAATTCTTGTTCATTTTTAAGTTTTTTTACCAAGTTTCTGGTGTGCGATTTATTATTTTAATAATAAAAAACAATTCAGTAAATTTATTTATTTGTTACATTTTGTTTTACAAAGTAATGAAAGCAAAGTTTAAGTCAAAAGAATGATCTCAGTCACTTCCACACAGTGAGGCATACAGCTTATTAATTAAACACCGGTATCAGATCGGTACTCGGTATCGGCCGATGCCCAAAGCCCAGATATTGCTATCGGTATGAGGACTGAAACTGTCGGATCGGTGCATCCCTAATTAATAAATTGATTTCGGTCCTGATGCTCTGCATCATTTCTCTACAAGGTCAGAGGTCAAACAGTCTATTGGAGCTTTTACCTGGTGAACTAAAAAACTAGAAGCCGACGAACATAACCTGACAACCCAAAATGTTATCAATTGCATGTATTAATAGCTTATAAGTGAACTATAAAACATTAGTAAATTATTTACTAAACATTGATTAAGCCAGTAATACACTTAACAATGTTTTACACTTTACCTGTTGTGTGTCTGATAACAATATAACAAAAGTTTCTCTCTTCTTCTCTGCAGGTGAGACAGACAGACGGAACCAAAACATGTAAGAGCCTCTCAAATACTACATTTTAAAGAACATTGAGTGATATTATTTTTGAAAGAGTAATATATTAACATATAAATATATTTTACTTTTGAAGGTCGGGGGTAAAATATCACATGTCACTGCCTGTGTCGGTGGGTGTCCTGTTGGTGGGCCTCCCATACTCCATCTCTCTAGCTGCCCAGTGGCTTTATGGCTGGCCCAGCAAGCCTGGATACAAGAAGTACATAGAAGCTTTAAGACCAAGGTAAAATGCTGTTGATTTGTTCCTTTTTTTCTCATTAAGAAGAGTCTGTTATTAATCCCCTTTTTCATGTTTGCCTTCTTCATCAGGCGAATATACTGTTTGACCAGAGCCATCCTGGAAACTCTCAAATATCTGCAATATGGGAGACTTTACTTTCAGTGGAAGTCGTGGTACAAGAATGACGAAAACCGAAAACATTATGAAAAGGTATGTTAACGATGAGTTGGAAATAAGTGTCAGACATTTTAGTTTATATCTAAAATGAAATAATCATACTGTTAAATTTGTCTCAGATTTCACCACTTGACTTGATGGAAAACTTGTTATGCAATACCTAAAAATTGTGTCAGAGTTCACAGTTTTTTCTGTCTGGACATAAAGGGCATCACATTTGGCCGCCGAAGCAACAAGCTGGACCTGTACCACCCTCCAAACGTGGGCAAGTCGAAAAATGCGCCTGCTCCGCTGGTAGTTTTCATCTTTGGAGGAGCATGGGGCTCCGGAGATCGATCCATTTACTGTTTGCTGGCGAGGCAGATGGCTGAAGAACTGAGTGCAACTGTCGTTTGTCCTGATTACTTCACCTATCCAAAGGTAAGAGCTTTAGAACAACACACGGTAGTCTTATTGGATTAAACATTTATAGCACATAGCGTATGAATGACTGGAATATGAACAGTACTTCTCTGTGAACTATAGGTAAGAATTGTTCTGCAGTAACTCAAACGCCAGATAAGAAATTGAATTATAGATGTTCCTGCTGTATCTGAACTGACTGCTGGTTTCATCTGATTGCCAGGCGAACGTTTTAGGGATGGTTCAAGATATTGCTGACTGCTTGGTTTGGGCCCAAGAGAGTGGAGAGAAGTTCAACTTCGACAAAGTAAGAAATATCTTAATGTATTCTTTGAAAATTGAGGAAAAACTGTTATAATGTTAATGTTGATAATAATGGTAAGATCATAGGTTGGCAAGTTCCTCGAAAATGAAATCATGTAAAACCTGCAAGTAGCTTAAAATGACCAAAATCCCCTTTCATGCACGAAAAAAAGTTGTCCGAGCATGGAGGGAAATGATGACCTCAAAGCACCTTTATGGGACTTTTAAGTTCACAGTTTAAACTCTTATCCTGAACAAATATTAAAACATTTTTATTTTTCAGTTTGAGTAGCAACACAAAGTGTCTAATCTGTTTCTCATTCATTTTGAGAGTACTGATCCACATTCAGCCATTGTTCACTGTAGATGATATGTCATTACACACGTCTTGTTTTTCTGTCTTTTCTAGGACAACATAGTATTAATGGGTCATTCAGCGGGTGCACATTTGTGTGCACTGACCACGCTGTTTCTCATTGATGCAAGAGAGGAGCTTTTCATAGAAGCCAGCAAGCAGAGGGACGTTTCGCTGGCGATAAGAGGAGTTATTGGTAAGGATTACTGTGCAGCACATCACCAAGTCACAGTTGCAACCATGTTTTATGCTGAAGTAAACTCAACTTTAACTTCTTCCACTCCACCCGTCTTTACCAAAGACACATTTTTGTCTTTTTTAGGGGGGTACTGGGGGTCTTTAGAGGGAGATAGCAGGTCAACAGTAGATGTCACATAGAAGTGGTGTACATCATCTGAAAGCTGAAAACCTGGAGATTAATTTGAGATGCAGCTCAGCACTGTGTGTTAAGTTGTTCTAGTCATAAATCAGAAGTAAACATCAATTAATTAAAATAAATAATGAACGTGTATAAGGGTTTAGAACATCATGATGGAAGTATATGATGGTCATCCCCATACTCTATTAAGTCTCATAAATTGTTGCAGCAATTTTTTGGGTTGGTACTATTTGTTACACAGATTTGGTGCTAAATTTAACAATTTTTTACAACTCAAGAATTGATTAAAATGATCAATAATCCCTCCAAAATACCACATTAAGACACCAAGACCTTGAGGAACACCATAGAAAAAGCCATGCTGTGATTTGGTCTCAAAAACTTTTGACATTTGGAGATTTCTGCAAGAGTTGCATTTTTCGGCGATTGGATGGCGAGCACTTCTGTTATGGATACTGCTCAGAAACCCCCTTATTATCAATCTAGCTAAGAAAGCCATCCATCCTCTGAATGCTCTAGGTCTCTAGTTTGTGGCTTTGAAGTTCGATGAGGATGTGATTATCCTAGAGGTCACCACAGGTCATTTTATACAGTGAGGTCAAATTTTAAAAAATTGTCTCACAATATGAAATGGCTATTATGGGGACTAACATCATCACACATGAATACAGTTGAGCTCATTGGATTCACAAGAGTCTTAGCTTTACAGTGATACCCAATGTATGTAATTCAAGACTGTTTAGGGACCCCAATATACAGAAATATTCAAATACACCATTTTAGAATAGGCGAAAAATAACACATTTATGCTGCATGCAAAAAACTGCATAGTTTTATCCCTAAACTGCATGTGATTATCATAAAGTGGGCATGTCTGTAAAGGGGAGACTCGTGGGTACCCATAGAACCCATTTTCATTCACATATCTTGAGGTCAGACGTCAAGGGACCCCTTTGAAAATGGCCATGCCAGTTTTTCCTTGCCACAATTTAAAGTTATTTAGCCTTATTCTGAGCCTGCTACAGCTTCTGAAAGACAGTAAAGTCGGCTGAAGGGGGAGTGGAAGAAGTTCATAAATTTGTGTGCCAGAAAGATAATTTTGTGACACACATAAATATTCATGTTTTATTGCCTTTTGCTATGAACTGGGTTATTCAAATGGATTTTTGAATAATGAATAGGACTTTTAATCATCTGCATCCTTCATATTTTCATAAACTTGATTTCCAGGATTACTTTAGTTAATCTCTTGTGTTTCCCGAACAGGTCTGAGTGGCGTTTACAACATCATGGACCATTACGAGCACGAGCAGAAGCGTGCAGTCGAATATGTCTCCACCATGCATAAAGCCATGAATGGCGTGGAGAACTTTCCTTACTACTCACCAACACACTTACTGAAGGAGTTGAGCAACGACAAACTGGACAAGTGAGACAAAAATAAAATGATCTTAATAAAATTGGTTATTCATTTTAAATGAAACATTTTTCACCCACATTCTTCTCTTGTTTTCTGCCAGAGTGCCTCCGTTCGCTTTGCTCCACGGGACCAGCGACATCATCGTTCCTTTCGAATCTTCCAAAAAGTTCTCTGACCTCCTCACCTCGCTGTCCATAAAGGTGTCTCTCTACCTGCTGCCCAGAGTTGACCACACAGAGATGGTCACCGACCTCATGGTGCCAGACAGGCGCTTCTACCATCCCATCTTCAGCTGCATCAAACAGGAGTTCAGAAAACTACTGGGACGCTGCTGACGACCCTTCAGATCATCAGAAAAAAACTCCATTCACCACTTATAGTTACTGATTGTGCCATATTTTGTTTACAGTTTATCTGCTCTAATACCTCAAAATGACTCTGATTCAGTCTTGATTTGAACTTGATTGTGATTCCATAATAATGAAGAGATTGTGAGTAAATCCAGGAGTTGCATCTGATTGATTTTTAATCTACATTCTTGACTAAATAATGATTAGTGGACTGCAATCTGGATAACATTATTCTAATATTGTTTTGGAGAGATGTGATCCAGATTGCAGTAAAGTGAAATATGTAAACATGAAGCAATAACGGCATCATTGAGTCTTGAGAAAAGAAGATCCCGCATGCTGCTCTGGCTCAGCATCACAATTTATTGATCATACTAACGCTTCGGTCTCAAGACTCAAATGATATTTTCCAGCGCAAAAATACCAGTATTATGAAAAACAAGTAAAGCACACTAACACATAATGCTAAAATGGGTGAACAGTTACAATCTATACCTCTGTTTTTAAATCAACTATGACCTTCTTATATCGCAATGTTTTCATCATTAACTTGCATGTTTTTATTAAATTAATCTTTTATCTATTTATTGATCTCAGACTCATTAAACACTCATGAAGGAACTAATGCTTTTTTTGTCTTTATCACTACAAATCTCTCACACAAAGGGATATTTTTTGAGTATATATGTATATATGTGTATATACAGTATGTATGTGTGTATATATACGTATATATGGTATGTGTGTGTGTTTATACTGTATATCTATCTATATATACTGTACTATATGTGTGTGTGTTTTACCAAGCAGCAGAAATGACATCAGGTACCAATAGAAACAATTGCAAAAATCATGTATATTGTAAATTGTACAATTTTATGCTTTATATATGAAAGTACAGTGTTCGTTTTTACCACATACCTGTACTTTATGTTTTGTATCTGAAGTGTGCTGTACATAAATATATACTTAACCACCATATAGTAAACATCCAGTATAGCGTCAGTATGGTAATCTGGTAGAAAACATATAAATATGTATAGTTACAATCATTCAAATGCATGCAGTCGGAACATATGAGGATTTAATTATACATATTACAACAACTATTGAAATGACAGATGTTTCTATGGCTACAGTCTGCTGCAAGGACCGGGCATAAATTGGAAATTACAATATTCATAATTTCCCTTTAAGCTGGGATCGGCCCCCTGCGACCCTGAATACCCTGAAGAGGATAAGCTTTTGCAGATAATGGATGGATGGATAATTTCCTTTTTTAGAGATTAGATTGTGTTAGTGGTGCCCAGATCATACTGATCTAAATCTACAACTTTTTTTCTTTTAGGCTTTACCATAACATTTATATACAAAATAATTCCCCAGCATTATAAATATTTTCCTTTGACTTGAAAACATAGCCACTTAGCAGATTAAAAAGCTGCTAAATAAATGTTATAACAGCAACAAAAAATGAGTGACCTGGGAACAAGCCACAGGTATTGATGAGGAAAATAACGTCCTGTTACAGAGACAGGACTGTTTTCCTCTGCAGCATCTTTATTAACTGTGTCCTCACAAAAGTTATCTTTTTTATGCATATTTATACACATAAAAACTTCATGTTTATGTGTCAGAGTCCTGACAGCTCAGCTGGCACAGAAATGTTCCTATTCTGAAGTTTGTGGGTTAAAATATGACCTGGACTTGTTGTATTTTCCTTTTGTCAACCCCCAGAGGGCTGTTTCATAAAGATGTCTCAGAGGAGGAAACCAGTCCCAACTCGACAAAAAATTCTCAGAGTGACACACGTTTGGTTCATCTTTTAGGACAAATAGTTAAAGCACCTAATCAACTTTCCTAACTTGTGAAGTGACTCATATCTCAGCTGAAATGTATCAGAGGAGTTTGAACCTGTCAGCAGCTGCTGATGGAGATCACACTAATGTTTTGGGAGCGCTTGATGAAATGAAAGTATTCAAAGATCTTTTGGACAAAAAGCAAAATAATATTACTTATTTATCCATAAATAACAACTTTGGGGCAAAGCCCTGAATTTAATAAAATGAATTAATGTATATTCAAGGGATTTTTACCCCTTAAAAAAACTTAAACCATGCTGATACTGATATTCCATTAAAATACCATTAATAAGAATGGTAGGATTGGCTCGAATTAAAATATTTTTTTTGAGGGTTTTAAAAAGCCCTTAAACGGAGGAGATAACCAAATAAAACCCTTTGATATATTCTAATCAATTTATTTATTCATGAATTAACCTGAAACTTGAGGGTTAAGAGTAACAAACAACCTGAGTCAAATTCCTTCCATGGATGTAGGCTATTAGGTGTGTACACATGGCCTAATTGGCCAATAAAGATCAATCTGATACTGATTTTCTTATCTGATTAACAACTTGATTTATTTTGTTGGCACTTACATGACATTTAATAACAGCTAATATAAATCAGGTTAATTAAAAACTCTTTAAAATGTCTCTTCACACATCCCTCCCTCCCTTCCTTCTTTCCTTCTTGTGGCTTTTATTTTGAAAACTGAGATTAACATCCTTTTTTTTTTCTTTGAGGAGAACGCGCGTTCACACACAGGCGCGTTCACGAGGCAGAGCTCAGTCCAGTTCAGGCTGCAGAGCTCCACAGACACTCAGTCAAACTCTTTGTGTTTAATGGTACTGAAGCGTGAAGAAGTGAGAAACAGGTCTGTAAATATGTAACCGTACATGTCCTGGTAACAGTCGTGTTTCCACCTGGAGAAGAAAAGATGGACTCTGTAGTGAAAAACAGCCAGAAGAAGAAGAAGAAGAAGTTGAGTCTCCTCGGTCTGCTCTGGTGGTCGCTGCTGGTCGAGCTGGCGTCGGGAGGTACTTAACTACTTTTACACCTTTTTTTATCAATGAAAACAGACAAGAAATAAACACATTTGTTGGTGCTTTCAATGCCGATTTGTTAATCATGTTAATATGTACTTATATTGGTTACATTTGACGAGTTTCTTCCAGGTGTTTTTGTTGTTTTCTGACGAAAACACTTTCACCTGAAGGCTGCTTGAGATTGCTTGAGAACTTCAGTGGTCATAACAAATTAGGGATTTTTCACTATTTTCTGACATTATATAAACAAATCAAGAAAATAATTGTCAGAATAATTGATAAATTGTTAATTGATTGATCGTTAATGTAGCAGCAAACAACTATTGTCAATGTAAAGATATAGAGGAGTAATGTCTACCTGAGCAGAGGATGAAGTCACTCTCCCTCTGTGTATGTTGTAATCAGAGTTTCTCCGTGCTTTGTTGACATCGCCGGGCCGGCTGCACATGCATGTTCGTGCATGTGAGCATGCCCCACAACACAAATGTGAAATAAACACATTTGTTGGTGCTTTCAATGCCGATTTGTTAATTATGTTAATATGTACTTATATTGGTTACATTTGACGAGTTTCTTCCAGGTGTTTTTGTTGTTTTCTGCATAAAATACTTTCACCCTGAAGGCTGCTTGAGATTGTTTCAGTGGTCATAACAAATTAGGGATTTTTCACTATTTTCTGGCATTATATAAACAAATCAAGAAAATAATTGTCATATTAATTGATAATGAAAGTAATGTTAGTAGCAGCACTACAAAAGATCAACATTAGTTTGTTAAAGGTTCTCTATTCGATATCCAGAGCGTTGATGTAGCAGCAAACAACTATTGTCTCCGTGCTTTGTTGACATCGCCGGGCCGGCTGCACATGCTTTTAGAACATGTGAGCATGCCCCACAAAACAAACGCGAAATAAACCTATTAGTTGGTGCTTTCAATGCCAAATTGTTAATCATGTTAACATTTAATTATATTGGTTACCTTTGACGAGTTTCTTCCAGGTGTTTTTGTTTTTTTCTGACGAAAATACTTTCACCCTGAAGGCTGCTTGAGATTGCTTGAGATTGCTTCAGTGGTCATAACAAATTAGGGATTTTTCACTATTTTCTGGCATTATATAAACAAATCAAGAAAATAATTGTCAGATTAATTGATAATGAAAGTAATTGTTAGTTGCAGCCCTACAAAAGATCAACATTAGTTTGTTATAGGTTCTCTATTCGATATCCAGAGCGTTAATGTAGCATCAAACAACTATTGTCAATGTAAAGATATAGAGGAGTGATGTCTACCTGAGCAGAGGATGAAGTCACTCTCCCTCTGTGTGTGTTGTAATCAGAGTTTCTCCGTGCTTTGCATGTGAGCATGCACCACAACACAAACGCGAAATAAACTTATTTGTTGGTGCTTTCAATGCCGATTTGTTAATCATGTTAATATGTAATTATATTGGTTACATTTGACGAGTTTCTTCCAGGTGTTTTTGTTGTTTTCTGCAGAAAATACTTTCACCCTGAAGGCTGCTTGAGAACTTCAGTGGTCATAACAAATTAGCTTTATGTTTGGCTTAGAAGTGATTTCCCTCATATGTAGCACGATATGTAGGCTACAGTACTATTTCTGTATCATCATGAGCTGCCTCCAAAAGCAGTCTTACTGCCGTATCACCTTACAGAGGATTATTTAATGTTTTGTCTCACAGGTCTTAAAATGTTCCAACATAATTTATCAAATTATGAATGAGGTCTGGTTGGTGGCTGCAATGTTCATCAACCATTCACAACAGCCGCAATAGAAAGTCATTTTTAGCTTTTAAGCAGCATGATTTTTTTTTTTTAGACTACAGTACTATTTCTGTATCATCATGAGCTGCCTCCAAAAGCAGTCCTACTGTCGTATCACCTTACAGATTGTTCAATGTTTTGGCTCACAGGTCTAAAAATGTTCAACAGAATTGATCAAATTATGAATGAGGTCTGCCTGGTGGCTGCAATGTTCATCAACCATTCACAACAGCCACAATAGAAAGTCATTTTTAGCTTTTAAGCAGCATGATCCTGCACGATTATCTCAAATTAATGAGGCTAATATAACAACAGTGTTTATCTCAGATTAATGGATACTCTGGATATGCATTGCGTTTACTTTATCATAGGAAGCAGCAGAAATGGGGCTGTGATGCCTGCAAGAGCAATCTGACAGCGACAATAACACACAAAAGAAATAGACAGTCGTCGCTCTGTTGAGAGATTTAAAGGGGAAAATATGTTTTTTTAATGAGTCTCAGCTTCACATGTATGTTATTTACATCCGTTAGCCTCTCGGGTTGATTTGATCCCATGCATGTGTCATATAAATGCATCCAGGCTTTTTTCCCTGGGGATAATTAGGAGTTATTTCACGGTGACTCACTCACCATATCCTTCATTGAAAATAACTACAGTATAGACATTTATTTCACTTCAATGCATTTCAGATGTATTCCCTTAGTGTTATGAAACAAGCCTTTGCTAAAACATCCACGTCCCGGGCTTTTGACAATGCATCAGCGACAGAGTGGCGTGACAGTCAACAAAAACCCAAAGAGGCACTTCAGTCAAGTTACATCTCTGATGTGTTGTATGAACTGAGCACACAGGCAGTGACAAGCGCTGGTCTCACCCCTCAAATTAACTGTAAGCGGGTGTTCGCTAAAAGGTCACTGGCTTTGTTGTTGAGTGAACAGTTTGTGAAAACTCGCCAACAAAAAAAAATGTTTTTCCTGACGCACACAGAAACTGCCCCTGCAGACATGTAGATTACAGAACAACCTCCAAACACCTCCTGTTTCTGTTTCTTAAGGCACTCAGGCAGGTGTACGCGGGTATGTTTATGTGTTGTTTTCGTGCTCTCTCATTTACATACCGCCCAAAAATGTCCATGTTCAGCATGTGTCAGAAAAAGCTGAAACAACTAAACCTTTCCTCCATCTTCTTACAGCTTTTCAAGAATCCAGTATACTGCGGGAAAATCCCTTTTTGTCTTAACCAAACATGACGTTCAATCGTATGACTTTAACGTCATCGTGACAACGCCAAAATACAATTGCGCAAGCATGTCCATCCTTGTGAATCTAAGGGAAAAATGTTGTTGCTTTCCTCTTGGCCAGTTTTTCAGAAATGCTTGCTTCCTGTTATCCACACAGAGCCCCTTCAGATGAATGAACATGACGTGTGAATATGAAAGGACAATAAATTCAGTCAGTCTGACGTAAAGATCAGGAAGGATGAGTAATGCTGGATGCTGTGGGCCAATCAATGAGTTTATTTCCAGCTGTATTTAACAGTTGCTAAAGGCCCATTACACCTGACTGGTCTGTTAATTTGATTTAAACAAACAACAGGAATAACTGCAGTATTTCTTTTCAATAAATAATATCTATAGATATAAAAACCTAGCTCTGTATCTCAGCTGGTAGAGCTTTGGGAGGAATCTTTGATATAAGTAAGCACCCGCAGGATATGTCTTTAAATATATTCAAAACTTCTTCAAGCTTGTGTCTGCCCTTTACATGATTATGCAGCCGGGGTTAGTACAAAACACTGCTATTTTATTGGCGTGCACAAATAACCACCAGAGCTCTCAGTAGTGGGAAATATGGGATGAAAACAACCATGTGAGGTTAACTGGAAAACGTGTAGCTACTTGATATGGAAGAAAGCTGGCTGACTAGAAATATTTAATTGGGTTAAATAACTTAATGAATCTTGGTGAAAAGATGTGCACATTTTGTTTTACAGCTGTTGGCTTGGTAAGGTATTTATTTTAATAAATAATAATATTAGATGACTCAGGATTAGAGGACTGCAAGGACAGTTAATAAATTTGACAATCAATTTATCATTTTAAGTCACTTTTCAAGCAAAATGTTCTCTGGTTCTGTGATAATCTGCTGAGTTTCTTTGTCTTGTCTGATAGTAAACTGAATATCTTTGGGTTTTGGACTGTTGGTCGGTCAAAACAAGACATTTGAATCTTGGATCTTGTGATTGTGAAACATTTATTTATTTATTTAATTGTCAGATTAATTGATAATGAAAGTAATTGTTAGTTGCAGCCCTACAAAAGATCATCATTAGTTTGTTAAAGGTTCTCTATATATGATATCCAAAGCATTAATACAGCAGCAAACGGCTATTTGCTATGTAAAGATATAGAGGATTAGTGTCTACCTGAGCAGAGGATGAAGTCACTCTCCCTCTGTGTGTGTTGTAATCGGAGCCTCTCCGTGCTTTGTTGACATCGCCGGGCCGGCTGCATATGCTTTTAGAGCATGTTCGTGCATGTGAGCGTGCCCTACTGGCTAGCTCACGAGCGCTGCTCTGCACTGCTCTCATACGACGGTTACAGCTGAACGCCGTCCCAACTGCCGATGCCGTTGCGGATGTGTAGCGCCCACCATCTGGTAGCCCCCCCCATGTTAACACTGTTATATCTGTCAGCAGTGTGGCCGTTGTTTTCTCTGTGAGCACTATGGCCATGTTGAGAGCCGTGCCTAGGCAAATGAAATGCTCCCAGTCTCGTATATAGCACCTTTAAATTAAACTACAACACATAAAATGAACAGTGGGCTACTGATAAATGAACCAAACTGTATGAATTTAAGATAACAAAAGATGGTATTTGTATGTAAAATGATGTATATAATTTATCCAAGAAGTGCAGATCTTTTTGTGCCCAGACAGTTGAGATGTGGTATTTTACCATTCAGTGCTGAGACTGTCTGTATTTCAGTCTAGAAGAAGAAAAACAGATTTGTTTAGAGTGACGTCTCGAAGATACAAAAACAGAAATTGATTTTGTAAATATGGGTGATGCTTAATAACATAACAAACATAGTCATTTTAAGCCAAACCATGATTGTTTTGTTTTGTTTCAATTTACAACGATAACTGTGTTTAAAACTGTGACTGTAATCCAGGAGAAAATACGTTTCCCCTGAAATGTAATTGAGGATGCAGTTTAGTTGTATGGGAACATCATTTTATAGGAGACAGGGTTGAATGTTTGATACACTAGGATTGATTTGTATTGTGTTTTTGTCTCTCTGCTATCAGCTCCTGTTGATTGCTGACTTTATATTGATATGGCTGTAGGGCTAATTTACATGCTTTACTGGTTTCATGGTGTTAATTTATACTGCACAGTCCATACGGATTGAATCTGGTCACGCAAACTACCCATTAGTGCATTAACCCTTTTAGGAGTAACAACAATGCATTAACTCACATTAACTTTATCCAGCCTCCCCAGTGAGTCACTCAGGCCCATTAGCAGCACTCCGTTCTGGCCCCCGGGTCTCCAACCACAAATTAATCAAACGTGGAATAGACAGAGGCGAAAGTGTTTGATAACCTTTGAATATGCGTGGGAGCTCTGGAGTTCATTAAAAAGCTGAGCTGGTTGTGCCTGGGCATGAAGGCTGGGATGAGAAAGCTTCAGAGCACGTTAGGCCAGATTACAGGGTGATGTGAGATGGCTGGGAGGTGAGGTAGAAGAAACAGCTGGGTCCGTCCGCCACGTTGTTTCTGGAACATGAGGCCACGGACAATGTGGGGACGTCAGAGCCTTTCATGTTCAGGTTGAAGGTTCCTGTCAGGGCAGGGCAGGCCCGAACATGTCTGACTCCCTCCGAGCTCACCTCCACATCCTCTGCCTCAGTTTGTACGCCGCTGTTGTGGCATTACAGTCAAGTAGCTTTAAAATTCAGTTATGTCATTCCTATGATTTTGGACAGTCCGTGAACAACTTTCTCTGCTGAGCAAACACGTAAAACCTGCAATTCTGTCCCAATGCACAGGTTTTGTTTCATCCTAAAGGTGGTTATTGTTCTTTATGTAAAGATTTAGTGCGTCATAATTACACTCTTGACACACTTAGATGCATGTAATCATTATTGTACAAACACAGCAGGCCCACCAGGGTGGCTAAACTCAACAGAGACTCTTACTAGCATTCTTTTAAATCAGGTGAGGTATAATTTGTGCACAGTGTGGGTTTAAAGCTCTGTGTTTGTGTGTGTGCTCCCCACGTGCACAGACTTGGCTCCACTTGTAAAGACCAACCAGGATGATAAATAGCTTGACTTTTATATCTAAATGTCACGTGTTTGCTATATTAAGACCACAATGCTTGACTTGACTTGCTCTGTGTTTGCTGTATTTGCCGCTACTGTACTTTCTGTTGCAGTTCTCCTTCATACTCAGTGTTACGCATTGATTTAACATTGGAACATACATTCTCATTTTTTTTAAATCTATCCACCTCTTATGTCTCTTTCTCCAGCTTCCTTCTATGGCGACGGCTTTGTGCAGCTCAAGGCAACAGAGTCGTCCGACCATAACACACTCCGCGTTCGCTTCCGGACCTCCAGTACCAACGGCCTGCTGTTTCTCGCCGCCGGTCAGACCGACTACTTTCTACTAGAGCTCCATGCTGGTCGCCTGCAGGTGGGTACATCCATGGCCCCAGCGCATGAGCATATGTGCTCAAGCATACATGAACACATACATGCACACGCGCATGTATGTACAGTCGTACAATACACACACACAGATCTGTGTGCTTGACAGCATGTACGCGTATAGAAAGACATGACGCACACACTGACCACCGTAAGCTATGGCTCTCCATCGCAGCTGACAGTGTCGGTCCCTCAACAAAGTAACACAAGCAGACAAGCCTGCGTGGTGTGAGCTGAGTGTTAACATACCAGTCACTTGTCACAGTGGAAACTAGGAGAATATGAAGGCAGCAGATCCTTGTGTCTATTGTGTTTGAGTAATCGAATGATGATCACTGTGTGATTATATCCTTTATGTTCACCAGATGTTTTGTGACTTGATCACAGTGCAACACACGCATGCCTCTTACCGCCTCCCCCAACGATTTCATAATGTTCTTGATTCATCAGTACTGCTTTTATGCACTTGCTTTCTGGCACTATAATCCCTCTACAATATAATGTAATATAGGGCTGCAACTAATGATTATTTTTTATATTGATTGTTATTGTTAAAGGAAGTGTGTAGCATTTTGGGGGATCTATTAGCAGAGATTGAATATAATATTAATAAGTATGTTTTCTTTAGTGTGTAATCACCTGAAAATAAGAACTGTTGTGTTTTTGTTACCTCAGAATGAGCCGTTTATGTCTCCATACAGAGCAGGTCCTCTTCATGGAGCCATCCGCCATGTTTCTACAGTAGCACAGAACGGACAAACCAAACACTGGCTCTAGAGAGGGACATTCGTCTCTGCCACCGTAGTTTTCCTACAAGCTTGGCACACAGAAGAAGTTTCAGTTGGTTGCAATCTGCAACCTCGCCGCTAGGTGCCACCAAATCCTACACACTGCCCCTTTAGTAATCGGTCCATGAAATGTAAAAAAACTGCGAAGAAATGTCCATCACAATTTCTCAGAGCCCAAAGTGAAGTCTTCAGATGTCTTGTTTTGTCAGACCAAAAGTCCAAAACCCAACTTTATTCAATATGAATTATATAAAACAGAGCAAAGCAGCAAATCTTCATATTTGAGAAGCTAGAACCAACAAATTTGGGGCATTTCTGTTGAACAACTAATTGATTAGTCGCCAAATCATTTCAGCTCTGATTTAATGTACAGGGATAATGCTCTTTATATGACATTATATGCTATAATATGAAGAGGCTGTTTTTTACTTAGTGCAGTCCTTTTGTTATTAACACTTTCACTTACTTTTCAATAAATATGTGTGCCAGTAACTGCAGTGCATTTTGCTCAATTTAAGGTTTAGTCAGTTGAAAATCATGATGTAATTAATTTAAAAAAGCTCAAATTCACATAAATTTTCTAGTTATTTAAAAGGTTACTAAGAATTCAAATATGTACCTATCAATTTCATTGTTTCCCAAGGCACTGAATTCCACAGCAAAATAAGCTTAAATTACTTGGTCAGAAAAAATATGAGAAGCCAGCTTTAATTAAAATCCAATTCAATTCATCTAAAACTGTGTGCCAGCAGTAAAAAAAGACTAATGTAATCTAATAATGTGGCTCTAAATATACATAACGTGCAATACACAAATCTGGCAATTTACTTTGAATTTAATGACAACAAAAAAAACAAAAAATATGTTTACCTTGGGCACAGTTAAGAGATTTAGGATGGGTTTGTGTCCAAAGTCGGGTGATCTATTTTTAAGCCCACAACACAAGCCTTTCTGGGATGATTTAAGGGTTTGTCACCTCAAGACTGTTCTAAAGCATCCTGTAAGCAGCTCTGCAGGCTAAATCAGCACACACAATGGACAGATGTACTGTGGGAAGCCTTTTAAATATGCAGACACATTCATAAGAAACAGAAGTCCCCAGATATGCATTATATCTTTTGTGCAAGAAACTCAAGAAATCCTTTTGGCTAAGCTTCAATTCGTGTCAGACTTTTGCTACCGGGAATGAATCACACTGTCGACTGTGTTGCATTGTCATACTTCAGTGAGCACGAGGAGTGAACTGCTCGTCCCTGTGCCTTGAACTGGCACAGGTCACCAAATAATTTTTTTGTTCACCCGCACAAGTTATCCCCAGGCTTGGGGTCTCATTGCATGTGAGTCAGACATGAGCGTCGCTCTCTGGAAACCCATGCATGAATAGCAGGGACTCAGCAGCAAGCCTTGACAAGCATGTCATCTAAGTGCAGCATTAGTTTGAGATGGTGACATGATGCTGTGTGGACATAGCTGAAGGCAGAGAGATAATAGTTCTCTTCCTGTTTTAAATCACAGACAAAGCTCTCTGTTATAACAGCAGGTGACATCATGGAATATAAACAGTCTGAATCCGGTGTTTTACTTTCCAGGTGTCACACTGTCTACATTAATCATTTAATTATAATGTTATAGGATAGGATACAATGACATCATTTTATGAATCTGTATATTATTTTTGCATTTGTAATGATAGATTTCTATTTATTAAAATATATTAAACAATAATGTCTTCATAATCATACCAAACAATTGCAACCTGTATATGCGTGTTTAGACAAGAGTCTATAGTTATGGTAGAGGCACTGTGAGGCTGTACCCTGCTTTGAGCTAAACGCTAACATCAGCATGCTTACATGTTTACAGGCACAATGCCAACATGCTGGTGTTTAGTGGGTATAATGTTTACGATGTTCACCATCTTAGTTTAGCGTGACCTGATAATGGCGCTGAATGAAAAGTTAAAGGAACAGTGTGTAACTTTCCAGGGGATCCATTCGCAGAAATGGAATATAATACTCTGTTTTCATTAGTGTATAAACACCTGAAACTAAGAATTGTTGTGTTTTCGTTAGCTTAGAATGAGCCCTTCATATCTACATAGGGAGCGGGTCCTCTTCACGGAGTCCACCATGTGCTCAACCATGTTTCTACAGTAGCTCAGAACGGACAAACCAAACACTGGCTTAATGATAATCCATCCAATAGTTGTCAAGACATTTCATTCAAAACCAAAAATGTCAATCTCATTGTGGTGCAAGAGGAAAAGTCAGGGGGTCACCAAAGTCCGTAGGGTTCATCCTCTATGGACCATGAACGTCTGTACCAAAGTTTCATGGCAGTCCATCCAATAGTTCTCAAGGTATTTTAGTGTGGACCAAAGCGGTGGTCCCAACTGATCAACACTTCCATTCCTAGAGGCACGTTGCTAGCATAACAGCATTCATATTTAACGTGGGACATCACAAAAAAAGATCTATTCTAAACTGATAAGCTTGACTTTAATTTGATTTCTTGTAAAATACATATTTTGTAATCCAGTTGTTTTGTTTCTTTATCTTAGCTGAAACTGGACCTTGGATCGGGGGAGCTAGTGTTACAGTCAGAGAGAGGCACCCAGCTCAACGACCTGGCCTGGCACTCTGTGGAGATCAGCCATGTGCTGCACAACGTCACTCTGACTGTAGACAAGAACTCTCACACGGATGTAAAACTACCGGGATCCCATCACGATCTCCACATCTCGGATGGGCTCTATGTTGGAGGCTCAGGAGGCCTGGACAGACTTTACCTCCCCAGAGACCTGATCGGCTTCCGAGGCTGCATGGAGGAGGTGGTCTTCAACGAACATGACTTGTTGTCATCACTGCGACCGTATACCGGATTCAAGAATGTCCATGAGGTGTCTTTAGGCTGTAGTCCCCAATTCTTTGCCACAGAGGAGGACCCTATCAGCTTCTTCAGCTCCAGGGCTTACATTTCTCTTCCAACCTGGAACGCCCAGCAGGAAGCGATATTCAAGTGTGTCGTGCACACTTCAGCCAAAGAGGGAATTATCCTGTACAATTCAGCCAGAGAGGGGGACTTTCTTGCGATGGAAATTCAGGAAGGCTTGCCAGTGGCCATTGTTGGTAAAGGTGGAACCAAAACCGAGCTTCGATCCCTCACATTCATCAACGACAGGAAGTGGCATTCTATCGAGTTGCATTTCAGTTCCCAAAGCCTTGAGCTTACTGTTGATGGAGAGATGGTGAAAAGCAGCATTAGCTCTCGTTCAAAGGGGCCTCAGCTTAAAGGTTATCTTTTTGTCGGAGGTATTGATGACGGCACCAGATCAGAAGTCAGAAAGGTGGGGCTTGTATCTGTGTCTGGAAAGCGTGTCAGAGGAGGATCCTTTAAAGGATGTTTGAAGAACATTGAAGTCAACGGAGTGAAAACAGGTCTCTCCAATGCCGTAGTCACCAAGGATATCTCAGTTGGTTGTGAGCCAGAGAAGGAACCAGAATCATCGACCACTGTGAGTCCAACAAGTGGTCCGGGATCCCTCCTCTTTCACTTGGTGACACCAACACCGTCACTTCACACGTCCACCCTCGCAAGAGGCTTGGACAGAAAGTATGGCTCGAATTTTGTGCAGCTCAAAAATCTCGTGGTCCAGGAAGGCGGTCGAGCGTCTCTCGAGGCCAAACACATCAAAGTACTCTTGGACTTCAAGAAGCTTGGCATTCGACAGTCTCAGATCGTGTTCCGAATCCGGGAGCAACCAATTCGTGGTCAGATAAGGCTTGATGTCGATCCGGACCAAGAGGAGAACACCTTTAGCATGTTGGACCTTTGGCACGAACGAGTGATGTATATCCATGGAGGCTCCGAGGAACCAGATGACTTCTTAATGTTTTCAATTTATTCCAGCAGTAGAAAGCAAGTTCCTGATTATCTGAAGAGCAACAAATTGTACCGCTACAATATTACTGTGACACCCACCAACGATGCGCCTGAATTAAGTCTCCCTGAAGGAAATCTCTTTGTCCTTTTGGAGAACTCAAAGAAACGCCTCACCACTGATGTCCTGAAGGCCACAGACATTGACAGCAACCACACCGACCTTGTCTTCGCTGTGCTTGGAAACCTGAACGCTGATGCAGGATATCTGGAAATTGAAAACAAACCTGGCAAGGCAGTGACCTCATTCTCATATTTAGACTTGGAGGAACTGAGGGTGTGCTATGTTCACACGGGGGTTCGAAACTCAAGGATCGTTCTCAGAGTTGGCGATGGGGAAAAGGTCAGCAACACGGTGGTTCTGAGGGTCATGGCTGTAGCACTGGAGTATAAGATTGCCAACAACACAGGCCTTGAGATCATTCAAGGAGAGATGGCTATACTTGGTTCAAAGCAGCTGGCTGTGCAAACCAATGCTGTGAAACAAGTTGTAGAAATCCGGTATGATATCATTGAACCCCCTCAGTATGGGGAACTCCAGAGGCTTCACTCAAGCGGTGAATGGAGGCCTACTGACTCATTTTCTCAAAGGCTTCTCGAAAAAGAGCGCCTTAGGTATATTGGCACTTATCAAGACATCCAGACATCCAACGCCACTGATTACTTTAAGAGCAAAGTTAATGTGGCTGCAAGGGCAACCACTGAAATACTCTTCCCTATCACTGTGAAGTGGGTGAAGTACCACCTGGTGAGGAATGTTATAATAGACATGGATAAAGTTAGAAAAGTGACACTGGACTCGGAGTATCTTTTTGCCACAACTGAAGGCGTGACCCTCTCAGAGGATGAACTTTATTTCCGGGTTCTCACCACACCAAAGAAAGGGAAACTCCTGCTCGGCACCACGGCCTTAAGCAAGAACTCAACCTACAGCCAAAGAGATGTAACAGATCTAAAAGTACATTACGAGCTCGTCGACAGGCCTTATGAGGATACAAGTGACAGGTTCAAATTTCAGCTGGTTTCCAAACATGCTCAGTCACAATACTACGATTTCCGGTTTTCCATTAAAGCTGATGTCAACAGCGTGTTTATGAGGAATGATGGACTCTCACTTCTGGAGGGAGAAAGTAAACTTATCACAAAAGATGACCTGTTTGCTGAGACTTTGAGTACAAAGGATATGCACTACACAGTAATAAGCAGCCCCAAACATGGGAAGCTGGTCCGTATTAGTCAGTCTAATTCCAATGCTAGCTACGACAACATCCTAACCTTTAGTAATCAGGATATATTAGAGGAACGGATAATGTACATCCATGATGACAGTGAAACAACTCAAGATGAGTTCACTTTCATAGCCTCTACCAAACAAGGGTTCAAATCCTTGATTACAGAAGATGAATTTGGCTCCAAAGAAGGAGTTTTCAACATATCTATCCAGCTAGTCAATGACCAAAAGCCGGTACGTGTTATTGATAAAGTGTTCCATGTGGCAAGGGATGGACAGAAGTTACTCACTATAGAGGATTTGCGTTATCATGATGCCGACTCTGATTTTGATGATGGCCAGTTGATTTACACTCGACGTGGAATCCCGATGGGAGACCTAGTGCTGGTTAATGACACCACTCATCGGCTGTTCCAGTTTCGACAGAAGGATTTGAAAGAAAAGCGTGTGTTGTTCATTCACAAAGGTGTGAGCACGGGCAGGTTTGTGCTCTTTGTCTCAGATGGAAAACATTTTGTGTCGAGCCTTTTAGACATCAGTGCACATGATGCTTTCTTGAGGGTCGGCAACAACACTGGCCTGCTGGTTCAGAAGGGCAAGTCAGCAACCTTTTCCACGAGTAATTTTAGTGTCATATCAAATTTGGACATCAGAGATGACCAGGAGGTCGTCTTCAAGTTGGATGTGGCTCCCAAGTATGGAGGAATTTATCTAAATGAAACAAAGGTGGAGTCATTCTCACAGTGTGACTTTAAGGATGGGCTGATCTCCTATCGGCACAATGACAGCAAACACCTTGCAGACTATTTCAACTTAACAGTGAAAGCTAAAGGTCTTCAGCTTGCAGTGAGGATCAATGTGAAGGTTTACCTGGAGAGTCATCAGAGGCCACCCATCGTGCTGCATCACAACATCCTACTGGTGGAAGAGGGGAAACCAGTGAAGATCAGTGAAACTAAACTAGAGGTGAGTGTATCGTAGATGGTTAGATGGCCAAGGCGACTTCTTTTGTTTCTGGTTCACAACCTCTACTCTGTTTACTGGGGGATTACAGCCATGCGTAGCCTATAGCCAGCTTCTGATCAAACTACGCTGTAGCAGAGTTTAATCACTCCAAACCAAAGTTGATGGAAATGCGCCTAATTTCCATTTCTTTTTTTGCAACATTTTAAAAGTTTGATTAAAATTTGCTTAACAATTGAATGGACACATGTCTATTGAGAGTTTTTAATCATCAATTTTTATTTTGGCTCTAATCATATGCATGTGCCGTTTTGAGGCCAATGCCTCATATAATTAGAATTATCACCAATTATAATTATAATCAGAATCATATTGCAATTCATGTTTTAAATATTATAATGCCACAATTTGTCTGCCATAACAATCTACTCTGTACTTTTTTCCTTTATTATTTGACCAGTGGTCACTATCCTCACTTTTACAGATGGTTATAATGATAAGAATTATAATTATGATATTAATAACAATGATATGCATACTTGTGGAATCTGAGCACAGTGTTTCATTTGACAATGTTTTATGTTAAGAACTTCCAAACCTGATTATAAAACATATTTCATTAAACAGCCTGCATGTTGTGGTGTAGTTATGGTGTCAGACGGGAACGTTTGTCAGATAATCTAAACTATAGCAAAAGGACAATACCACACTATTGTTACAGTAAAAAAATCAGTTTTTAATGCTCTGCTTCTGAAAGGGTAGAAGCTGAATGCTGACCAGTCTTTGTTATACAATGATGCCATGTTACACTGAGAGCAAAATGAAAACTAAACTTTAGTGACGCATGGAACATTTCAAATTTAACCAGTGAATATGTTTTCTGATTGCTGCAGGTCACTCACGAGGACAACCTGCCATCTGAGATCCTGTTCACAGTCAAGGTAGCCCCGTCTCATGGCTATCTCCGGCGCTTTGTCGAAGCGGAGGAGCGCTACGTCGGAACTAAACAGTCCCCTGTCAAGACGTTCACACAAGAGGACATTAACAGTGGGAACATCCAGTACATGCAGGTGGAGCCTAACAAAGTGAACGACACTTTCATCCTCGATGCCACCAACGGGGTGACTGACGTCAGCGACATTAGGATGTCTGTCGACATCATCCCACGCCTCATCCCACTTCAGGTCTCCAATTTCACGCTGAACGAGGGCGCCTCCAAGGCGCTGACCCAGGACGTGCTCAAAGTCACCAACCGACACTTTTCTGGAATCAACTTCCTGTACAGTTTGACTGAGCCCCCGCAGCGTGGTCACGTTGAGCACTCTCGACACCCCGGTGTGGCCATAACCTCTTTCACCAGGAGGCAGGTGAGATATTCTGACAGACACTCTTATAGTTGCTACGAGGGCTGCAACTAACAATTATCTTCATTATTGATTAATCTATTTTCTCGATTAATCGATAGTTGTTTGGTCTGTTTAAAATGGTGATAAATGTCGATCAGTGTTTCCCAAAGCCCAAGATGACGTCCTCAAATGTCTTGTTTTGTCCACAACTCAAAGATATTCAGTTTACTGTCATAGAGGAATAAAGAAACCAGAAAGTATTCACATTTAAGAAGCTGGAATCACAGAATCATGGCTTTTTTTCTTAAAAGATTACTTAAACCGATTAAATCAATTATCAAAAAAAGTTGCAGATTAATTTAATAGTTGACAACTAATCGATTAATCTTTGCAGCTCTAGTTGCTGCAGAAAAATAGCAATAGACCAGCAGTTGGATTGATGGATAAATCATTTTATTTAGTGTGGTGATAATATTTTTCATGCCCATAACTAACACTGAAGACACAGAGATCATCACTTTTGGGATGTTTTTTGTCATAATTGACATTTTACAGGCATAAAATGATTTTAAGGAGAGTTTTTTTTTTCTCAAATTTGACCCAAGTGTACAGGCATTTTGTAACCTAAAATGCATTAATTAATAATTAATTTAATGCTGTATCGCAATATTAAGAATAATTTGATCAGACTGCTCGATTGATGGATAAATAATTGGATTGATTGTTATCGCAGTAAGTAACACTGAAGCCACGGGGCTCATGTCACGTCAGTGCACATGTCCACTGCCAATTTACAGTTTTTCCAAATTTGATACTAATCCACAGGTACGTTTTTACAATGTGTGTAATATAAAATTCATCCTTAATTAAATCACAACATTAAAGGAAGGAAAAAATAGCATTACCCTGGGTTGACCCCCTTTTCATCTCCCCCTACCCCAGCTGGAATCTCTGGGTCTTTCTGTTGTATTTCTGTCGTGTTTGTGCTCCTAATTAATTTCTAAAATTGTACAAAGCAATGTTGTTTTAGTTTTTTGTCCCTATATGCATGCTATGTCATGGAACAATAGAGGGTTGTGACCCCAAGAGTCACAAATCATTATAGTGTTTTTGACTAAATCTTTGCAGCTTTAATCTCAATTATTCCCATGATCTCTTAATTAGGTGGAGCACGAATTCATTTACTACGTCCATGACAGCAGCGAAACCTTAGCTGACAACTTCACCGTGGTGGCCAACGACACGGGCCTGAGGAAGCAGAGCGCAGCCCAGACGGTGTACATCCAGGTTTCAGCTGTCAACGATGAGCCTCCTGTTATTACAGCCAACAGGGTCCTCAGGGTGAGTCGGCACTGCTGCTCTATATTTAAACTCTGGAAAAAAAATTTTTGACTAGCAGGTCTGGCACCATAACTTACTGTCAGGCAATTTCCATGTGGGCAGTGTAGTTGCCATGGCTGGCTGGCTGGATTAGGGAAACTATGTTTGCTATGTAGAGGAGGGCCCAGGGTGGCTGGCAGCACAGCACAGACATTGACATACATTTGGAAGTGCCTGGGATTTGTAGGAAGGCCTGTTATGGCGCTAAGGAGTTAAGCTTTCAAACTAATTCTCTTAGTATTGAAATAAAACCCTGCTTTTTGGTGGGTTGGTTGCCAGCTATGCTGCTTCAGTGACGAGGGAGCTGCTATTTTGCACAGTTTGGGTTGACTTGGAATTATTTCAAAGGCTTCTTATGAATACGAAAGACTTTAAATCAAATGGAAAATAACCCACAGGCGTTACACGGACAGAAGGCCTCGCTGCGGAAAATATGTCGCTCGAATTTAGTCCGATTCACAGGCGTCCTAGTGTTGAGTGGCGTGATGGCACGGCCTGGAAATAGCAAACACTGCGACCTCTACTTCACATCTCTAGTCACTATCTGCTCATCCACAGAAACCCTGCGGGTTATTTAATACCCATCTGTGAAATGCACTTCTACTCGCATACATTTTAAATATGTGACTTGTAAATTAGACGGAAGTTGTCGTGTGTGTCCAAGTGCTGAGCAGTGCTGACTTGTACTCTGTCAGCTTCAGTTGCTAGAGTTGGGAGAGGTCCAGCTGGAAAGAGAGGCTGAAGTATAGGTCTCTATTGTCTGTGCTGCTTTGCCCCAAATGCTTCAAATTCCTCGGGGATCCTGCAGACTCAGAAGAGCGACTTCTATTTCGGGAAGCAAGATGAATTACAGTATTAATTTTGAAAGGGAGCTGTTTATGATTTTTGGTAATAGTCACTTACAAACTGGTCTGCACATATTGATGATTGGTTTCATCATTAGTCATTATTTTACTAGATGTTAGGTGGAAGGTTCGGATTTTGTCCACAAGGTGGCTCTGTACTACTGCACTTCATGAAACATGTACTGTGGAACAATCAGAGTTATTTATTTATTCCTATATAATTCATTGGAAAGTTTAATTTTGAAACAGCTTTGATGTTTATATTTAAAAAGGACTCGTCAGATTTTTATTCATCAATTATGCCGCAGGAATTGTCTTTGTGTTATATAAGATTGAAAATGCTGAATACACCCTAAGATTAAAAATAATCTGCCGTGAAATGGATAAATCTGTCTTAAAAATACAAAATATTTGTCAAAAATGGAACAAAACAGACAAAAGAAGCATCATCCAATGATTTTTTAGGTTTTAAAATAACTTGATTTATCTCTCTGTTCTGCAGAATCTGCAGACATCCCACTAGAAATGTTTTGATTTTGTAGTTGTGGCAGTACTAACACGTATGCTGTTTCTGTTTTCCAAGGTCTGCGACAGACATCTAGAAATAATACCATCACAATGACACATGTCAGCAGTCTGTGGTGGGTTTCTGAGATGGAATTAAACATTGTTTAACTGTCAGGGTTTTAAAATGGGACTGCAATTCATTGAGTTGTCACATAGAGGTGTGAGCAGAGTCTCCTGAAGTCAAATTTAGTTGTATCTAATGTGACCCCCTGATAACAGGAGGGAATCTTAAAGGGGATAGTTCGGGTGTTTTGAAGTGGGGTTGTATGAGGTACTTATCCATAGTCAGTGTATCACCTACAGTAGATGACGGTCGGCACGCCCCCAGTTTGGAGAAACAGACAGGAGTACTTACACAGGAACAAAGCAATGCACAGCTGTGGACGGGGGCAGCATTAAAACGTATTTTAGCAACTTAAAAGAAAGGCCCACCTAAAAAAATCAATATCAGTTTAAGTATACACTATATTTAGAATATTTTCACCGCTTTACTTTGCCGTCAGACAGCCCTTTCCGACGGGGAACTGCGACTATGAACTGAATCCGATATCTAGGCTCTAGCCAAAGCCACCAAACTGCTGCCTCGATTGGTTAGTTTGTTTGCGTTATCATGTGACTTCGGTTAGTTTGGATTCACCAAAGTCACACAATAACACAAACAAACTAACTGATCGAGGCAGCGGTAGACCAGCAACCCCCATGTTTTGCAAGGTAAAATTACTGTGTTTTTTCAATGGAGCCTGGTTGCTTTGGTGAGAGCATAGATAACGACTTCAGTTCTCCGTTGGAAAGGGCTCTCTCACGGCAAGGTAAGAGTACATTTAGACTGGGTTTTTTAGGTGGGCCTTTCTTTTAGGTGTCTAAAATATGTGTTGCAGCTGGCCCCGTCCACAGCAGTACTTTGCTTCGCTTCAGTGTTGTTACTCCTGTCTATTTCTCCAAGCTGGGGTCGTGCATCCGAACTGTCCCTTTAAAACCAAGCGACTGATGTGACTGAAATCTTTATAGATTTTGTTTCTATTTTGTGCATGTGAGATAAAACCCACAAGTCTTTTGTGAGCTTGGTGAAGTTTGTTTAGTTTAAACCTGACTGTGATCTCTATCAGTAAAGCTGCAGCCTGATGAGCAGCAGACGCCCCGTCATGTTTGAGGGACTGATCTGGACTCAGAGGGGCTTTTTGTGCAAATTGATCTCATGTGTCTTTCCTTTGAATTTGGTGAGTCACACTGATGTTGTTCCTCCTCAGACCGATCCTGCTGTGACTTCCTGTTAAATGGGGGATTATTGGAGGTGTAGTCATTTCCCGCTAGATGAACACACACACTCACACGCGTGGCAAGTCTTCTCATGTGGGAAGACGTTAATGCTGTGGGTGATGTGTCTGGTTTCCCCATGTGGTGGGTGCATGTGGGGTTTTCAGGTGCTAATTGAAAAAGTACCCCATGCTTCTGTAACAGTCAGTAACACTTACAGTCAAGTGAGAAGCCAGCTACACCCAAGCCTTTCATTTAGTCATTTTAGGGCCATTTAGACTCCAGTGCACCCAATATTTAGTGTTTTTAAAAGAAACCCGCCGTCAAATTCTCTCGCACTCTTATCATGCATCATGTGATGTTTGCGGCTATATATCCCTGCAGCTGTTTTTTGCACCCACTTGTCGTCACCCTGCGATTCTCACACTGTAGTCTGGTGACTACTGACATTTCTCACATTAACCAACTTTCAAAGAGCAGCGGTGGGAACTTGCCAACATCAATGCTTGCTAGTTAGCTTTTGTGTTAACACTGAGATGTTATTGTGATCACACCTATTAAAAAAAAAAGCTGCATATATTGTGGCTGCATTTCACTTCAGCATGGCCAACTGAAAAACTGCTCTAACAGGAAACTCATTTGTATATAAAGGACTCTGTCCTTTTGTATGTTCAGTGGAATATAACTCCAATTTGCATCAGACAACTAAACATTTAGAGATCTTTCAGTAATGAATTTAAACATGGATGATTAATACATACCTGCTGCTATCTATACACCGATCAGCCATAACATGAAGACCACTGACGGGTGAAGTGATGTCCACTTCACCCGTCAGTGAAGTCAGGTCGCCAGTCCATCTGCGATGGACTGGCGACCTGTCCAGGGTGTACCCTGCCTTCGCCCAATGTCGGCTGGGATCGGCTCCAGCCCCCCCGCGACCCCTAACGGGATAAGCGGTTGCAGATGGATGGATGGACTAGATTATTTACACAATATTAGGTTATGTGAGATTATCATATGTGTATTATTAACATGATATCAATATTTCATTTTTAAACATCACAGTTATCATCCATACCGGTATACCCCTAATATTATTTTATATATTTTGTAACAGCAGGCATTGATCACCGATACTAACAGGCCTCACAGAAGACATGTTGACATTAGGAAAAGAATAGATGTTTATAATAAAATTAATGATAATTCCATTTAGCTACTTCAGTTTCAGGGTCCGTGTCATGCCAGTGGGTTATTTTCCGTTTGATTTAAACTGTTTTATATTCATAAGAAGCTTTCAAAATCATTTCCAGTCAACCCAAACGATGCATATATTGTGCATGCTGACTCACAGAACGGAGACGTTGTTAATGCTATTAGTAACACCTGAGCTTTTCCTGCTATGACAAGTCAAAATGTCTGCAGTGAAAAGGGCTTATTCAAGTAATCAGATTTTAGAAGATGATTTTTGTCCTCTCATTACAGTAATTACTGTGCAATCATAACCTGTGTGAGGGACAGTGGCGTGTTATGTAATCGTTTGCTCCGGCCTGGAGAATAGAGGCTCATCCTTTGTTGTCAAGTGTCTGCGCGGTTCAGTAGTTATGTGCTCTGTGTGTCAATGAGTTCCTCTGTTCCTTCGTGTTAGCTCCAGGCTTTTGAGTTTACATGGAAGCACGACTTTAACTCGCCAACACTCTGCAGTACACCCAACTGTGTTTACAGTCTGCACGCCTATATATAGTCCTGAGATGTACTTCATGTGAATTATGTTGTTGAACGGGACTTGAGTGATGCTCAGAGTGACATTTTTTCCATGGGTTGTTATAGTGTTGCCATCTTTAGGTGCCTCGCTTAAAGATTGTGTTCAGTTCTGCTTGGTTGGATGATGTACTGCACAGTGGAAAATGAGGGGAGAAAAACATGTGAAATATCCTCGGAGCTGGACTCACACCCACAGCATCCTGGGTCCATTGTATGTGATGATGAATGACGTTTCCGTCGGTCTTAGATGTGTCTAGCTTCCTTTTCAGTTGTATTATATCTGAGCAGAAGGTAGATGTTACTCTTCAAGTGAATGAGAAAAGTATACAAGACATGATCCTGTTCTATCCTAAAGACAATCTTATTTCATATTGTTTGAATTTGGGGGATTTCTTTGAAGACTGGCATCCACAAATAGAATAAAAAGCTTTAATATAGCAAGTCTTTTGCCCCATTGTATAACAAAATATGACAGTTTTTCATTCCATCTATCAAAATAAATGTCAAACTGGCATTTGGCTGTCAAATCCTGTTAGCCTCTACATCATGAGACATGTCAAACAAAACGTCTCAGTTTCCTCTTGTTCCTGGAGGTGAACATGGAGATTACAGATGGCACCTGCTGTGTCTTTATCCGTCTTGTGTCCAGGTTTGGGTATCCTCGGTGACAGAGATCAGGCCAGAGGATCTGAGAGCGCAGGATCTGGACACACACCCAGAGGAGCTGCACTTCATGGTGATGCCACCCAGCAACGGATACCTGGCCCTGAAGAGCGCCCCCATGAAGGCAGTGCTCAACTTCACCCAGGAACACATCGACCAGGGACAGCTACTGTTTGTACACAAAGGTAGAATCTGTTTGTTTTGTATCATCTACTGAAGTAGAAAACACTTTTCATTCATTCATTCATTCAACCTTTATTTACACTTGAGAGATCATCGAGGGGCGACCCTCTTGTACAACGACATCAAGTAAAGAAAAGGAAAACAAAAGACAACAATGAGATATACAAACATTAGGAAAAATAATTAAATAAAAATACAGTAGGTACAAAAGCCCTAGAATTTTGCAAAAGATAATTTGACAGATTAAAATATAAAATAAAACAAAGTTATGTAAAACAACTACAAGTAGAAGTTGGGAGAGTTATGATCAAATCACTTGGCGAAACGGGAGAAGTCGGAAGGGACTTTTTTAAATAACAAAAGCCAGAAATGTTGTTTGATTTAATTATTTATTTTGGATTTATACAAACAGCAACAGAAGTGAAACATGCGATGCAGGAGAGGTCAAGAAGCCATAGATCATACAGTGGTCCTCCCCCCTACTGTAATATAATGTAATAATATATATTGATACTGGAAAAGGATTCTTTTCAATATTGTGACATTGATCATAAATATAACCTGTAATGAATTACTCCAGATGTGATCAGTGTCTTTTTATTTTACATCATGCTTTGGATTTAATATAGTCATGCCAAATATAATTTGTCTGTTTTATTTATTTATTTATTTATTTATTTATTTATTTATTTATTTATTTATTCTGGGAGCGTGGAGTAAATTTGTATTTTATTTTTTTTTACTTTATTTTTTACTTTTTTATTTAACAACATGTAGACATGACAATCACATATGACACACAAATATCACAGCAAAACAAACAACAACAGTATCATGTCCAGCAGTTATAATAATTGTTAAAGGGGGGTAATTGATTATAATATTATAATATACCGAAAGGGAGAAAGTGTAGCAGGGAAAAGAAACAATGGCAATAATAATGAAAGTAGGTAAAAACAACACTTAAAAGAGGGAGGAATTAAATTGTCTAAACACTGAGAAAAAAAATATGAATAAATAAATGAATAAAATGCAAGCAACACTCCTAAAAATAAAAATTAAATAAACATAAATCATCTGTGTTTTTTAGATTCAAGAGAACTTGTTGTTGTAGTTCCTTTTGCGTCCACTAGAAGATGCTGTTGACAACAACACTTTGATTTGCTTTCTGCTTGAGTCAAACTCACATTGAACTCATAGTCTGCAGGAACAATGTGAAACTTTCTTTATTGGCCTTTAAATTACTTGCAGCACTGACACAGACAGACTGGTTGGAGGTGATAATACTTTATAGTCTGGAAGCTCTGATGTTAAATGGGGATTTATGGTCTGTCGACATCTGATGGTGTCAGTCTCAGATCAGGTTTCTGCTCACTGTTCTGATTCCTATCTCTTTTTTTCTCTGCCTGTACTTGTTGAACCAGGAAAGTTTTCAAAAGTAGTGTTCAAGGGACTCGCCCAACCTTATGTTGAACAATATCTTTCTTTTTGTACACACATGTACACACACACTCACACAATTATAGACAATTGATTTTGATTGAGTATTCCCTTATTGGCTCAGAATAACATTTTTTTAGCTTGTATTGCAGTTTTTGTGGAGACCAACATCAAGAATGCTGATCAAGGTCTTTTTTTTATGTATATTTAGCAGAAACCAGGCGCAGCTTATTTGCCAAGAGCAAAGTGAAAACATGTCCTCACAAAACTAAGTCGCAGTTTATTCACTGCAGCAGACAGAATTTGCCTCAGAGTCTTCTTTACAGCTTTTAATTAAATGTTTGTTTTTTCATTGTAATTCCAGGTGCTATGTCTGGAGGATTCAACTTCCAAGTCAATGATGGTGTGAACTTCACTCCCAGGCAGATCTTCAGCATCACTGCCAGAGCTTTAGTCCTCAGTTTAGAGACGAACCGTCCACTCAAGGTGTTTCCAGGTAAATCCACCGCTGAGTAGAGCAATTATTCTATATGTTTATTATTGTCAAACAAAGCCAACATGGTGCTAGTGTGTCTCTTGATATTTTTCCTCTTCCCTACTCTGTGGTACTCCAGGATGTAAAACTATGTAAACAGGTCTCTGGTTTCCTATAAGTACAAACCACGCCTTCTACCTGTGCTTGTCATCAGCTTTTTTTAGCTGTGTTTTCCGTCCTCTCTTCAATATGAGATCACAAGAATTTTTACAGTATAATTTCTCTTTTTGGGCCATGATGAAACTCCACAGCTGCTTCCTGAAAATGAACTGAAACAACATATTTTTGTCCGTCTCTCAGTCATCCACTCACACAGACGCTTTTTAGTTGTGCTATTAATATCCATGACAAAGTATTGATTTCCTCTTTTTTGTCTCTATTGTTAGGACTCAGTTGAGGATTTTAAGCGTGTGTGTGATTGTGACACCTTCCCCTCTCATTTGCTGTATTTTGTAAGACTTAACCTGCTTGTATGTTCAACCTGACTACAATCTCTGCTCAGACTTCCTTAGGCTAAATAATGCAGCACCTTTCTAACAGCCATGACTTTACCCGAATACCAGACGGTTGAATCAGCTGATATTGCTGAATGTTTTGATATACAGTATGCTACTTTTATCATGCTGGCTGTCGTCGGTGTCTGCAAACACATCTCAAGGTTTTCTGAGATTTCCAGCGGTCTGGTTTGTGAGTTAGAGGGAGAGGATATTGCGAGGGCAGCAAACTGCCAACTGGCACGCTCTGCTGAGCTTCCCAGCCACAGGGTGAGTGGGTACTTGAAAAGCTGTGCCGCTGTCTGTCTGAGGCAGCCCTGTTTGTGCTGTGTGCCAGGCGGGGCAGAGGGAGGGAGGGTGTTGATGGGAGCTTTAACTGACAATGAAGGGTTTAGACGGGGTGAGGGGTGACAGGAAACACTTTCACACTTTAATTTATGTTTTTCTTCCTCAAATGTCTGCGTGCTCTCTGTAAAACTGTACAAAGACTCCTCACTAAATGGTTGCATATGCCTCATAAAGGTGCTTTATACAACATCCACAGCATTAATGTAGCAGCAAACAACGATTAACTATGTAAAGAGTCGCGCTCCCTCTGTTTGTGTTGTAATCTGAGCTTCTCCGTGCTTTGTAGACATAGCCGGGCCGCCCGCGCGTGCCTTTTAGTGCATGTTCGTGCATGTAAGTGTGCCCCACTGGCTAGCTAACCACCACAGCTCTGCCCTGCTCTCATACGGCGGTTACAGCTGATAACACCGTTCCAACTGATGGCATCTTCACGGAAGCTTCACGGAAGCTTCGCGGAAGCGTAGCACCCACCATTAGGTGCAATAGTAATGCACCCAATCTCGCATTTAGCACCTTTTAAGAAACCAGCGTTTACCTGAAAGCATTCTGACAGGAAGTCCTCGGTGTTGCCTGCAAATACCACACAAGACTTCTTGGTATTTACTTCTAATTATGTCAAGCTTTTCTAGAATACACAAAGCTATTTAATGCAATGTATTGTTACTGTTACATGGCCACAGTGTTAATATAAGGGCACATTATGCTAGGAAAGAAGTTTTACAATGCATTATCCGACCACATCTGAAGACAAAAGTGTTTATAGTTTTATAGTGTTTTGAAAGGCCACATTTGAAGGTGGAGTAAAAAGCTGGCCGCCATGGAGAGGGGGGAGACGCGATATTGTTTAAATATGGGATAACAAAGGGCGAAATACGAAATATATATCTATATATGAAATATAATTTTTTTTTAATCTGAAAAATATAGTGGGCAGTACACTTTTTCAGCCCTGAGTAATGTGTGCAGGTCTTCCTTTCAGGCCCCGTACAGCTCCAACATTAAGGTGGACAATCTGTTTGTAGCCTGAGAGGCGAGAAAAAAAAGTCTGCCAAGCACTCGCCGTGCTTCACGCTGCTGCTCGTTAAGCTCATTTCTCTGAGCACACATTACTAACTAAAAGCAACTCTGAAAAGTAGGATTTTGATTTTCGCCCTTGGGGATAATCTTTCTTCCAAGACTTTCAGACAGTCTCTCTTGGAAGACATTCATTGTATAAAGTGGCGTCTGGTAGCACCTCAATGATATTCTAATATGAATTCTCTCAGCCCCATGTAGCTGTATTCTTCTAACTTCTTGTCATCATTATCATTTTATAGATTTATCATCCCATATGCCTCAAAACATGAACTTCAGACAGTGAAGATTTATGGTGCAGTTTGTTTTATAGCATGTTTCACAGAATGTTCTCTCTTACATCAGTCTCAAATTCCCAGAGGGGTACACATTATTATCATCTCACAGGAGTGTTTTGATTATGTATTTTTTTTTATAGTCTTGTAAGCATTTCTACATTTTATATCGCTTTATACTACCGTCACGAAACGCTGCACAAATATCTGAAAATACAGCGAAACCCGTCTTGTGCAGATTTAGAGCAAGATTTAGGGTTTCATTGTAAAAAGACAAGAGAAGCCCGTCTCTCCCTCTTCCTCTAAGAGGGAAATTTCCCATGAGAGACAGACGAGGATGGTGGGAGTGCTCACGACATGTGATGAATGAATTCCACTGTGCTTCGACCCCTCTTTCCCTCTATCATCTCCTCCCATCACTTATCAGCAGTCTTTTTTTAGGAACCTCACAATCTTCACAGTGGCAGCAGAGCTGTGGAAATCTATGTAATTCATCTCAAGAAGAAAAGAAGCTCTCAGTAGTCACTACCCATCATCACGCAGAGAAGATGTCTCTCTTTACATTTCCCCCCTCCCCAAGTGGAAGATTTCTGCAAGGAGCTGATCCACTTTTAATTTCTTGTTTGGATTTTATGTAACACCCCGCACTGCAGTTGGGCAGTGCTGTAAAAAGCCTGTGATGTCTGCAGTGCAGCTTTAATTTGACACATCAAAAGACTCTCGTCGGTCTATTCCAGAGCTTGTTTTGCATAATTTGGTGTCAAATAGATGTGAAATGCTTCCAGAGGGGAAAACTTGCAGCATTTGATGCAGAGTTTTAACAGTGTGGTGACCGCTAAACTCAACATCAGACAAGAAAAGCTCATTTTCTTGACAGATATATTTTCATGATCAGTTATCCGAGCCACTTCACCAGTAATTTTCTTAATTCAATTTCTTTTTTTGCTCCAGGCTCTTCTACTCCTATCACAAATGAGGATTTACGAGCGGTGACCAATGACATCAGCAACACCTCGAACCGCATCATTACATTCAGTGTGATTCGGCATCCTAAACTGGGGCGTCTGGTGACGAGGCAGCCTGATAATTCAACAGTGGATATTTCCTCTTTCACACAAGACATGGTGAGTGACGAACTGGAGGTCGCATCAACACTTTTCTCTCATTTTACATAAAATGAAATACGAGGGATGTGAACCAGTTAAAGATTAAGAACCCTCCATTCATTTGGGACGTTGCCAGATTTCCACGGTATGAATAATAGATATTCTGCATCCTCATTCAGGAAATAGACTTCTTTAGCTGAATGGAACATGTGAGGCTTTTATGTAATCAATTATTTCTGATGGATTATGATCTGACACAGCTGTGATGCTCGGTGCACTTTATTTACTGCTGAGCAAAGCAGATTTAAATTAATGATGAAATCTTACACACACTGTAGTAATGTCTGTTAGAACAGTGGAGAATGATTTAGGCCACTGAAGTGTTTACACGGTTGATTAAACCATCAGTTCACTTTAGGGATGGCTGATCTTCTGCATGTTGTGCAAATTTGTTGATGTGGATTTATTTTGGATCGTGGTTTGCCTGAGGATCTGTGGTGTTTTTCTGCCTCAGGTGGACAGGAAAGAGGTTGTGTACATTCAAACCCCCGTCGAGTCAGTGGGCTGGGACGCAATGGACTCCATGACCTTCTCTGTGGCCTCGCTGCCTACTTCTCTGGACGGTCAGACCTTCAGAATTGACATTTCTTATGAGAATACTGGACCTGAACACAACACAGTCCTGCTTGCAAACACAGGTATGAACAAAAGTAAAGCAGGTAGGATTTGGTCATGTAGAAATTTTGACATGAAAGGTTAAAGGGATAGTTCGGGTGTTTTGAAGTGGGGTTGTGTGAGGTACTTATCCATAGTCAGTGTATTACCTACAGTAGATGACAGTCGGCACACCACCAGTTTGGAGAAACAGACAGGAGCACCGACACCGGAGCAAAGCAATATACTTTTGTGGGCGGGGCCGGAAGCAGGTCTCTAGTCATTACTTTAAAATGTTGAACAATGTTGTCCTTGGTGATTAACGTATGATGTTTGCTTGGTGCTAGGTGCTGAGGTAACAGAAGGGGAGAGTGTCATCATTGATGAATCCAAGCTGGATGCCACTAACCTGATGTCCAAGCTGCCGACGCCTCGGCGGAGCTCCAATGAGGTCTGGTTCCAGGTGACATCGCTGCCTCAGCACGGTGTCATAGTGGTAGGTGAGAGAAACCTCACCATGGAGAAACCCAACTTCTCCCAGTTCATCGTTAACAAATACGGTATCACCTACAAGCACGACAACTCCGAGACAACTCAAGATTCTTTCGCATTCAGCGTGTGGCTAAATCCTAAAGGCAAAACTGCACAACGCCCTCAAGATGATATTGATGCTGTTGAGGAGCGTTTTAACATCACAATCACACCTGTGAATGATCAGCCACCTTTGCTAAAAACCAAAGCTCCAAGTTTGAAGGTGGTACAAGGGGATACAGTCGCTCTCAGGCCTGAGAATCTCAAAGTTGAAGACTTGGACAATCCTCCTGATGATATTAAGTTCTCTGTGATTAGCAAGCCGAACAATGGTTACCTCGCTCTTGAAGGACGTTTGAATGAGTCAACAGAGGCCTTCACCCAAGCCCAAATCAATAACGGGAGGGTCTATTTCGTCCATGATGGAAGCTCCGTCTCGGGGGTGTTCTACTTCAGTGTCACGGACGGCCATCATAAACCAATATATAAACTCTTTAACCTAGAAGTGACAGAAATCACCATTTCTCTGGCCAACTACTCTGGATTGACGCTGGAGCAAGGCAAGACTTCAGTATCACTCACCCAAGACAACCTTGCTGCTGAGACCAACGGGAAAAACATCACCATCCACTACCAGATTACAAGGCCTCCGAACTTTGGCAAACTTTTGAAGGACAACCAAGAGGTTACGAAGTTCGAACAGGAGGATCTACAAGCTGGAAGGTTGTCCTACCACATGACCTCCCTTTCCTCTGCAGAAGACAGCTTTGAGTTCACCGCCTTCACTTCAGAGGCCAATGTGACCGGCCAGGTGTTCAACATAACTGTCAGACCTTTGATCCAAGTTGGGAAAGGTTTGAAGATTCCCAATGGGATTGCTGTTAAACTCAACACTAGCTTTCTTAATGCATCTGAACTGGCTAATATCAGTGATAGTGATCCTATATTTGAAATAATCTCCCATCCGAAATATGGGAAGGTGGTTCGGACAAAATCTAAAATGTCCAGGAAAGCTGTACCAGCCGAGAGCTTCACCTTCCAGGAGGTGATGCAGGGGAAGGTAGCCTTGGAGCTGAATGCCAACATGACTGGAGTTGAAGAGCTAAACGACTCTCTGGTGTTTGTACTGAAAGCTCATAACATCCAACCTGCTAAAGGAGAGTTCCACTTCACAGTCGTGCCATATGATGCGGCACTTTTTCCAACCACAAAGAGTCCTGTCCCAACCACACCATCTGCTCCTCAGACACCAATCCAGACTTCCAGAAATGGAAGTGCTTCACCAGTCCTGTCTACGGCGTTCCTCTCCACCCAGCAACCAAGCAAAAACCAGCAGAAGTTCAAGGGACGCGACCGCTGGGGGAGCTCCAACAGGACTAGCATTTTCAGTACAACTCTTGGCAAACCAACGCGTGGAACTGAGGATTTTCCCTTTAGGAACACACCAGTACGTGTAGAGTCCTACCCTCAAAAAACCTCCAGTCCGCTCCTGGTTATCTTACCACTGCTGGCCCTGCTGCTGCTTGTAATCATCTTCGTAGTCCTGGTTTTCTTTCTTCGACACCACAGGCTAAGGAAGCAGAGCACCGCCGCACCAAAGGAGCCACCATCCAATGGTCTGTCAAGCAGTCAGTCCTACCAGGGTCAACCGCAGAGGAGCGCGGCAGTTCCCACCGTGACCGTCACTCCTTTAAGCCCCAGCTGCCCAGGTAGCCCTGCTCTCGATCGGTTATTGACACTGAATCAGGGCTCGGCTTATAACTCCATTGATTCAAACATGCTCATAAGCTCTTGGAGTAATGGTTCCCCCTCGGCATCTTCCCAAATTATTAGAACCACCACTCCCACTCTGCAGACGAATCAGTACTGGGTATGATCTTTCACAAACCAACTTGTGTACGTGTTGGATATTACTGTTACAGATTAAAATGTGGTTGTGTACCTAAATGAGGCAGCAATGAATTGGCTTAAAGCTGCATTAATCAATATGTTTTGTATTAATAGTGAATCATAATTACAGTGTCATGTGTAAGGTTTCACTCAAAGTGATTATTATCACCCAACTCTGCAGCTTTATGGAGTTTTTTTGCGACTTTTTAACTTGTTGTTTTGGTTTTTACCGCACATTACTGTATAACGAAAAGAAATATAACAAACTAAAGACCAAGATTTCTTGTCAAGAGTTGGTGGAGGCTAAACCACAGCTATAAGGTCACCATATGGCCAGAAAAACAGCTCCAATGGGATGATGACGTTGCTGGATGAGGCAATTGTTTGCTTGCAACTTTTGGAATAACAACTTAAAGGGATAGTTCGGGTGTTTTGAAGTGGGGTTGTATGAGGTACTTATCCATGGTCAGTGTATTAACAGATAGAAGTACCGACACAGAAGCAAAGCAATGTGCTGCTGTGGACGGGGGCTTTGGCAGTTCCCTGTCAGAAACATAGACTGTATAGCTGTATCACGGCAAAGTAAACCAGCGAATATCTTTTAAATATAGCGTACACTTACACTGATGTTGATATTTTTAGGTGAGCCTTTCTTTTAGGTGGCTAAAATGCCGACTGTTATCTACTGTAGGTAATATTCTGACTATGGATAAGTACCTCATACAACACCACCTCAAAACACCTAAACTATCCCTTTAATAAAGGCCATAATACTGTATTGGCTGTGTTGGCTTGTTTTTGAGGTATTCTGCCCCCTAGTGGCCAGTATTTGATTGATGCAGCTTTAAGGATGGATACAGCAGAAAACCACCGTGGCCAAAGTCCTTTGCATTAATCAGCGTCAGGACAGCTTTGGATTTTCTTTGTGTCGCACAATCCACTGAAACACTGGTTTACAACCACTGCTGTATATTGAGTTGATGGGACAGACTTTGTTCACGTGAGCATTTATAAAAACGGTACATCGTGGTAAATTATAACCTATGTTTGGTGCCTAACGTATGTTTAATCACTCACATTGTTACCTGGTCCTCATGCACGTTGAAGTCTCTTCCATTATGTTTTCATCAGAGTGGAAGGTGATGCTAATACCAGCTCGAAACTGTGAATTACTACGACTGACGCTGGCACAAAGATGTATAGTCTTGAGCATTTCAATTGATTGTGCAGATTTTATATTGTCGTTATGTATGATATATTATAGTATATTAACTTTTTGTAACTCAGGTATTTTGTTAACAGTCATTTGCTTCATGTTACCTTTAATGAGGGTTGCATGTATCGTCAATAATTGAGGTCTTTGTTTAACATTACAGGATTGAATATTATAAAATTGACAGTGGTGTATTGAAATGGTTTTGTACCACTATTACAGCAGTTATTTATAGGCCTGATCAAATCACACTGATTCAAATAATAGCACTGTTTTTCATGTTTTTTATTTTACTAAAGTATTTATATATTTTCAAGAAGCGCGTACGAAAAATCAAGGCACTGATTTTAATGATTACACAAATCTACACTGTATTCTACCCACCTTCACCTCAGTATAGTAGGTATATTTTGTTATTCATTCAGAGGTTTCCCTACAGTTGAATAGATCGGTGGGTCCACATACTTTTAAGGAGATTGAGCAGCTAACCCTAAAGGCCCAGACACACCAACCCGACATCAGAGAATTAGCGCTGCCTCACATCGCCTTTGTCTTGGCCGACAAGTTGCATTTGAACACACCGCAAAGACTACAGCATGCGGCCAGTTAGCTCGTACGTTCTGCGCCTGCGTGAGATTAAATAACTTTCCACACCAGCAGACGGTGGTAGTCTGTATTCGCCATTCAAAAAAGGAAACCGAAAGGACGGCGGATATACAGTACAAGCCGTTGTTATGAAACGTACATGAAACAAAACGGCGTTTGCTGACCGTTTTCACACCACTCTCACTCAACACTTAGCTTCATTCCAGACAGCTGTGATGTTGTGAAAATATCCGTGTATTGGAATGATCAGATGACATGAAGATGTAAAATGAGAAGAGCCTTCTGTGAGCACCCGCTTGATTTTACTTGTTGGCTTTCCTCACTTCTGTTTCTCTTCTCGTGCACTGATTCGCTTAAGCTGAACAGCCAATCAGAGTGATATCGCTCACCGATGAGCCCCACCCCCGATTTAACACGCTGAATCTGCCGAAAAACCTACGAAACAGGCAGACTAGAGCCGACGGTGTGGGACAAAAACAAGGCCGACAGACTCTCACCGACGGCCCCAAACTGGCCAACGGCTGACCGTCAGCTTGGCGTGTCAGGGCCTTAAAACACACAAGCACAAGGAATGCATCTTTAAACACTGACAGGTCTTTCATAGACAAATTACAAGAAACTAATAATTTCTTTGACTGAAATGAGTGCTGGTATTTACATTCATTATTTAACGGCTGTTTCTTGACATTATCTACTGTAGGCCTTGGTGGTTTGACACTGTTATGATGTATCTACTGTAAATTAAATGTTCTGGGAGATTGCTGTCACAGAATTACCACTGTAATATGTTCTGAAATCATTTTGTACTGAAGAGAAGTGTCTATCAAGTGTATTCCAGTCTCTCATCTGAATGATGTAACCTATTATGTAACAGAAGTGTCATATTTATTTATACCATATTTTTAATAAACCACTTTAAAATGTCAAGATTACTTTCTGCTATCATACAGTGTGTGTGTGTGTGTGTGTGTGTGTGTGTGTGTGTAACCTGTGCTAGATTCATTAGTGCCCCTTATTTCTTGCACTTTGATGAGTTTTTGGCAGTTTTTCTCTATCACTATAATTTAAACTGTACTTCCAGCCTCTTAATAATACTTTACTCGTCGCAACAAAAGATAAACTGCACCAGAGGACCAATTAGAAAAAGATTCATTATCATCATCACTTCTCCCAGTTTCCTGCAATTACTTTTAATTGTGGTTTTCTCGCTGCCAAAAACACTAAAATCAGCAGGACTTTGTCACATGACTGTCACTAAGGTGCTGTTTGTTTTCCAAATGTCCGCTAAGAATCTCAGTGGATGCCCAGAAGTTAATGTGATTTGGAGAAGCACAAGGATCTGCTGTGAGTCAGTCCACATGACTGATGCTATCATGCGAAGAAATTACTTGTTTTCCTGACCCTAAAGGACAATTAAGGATGTCTGTGCACAGGTGGTAATTAAAGATTACATGCAAATAGTTTCACCAAAAATGGAGCTCCAGATTCGTGCACAATCAGTGGTGGCGTGCTAAACGGTCCTGCTGACAGGAAATGAGCTAATAGGAGCGGTGAACATTGCAATCACATGTGAGTTGCAAACTTAGCACAATGATGTCAAGTCACCAAGAGGAACTTCACTGGGGTTGTATATTGTTGTTAACTACAATATTGTCATTTATTTAAAGGTCCCATATCATGCTCATTTTCAGGTTCATACTTGTATTTTGTGTTTCAAATAGAACATGTTTACATGTTATAATGTAAAAAAAAAACACTATTTTCCTCGTACTGTCTGCCTGGATATACCTGTATTTACCCTCTGTCTGAAATGCTCCGTTTTAGTGCAGTTCAGTGGAATTGCAACAGAATTGCGTTGCTAGGAAACAGTTTGGGTCCATGTTTACTTCCTGCCAGCTGATGTTATTTACATACACTGCAACCGGAAATAAACTGGGACACATTTAGAATGTTTACGTTTAAAACCGTGTAATGGTCTAAATATTGTATATTTGTGACATCACAAATGGACAGAAATCCTAACGGCTTGTTTCAAACACGCAATTTCTGAATACAGGCTGTGTGTATTTCTCTGTATATTGAGCGTTTTGATAGTTTAACAGTATTTATATAGCACTTAAATCTGCTTTATAATGTAAAAGACCTGAAAATCTCACTTTTTACGATATGGGACCTTTAAAAGGAAATTCGAGCATGACTCGGGACGAATGTCATCAAATTGTTCAGGATAGTGTAGTCTGACACAGTTAGCGTAGGAATAGATTAACTGAAACAGCAAGATAGAAAAAGTATTTTTAAACATGAGCATGCAAGCGCTCCACTGATACAACTCTAATCTCCACCAGCTACAAACAAGACAACTCTACTGGCCAAGTATGTTGACAAGTTAGGCTGCCAGCGCCAAGAACAAAGATACAGACGGATACAAATGTAGACACACAGCTAAACAAAGATAAACAAAGACAAGCAAACATGAGCATTTAGGTCATCTGAGGCCAGAAAGTTAAAGATCTATGTAAATACTTGCTCGGTCACAGATCTGGCTGTAACAACGTCGGAACTCTGCCAGTAGTGGTTGCTATAGCAACAGAATGTTCAACTGTAACCAACTACTGGTGGCAGAATGACACGTATTAATGTGATGCTAAGTAACTAAGTACGTTTACTCAAGTACTACTGTACTTACTATTTTTAAGCTACTTTGCAGATTCAGATTAATAATATAAAATATACTTAATAAATAAATTACCATCATCATTTATTTATTTATATCTCGGAGTGATGATTGAGGGCAGGCCCTCATATAGAGTGATGCCGAGTTAAATAACAGTCAGATACACAAAACAAATGTTAAACAATTGTATATAAGTATTAAAAACAAAGATATGATGTATTATATTATTAGATAACAAGTGTTCATGAGCCACTTCATATTCCATTTCTGCTAATGGATCCCCTGAAATGTTCCTTTACGTACATTTTCATGCAAATACTTTTGTATTTTTGCTTAAAATTTAAATTTTGAATGCAGGACTTTTACCTGTAACAGAGTATTTCTACACGGTGGTATTACTACTTGTACTTAAGTGAAATATCTGAGTACTTCTTCCACCATTGACGGTCAGTTACTACAGTTAAGACAGTGCTGTTGTGTCTTGCTAGTCTAGTTTCAACCCTGTTGTGTTCAACGACATGTTTGTCTGGTTAGAGAAACAACGAAAATGGCAATTCAGTAGATTATCAGGCTGTTGTTTTGCCACAATCACATTTTCTCAGAACATTTGAGATAAAAAACATACAAACTGTGATAATGAAATGAAACTACAGTCGGCCCAATGTGAAGGAGGAGTTCAGGAGCAGCTTGTCAACAGACACAAGGCCGAGGGATTATCTGGAAGTGAGGCAGGATTTAGAAGATCACCCACTCCCTCACTCACACATGACAAACAAACAAAAAACACAAAGACAGACTCGTCCTTGTACTTTCCTGTACTTTCCCCGATCTGAAGCCAAAACTGAGCTCCAACCTCAATCCCAAACTGTCAAACCAACATAGTTATTTTGTGGCAATAAACAACTTTGTTTGAGTTCTTTCACCATCACAAGCGTATAAGTGAAATCTTGCACAACTGTTATACATGGTGAGATTGTTTAAAGGAATGCTGACGATCTGATTGAATCAGCTCACACTCTATTTATTGGCTGAAATCATTTGCAGAGGTCCGTGGTGTGTTTCGCATGTCATGTCAGATTTATAGTCTTTAGTCTGGTGGATCAAAACAGGCTGTAAAAAAAGGGGGGACACGGAGGGAAAAGTGAAATAGATTAGTATTCAAATAGTAATATTCAAATTGAGACACAGCACATGTTAGCATGCTAATGGGAATGTCATTAGGTTTGCAGAGAAGTTGCCAAAACCAAAGTGCAGCTAGGTAAAATAAATCAGGGTCACCAAAGTCATTAGGATTCATTCGGTCTGTACAACATTTTGTGCCAATCCATCTAGTTAATGTGATATTTCACAGAATAGACTATGCGTTACATTTATAATATGTCTGTCAGAGTTAACGCAAATTCGTTTTAACTCCGCTAATTTCTTTAACGCATTAATGCAACTTGCGTTTTTTTGTTGTTGTAGCGGGTTCAGTTTTAAAGTTAAAGTGAAGATATTGGCATCATATGAAACTAAAAAAACCTAAGAAATCCATCGGTACCAACCATGTCATACTAGCTTGTCATGAAGGAGGTTAAATAACGCTCCAAACTTGCACTAAATTTTGGCGAGGAAAAACTGTCATGGCCATTTTTAAAGGGGTCCTTTGACCTCTGACCTCAAGATATGTGAATGAAAATGGGTTCTATGGGTACCGACGAGTCTCCCCTTTACAGACATGCCCACTTTATGATAATCACATGCAGTTTGGGGCAAGTCATAGTCAAGTCAGCACACTGACACACTGACAGCTGTTGTTCCCTGTTGGGCTGCAGTTTGCCATGTACACAGGTACTGCCAATGCAGTACCTGTGAGGGTCTTTGGACAATATCTGTCATTGTTTTGTGTTGTTAATTGATCTCCAATAGTAAATATATACATACATTTGCATAAAGCAGCATATTTGTCCACTCCCATGTTGATAAGAGTATTAAATACTTGACAAATCTCCCTTTAAGGTTAATTTGAACAGATAAAAAATGTGCTATTCATTTTAATTAACTATGGACAATCATGCGATTAATCATGATTAAATATTTTAAGCGATTGACAGTCTAATTTATAACTACAGTAATTAGATATATCTTATTTGCATCCTATACAGTGATAAATAGGAAACACTATAAATAACGCTCATCCAAATTGGCACTCAAGCATGAGTGTACTTCCACGAACAAAAGTCAAATTATAGTCTCAAAAAGAGGAAACTAGTGTATAGATAATGCTGACATCATGGTAGTTACAAAATGTGGACGTCTGGCACGGAGCGGTCACATGTTGGACACTCAGAGAGCTTAAATTAGCATTACGGTAGCTGTCTGCGATGTGACACACTCACAGTGTTAGCTCTGGGCTTTTAGCACAGTTACAATAATGCAACTCCTCAACGTATGTGTGAGAGGATCTGAGAAGCGAGAGTCGGAGGGTGATAATTAGTCGAGATGAGTTCTTGCCCTCAGATATTAGATCTCAGAGTGATCATTGTAATTTAAGGGTTGTTAATTGTGGGGTAGAACAATAGCACCCTGCATGACAAGACTAAGAGAGACAAAGGCAGTCTTGGATCATTTAGTTTAATACAGTTCCACAGAGACAAACCCAGATGGTTAATTGAATCACTTCGACCGCCAGTTGTATTTTACAAAGACTTCAAAAAAGACTCTTTTCTCGCTCTCTCATCTTATAAACTATTGCAAGAATAACAACGTCTGTGCATTTGAAGTACCACTAACATATCATCCACAGAGTCATTTAGTTTATTCATAAAAGCTAATCAAGGCACGTAAAATACTGCAAATGGTTTCAGAATGTGGCGTGCTGGTGTTGAGCGCCACGGCGGTTGCCTTTTAGGGGAAAGCGCTTTTGCACAAAAATGATGAAGTAAAACAGAAAGCCACTCTGAAATCTAGCTTATTTTCTCTTTCTTCCCAGAGCTCTTTACCCAAGTGGCATCGGTATCAGTCGCTGTTTTATCTGCTGCTAAACTGGGTCCTCGCAGTGCGTCTGCTGGGGGAAGGATTAGCTGCTTGATTCATAGACGGGCTTTTCTCTGGGTCTTTGGCAGCTGCTCTGCACATGGATGATCTGAAATGACACCAAAGAGAAACAGATCATGCACATGATGAAAAACTATAATATTTTATCATCTAATTTAAAGGTGCTCTATTTGACATTCAGAGTATTAATATAGCAGTGAACAACTATTGTCTATGTAAAGTTATAGAGGAGTAATGTCTACCTGAGCAGAGAATGAAGTCACTCTCCCTCTGTGTGTGTTGTAATCTGAGTTTCTCCATGCTTTGTTGACATAGCTGGGCTGGCCGTGCATGCTTTTGCAACACATTCTCACTACCAAATCATCAAATATCGCCACTTGGTCAGTGACCCTCAGCATTGGAGACCGACGCACTGGGTAGCCCTCTTGCGTTACTTTTGGACGGACCAGGGATGAATTGTCAATATACGCTTGTTACATGCATAGTGTCCTTTCAAAATAAGCTTCCGTTTTCACAGGAAGTTAGGTTCAGGCACCACAACCACTTAGTTAGGGTTAGGAAACGGTCGTGGTTGACGTTAACTTCACTGACTCGACTTACGCGACTCACGTGACTAACAATGTGCGTGACAAAATAAGTCAACGTCACTTTTAGTTTCACACGGGACACAAACAGAGGTCTCCTGGTTGAAAGTCTTGTGTTTGTTTGACCCATCCACTACCCCTCCCGCTTGCTCTTAACGGACTTTCACGCTATCATTGTCTTCGCAGGAATACATTCTTTGCTAACTTGAATACAAACCCTATTTTTGGTCTTTTATTGAGTAACAATATTGGAAGTGTTCTTAATTAAGTTGTTTTGCTGCAGTACATTTTACAACATGCTTGCTGCAAAGTGAAGTTAACATTTTAACCATTTGGTCTTATTGTTTGCAGCATTTTACCTGATTTTGACGCCTGTAACCTTTCCTAGTAAATGACACCTGGAGCATTAAAGCCCATCTGTGTAATCTAATATCTAACAGCATCTGGCCCACTCATTCACACAACACACATACACAAACGCACGTGTTGTCAGCTCCCACGTGTCCTGCCGTCCGTTGATGTGGTTAACTCCCTGTCAGAGGCATTCAATAGATTCATCCACAGTGGGATCATAAACAGATGTTCGGCCTGATGTTGTGCTCCACAGAGCTTGTGAGCTTGTGAACACTGAACCTGTAGAGCAGGAGGTGTGTGTTGTGACTGTTGGAAAGGTCAGACCACCAGCAGCGTCCATGTCGGCTGGTAGATTTGATGACTGTGGTTGGCGGCGGTCTGTGGGTGGACAAAGAGGGCGGTTAGCTGGTCAGCACTGTGTGTTGGAGTGAGAGAGTGTGCTTGACTACATGTTGTATGAGAGAGTCAGTGTGTGGGTCTGTGTTGAGTGAAAAATGAGGGGAATCCTTTGAAATGGGTGACATTTTGCTGGTCTATTGGCTAGTTTTAAAGAGGACCTATTATGCTTTTGTTCTTTTTCCCTTTCCTTCAGTGAGTTATCTAGTTTTTTGTGCATGTAAAAGATCTGCAAAGTTACAAAACCCAAAGTCCAGTTACTCTCCCCCATAGAAAGAATGCTCCTGAACTGCCTGAAAAGCCTGGCTTCAAGTCCCGCCTTTTCTTCTGTAAAGTGGTGATGTCACCTAGTAACACATTTTCGCATAGTTTGACACGCCCTCAAACAAAGCTAGTTAGAGTGGAAAAGAAGCGTTCTCCAACAGAACAACAGAATAACAGAACAACGACACCCTTCAAATGAAACTCGTGAGCTTGTGTTTACAACATGGGAAGTCGTGTACACAATATGCGTGGCGTTCAAGTGGTTAAGTCGCGAGAATATCGCTGCTAAGCAACGGCAATATTAACGTTACTGTCTGCGTCTAGAAGTCACAGAGGCTAACAATTTAGCAAGCTAGCAAGTGGGTAGCATAATGCAGTAAATGCAAAGACATAATGACAGAGGAAAAAGATGAGGCCTTTGGGAATATCAACATTTTCCTCAGACATATAAAATTACAAAGAAATACAATATATGACTAAAACTACAATATTATATACCGAAAAATTAACTTCCATGGCCTCCGCCATATCTGACAACGTCAACAAACACAACTCGTGAACTCGGAGCTTTCAGAAACTTTCAACTTACGAGGTCGTGAATACAAGAGGGGGGCGTTCATATAGACTTTTCTCGTGAACACGGTAAACACGACCACATTTGAAAGCACTACCTGTCCCTGTATTCATGGTGTCATCACAAAAACACAGTGAAAAGATCTTCTACTTTTTAGTTACTTTTAAAACTACAAAATGTAACTAAAATTCAGCTTACAAGAAACAAAACTAGTACTCAAATCGGACGGAGGTTCTGGTCAGTCTTTGTTCTCCTAAATTGAGGATGAAGGAATATTAATAATACAATTTTTATTATAATAATATCTTCATTTATATTGCACTTATCAAAACAAAGTTACAAAGAGTTTCACATAAAAACAAATTTAAAAAAAAAACAGCAATAGCAAAATAAAATTAAAGCAGTCATACAAATTACAATAGTAAAACCCATTAAACAATAAAAACTAGAATCAGGTGATATCAGGGAAGGCAATGTGATAAAAATATGTTTTAAAATCTATTCTAAAACGTACCAGTAGACAGTGTAAAGAGGCTAAAACTGGTATGATGTGTTCAAACTGGTTTAGTCTGGTTTAAAAATGAATAATTAAGTTCTGCATGACCTTGAGCAAGTCTTCCCAGCACAGATGACTCAACTAGTTATTCTGGTTTTAGAATAAATATCTCATGATTAGAATTTAATTTTAGCACGTACAGGTTGAAAACACAGATGTGTCCAGCAGGGATCGTCACATTTCATCTGATGGCCTCAGTAACCTGCTCTTTCCTGCAAAAATTCAAACATGCAGTTTAGTTTGAAAACAGGAAAACACACAGCCTGGTATATATATGATTGACAGACATCGAAGTGGTTCTGGTCCCGAGTGAGAATATAACTGTGTGAGTGGGGGAAATGGCCTCTTCCCTCGTTGTTCTTGCTTGTTTATTGTAATTAGAGCTATAAATGAAACTCTGATGGGGAAGGGGGGGGAGAGGAGAACGCACATTGGCCCACAAAGACAAAAAAAATTGTGTTGTGTTGTGTGTGTGTGTGTGTCTATCTTGGAGAGCAGCCAGAGAGGTGGGGGTGGGGGTGGTGGTGGGAGGGCAGTCAGCGTTTTTCAGACTACATGAATGAGGCCCCACCGGAGTGAGCTTCCTGTGTGAGGGCTATAAAAACAAAACCGGGGCTAAAGAATGCCGAGTGCTCCCACATTCCTGAACACGCTGCCAGGTACAGGACTCACAGCGTGTCCTCCTCTTTCCTTGGATAAATAGAAAAATACAACAATTCCCAGGGTGCATTGCCATTGATTAAAAACAAGATAAGGAAAAAGTTGCATCTAGACTAAATGTTTGGAGCTCTGCTGGTGGTCCATAGAGGTTGTCATGTTAATTACATCCCACAATACCAGAATGTTGCACAGAACAAACACAAAATAGATTATTTTTCTTTTCTTAGAGAATCATTCCCTTGTGACAATGCTTGCCCCTCACAAATGTCTGTCCATTATATCGCTCAATATCTTGTGTGTAAAGTCCCAGACACGCCAAACCGACATCAGAGAGCTCGCGGCGACGAAGGCCTCCTGTGTCTTGGACTCGAACACACAGCAAAGATGACAAGGCACCCTTGAGCGGCGGTATCGAACTCCGTCGGCCGTGACAAAGCGTCTGTATTTGACGCCCTGGGAATGAGAACGGGCTGGAGCGTGAACATCCTCACAAAATGCCACAGCAATCTGACCATTAGATTTGGATATTTATTTAATGCAAGCGGATATTTTAGACTGATGGTGGCGATAGGGGAAAGGTCAAAGAGGTCACCAAAAACACCAGAATTCATCCTCTGAGGACTACGAATATCTACAGCAAATTTATTGGAAATCTGTTGTTGTCTTTTATTGAAAGAAAACATTATTAGTAGCTGCTACTTGAACAAGAAAGTAATTCAGCAGTGTAGAAAATAATTGAGACAAGCTGCAGTCGCCACTAGTCTCCAATGAAATCTATTTTTAGCAGGCAATGAAAAGGAGATTAGTAGAACCTTTTTTTAGTTTTATCCTGCAGTTTTCCAGTAACACTGACAGCGGGTGTGGCTGTGACAGGATGTTGATTTCATCATGCTGGTACCCAAAGGCAACATCTTTAGCTGTGTTTCTTCTGCTATTTCAAACCATAGCCACCTACACAAACTGTCAAGTGCTCTATTAATTCTAAGTCAGATTAAGCCCAGTACAAAATGTGATTTTTAGCCTGAAATACAGTTTTATAAGCAGGGTGTAGCATTTCTGAGTCTTTCCCAGCACTGAGGGCCTCGCCCCTGAGAGTGGGCAGGGTGCTGCTGTGCTGAGGTCAGTGAATGATCTCATGTGAGCTGCTGACCTGGCCCACATGTTTGTCTAATCACGCTTCCTGCGAAACCAAAAAGTGCTTGCAATGCCACCGTGTCAGATCAGGATCATATGTATCATATTGAAACAGAGAAAAAAGAAAAAATAAGTTCTGCTTTACAGGAGGAGTTCCCATTTCTTTATTAAACTGGAGTAAACCGCAAAATAATGTCGACAAACATAATATAGTGTGGGATTGACTCGGCTAAAAGCTGTTTTCAGCAGGTTTTTTGTTGTTTCACACCGTAAAATTTAAATAAAATAGTTAATCGCGATTAATCGCAAATTAATTACAAATTTTTTATCTGTTCAAAATGAACCTCAAAGGGAAATCTGTCAAGTATTTAATATTCTTATCAACATGGGGGTGGGAAAATATGCTGCTTTATGTAAATGTATGTATATATTTGTTATTGGAAATCAATTAATGACACAAAACAATGACAAATATTGTCCAGAAACCCTCACAGGTACTGCATTTAGCATAAGAAATATGCTCAAATCATAACATGGCAAACTGCAGCCCAACAGGCAACAACAGCTGTCAGTGTGTCAGTGTGCTGACTTGACTATGACTTGCCCCAAACTGCATGTGATTATCATAAAGTGGGCATGTCTGTAAAGGGGAGACTCGTGGGTACCCATAGAACCCATTTACATTCACATATCTTGAGGTCAGAGGTCAAGTGACCCCTTTGAAAATGGCCCGCTACAACCTAAAGATCGCAAGTTGTGTTGATGCGTTAAAGAAATTAGTGGCGTTAAAACAAACTGTTATTATCGCGTTAACTTTGACAGACCTAAAGATAATGTTGAGACAATAAAATCATCAATAAGAACATTACAGAAATACAAATCAACAAAATATTTTGGACTAAACCCGCTGACTCACTGAGCATAAAGTGCAGTTACAGGATTAGAAGTAAACTTCTGGCCGAGCAAAGAAACCCCCTCGCTAGTGATGATACATACTACACCTACAATGCTTTTAACCCAATCAGGTGCTTTCAGTTTCTTTGCATGACAGAGTTCAAACACGTTAAGCTCGTTGCGTGCAAAGATGAACAATAGAATAAGAAAGAGCATTGATGCAATCTATATCTTAAAAGAGAGAAATATGTTTAGCCTCACGCCGCCAGCTACCATCAAATAATCAGCCGTCTGCAGATAACCACACAAACCAAACTTTCCTGTTAAACAGTTACAGGAACACAGCTTTTATGTGACAGAGAAGAATTTTCCACACCTGAGGAGACACAGTATATGAATCTAAACGTCAAATGTGAATTGTTTGTGGAGATTATCAGCTCCAGACGACAAGTAATGTTAAGAAGATTAAGAAAAAATGAAACTATAATGAATAATTCACAGGGGATCAACTTAAAACAAGGCTCAGGTGGTGGCCAGTAGGACGTAAAAAAGCTTTCTCACACACACACACACGCAGACACACTGTTTTTCATGAAGGGATTGTACCACTGGGACTGTAACGTGAAGCCAGCGCTGGTGGGAGTGGTTGTGTGTTTCTTCCCCAGAGAATGAGAACCTGTTCAACCCAGAGCCTCAGTGCTCCTGAGTCTGTGTCAGGACTCAGGACAGGGTTTCCCCTCTGCCTCGGTCGGCCCAGACTCTGATCGGAGGCCAGTACAGACCCGGCTGTAATTGAAAACAGATCCTCCTCCGGCAGGAATATGCTGAGTACAGGCGAACGCCTCGCATACCAAAAGCATGAACTCTGCAAAAAAAACTAGACGGCACAGAAACAGCTCTTGAAGAATCTGCTTTACATGTGCAGACAAAGAGGAAGGGGGGTACTTTGTCTGTGGACCTGCAGTGCATGCTGTCTCAGCATCTGCACACAATCGACCTGCATGCTATTATTTAGTGCCAGCATTGTAAAACATAAGAATAAAGAACTAAAATTCCTGAAACGGGTTCATAATGTTTGGACCATTTGATCTTTCATATGCGAGGAAGTTAAACTGCATGACACTCAAGACCAACAATTAAGCATTTGTACATTATGACACGTGGATTATGACTTCTGGTTTATGTCCATTTGTCTTTATTAACCACAGGCAAGCAATATATCAAACATTCCCATCAGTGTCATGATTTTAATTACATTCTAATGTTATTAATGCTAATGTTGCTCTGTATCTATGCTTGAAAAGGCGACCGTTGGTTAACACGTTCCTGTTAGATTAGGATACTTTATAACCTTAATGTTGTATTTCTACTGTCATGAATTCATATGTTAACGTTCCAAATCCTCAGTGTGCAATATGAACAAGCTAAAGTTGAAAGAGGTAGCCAACACAATGCAATGGGAAGCACCAGACAGCATCACACACCATGCTAAAACAACGTGTTCTGTTTTTTCATATAGTCGCTCCTTGACTTGAAATATGGTACTGCAATCTAAAACACACCATTTCCTTCTAACAGAAATCCTGTGTTTGGGTTAGCACTTCCTCTTTCAGTATAGTAATATTACAAGAAGAAATATGAGGGGTGAAATCATTGTAGTTTTCCTCGGGGCATTTCCTGGCATTATAAAGTGACATTTGGACGGCTTTAATAAGCTGAAGCAATGAGAGGAAGTCGGGGTTAAACTGTGTAAGTGTGAAACTATGTCATGGGAGAGGAAGTGCTGAGGGTGTTTTAGTTAGGAGGTGTGAAATGATGCACAGGTAAGATCTAAGCCTCTAAGTTTTTGCCTCTATGTCTTTGTTCCACTGAGGAATCAGAGCTGAGTGTTGCACAGGGAGGGTGCAACAGGATTTGGGTGTAATCTACATTAGGATCTCGAGACACTGATTCAGTCCTGTGGTTAAATGCGGCGTCAGTGCCGGGTCATTAGAAGGGGAAACCCTGCTCTCTCAACTACTGTACTGCTTCTCAGAGCCAACTATTTAAACTGATGGAAAACAAACCCAATTTCTAGATTAAGGAATACGTAAACAAGTTTTATGAAAACAGGCCTGCCAAAGTTAACACAAATTAGTTTTAACGCCACTAATTCTTTAACGCATTAATACAACGTGCAATTTTTTGGGTTGTAGCGGGCTCAGTTTTAAAGCTAGAGTGAAGATACTGATATATAAAACTAAAAAACCTAATGAATCCATTGGTACCAACCATGTCATACTTGCTTGTCGGGAAGGAGGCTAAATAACGCTCCAAACTGATGCTAAATTTTAATGAGGAAAAACTGTCATGGCCATTTTCAAAGGGGTTCCTTGACCTCTGACCTTAGGGTATGTGAGTGAAAATGGGTTCTATGGGTACCCACGAGTCTCCCCTTTACAGACACGCCCACTTTATGATAATCACATGCAGTTTGGGGCAAGTCATAGTCAAGTCAGCACACTGACACACTGACAGCTGTTGTTGCCTGTTGGGCTGCAGTTTACCATGTTATGATTTGAGCATATTTTTTATGCTAAATGCAGTACCTGTGAGGGTTTCTGGACAATATTTGTCATTGTTTTGTGTTGTTAATTGATTTCCAATAATAAATATATACATACATTTACATAAAGCAGCATATTTGCCCACCCCCATGTTGATAAGAGTATTAAATACTTCACAAATCTCCCTTTAAGTTACATTTTGAACAGATAAAAATCATAAAAATACTCAATACTTCTTTCCTTGTGGGAGAACAGCTGGGAAGGGGTTGAGCCAGATGTTGTCATGTTTGGGTCGTCACCACACTGACAACGAAGGTACAGAGTGTTTCTGGGTTACATTCAGTAAATTCCAGAGAGTCCAGAAGGAAGAGAGCCGAGTCTCAAAGGAGCGGTGAAGACAACTTATTTTGGTGATGTTTCTTATTAAAGCTGGAATGCTATGACGGCCTCGATAACAAACTCTCCCCAGAACAAATCCTCAATCTCTTGTGTTCTCCATGTTTTCTCCCTTCAGTGATTACACTTGTGTCATGCTCTGTTTGTCGTGCTCCCCCGCAGCATCTGGAAGATAGCCTACATCGCTGCGCTGCTCTTGTGGCCATCGTTTTCACACACTTGACGTTTGTGCCTCGGGAATGTGGTCAGCTGATGACTCAGGAAAAGTCTGAATCGAGAGCTGTTGTTTCCTGCATGCCAGACTGTGGTGAGTAAGAATCCCCTGTTTTTCTTATAGAATAACTGCACTGCAATGATGGTGACCTCACCCAAAACATTTGCACTCTGCATGCTTTTGACATTAAATGACACTATGGCGTTATTGTTCTCATCATATGTGGGCCTTTTCTCAGCCAAATTCTCTTTCTGAGCTACATTGATCAGTTTTACTAATTCAGAACATCCAAAGCTTGTGGCAAAAGAAAGAGCAAGACTGTAAAAACAGGAGCACCCATTTCCCCGGGCGTTGGCAGTATTGACAGGAGGCCTGAGGCCGTGTTGAATGCATCTTGTGCAGTTTATGTAGAAAATGAAAACCAGAGATTACAATAGACAAACAGAGGACAGGAAGGAGGAAGGAGATGGTGAGAGTTTCTAAGCGGACCTAGTTCCCACATGACAGGATATTATTAGCCATGCCAGCGGTGTAGCTCTATAGATGGTGATGTGGGTCTGTTGACCACTTTAATCCAGAATTATCTCACCATCTATTAGATGGATTGCCGCTGGTATTTGTGATGTCCTGAGGGTGAAACTACTGACTTTGGTGATTCCCAGACTTTTCCCTTACTGTCTCCAGCATGTTGACTTTTTTGGTTTTTAGTGAAATGTCTCAACAGCTGTTGGATGGATTGCCATGAAATTTGGTTCAGATATTCATGATGTCCAGAGGATGAATCCTAATGACTTTGGTGATCCCCTGACCGTTCATCTTGTGCCACCAGCAGGTCAACGTTCTCACTTATCCAGTGAAACCAGGCGTCAACTTCCGGGTTTAAGAAGTGAAGCCAATGCAGAAGTGCCTTAAACTTGCATTCTTTGTAATAGCCAGCAGGGGGCGACTCCTCTGGTTGCAAAAAGAAGTCTGATTGTATAGAAGTCTATGAGAAAATGAGCCTACTTTTATTATTATTTATTACCTCGGTAAACATTGTAAACATGAATTTATGGTCTCAGTCGCTAGTTTCAAGTCTTCTTCAATACAGCATGATGTTCATTTAGTAAATTATGGTCCCATTTAGAGTCAAATAGACCATAAAGCAGGGGATGCTTTAGGGCGGGGCTACCTTGTGATTGACAGGTCGCTACCACAACTGGGAATTGTCCATGTTTTCGTCTTACAACTTTAACCCTTTCACAGTGTGTCTTCAGTTCATGAAAGTTAATTGTCACATTTTGGTCACCTAAAAATGTCTTATTTAGCGTTTGGTTGTACTTAGCTCAACCCTCTTGTGTCACTTCTGGTTGCAAGAAACCAAGATGGTGACGGCCAAAATGCCGAACTCGAGGCTTCAAAACGGCAGTCCGCAAACCAATGGGCGAAGTCGCGGTGACTACGTCTACTTCTTATATATACTCTTTGAGTGAAACATCTCAAAACCTTCTTGAATTTAGCATTTTTGTTTTTTAGTGAAATGTTTCGACAACTTTTGGATGGATTGCCATGAAATTTGGTTCAGATATTCATGGTTCCCTGATGATGTATCCTAAGGACTTTGGTGATCCTCTGATTTTCCCTCTAGCGTCAACATGTGGGTTGACATTTGTAGTTTTGAGTGAATGTTTCTGTAGATTCTTGTTGGAATTAAAAGGCATCTGCTCATCCCTGAGGAAATGGCTTCAGTAACTGCACATAAAGAAGCTCTAATGTTTGAGAGAATATCTTGTTGTATTTCATCACAATACATTAAATTAAAACATTTTCAAATTTGCCATTAATCAGATAGCTTGGCAGGAGAATATGCAGTTGGCAACCTTTTCAGTCAGTATTTTTGTATTCTGGTTTCAAGCAGTGGCAGGAGAGGACAGAGCACAGGGGGGGGTCTTGACAGATAATCTGCTGGTGGGAACATATTAACATATGAACATATTTACAGAGCTGGATGGTTGCTTCTTAAGACCCGGTGGTGATGAAAGCTGCTGCTAACAGTTATCTTCTGCTCATCGGGCAAAAAAAGTCACCGCTGCATATTATGTTCGCCTCAAGATAGTAAACAAAATGCCAGCGTTGGACAAAACTGTCGACGTGGACGGGGAGAATCAGACCATCTGTCCGAGGTGAACGTGTTATCTCCAATAAGCCGTGCTCTGCATCTTGGTTATCTTGGTTATCTTGGTTATAGGTGGTGGAGATGACAGCTAATGAAAAACCCTCCCAGCTATTTTTGACCTTTTCCTGTTGACTACGTGTTCACTGTCATACGCTCTGGCACTCTTAACAGTGGCCAGATGTCCCAGATGCCTGGACGGGCTCTGCGCTGTCAGCAGATATGAGCACTGAGTGTGAGCTTAGCATGAAACACTGACACGGCACACCGGTCCTCCAGGGATGCTGCCAAGGAAACCTGCAGAGCCGCACACTTTAAGTCTATAGTGCGAATGTCTGAGGCGTTTTAAAGTACCATTAAAAGGCAAATTAACCCGTCAGCACATACAGAGTTTTTATTGTCTTTTCCCCCAGTTGTTCAGTATTCAGGCTCATACTCTGGACTGAAGTGATCAACAAAAGATGAGTTATACCAGATTTAGTAGTTCTCTATACGATATTCAGAGCATTAATATAGCAGCATATATAAAGATATAGAGGAGTAATGTCTACCTGAGCAGAAAATGAAGTTGCTCTCTCTCTGTGTGTGCAACATGTTCTCATCATAACTCATCACATACTGACGCTTTGTCAGGCCCCACAGACTCACTTTTTCCGTCACACTAAACACGTGCTTAACGAGTCCTAGGTGTCACATTTCAGTCGTAGTAAACACGTGCTTAATGTTGTGAATTAAACAAAAACACGTGCTTAGGCTTTGGCAACAAAAGCACTTAGTTAGGTTTAGGATAAAACAACATAGTTGGGCTTTAAACTACTACATTTGTACAGTGAAAATGTGACTGGACGTTGTGAACACAGGACATGAACAAACAGCTGATTGTAATGTGAAAGTGAAACGTAACACACGGGACAGGGACAACGGTTTCCTGGATGAAAGCCTTGTGCTGTTGGGCCCATCCACCACCACTCCCGCCCGCCTGGTGCGTGTGTCTTTTCGCTCTTTAAACTATGTCACCACAGCACTTCCCCTGTGCGTTTGTATTGACATGGATGGGTTTACATTGTAGTCAAAGGAAAGCCTGGTGCAAAAAGGCATTCTTGTGCGGCAGTATCGAACGGCGACGGACGTGACAAAGCGTTGGTATTTGACGCCCTGGGAATGAGAACGGGCTAGTGTGTTGTAATCCGAGTTTCTCTGTGCTTTGTTGACATCGCCGGGCCGGCTGCGCATGCCTTTTAGTGTATGCCTGTGCATGTGAGCGTGCCCCACTGGCTAGCTCACGGCCACCACTCTGCACTGCTCTCATACGGCGGTTACAACTGTCATCCCGACCGACGGCGCCGTTGCAGAAGCGTAGCACCCAACCTCTTGTTCCCCCCCCCCAGGTTAACACTGTTAGCTCTGTCAGCAGTGTTGCCTTTACAATAGAAATGCTCCCAATCTTGCATTTAACACCTTTAAAGTACTTGACAAAACACACAGGACCAACCAACAGCTTTCTGTGAAGGAGGAATTTATTTCTGCTTCTATATTAATCTCTTCATGATGCAACCAACATCATAAAGGTTAAAAACAGCAGTACAGTTGAACTGTCTAGAAGTGGGCTATTAAAAAGACTGCATTATTAAAACAGGCGAGGAACCCTCTACCTCTCTAACAGCCTGCCTCTGAATACTACCCCAAATATATAAGCCTGAAAACCAACGTTTTGTCGACACAAATTCATGTATCTGGCAGAGCAAGTGTCCATCATCCTTGTCCCTTAAATCAGCAGCGGTGCTGGCTGTGCCCTGTGTAAGGCGTGGGCTCCTGTTGTCAAAGCAGGTAATCCTCTCTTGATCCTGATTTTGTCACGCTGTGAGTGTTGAAAATCCATCCTTGGGTCACAATATTATCTCCCGTGAAAGACGCCGCCCTCTCTCAAAGCACAGTGATCTTTTCTTTTTTTCAAAGACTACAAAATTTGTAGCTTTGTAAAAACAGATAGAATATATTTCTACATATACAGTATATAAAGCTTTTTTTTTAAGTAACTAGTAAGAAAAATGACCAGAGAGAGACGTTGTAATCAGAAGGCACAGCGAGACAGCGGCGGAGACTGTAAACATTATCGTCCTGTGTGTGTCCAAGGAAACAGAAACCAGGAAGTGTTTCCAGAAGGCAGTGTGTTCGCCACCGGAGCATCGCTGCTCCTACATTTATAAACAGTGTTGTAAGGCTAAAAACACTTCATGTATGAGATCTTGCACCGGGTGTGTTCGCAGCAGCAGATACAGGTTCTCCCTCTGCAGATAATAACATTGATTGTATTCACCCTCCCACCAGACCAAGTGGTGCACCATCATTATCATTGATTCTCATTAAATCTATAAGTTTGTATTACAAGTCGGCTTTAACTTCATTAAATTACCTCTCTTAAACATCCAGTCAACACGCAGAGAAACCTGGATTTGGTTGAAATGTCGTTATTACTGGAGCGTCATCACCTTGAATGTCCCTCCCTGCTGGTTGAACAGCATTCACCAGTACGTGCTACTGGTTCTTGTTTGCCACAACTCCACTGACTGGCCGAGAGAGGAGGTGCACGATCATTGATCGCCAAGGTCTAAAACCGACGGAGACAAGCGGTCCGTTAGGCGTCGTCGTATTTCTGCAGAGCCTCCTCCAGCTTGCCTGTGATCTTTTGGAAGAAGGCGATCTGCTGCTGCAGGTAGTGCTGCATCTGGGCCTTGAAGTCGCGCACGCGGATCTGGTGGAAGTGCTGGATCTCGGCCAGCGTGGCGCAGGAGATGATGTTGCAGCGCTCGTCGATGCCGTCCGCCTGCGCCCGGTCCATCTTGCCCTCCTCCACGTGCTTCTGGCTCTCTTTCACCTTCGTCAGGGCTCCTGTTTGGGGACGAGAGGGCAAAAATAGTAATGAAGATTTATCTTGTTGAAAGAGCTTCATGAGATCCAGTGCATGCTCTCCAAATGGAAAACACCCACGCCATTTATTTATCAATGTTCAATCATCCAGATACTATTTTAACCAGTGTGGGAAAACAGCCCGCAGCTAACCCTAACCCTTAAGAGACTAGTTGTATGTACTTAAATATTTAACTCATCAAACAGTCACCTGACCTTCAGACTCTTTCACAGGAAAGTGAATTATTAATCTCAATATTCTTTGCTATTAAGATTCGAGAGCGCAGCTTGACAGTGAATTTATAACTTGAAGGAACTGGCTGAAAATAGTTGATGAACAGTTTGTTCCCTGAGAACCGGAGCCACGTCTGCGTCTGTAGTTGGGGAATGTGAGGCGGCCCGACTCTAAAAAATATCTATTACATTAAGTCACTTGAAAAGCCTTTTCTAAACAACCATTTAAGGGGATTTTGCTGGCAGTTTGATACCATCTAATAATGATTGTTGGCAATGTCAAGGACTTAATTCAGTATGAACGTGGGCAACTGCCAACTGAATGTGAACAAGTCTGATTTGTAAGACTCCATTTATGCTGAGGTCACGGTTAAGTAATTTACCATTTGCTAGGAATGAAATGAGTCTCAACTTACATTTTTCATACTAATACTGCTACAAGAACGATGCTGTTTCTTTATTTCTATGTCTTCTACATGGATCATCACCTAGTGGGGCTGCTGACTTTCTGCAGCTTTCTGCAGCTCTAGCCTCAGTTGTTTAGCATGATATCATGTACGTAGCCATCAAGAACATATTCAAAGACTTCTCTTACAGGATTTCACGGTATAAAACAAGTCAAATGGAAACATTAAAAAGTAACTCAGAGACAGTGTTTTCATCAGTGGTCAACTTTGGGGCCTGAAAAGTGAAGCCAAAGCAGAAGTGCCTTAAACTTGCATTCCTTAAACCTTTCAGTGTGTTTTCAGTTCATGAAAGTTAATTATAACCTTTTTGGTTGACTAAGAATGTCTTATTCAGTGTTCTGTTATACTTAAATCTACCTGTGACTCGTGTTACTTCTGGTTGCAAAAAAACAAGATGACGACGACGGCTTAAAACCAAGTGTGATGACGTTTGATTCTAAAACAGTCATTTTGTGGTTATTGATGAGTTTCAATTGTTCTTTGAGTTTAGCTGTCGGACATTGCTTTGATGACTAATTTAAATAAACCATGATAAGTGTAGATGGCACCTCTACTATGCATCTAACAAGAAACTATACCTTGCATCAAAATAAATAATTCCAGCACATCACACTCATACTGAGAGTTTCCACTCTGCAAGGAAGAAGAGCGACTCGCTGTTGTCACTGTGGTGGGCACCTGTGGCACAGTTGAGACATGATGGTTTACAAACCTCCCATTTTTCACACGTATCAACCGTCACTGCTGCTCCCCTCTTTAGAAAAAAAACTCTGCAGAGTTTTGTTTGCTGCAGAATCAGCCCTCAGCCATAATGGTGCCAAGACAAGAAATTAGCCTAAAAGGTCCAGACAGATGGAGTCGGATGGGAGCAGAAGGCCGGGTCAAAACACCAGGAGCAGATGACAGATGACTTATCAAACTGCTGACATTTTCTGAACGAGTAAAGGAAGAGATGTCACGAGCAATGAGTATTGAGTTGAAACGCAAGAGAAACTGACAGGACATAACCTTCTGTCTGATCTCACTACTTAAACATGTTTACATGTCACAGCTGGAGTCAAAGAAAGAAACGTCTCTTTGGGCTGTGACATGAATGCTAATGTTTGTGTGCTTAGTGTTTTTCTTAGAATTTGTGCTTGTCAAAAATGATTTCCAGATTTTTTACTTGATTTGTCGGCCAAAGAAGTTCAATTTGAAAGACGTGTTTCCCCTTTTTTTAAATGACCTTTGCATCCCTTGCAGCAGAAGCAGGTGGTAAAGCCAGAAGCCTCGTTAGAAAATTGTGATTTTTCAACGTTTTTACAGACCAAAGAATTAATCGAGAAAATATTTAGCAGATGAATTGATAATTAAAATAATCATAGTGGTAGCCCTGACATGTTTTACACATAGACTGTATATAAGAAGTGGATGTAGTCTACGTGATGTCACCCATTGGTTTGCGGACTGACGTTTTGAAGCCATTTTGGCCGTCGCCATCCTGTTTTTTTAACACGAGAGGGTACAACCAAACGCTGATTAAGACGCCCTAAAGCATCCCCTGCTTTATGGTCTATTTGACTCTAAATGGGACCATAATTTACTAAATGAACATCATGCTGTATTGAAGAAGACTTGAAACTAGCGATTGAGACCATAAACTCATGTTTACAATGTTTACTGAGGTAATAAATCAAGTGAGAAGTAGGCTCATTTTTTCATTGACTTCTATACAATCAGACTTCTCATTGCAACCAGAGGAGTCGCCCCCTGCTGGCTGTTAGAGATAATGCAGGTTTAAGGCACTTCAGCATTGGCTTCACTTCTCAGTGAAGTTGCCCATTGGTTGTACATGAAACTTGATCTGTCCTTGTCCCTTGTTAATGTGGCTGACTCAATACTTCAGAATACAGAAACCAACACTCTCAACGTACTCTAAGCAGGTTTGATGTTATAGAGTGTTAACACAGACATATTGTAAATCGTACAAAACGTCACAGACAACATGTAGCGCAACTCCACACATGGCATAACCAGCTGAGAGACAATGTCATCTCTGAGTGTTGGCTTTAGGGCGGCGTGTGAAGGTGCGATATGTGTCCTTAAGGCATGCAGCGAGACTTCCTGTAATGGGATGTCATGGGATTTTCTCATCAGTATGTGGGCTTAGTCACCACCGGAAAACTTGAAAGTCTGATTCAGCCTACTTGTTTCCTGAAATGTGAGACCACAGAAGACTTGCTGACCTGACCCTGCACTCTTTTGGCTTCTGTCTACCCTTAAAGTTCACAGAAATGCCTTACGACTTCCTTTATTCCTTTATTTCTCTGTCTCTCTCTCTCTCTCTCTCTCTCTCTCTCTTCAACTCTCACCCCTAGACATGTAAGGCTATACTGTTCACACAGAGCAAAGAATTATGTCGACAAAATCCCCCCACAAAGTCTGCCCAGTTTGCCCTCTGGCTGTAGTCCCCTCAGCTGCAGTTTAACCCAAATCTTTAAAATGCCTTTAATGCACAACAGACTGAACATGACAGAAAGACAGGCAGAGATAACACGGGGGTGGAAAAGAGAGAGAGAGACAGGAACAAACACAGCTGTCCAAAGACTTAAATGCCAATCCCAAAGGTGTTTACTGTACCTTGAAGGTCTCTGGCTTCCTGTGTTTTAAAAGCCCACTAATGGACTAAGATAGGAATAATTGTTACCATGGAGACTTTATGAGAAAAGCAAGAGTTCAGTCATAGACGATGGTGTCCGCAAACTGTAACATACAGAAAGCCACATCGGTTTCACAGCTGCTGCAGGTAATCTTTGCAGGACTGCTGCAAAAACAGAACTACCAATAAGATACTGAGTGATGAACTTGCTGAATATTTTGTCATTGAATCGACTGTTTAATCTATGAAAAGTAAGAATATAGTGGAAAATGTGCATCACAATTTCTCCGAGATCAAGTCTTCAAAATACGTGTTTTTAGTCCAAAACCTGAAGATATTTCATTTACTGTCATAAGTCATCCACAGTGCAGGCTGTTCTCATACACCGTTTGTAGCTATACTTACGAAATGTAATACACTGTAATTCGTATGTAATCCACGTAATCGTTCAACAGGAAGTATAAAGAGCGGAAAATGCCGTGTAGGAAGGAGGTCGTGGTGGATGGGTGGGTCAAAAACTCCGCAGTTTGCCCAGGAGGCTGCTGGTCGTACCCCGTGTGAAACCAGAAGTCAACGTTGATTTATTTGTCACGTCACTTCCGGAGTTTTAAAGCTTGAGTGAAGATACTGGTATCATATGAAACTAAAAAAAACTAATAATCTAATGATATAATCCTGTTAATCACATGCAGTTTGGGGCAAGTCATAGTCAAGTCAGCACACTGACACACTGACAGCTGTTGTTGCTTGTTGGGCTTCAGTTTGCCATGTTATGATTTGAGCGTATTTTTTATGCTAAATGCAGTACCTGTGAGGGTTTCTGGACAATATTTGTCATCATTTTGTGTTGTTAATTGATTTCCAATAATAAATATATACATACTTTTGAATAAAGCAGCATATTTGCCCACTCCCATGTTGAGAAGAGTATTAAATACTTGACAAATCTCCCTTTAAGGTACATTTGGAAAGATAAAAATGTGCGAATAATCATGATTAACTACGGACAATGATGCGATTAATTGCGATTACATATTTGAATCGATTGACAACCCTAGTTTTATTGCATCTGATGTCTTGTTGCACAACTTCTGCCATCTTTGCTGTCCCAGGTTCCTGGTACTGAATGACTGATAGAAAAATACTGGACACCTCCAGTATTTGAGATACATAATGATGTTGTTGTGTTAATATATGGAGATATACGTAGAGCTACTGATTACTGTCCAACCCCAGCATCACCTACAGTGATTAATGAGGTCTGTAGCATACTGCATTGTCACGCTATGAATAAGAAAACACCGTGATGAGCGCCTCTGAAGAAATCCTCCCTGGGTATACAGAGGTGGCATCAAGCCCTCCTGGACTCATCGGAGGCAGCCGCTTCAGCTCTTACGTAATCCCTGGTTACACAACACCGGGCTACCGCGAGCCTGTGACCTGAACAACCAGCGGCAATCCCCATCTCATCACTCCGCCTCCTCTTCGGCCGCCCAATTCGTGCATCAGAGGACCTTTAAATGGGCTGTAACAACACATCACACAGACCTGCAGCGTTTGCACAGAAGGCGTGTCAGCTGGAAGGCTGACTCAGCAGGAAAACATGACATCGTTGTAAATCGGTGCTTTCCCTAAATTGCCTGGCATTGTTTTATCACTTCACGTGGTGATAAAACTGTGATGAGATCAGACTATATAGTGATGTGCTCAATAGATAAAAGTAACAAGGGAAAGAGGGCACATAAATAAATGAGGATAAAGTAGGCCACGCCAAAAAGCTTTTCACCAACTTAATTAACTTAATCTTAATTCATCACAGATCAGGCTTTAGCTTTCTTTCCTTTGTGGTCTGTGTGCAGTCGATGCTTGAAAGCAATGTATGTAAATGTGATTGAGGATGTTGCTCTTTTGCATTTGAATTCATTAACGTGTGCTCCTCCCGGAAAATAGTCTGTTTACTTAGTCTGATGAAGACTTGACATTAAGGCTGTCAATCGATTAAAATAGTTAATCACGATTAATCGCAAATCAATCACACATTTTTTATCTGTTCAAAATGTACCTTTACAGGAGATTTGTCAAGTATTTAATACTCTTATCAACATGGGGGTGGGAAAATATGCTGCTTTATGCAAACGTATGTATATATTTATTATTGGAAATCAATTAGCAACACAAAACAATGACAAATATTGTCCAGAAACCCTCACAGGTACTGCATTTAACATAAAAAATATGCTCAAATCATAACATGGCAAACTGCAGCCCAACAGGCAACAACAGCTGTCAGTGTGTCAGTGTGCTGACTTGACTATGACTTGCCCCAAACTGCATGTGATTATCATAAAGTGGGCATGTCTGTAAAGGGGAGACTCGTGGGTACCCATATAACCCATTTACATTCACATATCTTGAGGTCAGAGGTCAAGGGACCCCTTTGAAAATGACCATGACAGATTTTCCTCACCACAATTTAGTATAAGTTTGGAGCGTTATTTAACCTCATCGCTACAAGCTAGTATGATATGGTTGGTACCAATGGATTCATTAGGTTTTCTAGTTTCAGATGATGCCAGTATCTTCAATCTAGCTTTAAAACTGAGCCCACTCCAACCTAAAAATCACAAGTTGCGTTAATGTGTTAAAGAAATTAGTGGCGTTAAAACAAATTTGGGTTAACGCGTTATTATCTCATTAACTTTGACAGCCCTGCTTGATATAAGAGTGTTTTTATCTACTGAATAAAAACACTATTTGCAAGTGGGTGGTGCTCTATTATTTTAGCTAAATTGATAACATGCCCTGGTCTAAAGTCAACTACAAGCTTTTCCTCTAAGAAACACTGCAGGCAAGATCAATATTATCCCACTAAGTAATTGTTTGAACAGGAACTTACAGCAGCATGACAGGTTGTATTTAATATTCACTTGACAAATAGATGATGTGAGCTGTGATAAAAAGAGAGACATGTGTTTCACCTCTACATACTGTAAGCTGCTGGGACATTTTTAGACCCCATGTATGTGGTCAAATGTTAGAATATTCAGTTACGCCCCCACTTGTTGAGCTTCAAGGTTCTTCACTTGCAAAAATGCGTACCTTCTATGGTAATCGGCTATCTTTGGTAAACAGTAAACAGTGAGCGTTTTTGCAACCCTTCCTCTTTCTCAAGAGCCTGAAATAAGAAGAAACAACAAAACCTTGTCCGAAACTGATATTGTGTCGAGGCCACAGTTGAGTATCAGATCAGGACAAAAATAAAAAGCTACAAAAATAATGGGAAGCTCAATAAGTTTCTGAAAGTGACGCCAGATATGATGTCGATATCATGAGCTAATATTGTCCCAGTCAAGCTCCACGCTAATGACTAATGGGGCCCCTGAAGAGGTGGCGATCAATACGGTGATGTTTAGCGTCCCAGCTCACATTTCACTGGTCACCTCCGAGGGGACGAATAAAAAGCCGCCTGGTGTCTGCGGTCCTAATGAGACAGATATAGAGAGGGAGCTAAAAATGGAGTTGCATTGTTGATAAGCAATGCTTTGACAGGTTTCTCCTAAAGAGAGCAACAGGGATATGACTGCAAGAGATAGCCTCTTAAACAGGGGGACAACGACCACTTTCAGAGCTGCTACCGTTACCATTTGACTTTCTGACTGACCTCAACTCTTGATTAACGCTCCACCAACGCATGCATACAGCTCTGTTGAGTCCCAGCTGACCTACTTGGCCGCAGTGAGTTTCTGTGCGACCACTTGTGTTGCGGAAATGTGCACTCTAGTCTGTGACAACAGAGGATGTGGCCTAGCCCCTCACCAGGTGTCTAACTGCAATAAAGCTCGCTTCATAACCGAAGAATAGCACTTGTGGACATTTCCTGCACACGTTGATCAGGAAAGGCGTGTTAGAACCGAGGATAGACGTACACGGGGATGGAAAAAGGAAGTGGTTTTATTAAATATATGAGATGCAGAGAGAAAGGAAAAGGTAGACAAACTCAGTGCAGGTCCATGTTTAAGCTCCCATTTGCACATTATTGTCTTCACACAATGATATGCAAATGAAATTCATTGTTTACGGCTTCATTAAAAACTACCTATTCTTACTAATTACAGTCATTTCACTGCAGCGTTAACAGTCCTCAAGAGCTGCATGATTCTATAAAACCTTAGAGGTGAGTCGACTTTAGAGCGTGAATGTCAAGTACCTTTGCAGAGGGTTATTTGCATTTAACGCTCCCTGGAAACATGACGGCGATTTGAGTAACAAGCAGCCATTCAGCTGTCATGAGCGAGGGAACTTTTAAAAATATTTAATGTAATGCAGGCACATTAACTGCTCCGATATATCACTGTCACTACCATGCGGCATAATAAAGGTTTATAGCCTCTTGCAGAGACCAGCAGGCCTCGTAGTATGAGTGGTTACACAAAGATTCGACTTGCACTTTTTTAACCGTGTTTTTGTCTTTTAATTTTCCTATAAATAGAAATAGATTAGGAATACACTCTTCAGTTGCATAATGATTAAAGGGTAACTTTGGTATTTTTGAACCTGGACCCTATTTTCCCATGTTTTTGTGTCTAACAGACTAATAGTGACAACAATTACTGAAGTTGGTCCAGTATTGAGGGAGAACGCTGTAGACGTCAGCTGCTCACGGGCTACAATATGGTGCTATTGGGGCAAGCTGGCGCCGCCCATTTACGTCCACTAAAAGTGCTTGTTTTTGTCATGACAGGCTCTGATTGTTATGGAAAGAGTCTCGCTCAAGGAGAAGTCTTATTCTGAAATCTGGCGAAGTGACATGTTGCCGGAAGACGACGGTGGAATAGTGGAATACATCCATGGTGGAAACGTGAGTGTTTGTTGTGTTGGGAGTACAGAAAGCGTAGCTGAGTGTTATCTATAAGATTTTCAATGTTATGGCTGAATATTTAGAGGATTTCCACAATGTGGATGAGGTCTTTGAATCCGATGGCCACCCGTATTTATTTCACAACGAGACTTCTTATCCCTCAATACTGGAACAATTTCAGAAATTGTTGTCCCCATTCATCACTTAGAGACAAAAACATGGGAAAATAGGATCCAGGTTGAAAAGTACTAAAATTACCCTTTAAGGTTGAAAGGAATGCGCGCATGAAGAAAAAAAACAAGCTCAACCGGACTCAAAATAAACAGAGGAACTAAACAGCCTCAGTCCACTAAAAACAAGATGTGATCAAAGTAATTTGGGATTCAATAAACTGCACACGGCTCTCCTTTCATCTGCTGCAGCCCGGACTCTCCCCTCAGCTTTGTTTCCCAGTCTCCCAGTGTAGTGAGGCCCCCCCCCAGTTTCTCTACCATCTTTTCTCAACACCGTACCCGCAACAAGGTCTTTCCATGTGTGGTATCACATCAGAGTTTCTTATCTGGGGTATTAGGCTGGGCTTATCACACCAGACTATTTAAATGGCTGTGTCACCTTATTTGGGCTGTGTGCGGCCTACGTGGCAAACTGGATTTGAGCTGACTGGGAAGTTTGTGTCCCAGTGCAGCCTAAACACAGTCTGTCCTGTTTCCCCCCAGTGTTGTCTATTGTGGGCTGAATGGGCCCAGTGTTTGTAGGGAGGGGGGTTGAAGTGATAAACAAGATGTCAACAGGCAAGGATCCATGTTTGTACCTGGTAAATTAAATCCTGGACACCACAGGGGAATCTGACTGGAGGATGAAAAGATTACTTTCCCATCCTTCATGTGATTTAAGTAAGTTAGAGCACAGGGACTGAACATAATGCATGCAATGAGAAGGATTAGTTTATCCTCTATATAGGCCCATCTCCTATATGGTGTCCTATATGGCTCAGTTTCAGGTAGGGGGTTTTCAGTTTCCAGTTGGCAGTGATTGTAAAGATTTCATGGAGGAGGAGCAGCTAGTTCCCTTTAGGTTATCATCGTCTCTTTCCCCTCAGAAGGAAGCAATTGTGCCACATTCCCCCCCACATATGGTAAACAGCAGCGAGAGCTTCGCTCAATTGCTACAGCGCTGTGCCTCTTGCATAACAGCGTTGCCTCTCATCATAGTGACATTTCGCCACACAATGAGAACAATCATCGGGGTATAAGGTCATGTAGGAGGACGGCCTAGATTAGTCTAACATTGACTTTCTGTGGACAATCATTTATGAGGGATTCAGCTGCAAAATGTTATTTTTGCGTCAAGCCAGGTAGGATATTCTCCATCTCCAGAGCACTAATAGATAATACTACTATGTATGCAACATCCCGTAATGGAACATCAGACACAGCCAAACGGGTGCCGCCCACTTGATTCAGCAGGTGTGACAAACAGAGGCAGCAGCATGTAGACCGATTCTCAAATGCAAACACTGCCTATTTGTTTTGCAAAGTGACATATGTGTAACCTGCCGTCTGCTGTCAACAAGTCTGACACTTAAAACCGCCCGAAACAAATAGCGTTGTTTATCTTTTCACAGCCAGCAAACACACGCATTTCTTTGCTTTAGAACATGTTGATTGAACCTCGGCCAAACTTGTCGTAGAAAGTAATCAGATTTATGATCCCACATGTACCATTATGTTATATTTTATATGTGTATAGGCTATGTGGTGGACTTTAAATTGACTGTAACACTGGGGTTATGAAGTTTTTAATGAGATTTTTCTCTTAGTGTTCCGGGACATGAATTGTGTCTATCCTTTAGCCTACATATCACCTTTGTTCAGTATAGTTTTGGGTTTATGCTGACTAATCTTATTGTCTTTTGTCTAATTTTGCAATAATACTAGTCTTTAATAACAGTCTAGAAGGAATGTAACTAAACATTAAAAGGATCAGTGTGTAACATTTCAGGGGATCTATTAGCAGAAATGGAATATAATATTCACAACTATGTTTTCATTAGTGTTTAATCACTGTTGTGTTTCCGTTAGCTTAGAATGAACCCTTCATATCTACATAGAGAGCGGGTCCTCTTCACAGAGTCAGCTATGTTGCTCTGACATGTTTTTACAGTAACACAGCCAAACACTGGCTGTAGCGAGAGTCTTTTGCGTTCTTACGTTACCTGAAGGCCACCGTAGTTCTCTGACACGCTTGTGAAACTGCGGTAACATGAGCCGCAAAGTGCAAAACCGTGGTACCGCCAGCTGCTGTCTCACTTCCGTTGCTCCTAAAGTAGTGTTATTATGGTAAGGATGAGCTTTGAGCGAGGCGAACAGCGTTGGTTGGTTGCAATCTGCAGCCACACCACTAGATGCCGCCAAATCCTACACACTGCATCTTTAAGATAAGCGAACGGAGTTACCATGGCTTTGCATTCGGCGGAAAAGTCAATTGTTGGTTCCATTGTAACATCAGCGCCCGGCAGCAAAGCTACGCTTCCGTCATTTTGGACTGAAAGCCACTATCGGACACCAGTAAAACGTCCGCTTACAAAGTGCCGTGCAAAAGTAAAACAAAATTATTTCTATTCTATTGTCATATTCTACCCAAATGGCCTGTGTTGAACAATAAAATATTATGAATGTAATAAGTGTTTTAAGTCCAAAATGGCGGCAGCAGCTGTTTGGTCTCTTTGCTTCTACACTGTTTGGCGTAGAGGTGCTCAGTTGGTTGCAATCTGCAACCACACCACTAGATGCCACCAAATCCTACACACTGTACCTTTAATGTATAATCATAGTGTCCTCAGTCTACTTTTACAATAATACTAGTCTTTAATAATAGTTTAGAATAAATATAACTGAACATGTAAGTGTCCTGATGTCAAAAGACATAAAAATAATAATAATGTGACTACTGAGAGGCTCCTGTGAAAGCAACCTTATACAAAACGATAAATCAGAGTGTGACAGTGTTGTTAATTTACCTTTCTGGACATGGATGATGTCTGGGTAGTTGGCCAGGTGTCCTTGGTATAGAGCTAACAAATCCATGATGGGATCCAGATCCTTTCTGGGCTGCTCAGCAAAACACTCTCCGATGGCTTCGTAGGCCTCCCCGGTGAAGGAGATGGCCTGGTTGAGTCCAACAGAGTACGCCTGCTGGTCCATCTCAAAGGCTTGGCTCAGGACCTTGAATGAAAACCCCACTTTCTGATACTCCTTCTTAAAGCCGGTGATCTGCTTGCGTGCGAACTCGTTGGCGGTGGCGTTGAGCTGCAGGGCGCTGTCGTCCATCCTTTTGGTGAAAGCTTTGAACCCGTCTATCTTGCTCTCGACCTCCTGGAAGTCGAGCGGCGCTGCGGGGGTGCTGATGGTGAGGAAGAAGTTGGCGCCGACCATCTCGTCCTTCTCCGCCTTCCTCTTGCCCTGCTTCCAGGCCTTCTCGTCCGTGCTGTTGCAGGTGAGGAAGTGCTGGAAGACGTCGCACTTTGCCAGGACAGGGTGGCTGGTCATGTGGTTCATCCACCATATGAGGCCTTTCCTCCTCTTGGAGATGAAGTCCTCCTCGAAGCGCCCCGTGGCCTGCTTCTCTGGGATGTGTGGCACCGAAATAACAGGAAACTTCTCCACCAGCCGGGCGTACAGCCAGTCAAAGTGCTTGTACCTCCTGTTCACTTGGTTCTGAGTGTGGGTGGGTGTCAGCTTATAGGCGATGTAGCTCTTCATGCCCTTGAATTTGGTCTGTTTAGTGGGGTCGTCGATCGTGCAAGCGAACGGGTACGGGTTCTCCTGCCACTCTGGACCAAACTGACCCATCACAACACAGATCTTATCCCCATCTTTCACAAAACCCGCAGCCTCCCCGAGCACAAACGCCTCTCCTCCTGACTTCACAAAGGTTGAGAACCTGTTCAGGTTTCTACTAACCGTAGCAGAGCTCTTTGCTTGCTGTGCATTACCTCTTGCCATTGAGGATGTCGACACTCTATAAGTGGATGGCCCATTGCCTTCAAAGTCATGATACCTTCCTCCAGCAGTGCCTGGCTCATCTGCAACAGTAGAGCTGTCATCCCAGTCATCATCCCAGTCATCATCACTCCCTGGGCTGGGCTGCTGGTAGGTTTGCTGAGGAGGAGGAGGTTGTGTTGGGGCTGTGAAAGAGGCGAAACTAGGAGCAGAAGGTTTAGAAAAGTTCTCAACTTTACTCTGAGGCTTGTTAGAGCCATCAAAACCTCCAGGTGGGATGTTGGCGTATCTGGAGTCTGGATAAGTGTCCCCAGATGTGCTGCTGCAGCTGTTGTTGTTGAGCAGCGTGGTGGAGGTGGTGGTGGAGGATTTGGCGTCGTTCCTCAGGATCTCCACGTAGGACGCCGGGAACAGTCCTCTCTCTCCTTTGCTGTTCGTCCCCTCCAACCAGCCGTCGATGTCCTGCTCGCTGTGCAGAGTTAACACCTCGTTCTCCTTCACAGACACCTCTCCGGGGTTTTCAGAGCTGAAGTCGTACAGCGCTCTGGCTCTGAGCGCCATGATTCACCCAGCAGCTGGAGGAGAAGAGGGGTAACTTGTGTCTGGCTGGCCGGGAGAGGAGTGGAGCGCAGCGGGCAGCCAGGCTAGCTCAGCCCGGCTGGAACTATTACTCTGCAAACTCCTTCAACTTCTCGCAGTGTGAGAAAAATGAATATCCCTCTCTGCAGGATCCAAACCTGAGAGGAAACTGTTTTAAATCCAGCGTGTGAATCTGCAGTGAAGGTATTTTTCTGCTACAACAGTAATCTGCTCCTCCAGTCAGTCTCCCTCCGATCCCAGCCGGACGCGTCTGCCTTCACCACCGCTGAGCTGCAGAGCAACACAACAGAGCAGCACGACGAGCAGGCTGACTAGTCGAGGGAGGAGCTACAAGATGCAGAGATCATCCAACCCCAGACATCACAAATCAACTCACCTGACAGAGACTGCCATGATAAAGCTTTTTCCAGACCTATTGAGTGCTCCATACTCCACAAAACAGACCACAGACGAGCATCACCAGCCTAAGAGGATGATTTGTTACATTTAGAAAGAGTTGTTTTGTGAACAGGGAGATTTTATTTATTTATTTATTTATTGAAGATAATTTATTAATTTACAAACATAATATAATATAAGATAAGATAAGATATTCCTTTATTAAAGGGGATAGTGCAAAAAACAAGATGCATCAGCTAACAGTAAAAAAAAAAAAAGAGCTAAACAAAGTGTAACAAAATATGAACCATTTAAATAGAAATAAGTATAAAAATAGGAGCAGTATATACAGTAATGACAATAAACAGACTATTAACAAAATTGCACAAGTGGAAAATGATATTGCACAGTGAGAAGATATCAATGAATGAATGAATGAAATTCCACCTGAAGGATTAAGGCATTGTAACCTAAACGCAATGACACCTCTTAACATACAAGGCACAAATGGATAGGAAAGATAACTTAAATTATATAAAATAATAAATAACAAAAATAAAAGAGTAGAAAATAATTACATTTTTAATTTAATAATTAAAAAATAAAAAAAAATAAAAAAAATAAGACTGCACTCTTCCATTGTAGCTCTATCATCATAAATACATACATTAAGACTAAAGTGGTAACACAGGGCCATAGCTATTTCTAGATTTTAAAACACACTGAGATCAAAAGTTCAAGTCCCCTGATTGTATTTTTCATATTTTGTTTAGTTCAATTTCCTGTAAATTATACCTAAATTTAATTTCCACACATTAATGTGTGTTATGTCTAAAAAATGCTATATCAAAGCCATCTCTGTAACACAATTCTGATGGGGAAAATAATAAACTTATATATTCGATGGAATCAGTCTATAAAACCCCACAATGTGTAAGATTTTAACTGCCGAATGTAAGTGCCTATTAGGCTGCTAAAACCCCTCAAATTCCCAGAAAAGTCGCAGAGGACATGACCCCAAGTGTCCTCACTCAGTGGTAGTTACAGCCTTGTTGGGAACCAGTGAGCCATGCCCACTTCTATGACTCAGATGTGTACTGAAGTATGGAAACGCAGTCAGCTTTGACGCTCTTGTTCAACTGGCTGTCATATAGTATTAATCACTAACTGGGCAGCCAGTCATAGAAAACATTTCCTTCTTGCAAATTTTATTTTTTAAGATTAGTATTATAAAGTTGAGGCCAGTATGCTATTCTCAGTCATGAAGCCCGAAGCCCCATCTGGTTTAGCAATTAAAGATAAGAATGCAACAGATGTAGATGGTTGGATGTCAGGTTAACCTCGCCAACCTTTGTCGTGTTCCATCATCTGAAAGGAATGTCATCTAAAAAACACTGACATCATGCTGACTGGTTCCCAGTGATATGGCGCAACACTCATACCATTATTATAAGACTGAGCAGTACTCACTTACTGAATGTCTCTATTTCAGTCTAATATCGATAATCACCAACCTAAAAATACACAAATACATCTATTGATCATTTAAACAGGCCTTTATTCTGTCCTAGACATGAATGGCTAAATATCAGTTTTAGTCTCCACCAGTGACCATTAATGACTCAACAAAGCTCCCCAAAGAAATATCTGTAGCTACAAAGGACACACAATCAATAATCCATGCTTCTGTGTGGTGGATGTGAGTTTGTTATACCCAGCAAATGATGATTATTTTATGAGATTGCCGTTCAGTTGACATCTTTATTGTCCCACTTAGAGGACATTGGTTTTTGCAGCAGAAACATAAAACAGGAACATGACAGGAGAAGTCTCCTGGCCATTAATATTTAAAAAGACTTTGTTTTGGGTGGAATGGTTTATTGATGAGATGTAGATGAACTGTAATAATACTATTACATTTTATTTATAGAGCGCTTTGCATGAAACTCAAAGACACTTTACAGTTAAAATGATCACAAATAAGAACAAAATATAAAAAACACATAACACTAATTACACATTAAAAGCAGCTCTAAAAAGTTGAATTTTGATTTGAACGTGGACAGGTTGGTGCCGTCTCTGATGTGTGTGGGGAGTGAGTTCCAGAGGGAGGAGGGCAGCTATGGCGAATGCTCTGTTGCCCCCAGGTCTGGTGCTTGGTCCTGAGAGGTGGAGACAGGAGGTTGGCATCAGAGGAGGTCGGTGAGGTAGGAATGGGCCTGGTTATGGACGGCTTTGTGAGTGAAGAGAAGGACTTTGAATTGGATCCGTTGTGAGACAGGGAGCCAGTGGAGGTTCTGGATGTACTGGAGTTTATTTATTACTTTGGATGATGAGTCGTGACGGAGCTGTTGCTTGTAATCAGCAGGAAATAACAGACACCTTTGACATGTATCTCCCTAAGCTGTTCAGTTTGCATTAGTCATGTAGCCAATATCTTTAAATTAGACAGGGGTCTGTCCCATCAACTAATATGTGATGCAACTCAAATGCACAGCTTCAAAGGACATAAACTGGTGATCCAAGAGTGAAGGTGGCTCTGACATTGGCCAGGATAATTTTAAAGGTGAAAAGTGTATATTTTTATAACGCTTAATTTTATAATTTAGATCAAATAGTTAGGACATTCATTTTAATGGTCTAATGGTGCAGTAAGGACACATCTTACTTAAACAGCTTCAGGGCGTGATGTCTATGAAACCCATAGTGTAACCTGCCTTATGGAGCCACTAACTAACTCATAACCATTCCTTTAAATGGAGAGTTTAATGTCCCATGAGCTATATGCATTTCGTGGGCTTTTACACAAACTAAAAGTTGTTTTCTTTTAGGCTAATATAATCAGATATGCAGATATACAACCTAAACCAATGGTTCCCAGCCTGGGGCTCCCGATTGTGAGGCCTTCTTGTTTTTAAGGGGTGTAAGACGACCTTTTAAAAAAATATACAGTTGGCCTATATCTCAGCATTTTATACATTTCTGTGAAGAAAAATAAATGAAATTGTTATTTTTAAAGTTTGGATTATTATGTAAGATATAAACAAGATAAGGGCACAGCGAAGACCTGAAAACAAGTTATATTTACAGAGCTGTCCCTCTCGGCTGAACAGTCTCGTCCTGCATTAGAAAAGTACGTAGTTAAAACAACCAAAGAGCTGATAGAACAATGACCAAGCGTCAGGGAAAAGAAAACACTGAATTTGTCAAAAAAGAAACCTATTAAGTATGAATGATTGTTAAAATATAAAAAAAAACAATACATACTACAGACAGATTTGCATTAAAAGTTCCTAAAAATAACAGGAAAGCTCCTCTCCGATGCAATATTCACAGAGAATAATCTGCTCAAAATTCATCCAAATCGCTCGTTTTACACAAACTTCCTGCAGTTCTTGCGTTCACTATCTGGGTTAATTGTACACTTTATCAGTTGTTCTGTGCTGTTATTGTTATGCATTGAATATAATATATGAAATATTCATAAAATATGTCACTTAGGGGGTCGTCAGTTTACTCAATGATAGAAAAGGGGTCTCTTGAGGAAAAAGGTTGGGGACCACCGACCTAAACCACCCATTATGTGATTAGTTGACATCCTGTTACATGAACATCTCCTTTGGGAAAGATGTAACTGAATAACACAACAAGGCCTGTCATGATGATGTGCACTTTCCTCTGGTAGATGCTGCCCCCTTGTGGCTATTTTTGAGTTTTATTCAGAGACGAGGCTTATGAATTCTTCACATCTGGTAGAAATAACATTAAATTAAATCTCTCTTTTCTTTCCTCTCACATAAAAATATTGTTTTTGGATCTATGACTATGTTATGGCATGTTCTCTGGCTTACTCACTGATACTGTATGGCGAAACGATTCTGTATATTGGAGAACAGAGTACATGTTTGGCCCAAGTGAGTCAATAAATAAAAAGTAAATTAAATAAATAACATTAATGATAACAATATAAATCACAATAAAGAAAGGTTTTGGTTCAAATCATCATTAAAAATACTAATCTAATGTTTCTGAAAGTGCTCAAAGCTTTCAAGAATGCATCTGCACCTTATTGCTGTCACATTTTGTACCTAAAGTAAGCAATTATATTGCATTAAATATGAAATGTGAACTATGATATGCTGTGATATGGCCTTATAATCATGCAAATCATGCATGGGAGCACCTGTAGCGCAGGTAGAGCAGATTGTCCATTAATATTAGGGGCTACTTATGTCTATTTGTCAAAATGTCCTTGAGCAAGAGTTCAAATAACTCGTGATGTGTGTGTTTATGGGAAAAATGTGAGTCATTGGACAAAAGCCTCGTCCAAATGAATGTAATGTAAACCATTGCTTTACTCAACCACCATAACATTTCACTAGAGGCCACCAGAGGTCTCTCCTCTCACATTTGACTGTGTCATAAGAAGAAAACATATTCAATTGACACATGCTTGAATATGGTGCATATTAGAATAAATGTCTTCTTGTGTCTTCTAAACATCCTCCGTACCTGTGTATGCAGAGGACATCCAGTTCAACCTCCCACTTAAGGGAGATTTCCTTTATAGCACAGCTCATGAAATATTGAAGACGAGCGCGTGGTCTACAGGGAACAGGAATTTCTTCAGTATGCAGCACGCATCACATTAGCAGACTTACGATTTATACTGTTCCTCTAATCAGGATGATATAGAGTAATTGCTTTGTCTGCGCTCAATGTTTGCTTCCCACTAGATAATTCTTGCTAATTTTTATCCTGCTAATTTGGCTTTATCTTGTGTGATGGCTTTCCAGGTCCAAAGAGGGTTTTCTCAGAATGTGCAGAATGTTAATGGGAGGAATGTAAATCAGATTAACATTGTGTTGAAGGGGCCATAGAGTTAGTAATGCTGGCATACCTCTTCAGTATTTCTTTTATGTGGCTCTTTTGAAAGAGAAACAGCACACTTGGCTGTATACAGTAAGCAAATCGAGGACTCAAATGCTGCTCTGACACTTGATACACATCACAAGGTTTTGTATTCATCAAGCAAACGCACATCCTCTCCTTTATCCACCGTCTTCTCTCTGTGACATCTGTGCTCAGGCCTACGTGCTTCAGAGGAACCAGTCTTTGACTTTGAACTGTGATTATACTCGTTGTGTCATCCCCTTTCATTCATTATGTATTGTGTAATGTATTATGTCTCAGGCTGTTGCATTTGGTGCTGCTTCAGGCTCGATAATACTGTGGAAAATTGCATGAATGTGTAGGCACAAGGTCAGAGTCTTTAGTTTGGTGTTGGTTTACTTCAAAATGGAAAATAGATGCAAGTGTGATTCAACACAGAGCCACCTAGTGGTGCAATACATTTTGGGATAACTAGATATCCCAAAGGTTGAAAATGTGGTGATATTATTTTGTAATAACTTGTGTAAATTATTTTAGGAAACAACTTTAACTTTTTGTCTTGCTTTAAAGAAGACTTGCTTTCATTGAATTATACTGAAAGTTTATTTTTATTTTATTAAAATATTTGTATTCTACCCTGTTTTTATTGCATTTTAATGTCTGTGCTTGCTGCCTTTTAATGTGTTTGTCTAAATGCTTTATACAATCTGATGTAAAGCACTTTGAATTTAATTGTATGTTTGAAAAGTGCTATACAAATAAAGGTTATTACATAGGGTATATATGGATCTGTATATCCATTCAGTATTTATTTCTTTGCTCTATTTGTATTGTTTACACTTAAAGAACACTTGACTTGTATATAGGCTTTTTTTATTTTATAGTTATTTTATTGTTGGTCATTGGTGCTTTATATATACATTTCTAAAAATATTTATATAGGCTATACACCTATTTTTTCCCCACTACTTGTGTGCCCAACAGTCCTGTCTATTCTTCACCTTTATTTGTCCAGCTTTGCTGTCCTTGTCCATAGATGATATTTCTATTTCTGTGTAAGTACGCTTAGAAAGATACATAAAACTGGCGTCATATTCCTTGTATGTATGTATTTGGCGATAAAACCGATTCTAATTGAGGGTTTTCATAAATATATATATATATATATATATATATATATATATATATCAGAGATATAGATAGATAGATGTACTTTATTGATCCCAAATTGGGAAATTATTGTGTTAGGTTGTCCAGGAAATGCACAGGAACAGTACATAAAATGTACATGTCAACACTAGAGAAATATATCCATAGAATACAAAATATAAAGAATATTGGAATACACTATAAATTATACCCGACTACTACAACTAGCATTAAAAAAACTAAATTATAAACATAGAATAGCTCACTATATACATTAGCAAGTGTGCAATAAGTGTGCAATAACTTAAATATCTTATTAGAGATGGTTCTAGTTTACCAGAAAGTTTGTCTTCTTCCCTTGAAAATCACACTGCTGTGTCACCTCTGTAATGTTTTATGAGTTAACCCTGTAGATCTATAAATTGGTTGTTACATCACTGATAAGAGGACATGACAAAGTCTTCTCCTCTACTGGAGAGATACGGTATTACTATTTTATTTTTTAAAACAATATTTTTATTGAATTTTACATATAAACATATATACATATATACACATACAGACAGAATAACAATATTAATAATTAAATTATACAATTAAATGTTAGTCAGAATTTCCACAGTAATCAAAGAAAGAGAGACATGACATTTCATATATTTCACATATCTAACAAAGAAAAAATTAAAGATAAGACAAAATAAATAAATACCTCAAAGAAGAAGAACACAACAACACAACAATTTCAACAACAGCAGATAATGTATTATTAAAATAAATGATAATAATCACAATGAACACATTAGACCCACAACTTACTTCTGAAACTCAAATTAAAATGCATGTCTGCTGTTGCGCAAAGCGCTACAGGAACAGCTTTGTTCCAGCTGCAATTGTTCATTTAAATAAGTCCTAGCAGCTTTTGCACATATTTATGGAAAGTTTATCCATTTTCATTTATTGTGTCTTTTTTGTCCTGATATTTCAGTGTTTTTTTTATATTGTTCGTGTGGCCTTTTTTTTGCTGGGTCCTGATCCCAGTAAGCCTTTGAGTACTCTTTGTCATGTTTTTGGTATGTCTGTCTCTTGTCTGTGCTCTACCTTATTGTCAATACGGATGTCATCCTCTATTTTTGCTGCAAAACAAATCTACCTACGGGTACAAATAAAGTCACCTGAACCTGTTTGGGGAATACCTTCTTAAAAAGCATAAAAGTCGCTTAGAATAAAGCCCTGTTTGTTTTCTAGCAGCAGTTCCTCCTCAGAATGAAAATAGCCACCATGTGTTTTGGTCATGTGACCACGCTACGTGCGCAGACCGACGTGCGTGACGTCACGTTGTAGGCTTCGCTAGTTTCCTCAACCAAACACTCGAACTGATATCTGTGTGATAAAAACACTGGAAGTCAGCCGGTGGACGAAGAGGACAAGAAAGCTGTTTTATCAGGATAAAAAGCAGCCGAACCGAGCCGTCCTCGTCGTTACTAAGGAGCTGAGTCGTTTCTGTTTCTGTAACTTGTCTTAGAAGAAGAAGAAAGACGGAGGAAACCGCTGCTTTTAAAGCCTCCGAAAGGGCTGCTTTCTATTCTTTGCTCCTCTGGCTTTGTCGAAAGGCGGGGAATACAAAGCGACGTGTGCTCAAATCTATAACATTTTGGACTCGTTTGAAAGCAAAAACGGGATTACTACAGAGCCAGTTCGTGGTGCTGTGACTGGTCAGCGATAGTACATGGATTATCTGGTGAGTAGATGAATGGAAACAACCAAAACACTGCCTCTAACGTTTGCTTTTCTATCAGTTATCACACAGTGATGTCACTCAGGTGCTGGGTAACAATGAGATGTAAAACCGGTTGTTGTTTTATGCTAATGTGTCAGGTCTATCCTGTAGCTTTATACCTATCAGTGTTGTGTGAACAAGGTCTAACTGGTTGACCCACACTCCCATCTGTTTACACGTGAAACACTAGCTCTCTAGCTACACCCTTTAAGTGTTAGCTAGCTAACTTATGTATGGATGTGACTGTTATATGTGGCATGAAGCTGCTGTTTTCCACACAGCTGCAAAACTCACTGTTGCAAAACTCACTGTTTTGCAGCTCTGGACAAAGCAGTGTTGGATTAGGAGTCAGACTTCAGGAGTCAAGAGGTCATTGGAAGTGAGATATTAGTCTCCTGCATATTTGTAATACCTGTGACCAAATGAATTATTACAGTCCAGACTATACTGTGCCATCTTTAGTCTGGGAGATTATGGTTTATGCCCACATTGTCATCAGTGTTGTGTGAATTTATGTATGTATGTAACTGTTATATGTTGCATGAAGCTGCAAAACTCAATGTTTGCAGCTGAGGACAAAGCTGTGTTGGATTAGGAGTCAGATTTGGCAGTCAAGAGGTCATTGGAAATGAGACATTAGTCCCCCTGCATATTTGTAGTATCCCACCCACGCTCAAAAATGATATTCTGTTCTTTATTTCTATTAACATCCCTCTCAAGGAAGTGAGATATTAGTTTTCCTTCATATTTGTAATACCTGTGACCAAATGAGTTATTACAGTCCAGAAAATACTGTGCCAGCTTTAGTCTAGCTAATTTATGTATGTATGTAACTGTTATATGGAGCATGAAGCTGCTATTTTTTCTCAAAACTCACTGTTTTGCAGCTGGGGACAAAGCTGTGTTGGATTAGGAGTTAGAGTTGGGAGTCAAGAGGTCATTGGAAATGAGATATTAGTCTCCTGCATATTTGTAATACCTGTGACGAAATGAATTATTACAGTCCAGACTATACTGTGCCAGCTTTAGTCTGGGAGATTATGGTTTGTGCCCACATTGTCATCAGTGTTGTGTGAATTTATGTATGTATTGACTGTTATATGGAGCATGGAGCTGCTATTTTTCCACAAAACTCACTGTTTTGCAGTTGAGGACAAAGCTGTGTTGGATTAGGAGTCAGACTTTTGAGTCAAGAGGTCATTGGAAGTGAGACATTAGTCCCCCTGCATATTTGTAGTACCCCACCCACGCTCAAAAATGATATTCTGTTCTTTATTTCTATTAACATCCCTCTCAAGGAAGTGAGATATTAGTTTTCCTGCATATTTGTAATACCTGTGACCAAATGAGTTATTACAGTCAAGGCTATACTGTGCCAGCTTTAGTCTAGCTAATTTATGTATGTGTGTAACTGTTATATGATACATGAAGCTGCTATTTTGCAACAAAACTCACTGTTTTGCAGCTGAGGACAAAACTGTGTTGGATTAGGAGTCAGATTTGGCAGTCAAGAGGTCATTGGAAATGAGATATTAGTCCCCCTGCATATTTGTAGTATCCCACCCACGCTCAAAAATGATATTCTGTTCTTTATTTCTATTAACATCCCTCTCAAGGAAGTGAGATATTAGTTTTCCTTCATATTTGTAATACCTGTGACCAAATGAGTTATTACAGTCCAGAAAATACTGTGCCAGCTTTAGTCTAGCTAATTTATGTATGTATGTAACTGTTATATGGAGCATGAAGCTGCTATTTTTTCCTCAAAACTCACTGTTTTGCAGCTGAGGACAAAGCTGTGTTGGATTAGGAGTTAGAGTTGGGAGTCAAGAGGTCATTGGAAATGAGATATTAGTCCCCCTGCATATTTGTAGTATCCCACCCACGCTCAAAAATGATATTCTGTTCTTTATTTCTATTAACATCCCTCTCAAGGAAGTGAGATATTAGTTTTCCTGCATATTTGTAATACCTGTGACCAAATGAGTTATTACAGTCCAGACTATACTGTGCCAGTTTTAGTCTGGGAGATTATGGTTTATGCCCACTTTGTCATCAGTGTTGTGTGAACAAGGTCTAACTGGTTGACCCACACTCCCATCTGTTTACATGTGAAACACTAGCTCTCTAGCTACACCCTTTAAGTGTTAGCTAGCTATATACTTGTTTTATGTTGCATGAAGCTGCTATTTTTTCCACAAAACTCACTGTTTGCAGTTGAGGACAAATCTGTGTTGGATTAGGAGTCAGATTTGGAGTCAAGAGGTCATTGGATGTGAGATATGTAATGGAAATTCTGTCAATATTCCAAGATGAGTCCTAATGAACGTTGAAATCAAGATCCCAAACAGATGAAATGTCTTTGTTGTATTTTATTCTTGCAAGAAGAGGCACTGGTTATACAGAGTCACACAAAGTCTGCAGAAGAGTGCACTGCAGGAGATTATTACAATGTGATTATATAGAAATCTACAACAGGGACTGTGAGAAAAGGAGTTGTTTTACACAGATAAGGAGTTGTTTTACTCAGACAGTGTCCCAGTAAAAGTCAGCTAGTCTCCTGCATATTTGTAATACCTGTGACCAAATGAGTTATTACAGTCCAGACTATACTGTGCCAGCTTTAGTCTGGGAGATTATGGTTTATGCCCACATTGTCATCAGTGTTGTGTGAACAAGGTCTATCTGGTTGACCCGCACTCCCATCTGTTTACATGTGGAACAACAAGCTCTCTAGCTACACCCTTTAACTGTTAGCTAGCTATATACTTGTTATATGATACATGAAGCTGCTATTTCTTTCCACAAAACTCACTGTTTTGCAGTTGAGGACAAAGCTGTGTTGGATTAGGAGTCAGACTTGGAGTCAAGAGGTCATTGGATGTGAGATATTAGTCCCCTGCATATTTGTAATACCTGTGACCAAATGAATTGTTACAGTCCAGACTATACTGTGCCAGCTTTAGTCTGGGAGATTATGGTTTATGCCCACATTGTCATGGTGGGATGGGTGCTGCTGATAAACGGCAACAATAGAAAGGAAGTAGGGCTGTCAATCTATTAAATGATTAATTGCATGATTGTCTATGATTAATCGCAAATTAATCACATTATTATCTGATCTGTCAAGTATTTAATACTCCTATCAACATGGGAGTGGGCAAATATGCTTGCTTAATGCAAATGTATGTATATATTTTTATTGGAAATCAATTAACAACACAAAACAATGACACATATTGTCCAGAAACCCTCACAGGTACTGCATTTAGCATAAAAAATATACTTAAATCATAACAAAGCAAACTGAAACCAAACAGGCATCAACAGCTGTCAGTGTGTCAGTGTGCTGACTTGACTATGACTTGCCCCAAACTGCATGTGATTATCATAAAGTGGGCATGTCTGTAAAGGGGAGACTTGTGGGTACCCATAGAACCCATTTTCATTCACATATTCTGAGGTCAGAGGTCAAGGGACCCCTTTAAAAATGGCCATGCCAGTTTTTCCTCAAAATTTTGCGCAACTTTGCGTTATTTACCCTCCTTAGCGACAAGCTAGTATGACATGGTTGGTATCAATGGATTCCTTAGGTTCTTCACTCCAGCTTTAAAACTGAGCCCACTACATCCTAAATATCGCAAGTTGTGTTAATGCGTTCAAGAAAGGAGTGGCGTTAAAACGAGTTTGCGTTAACGCGTTATTATCGCGTTAACTTTGACAGAACTAAAAGGAAGTTGTAACTGAAGGCTTTCCCTGGGAATGTTTATATCCACAGGAAAAAAAAGGAGTACACAGACATTGTGTTGTCATCTCACAAGGGGGGACAGAAGGACAGTGTGAAATGGAGAGGAACTTGCCCACCCAGTGTTATCAGCTTGTTTATAAATGGGCCTCCCAAGACGTGGGACCTAAAAGGAACTTTGAACTTCTGCTTCATTGAGACGTTTCTTGTTGAGTCAAGATTACAAAGTCCTACCCGGCCGTCAGCTGGCACCAGAACAGTTGATGCAAACTGATTAATGTCTGGTTTGTCTGTGACCTCTGGCCTTGGAGTAACAAGTCTCGTGTGGGGAACAAAAGGGGACCAAAGTGGCTCATTCATAGTTTACATGAGTTATTCTGTAATAGGGCTGTGTATTGGCAAGAATCTGGGGATACAATACCCATCATGATACGGGGGGTTACAAACACACCACCATGCATAAAATATGAGTAAATAAAGTTTACTTTTTTATGCAATCAGAACAGTGGGATCTGCATTTGAGTTTATCACAGTCCCTGTAACATCCAACATCACAGCACTACTTTGAGAGGGCACATACACTGAGAGGGAGCATCTCTTTGCAAATGAAATAAGTATTGACTGAGTTCATCTTTGCATTTAAACTTTAAAGGCCCTGACACACTGAGCCGACGGTCAGTCGTCGGACAGTTTGGGGCCTTTGGTGAGCGTCCATTGGCCTAGTTTTCTTTATTTCATGTACGTATCATAACAACGGCTTGTATATTCGCACTCCTCGGTCTTCCATTTTTGAAATATGAATACAGACTACGACCGCCTGCTGGCCATGGAGAGTCATTTCATCTCACACAGGCGCAGAACATACGTGGTAACTGGCCGTCGGCTGTAGTCTTTGCGGTGTGTTTGAATACAACTTGACGGCCACGACAAAGGCGGCGTGAGGCGACTCAGCGGGCGGCCTTCGTTGCCGCTAGTTCTGTGATGTCGGGTTGGTGTGTACCCAGCTTTAAATAAAAACATCGATACAGTATCACACAACATAATATTGTGATACTCGATATTTTCTTACACCCCTATTCTGTAATCTCAGTTACAGGCTAATGGAAAGTTGTTGGTACCAAAGGTAAACACAGGAGGCCTTGTTGTCAAAGGGAGCACACTCGTGACATGAAATGATAGAAATTGATTTCACCTTCCTCAGCTCTCTTGTTTTCCTCTCGGCAAAGTGCGATAAGCTACAGCACCGCCCAGGAAAAAATGCATTTTCCAGTTTACTTGCTTGAGGATTAAAGATTTTCTGTGACAAACACACACACAGCTGTAACTCTGTAGACTGCTGGAGCCGAGTGCTTGGCTGTCCTCTGAGGTCAGGCACTCAATAGGCGCAGGGCCTCCTTTCCTGCTGTGCAACACTGGATATCTGGCACAAAACCCCGGCCAAAACTATGTCTCCCTCTTCCCTAGTAATCAATAGAAACTTGTCACTAAAACCCTTGATAAATTACGTCTCATTCATGCTTTTAAGTAAGGTTTTAGATCAGGTCAAGGTGTTTGGGATGAGTGGAAGCACACAATTATTGCACATTGCTGGGTAATAACTGGTTTGAATTATGACTAACAGAGATCAGGTTTATGGTGGATTCTGTTTCAGCTGGGAGCTGGAGCATATTAGAAGGACTGTACTACTCCTGCATAGTCAGCGCGGTGTTAAAAAAGACCACACAAAAAAAACAGCAGCACTGACAGAGGAATTTGGTACTAGCTGTTGCCATGACACAGCCTTCCCAAATTACAGTGTGCACTGTGTGGCCAACGCTAGGACCCTAACTTGTTGCAGACAGGACACGCTGAATGTGTTGAGAGGGCACTTTGTATGTGAGAAAACCAAATTATGGCTGTATTGTTCATTTCTAAAAGCCATACAAGAACATACAGCATTATTCCCCTGAGGCTTTACTTTGCCTATTACTGCTTAACACAGTTATGCTATACTATTCCATTGCATTATTTGTGCTCAGTAATTGATGGATGCAAATTCACAGCCTGTAGGCCATTTCTTCTATCTTACACAACATTTGCCTTTTTTGAAGAGATTACCAGCTATTTATTTCCGCTACACATGAGTGACTAAACCCTCAGGTGGACCACGTCATTTTTGTAGCTCTGCTGCCCTAAAGGAAGCTGCAAAAGCAAGCTGTTAAAGAAGCATTCATTTAGTCTGCTGTAGAGCAACCAGTATGTTTTTCTGTGGATTTATATTATGCCAAAGATTCAGCCAGACCAACCACCAGGCACTGACCTCAAACCATATGGTAATGATGGGTGTGACAGATAACTGAACAGAGCCTCATCCGCTATACTAGGCTGGCCCACACCTACTCATCTGGCTCATGTTCAGAGAGAATAAACAGCAGGGAAACTAAGGGAAAAGGAGCTAAAGGGTCATTTTATAGCAAGAAAGTGTTGTAAGATATTGTCTAATTAGATCAGTGTCTCTTGATTTCACTTCAGCAATTGCATTGAGCATTTGGCAACAATGAAATGATGCATTTTTCTTGCTTAACGTTTGACATATTTCACCATTTAGTGGTGAATCTGTATATTGGTATTATACCAAAGAGTGTAGAAGCAAAGAGACAAAACTCCAACAGCGCTGCCGCCATTATGGACTGAAAACGCCAATGAGTCTGTGGTCATGGATGTATTAAGAGACGTCTGTAAATCAGAGGCTTATATTTTTTGTTGTTGAGGTAAATCAACTTCCCAGTATGAACACTTAAATAATCCTCATTTAAATCATTATGTCCTAATAGTTGTAAAATGAACTAATAGCTGAATCCAGAGTTATTTTCCTCGGCGAACGTGCATCAAACCCACAGGACTGCACCGCCCTGCACGCTTATATGACATATCCGGTTCTTCCAGTTTCCTGCTTGCTGGAATAATGGATATATTGGCAGTAATTCATCTCTTTTATTATCTTATAATACACCCATGGGCTGTATGCTGTAAGCCTGTACCGTGGTGGATGTATTAACGTCTCTGTTCCCAAACAACAGGCCTATAAGCTAGTAGCTAGTAGTGCTAGCAGCATGACATAAACAGAGTTTAATGTAGTTGTAGGCTATTTACTGACACGCAGGGCAACAGCACAGGGCACAACCTCTTATACAGTCATGGTTTGTGGTCTATTGGACATATATTCTGGAGGTCCTTGACACGAAAAAGTTTGAGATTGCTCTCAAAATCTGTGTGCTAGATTTTTCTAACTTCCATTTATGTCCATCGCTCACTTCATGCTCCTCTAGGAAGCAGCCGGGCAAAAAAGTTTAATAAATAGATGAGTAAGTCAGTAAATAGTATGCATATTTATAACATTTTTAATGTTCAACACAGGTAATTTTGGTAGAGACATTAAATATATGACAATAGAATAGAAATAATTTAGTTTTACTTTTGTACGTCACTTTGTACTGGCTTCTGGTAGTCTGGTAGTTTTGTAGAGATGGTAAACCCTATATGTACTTTTTCCCTATTTCTGGAAAGTGAAAACATTTTAGACAGAAGGTATACCACAGGCATCAACTGAGAAGGCAGTTATTCAGCTGTCATTACTATTAATAGTTTTGTCAGGCTAAAATGACCAAACACCTGTTTTCAGTAAGTTTTCCCCAAGCTAGCTGCCAATTGTTTGCTTTGTCCCTTATTTCCTCTTTGTGTAGTTGATGTAGATTGAAACAGCATTCAGACTTGTATAATGTGAACTGGTTTGGCTGAATGGATGTTGAAAGTGTCATGGTTGGATTTTTGTATTTAGAGAAAATAATTGTCTCTTTGCAAGCTCTTATTTAGGCAGGATTCATATATTTTGGATGAATATGTGAAGGTTAGACCTCTGTAGCTCTCACACAGAATACCAATGTTGGACAGCGTTGAAAGGTTTAACATTAAAGGACTAGTGTGTATGATTTAGTGGCATCTATCAGTGAGGTTGCATATTGAAACCAACTGATTACCCCTCCCTTTCCAAGTGTGTCAGAGAACTACGGTGGCCTTCAGGTAATGTAAAAATGCGAAAGCCCCTTTCTAGATTCGGTGTTTGGTTTGTCCGTTCTGGGCTACTGTAGAAACATGGCGGAGCAACATGGCGAACTCCATGAAGAGGACCCGCTGCCTATGTAGATATGAAGGTTCATTCTAAGCTAACGGAAACACAATTCTTAGTTTCAGGTGATTATACACTAATGAAAATATACTTATGAATATTATATTCCACTCCTAAATCCTACACACTGTCCCTTTAAATTACAGTATATACTCTTGATCATTATTTTAAAATTCAGTATAAATTGGCATGTAGCACCAAGCAAGGCCTTAAAAACCATAATTTGCAGTTTTGCAGTGAAGAAAACACATTCCCGAGTTAAGTAAATAACCTAAAAATTATAAGTTTGATTGAAGAACCATAATTAGAAATGTGAGATCTCCTCTGATGATTGCTATCATTATGCTGGAAGCAGTTTAGTTCTTGATGCCACTAGCTTACAGGAGTTAACAGTTGGGAGGATATTTGTGTTCCACAGAAAATTGGCGGCATACAGTATGCAGCATTTTGGAGTAAAACATTAAAAGGCAGAGGCAGACAGTTTCCTGAGAGAGAGAGAGAGAGGGGGGTTATGACATGCAACAAAGGTCCCAGACTGGAACCGACCCGAGGCAGTTGTGTGGTATTCGGTTTATCAAGTCAGCACCTCCATGAAAATAACTTGTCTTAGTAGAAGCCTGCCTGTGTTTTTGGCTGACCGACTGTATTTCAGAGCAGATCCAAGGGCACACAGCAGGCTACAGCACACTGACATCTCACCACCAGGAAAGAGAGCTGATGGGAGGTTTTTGGCAGCATGTGAATACAGCTTGTTAGCCTATGGGATACAAGGCTGGTGTTACTTTTCTGCTCAGTTTGGTCCCCCATCTGACCGCGTTCCACACCTCGCTGGTGCCGTCTCCGCCAAGCGGAAGCAAACAAAAATGACCTATTGTATGCAGATAAGAGCACCAACATTTCAACAGTGTGTGCTTTTTTTTAATATGTGGATGGATATTAATCATTTACTTAATCCATCGACGAGAGCAGGTTTACTCAGGTTTTTTTTTATATTGACCTAAAGTTTGGCCCCAGTTCCTTAAACCTTTTCCTTTTATTTAAAGTGCATAGCCTCCAGGTGTAATGTAAAATACCATCTGTGAGCTCAACAGCATTCCTGAAGCCCCGTCCGTCCCTGATTTTAACCTGCCTGCAGCATGTGTCTGCTGGCTAACCCAGTGCAGTGATTCCCTTGTGTCTGTGGAGAGTGCTAGTGAGTCAGCAGCATCTTAGGCTGCTGGAGCAACATCAGTGTTGCTGTTGGGAGATAAGGGAATATTTATGGTTGTTTCATAATGCTATGATCGTGATCAAGCACAGGCACTTTGAGTTCATTTCATATTGGCATCCACATCAGTTGATGGACCATCGCTCTAACGAGGCATTAGCAAACTGTTTTCATATCTTTTATTGCACTTCATTTCCTTTGCGTTCTCTCGGGTCATAACCACTCTCATTGCCTTTCCTCGCTAGAAAAACAGATATGAGGGACGTGGATAGGTGGAGGTGGAGGGCTTTGTTGTCATTGGTTTATTATTCTGCTTTTATTTTATTTGAAGAGTTGTGGGATGGGTCCATAAAAAACATAAACGAATGCAGTTTGGTAATCAGTGACGCAAGCCTTTCATAGGAAAGCATATATTGCTGACATTCAGCAGTCAGCAACAGTCTTTTTGAGTCACACCCCCTAGAATAATCAGGTTGGGGGTCCCGACCCCCAGGTTGAGAACCACTTACATAAACTACTGTAGAACTAGGCTCTGCTGCCTTGTTACATATGTGTTGCACTACAAAAGCAGATATCCAACTGTGCTGTGTATGACATGCACTGTGCTGGATCTAAAGTCCCTTTATTCCTCTTTTCTTTTTTCTCTTTTTTTGAGAGGCTGAGAGAAAGAGATATGTGACAAAAGCTGGATTTGAACCCAGGAAGTCTTACTGGTCCTAAGGAAACGAGACATACAGTTTGCCCAGTGTTCAGGTCTTAAACCAGATGGCTTCATTATAATCTAAAATTAGATCTTAAAGTTGCTCATACAATATTCAGAGCATTAATATAGCATCAAACAACTATTGTCTATGTAAAGATATAGAGGAGTAATGTCTACCTGAGCAGAGAATGAAGTGGCTTTCCCTCTGTGTGTTGTAATTAGAGCTTCTCCGTGCATTGTTTACTGCACTGCTCTCATATGGCAATTACAGCTGATAACGCCAATGTCGCCGCCGCGGAAGCGTAGCGCCCACCCTTCAGTTCCCCCTCAGGTTAACACTGTTAGCTCTGTCAGCAGTATAGCATCGTTGTTTTCACTGTTAGTGATGTTAGCTGTCGCCATGTTGAGAGCCGTTGAGAGGCAATAGAAATGCTCCCAATCTTGCATTTAGCACCTTTAATTCGTCAGCAGATGACTTAAAACACTCCTTTTGATGCTTTCAAACTTTGAATTACTGCAATAATAATATTAGGTGGAATACATATACATATACTAATAGGCAAAGTTAAAATGAATTCTATGTTGCACACAAGGTTGGAAATGAACCGTTTGTCCACCTGCCACTGTGGCTGGTGGATTCCAACATATACCAACCACTCAATAGATAACCATTGTGTTTTTGGCTGGTGAGGCAAATCTAGCAAGCATTTGCAAATTCTTACCAGCATTTGGCTGGTGGCTGGTGCTAATTTCCAACCCTGGCAAGTTGCACATAATGCAATCAATTTGAGTTCTAAGCTACCTGTTGCTGGTGTAATTAGTTGACACATAGCCATATTTCTTTACAGTTTAATACTCTATTATATGTATGTATAACATGTATGTCAGCAGGTGGCTGTAGCAACTATTACTAGACAGCTGAGCTGACCATAACAAGCTATTTGAACATGACTCACAGTTCTTCCTGAACAGACAGACTTCCGACAAAGCGTCCCACAACAGTTATTGAAATCCCGACGACCGCCGTAAGCTCCAGTGGTCCATCCCTTCATCCTCCTCCGCACATATAGAAAGCGATGCTTTTCATACTTCATGGAGCTATGTATGTGTACAGTATGGGCATCGTGTGGGTGGGTAATGGTGACTAATCCAATTTGCAGTCTCATTCTGCATCCCTAGTTGTCACTGAGCCCTTAATCTCTGAGAGAAAGATCCCCACAAACTAATCTCAAGCTTGTGTCTGTCCGCTGATCCTTGTGGCAATAGTGTTTTTATCTTTCTATGAATGAATACGGGGGGTAAACACAAGACAACCCTCAATCACGCTCATCTGCACGCTTACAAAACCCCCCTCTGTAAAGCACCGATTTAAAAAAGAAATGGCTTGTGGACATGGGCTGCTGACAGTGAGACGCTGAAGGGCTGGACTCATGTTGTTGACCTGACAATGTTGTGCTCAGCTACTCTTGATCCTCCTCCATCCATTCATTTACTCCAGAGGCTTGGCTTGTTTGTTGCCGGGGGTTACGCTTGTTGCTGAGCACAATGTCGGAGCACATGCAGCTCTCCCTTGCCTTGTGCAGGATTGGGCTTTACACGGTAAGAAAACGCATACACGCTGCTATCTGTTTGTTGGAGAGCGGCAGGGATGTGGTGTGTTTTGTGTGTGCTGGATTGAATGCTGTTAGTTTCACCGTGGTTTTAATCTGGTGTGTTTTGAAGCAGATACTGACCAAGCGACAGTGGCTGCTGCTTCACTGTCGCTTGGTCTCTGAATGGAGAGTGCGCTCTGTTTCAGTCGAGTGGGTGTTCACGTAATATTAAGGTGGAACAGGTGGACGTCAGTTCTGTGAGATGTGAGATGTAAATTAGAGAACAAGCTGTCTTTGTTTCTATTCTCAGCCTTTTAAAGGTAAATGATGGTCCTTTTTTTGTTCCTGCAGCTCCTAGCAACTGGCTTGGTCAATGGTTGTAGTTCAGGTAGTCTTAAGTACAGTACACTTATGAATGGAGACATGGATATTATGCCACAGAGGCCATAGTGGAAATATTGTTGAAGTTTTTTGTTATTGCACTTGTGTGAGAGTGGTCAAAAATGAATGTTCAGCAACACTGCAGTTTTTATCTGTGATACTTACTTTAAATGTACACTCCATATTGATCAGTGTTACTCTACTGTAATCATTTTGAGTTTTGAGTTTTAACTTTTATTCAATTGTTTGCCTTTATGTTTTTTTTTGTCCCACGTTTTTAAATAGTTATATATTAACCCCAGCTGATGACTCATGTTGTGTATTGTCAGGTCCCCTGTTATTCCCTGACCAGCTGGTGAAGCTTTTTCCATGAACATCAACAGGGAGGCTTATTATGAAACAGTAATGTTTAACAGTAAAGCTATTTCTTGATGCCCATGATGCACATTTAATATTATATCTCATTCGTGACTCATCTTGTCAACCACACATGAATAAAATGAGTGGAAATACAGCAGATGGGTATTATGTTTACTGGAAGTGAAGGTGACAGAGACTGGGTGCTCTATTGAAGTCTTCTGGGGTCTTTTTGTGGATCATGTAGGCAGATGTATTCAACACTTTCCATGAGCACAGCCTATAGCAGTACTGTTCATGACTGGTATTCAATATGTTGAAAAAGTGCAAGATAGTTAAGTCACTGTAGAAAGACAGTTCTCAAGATATAACATTTTGAAGGCTGATAATAACAACTATTGTCGATGAGAACTATTTCCAGTGGCAGCTCGATAAACTATCATGAACCTGTTGTACTAATAGGATGGTTAACATCCACTGGACACGGTTATATTGCATTCCAGCTGTGTGGACCGCCTCACTCAAGGCTCAAGTGAGGTTTTCTTCTGCGCTATCATTTCCTGGCGGCTCATCAGACAGTAGGCTTCATTCATGATCCCCAGAGGATGCGGATCATGAACGTCTGTATAATACCGACAGACATTGCTATCCCTAGAGCTATGCTGTTGCGTCACAAAAAAATACTGTTAATATAAAAAATGAATGCAGTTGTGCCCTAATTAGCCTGGTAGCATGAATCATTTATAGAACATGTATTATGCTGTATTTTAAGTAGGTCTGCCCTCTCTTAGACGCTTAGTCGGTTGTTTTGGTCTCAGCCGACTGACGTTTCTTTACTTGATTTTAGTCCTTTTTTATGCTTTTTTTCATGCTTAATGACTTATTTCCAAGAAACTTATGAGCACATCTCTGGTGAACACAAGATTTAAAGTGGTGCTTTTGTGTGATTCTTTGTGGAGAAACTCAGTTTAACAGATCTGTCAATTAAATCCACTAATCGATTAGTCGACAAAATCGTATGTGTGTTAATTGTCTACAATCTTTTTTGGTTGAGGACAGTCCTAATTTTAAGTTACACAGGACTAAATAAGGTAAACAAGCATAAACAAAACATTGGTGCACAGAATTGAGAACCTCCAATGATGTCTCCCCCCCCAAATAACAACAAACTGAAAACTGAAAAATGATCGTCTTTAAACTCCTTTTGAAACTTTGAAATCAGTGCAGTCAATGCATGTGAAATGAAGGTCAAAACCCCCCCCTTTTGACCTTTTTTGTTAGTTTTCAGCCCGTCACTTAGATATACTGTGGGATTACTGAGTGCTTAAATGGGGATCAATATAAGTATATGGCTACCATGGAGACGTTCAAAGGAGTGATTGTTTCTATTGGCTTGCAGGCGTTGAGATTCAAACCCCTGCTGAGTCACCACAATATCCTGTGTGCAAAATCAAACTCCAACATGATGTGTGATGCTGTGGGAGAGGAGTGGTGTGATCCATTCCCAGTGCTGTTACATGTCTGCAATACAAATTTATAACTTAGTCGTGATAAAAAAAAAACTTCTGAGCCCAAAACCTTCAACATTTAGTGATTCAATCTTGACTGTACACTTAATGCTTAATAATAATAATAATAATAATAATAATTTGCTCCATCAGTCATTTCAAACCAGTATACTTTGCAGTTTAAGTTTATTGTCTTTAGCTCTGAACCGTCTGTATTAACAACAAACCACACTTGTTATTACTGAACATAGTCTTTCTGTTTTTGACGCTTTGGACTCTCCCATGTTCCCGCTAATTGTTCTCTGTAAAGTCACCCACTCACAGTGTGCACAATAAAAATAGCAGAAGCGACAGTATGTTAAGCCTTTGCCAACACTACTTTTCATCAGTCTATATAATCATAATGTCATTAACGCCTATCAGACTATGCAGAGGATGGGGCAGCATCGTTGGTGCCAAGAACCTACCGTATAGTATAGTCAATGCTTGTCCCATCTAATGCCATACCCTGCCTATTAGCTTAAACATTTCTATACCCGCAACAGGCATTTACAACCTTAAAATCTTATTCACAAGGTAAGAATTGAGGAGTTGGTGCTGGCACTGTAGGTTTCATCTGTATGGCACACATTAAGGGATAGTTTTGGTGTTTTGAAGCGGGGTTGTATGAGGTACTTATCCATAGTCAGTGTATTACCTACAGTAGATGGCGGTCGGCACGCCCCCAGTTTGGAGGAGCAGACAGGATTACACTCTTGCCAAAGCCACCAGATTCCATTGAAGAAAAAAAAAAAGCAATTTTACCTGCTGAACATGGTAGTTGCTCATCAAACTAACCGATCGAGGCAGCGGTAGACCAGCAACCCCCATGTTCTGCGAGGTAAAATTACTGAGTCTTGTGGCTTTGGTGAAAGCATAGATGGAGATAAGAGCTTCAGTTCCCCATTGGGAAGGGCCGCCTGACAGCAAGATAAATCTTTTCCGACGGGGAACTGAACTGAAAGTGAAACTTATCTATGCGCTCTCCAAAGCCAGCAGGCTCAGATGACAAAAACAAAACAGTATAGATACGTTTCACTTTCAGTTCAGTTCGCCGTCGGAAAATATTCTAAATATACACTTAAACGGATATCCAATTTTTAGGTGAGTTTTTCTTTTAGGTGGCTAAATTATGTTTTTCTGCCGTCCCCGTCTTCAGCACTGTATTGCTTTGCTCCGGTGCTGGTGCTCCTGTTTGTTTATTGATGCTTGGGACACGCCGACTGTCATCTACTGTAGGTAATACACCTACTATGGACAAGTACCTCATACAACCCCACTTCAAAACACCTGAACTATCCCTTTAAGTTTAAACAAATACTTCTTAGATTATCTCCTTTATGTACATATCTAACACAAAATGCAGCATAAAACAGACCATGTGATTTTTTTTTTTTTCAGTGCCAGACTACAGTTAGATTTTTGTTAAGTTCTTGGTGACAGCAGGTGCCATGATGGGACATTAGTATATGTGACCGTGTGCTGTGGGTACCATAGCGACTGCTCTTTGGACCCTGTCTTTGCAGGGTGCTTTAACCGTTAAGGGGTCTAAGTGATCGTATTAGGCACTTCGTGGTCACCTCATTATGTTATTAATGGAGTGGAAAATGGCTGCTCCACTGATTTGCTGGCTCCGATTCCCCCCCCCAGGCCCAGGCCACATCATTCAGACCAAGAGTCTTGAAGCTGGTTCATGCTTAATTTGGAAAGAAACCCGGTTGCACGCTACCTAAAACCTGGAACAACACGGATGCTGCAGCAGCTCCTCCATGCAAGACTGGTTGAACAAAGAGGAAATAGATTGACTTGTCAGATCCAGAGATTTCTTTATTGGACAATGGTGAGAGTTGAAGGCTGTAGGTTGTAAAAAAATTAGCTTATGCAGATAGTAGATAGTTGATAGTACACTCTGTAAATTAAATTTTACGACTCAACCCTGTGTCCCATAAAATTACGTTCCTATAAAACTAAACTGAATTCTCAATTATGTAAAAAACAAAACAAAAAAAGCAACTACACTACTTAGTTAGGTTTAGGCAACAGAACTACTGGGTTAGGTTTAGTAAAAAAACATCATGGTCTGGCTCAAAATGGCTACGTTTCACACAGGACACGAATAGTCTTCTGGGTAAAAGTCCTATGTTTGTTTGAGCCATCCAGCTCCCCACCTGCCCGCCAGTAGTGGACTTTCTCACTTGTCATACTCTTTATTATACCACGTAACTTTCAATAACGTTATTATTAAAGTAACTCTCATTAATGGTCGCTTGATATACTACATCACCTGCTCTGCGAGTCTCTCGTTGTACTACATCATTTGCTGCGTTCGTCTACGGACTTAAAAACGTATTTGTGATACGTCAAAGACGAACGCATATGCAACAAAATACATTTCCTTCCAAACGTACTTTAGAACACAGTTTGGCTGTATGGGGACGTCATTTTTAGGAGACAGTTATGGACAAGGTTATGGGATTATAGGTTATGAAAACAGAAAAATACAGAACAGTGTAATGTATGTCTATATCTTACAGTTTTTATGTTCTGTGCAGCTGCCACCACAGTGAGTGGTAACACCTGCATCCTGTTTACCATATGAAGACGAATTGAGCAGAATTGGTACAATATTTATTGTTTCAGGAAGTAATTGCCTCAGTAAAAAAATATTTTTTGAGTTTGAACATTTAAACACACTTGAACATTACTATCCAAAAAAGAACAGACTGCTGCTGTGCACATTTTATTCTTTCAGAAATAGTGCAGAACACCAGTGTCTCGGTATCATTTTGACTTGATCCATTTATCAGTCTCTTGCTGAAGGCTGTGCTTGACACCTGAGTAGGGTGTGAGAGTTGTGAGGATGTTTTGTTCCTTCTTTTGGATCCTTGGTCTCCTGGGTTGCCGTGTTGCCGCTGCGTAGGGCTTACCTTTTTCCACAGGCCTGGTAAATGTCCACTCATCAGCTGTGAGCAGCCACCTCCTCCAGTTACCTTTTGGTTGAGAGTTGTAATCGTTATCTTTTCCAGTCTCCTTTCTGTTTTAGGTTGCCTTCATGGTTGAGACACTTCCACTTTAGTGTACAGCAATCCTTTACTGCTGTCAGACAGTCAGTATATCATTCATAATAGTAGCAGTTGGCATTGCTTGTGTTTTGTCGTGAGTGATTCATGCAGAAGCATCACAACAAGGTTGAATTATTAATAAATGTTTCCTGTTACAGGTATGTTATCCTCCGCACGTTTGTTTTTAAATCACACTGATCTATTTGACTTGGAGCCTGACTTATTTCATCTTTGTTCAGAGTTAAAACAGTTCAACCCAGCTCACAACTTAATAACAGGATAACTCTTTTACCACTGTTATGTTATGCCTGCTTGGCTTTGAATAGATAACTGCTAGACACTGCCAAATGGCTTCAAAGTTCAAAAAGACCCCATGGTGAGTGCACAAATTGGGAAAACACAAATGATTGGCCGTGGTGCTCTTTGAGCTGTGACGTTACATTTCTGGAGTGAACAGTTTAATTTGTAATACAGTATGCATGCTACATTTCCAAAACAAGGACACACTTCACTTTCTGTTTAAATGGTGAAAGAGTATTTGCATATCAGTATATTCAAATAGATGTGTAGCAGCCGGGCGAGTTGTGTGAAAACAGTTTTAAATTGTAATAACTTGTACACATTTTCAACATATTTACATATAAGGACATTTTTGATATTGTTTGACAAGTTGCTGTACTGTCTGACAGACATTTTATTATCACGTCCTAGTGAAAGGGCAGCACACAGAATGGCATATTGATGAGGGAGATGGCTCTTCATCTTGAAGGACGTCTGTTGATGTCCCTTGTCACTAAGACAATGACAAAGACACTATAAAGAGCTCCAGGGGGACGCATTTTTGTAGGCCAACCAGGAAGCTAGCATTGTCCTGGTTCCCTCGACAAAAAGCCAATAGGATTTTTGAATTGGGTTTTGGATTATTGCAGAAAATAAGCTCTGTGGCAAACACACGTTTATGATACTTATATAATTTGTTTTGCAAGATAATCTCTACAGATGATTTTGTAAGTGTCAATGCAATCGTCAGGAGTAAAAAGCTAACGTTCGGCTATAAACAAACTACACCACGGCTGCATGAGCGTGAGTATACACAACGTAGTGTACGGTGCGGTGTACAGTGTAGTTTTGTGGGCTGCCATTTAGTTAAAAATCTGGGTCAAGTGAATAAAAAAAAGTGGAATTGAGTAGAACCGTACCGTACCATGCTGTAGAAATGTGGCACGTCTGTACCAGCAGCAAGTACTGTGAGTGTGTGATTAATCTGCGCTCTGCCCACTTGTGATTAAATAAGAGCATCACAAAAATAAGCAAAATTTTGCTTTATATATACTTAAAGGTAGAGACAATCTACACTGCTTTCAGTGTTCTTTTTTTTTTAAGGGATGACTCAAATTTGTCTTTAAATTATAGAGGCTCTAAACACACAATTTTCATTTTCAATGTTGGTGTGAAAAAGAAACCTAAAAAATCCAAGTAGCAGTTTTTAGAGGAAATCCCAACACCTACCTTTGAAACTGGGTTATTATTGTTGTTAGACAAAAAAAGACCGTCATCCTGTTTTGAAGAAGAGGTATTTTTAGCTCTGTTATCTTGGGATACCTCGGGCGTTGGGTGTAATCCACTCATCTTGTTAAGACTTTATCTCACTGATCATAACATAATATAACATGAACCTGGATGCACTCTAAATGTTCCATGACGTTCCTAGAATGATGTAACCATATAAGTTGTTTACCTAGTACAGTGTACAGTACAACAACGCTTCTGCTAAAGATATTAACGTGCAGTATTTTTATTTTTAATTCTTTGTGAATTTCTCTGGAAAAGCGTCTTAGTGAATCATAAAGCTTCCGTGAGCTCAGATAGACCTTCAGAATTCAATGCAATAATGGGTTTGGGTTATTTTTCAAGCCCTTGAGACTCATAAATCTCAAAGAGTTATTGTTTTTGCGATGCCTATTATGTCATAGAAACGTTTTTTGCACAGTAAATAAACCCTTCTTCTCACAGCGTGTGAGCAGCATACATTTCCAACCTGCTTCCGTCCATTTGAAAGGCAGGATGGGAGCAGCCATTGCCCTATCCTGGGCCATGAATATCCCACACTTCAAAATAACCACAGGACCTAGTGGGAGGATGATTGAGAGATCAGAAAGGGTCACCCACCCACTATCGAGTACTGTTTCCTAAAGCCTGGCTGCCAGTCCTTGCCATTTTTTTTTTTTGTCGCGTCAAGGACATTTAGGGAAGGAATTTAGCTCTGGTTGTTTGGGAAACAACAAAGAATAACTTCCTGTTGGAGATGTATTGGCTGACAGAGCAGGGCGACGCCACGTTTGGCCTTTGTGTACCATGTATACCAGGAACTTGGAGCAGATTTTTTTTCATGACCACATCCTTTCTATTGCACGTATTATGCAGTAGTATTGCCCATCAAGACGTAATAAATTTAGTGGACTTTATGAATGATTGTTTTCAGATGCAAGGTTTGGTTCGGTGAAGCTGCAGCTACGTTTTAGCAGTAAGAATATGGGTTGGATTCTTCATAGGACACAATAGTAGTGAGACAGTAAGTAGCAGAGAAGGTTCAGGGGAAAGCAATGTTTGGAGGTTAAACTGAGCCATTTAATACATAAAAGAATGGAATAGCAACAGTTCAATAGGGGAAATTGGTACCATTGTCACTGCAACAAAGGGGAAAGCCAGGCAGGGCAAACAAAATACAGCTATGGAGGGTAGATGGGGCAGCAAGCTTAACAGTGCCAGCTAGTCATGGGGGCAAATCAGAAACATGGAGAACAGTTAGGGTGTGTTCAAAACCAGCATGTTTATAGTGGTAAAATAATAGATATGCTTCATTGGGTTTAGGGTGGCAAAATTATGGAAAAAATTGGATTTGAAATTGGATTTGTTTTAACGCCCCCAGGCTCTATTGCTACCAAAATCCAATCTTGCCCAAAACTACAAATGACTTATATGTCCAATTTACCTTTTATGGGTTCTGATGTGTTTGTAATTCGACAGTGCAATGTATGTACATTTTTCATACGTTTGTTTGATGTCCCAGAGCTAGGAGCAGGGCATTGTGGGTGGCAACCACAACAGTATGATGATCTGAAAAGACTTGATGTTGAATGTCTAGAAATAATTGATGTTTTTTTATGCCACAGAGACAATTTGTTTTGATCTATTAAACCAGACAGGAAAAATATATTACCTTTGTATCACTGCTTCAGAGAAGCTGATAAACAGTAGTTTAAAGATCCTCTTTAGATTTTACGACATAAAATGTTTAAAAATGCATAAAAAATCTGAATCTATCTTTATGCAAGCATATTTTTCATTTCACAATTTTAACTACTCGATACAGGACGTCTCCTACTTCAATGAAAACTTTATTCTCAGAGTATGTACACTGGATGGTTCAAGTTTCCACATCACACTGTGTATACATTGTGCATATTGAACTAAGACTGGCCTCCAAATGCATTGTGACAAAATCATCTCGTACGTACTGTATGCATCTTAAACTCACACGCACAAATTTCCCCTTCAGCAAATAAATATGAAACAAAAATTCAAATGCAGTTTCAATAAAAAACTTGTATTTGTTGCACCTTTTATGGTACATAATCATTTATAGGTCTGAACGATTTTGAAAAAAATATCTAATTGTGATTATTTTGACTGATATTACAATATGATTTGTGATATTAGATGGAATGATAATTTTTACATCATTATTCCCATTTTCGTTCAAAAACATATTAAAATGATTATGGTGTGATTTTTGCAGGGATCTGTACCAAACAAAGTTTTCTTAAGTCTGTAGAATATGATGTGTAGACCAGGACATCTCTGCAGCACCATTTAATTTAAAATGGTATTTTGACACACATTTCGACTTTAACAAATATTTTGCCTAAACATTGCAGTCGGCCATACTGCGATTTCCAGATAAATTTTGATTAATTGTGCATCCCTTATCATTTTTCTGTTTCTATATTGCATAAGTCTGCTCTGCTGGCCTATATTTTCCGAGGCCTCCCTCCCGATGCCCTTAAATGTGAACCCTCTGCTTGTAGGCTTTTGTTGTGAGACGCCTTAAAGCGTCTTTCTGTTATACAATAGTCTTTGTCCCCATGACATGACAAGGACCCATCTCCACACAGAGCTCAGGGCCTGAAGCACATATTGTAATGTGCTTATCCACAAGACATTGTAATACATGAGTGGGCTGCAAATTCTTTAAGCAGTCCGAGCCAGAGGGCCTCTTTCTTTTTTTTACCATCAGTCTGTTTGGCTACCAGTCATTGTTAAACCCCAAACCAGTTCAGTTTGTTCTAAATACATACTGTGACTAGAATAGCAGCAGGAATTGGTCTTTTTTTATCCTGTTCCTCTTACAGATGTTTTTAATAATCACTCTTCTATTGAATTCAAGTTTTTTTTTTTTTTAATTTCATGGAAGAATTTGTTTTAATAAGGTTATGATTTATTTAGTATCTGCGTTGATACCAGTGGTATGCACTGTTGGTTTATTTCACTATCAAGCAGAATCAGTAATGAATAATATAACATTGATAGTGTGATATCTGATACTAAATATGGTCTGGTCCGGGAGGTTGTTATCATAATTAGAAACAAAAAAAATCATGTAATCAGTTAGTCGCCTGACTGAAAATGAATAAATTAATTGGTTCCAGCTTCTCAATTGTGTGAATTTGCATTTGCATTTGTAAGTTGGACCAAACAAGCTATTTAAAGATATCGCCCTGGGCGTTAGAGCGGTGTGGCATTCACTGGATAAATCATGAAAATAATCAAGAAAAATCAAATGAATTCATAATGCAGTCCTAATTTTATACTATTTAATCTAAATATCTAATGAAAATATATAGGGATGCAACGATTAATCGATTAGTTGTCAAATATTAAATGAATCTGCACCTATTTTGATAATTGATTAATTGTTTTGAGTATTTTTTTAAAGAAAAAAAGTCAAAATTCTCTGATTCCAGCTTCTTAAATGTGAATATGTTCTGGTTTCTTTACTCCTCTTTGACAGTAAACTGAATATCTTTGAGTTGTGGACAAAACAAGACATTTGAGGATGTTCTCTTGGGCTTTTGGGAAACACTGATCGACATTTTTCATAATTTTCTGACATTTTAGAGACCAAACAACTGATCGATTAATCAAGAAAATAATCAACAGATTAATCGACAATGAAAATAATCATTAGTTTCAGCCCCACATTATGTCTGACATTTCTTAAAGTCTTCTTTCTCTCTTTTCTTTTTGTAAATACCCTTTTCCCTTAATAATTCAGCAGTAATTTACTGTTAGTGCATTCTTTATGATTATCATACGGTATGATGTTGGTGTTGCATCAGATTGTTCTACTTACATATCTGTGAGCTTAACTTCGTCTGTGGCAGTTTTTCTTTCGCAACAAATCACATTTCCTTTTCCTAATGAAAACGGCGTGACCTGTCATTTGAAATAATTAGTCTTATAAGAAAAAACACAGCGGGTGATTATCCCTGCCGTGAACCTTCCTAATTTCAGTGAATATTTCTCAGCCACGAAAACTCCTATAGCCTCGACAAGTGTTGAAGAGAGAGAAGGATATTCCTTTCTAGCTCGATAAACGTTGGCATCCGTGTTTATCTTCAAGGTAGCAGCAGGTTTCAGTGGAATATGATTACATGTTTGAAAAGAAGTCTTTCATCTGTTTGTGGTTGATTGTCATTTTATCTAATAACTTGCAGCTGGCACATATGAGACACACTTGTTGCTGTCATGGCTTTTTTCCATAGGGATCTTTGATTAACCGCACATTTTTATCTTGGAACCGTTCTACAGAAACAGATATTGATTCAATGTGAGACTATTTTTTTCCAGAGCTTGGGGTCAGTTTCCAGTGACATTTACTGCAGGATGAGTTCTCGCCAAATGTGCCTGTGGCTGTAATTGTGAACATTTTTTATCATTTGACATCAAGAGCAGTTCAGGGGAAATGATTGTAATTTGAGATAACTTTGTTTCATTTTCCATTTTTCAATTAACGTTGTGTGAGCTGGGACTTAAACCGGTCTGTCAGACTTTTTTTTTTTTTTTTAAATCAACTCTCAGTTGTGTAACTGTTAGTGATCTTGTAATGTCACTTAGTTTGTGTGGTATTATTTTCCTGAGTAACTCTTTCTGGTTAAATATTTGTGCTTGAGTTTTCCAGCTGGTATGTTAAATCTTTTATGCTTAAGCCAGGCTCAGACTGCAGAAGTTTTAAAATCCTAACCGGTTTTGAAATCGGGTTTCATCTCGAACATAAGGAGAAACTTCATTGAGTTCTTCTCTCTAATCTTAAACATGCAGATACTGCAAGATTTGAAAATACACTACAGGATACATTAAGATTATTATTATTTTATTTTTATTTATTTATTTATTTTATTTTATTTAAGGTTAAAGGAATACATACACATACTTGTAAAAGGGACATACAGACAGCAACAACAACATATATAAAACAAGAAAAAAAGAACAAAAAGAAAAATAATAAATAAAAGTACTACCCGTTGTAATAGTGCAGTGTCAAGAGATAAATTCATATTCATATACATACATATTCGTGTCCATATACATACATCCAACCTCATATATAGATACACACACATATACAGTATATACATATGTCTATATCCACACGCGCATACATATAGATATCCACTCAGACACATTCGCTTACACAGTTATCTATTCTATTATACAGACAAAAAAAGGACATATTTACATCCCTTTAGTTGACCTTTTATCGACATTATTTATTAATTAATTTTGTTTAACTCCAATCCTCACCCTGACTCAAAGTATCCCACCCACGCTCAAAAATGATATTCTGTTCTTTATTTCTATTAACATCCCTCTCAAGAACCCAAGATTATTATTCTTAAGTATTGAGCCAGAGGAAGCAACGCACCACCGTACGTGATCTCTCACGTGATCTCATGGGGAAGCAAAATGAAAACAAAACTGAGACTGACGTGGTGCAACAACTTGCTGCAGTGATGCTTTACAGTGAGAAAAGACAAAAGCAGAAGGCTAAACAAGTCTGGATGAGAAAATGGTCGGGGAGACGTGGTCAACACGGGTTCTCTATTCTTCAGTGTCAGTTTTAATATCTGTCAACAGTATGCTAGCTAACGTTAGCCTCAAGCTAGACTGTTTACAGTTGCTTTGCAACACTGTCGGCTGCTCCTGCTTATCTCTCTCATTGGCTGTTGTGGTCCTGCTCGGAAAGTACGGACATAATGATCCAGATTTTAACTCCTAAATATGATTCAAACATGTTTGAAAGTAATTGGGATGGCTCGATGAGTCTGCGAAAAGTTTGGTAGGTTTAAGAGTGGACCTTTAAACCCCTCACATTATCAGATAATCTTGGCTGAACATCGGTATCGACCAAGGTCCCAGACCAGATCTCTCCTGTCCTCTGTCTTGAGGGGTGATTCAGGGATAAATCGGCCCAAAACTCCTGTAGTCTGAGCCCGTCTTTAGTGTAACAAAATCTGTACTCCATCCATTATGTTATGCCTGTCATCATGGATGCATGAGACCAACGTTCGATAGTCTCATTCTGGAGTCTTTTATTGAAGGTTTTGCATTTACTGTTCCTATTCTTTCAATTTGTCTTACATATTCTGTCCATGTTGTGTTTAAAGTTTGCCTCGAAAAAATAGTCTTGAAACTGAAAAATAAGAGGAAATGGGAAAGCCTGGTTAACACTGATTTGTGATCTGGCCAACCTTTAGTCCATTGAGGGTTCATTCATTAAATAAAATCATGTAAACAACGTGATTAAATTGTTCCATTCAGAACGAAATTCAGTCATTTCTTATAAACCAGTCAGGAGATAAAACACAGTCATGTACAGTAAATGTTCTTTCTGATTACTTTCTATTTTTGGAATATCTCTAAACCTCTGCACATGTTCACCCACTTGACGCAAGATGCTTTTGGAAGACGCTTTATGTATTCTATCATTTGGGGGTTTAGGGTGTATTGGTCTGTTGGCAGGACCAATCCACGGCCTAGATAAAATCTTACGTGGCTACTGAAATCCCTAAACAACAAAACCTGATATCTGACAAAGTGCCAAACAACACATTGACGCTCATTCGTAATCAGCTTAAAAACAAAAATCTCTATGGATCTGCATAACCCCTCCTGGAGCGAGGTCTGGGAAGACAGCTCCTGCTTTATGCAACACCTAGAAGAAAAAAAACCAACCTGGGATGAAATAAATCCGTTGAGTACACATGTGCTGTAGGTAATTCAGGAAAGACTCAGAACACAGGAGAAGTTGCAGCAACGTAAAGCACTTTTTTTTAAACATATCTACAAATGTTAACTGCAATCGGATCACCCAAGACACGCGTTAATACCAGATCTGAACAGGGCTGTAGCTTGCTCAGTATCAGTCTTTGTAATAGAGACTTCAGGAACAATTCTCCAGCTAATGTTTGACAGTGACTGTCAGCGCAGCAGTCGATGCAATCTCCGAGGGACTCCTAATTATGACAATGGAGCTGGTGCAGATCATGCTCCAATTACTATTTCTGACAGCTCTATTTTGCAGCGGCGTATAATAGGCATCCCACTTTGTTAAGCACAATTAGTCACTGCTGCTCCACAAGAACAAAATCAGGCCTTATGAACAATGTTCTTGTAGACATGTAACCCCACAGTTGTTGAGCAAAAGCTTCTGTATTGGTTAACTATCCGGCCTGTGAGATGAAAATATTATACAACACTTTGTGACCACACGAACGTCGAGCCCACTGAAGCCTGTTCCCGCCCACAGATGTAATCCTCTTTGATACGAGCGATGAGAGAGAGAGAGAGACCCAATCCCATAAAAAGGGGTTTCCTTTTCCAATTTTTTCAATGAGTGCAGATATTTTTGGCCTCATGTGGAGGAAGTGTGACAAACAGTGAGTGTGTGTTGTTGCCTGTATGGACATGAATGGACAGATGCATACACCCACATTTAATCATTTGCTTCCTTCTTGATGTATATGTAACTCAGGGTTAAAAATAAACCCTGCACAAACATGGACATCCTGCAGGCTCAATCCTACAACATGGATGATTCTGATTCTGGTGACTACTGTACTAGGGCCAATGCCTGAATTTGTCTGCAGCATCGAGTTTCGAAAGCTGTCAACTAGGGATGTCACGGTGAGGAAATTATACCACCGGTTAATAAGTGAAAACAAGGCTCAGTATATGTAGAGCGCTTACTTTGATCATTAACGTTTGATGGCTGTGTGACTGGCCTCTCTGGTTGAGCTTTCACTACAGGGCAGCTGCACCACGCACACCGAGTGTGACCGCTCCGTCCTCCGCACGGCGATTGCCTCATTAACGTTATGGTTCCCTTATAGCATTAGGTTTGAATTTGAAATATGGCTTTTTGCTTTGACATCAAATCCTTCCATTGTCTTGTCTGTCAACTTGTCTCTCATCCCCTGTGTGTGAAATGTGACTCCTGCTACTCTGTGCATACTTTTACTTTCAGTTTGTAGCGTCCGTAGTCTGACTATGTATTGATAACGTGGAACTGATACGCCAAAATGAACTAAATGGAGGGTGGGCGGTGTATAATCTGTGTATATCTGAACACCGGTAACACCGACTACCGCAGCAAGCCTACTGTCAACTACAGAAAGTTGGCATTTAATGTTTCTAGACTTTTTGAGACAATATTTATTTAGGCAAAGTTCTCGTAGGTGTGCTTATATATTTAGGCAATATTTTAGAAAAAGTAGTCAACGTATTAAAAAGTACCATCGTTACTGAAACTCATGCATCATATCAGTACTAGTATAAAATAATGACGATATCCAGCCATACCAGTGACATGTAGAATACATAACAGTCCCCAGTATTCCCATATGTACAGGGCAGGCCAGTACAATTTGAAAGATATTCATTTTAAAAGTATTTATGTTACACCTTTAAACCAATTGTATTAACATTATTCCTTATGGTAAGCCGTGCCTCTTTCAGAACAACAGAAACAGCCATTTAAGGACAGAAAAAAACAAAGCATGCTGTGCTAATAAAATGCAAAATTTAGCACAGCGTGATCTCTGCAGATGAAGTGAGATAAAACAACAGTAATTCTCTTTTTAGCTACATTTTGCAGAAGCACAGTTGAACCATTAAAGCAGCTCTGCTGGAAGTCAAAGGATGAAGACGTGGAGGCGTAGCGGTGGGTCTCCAACTCATGTGGAGTTACTACTCCGGTATTACTGGTGAAGCTATATGAGGGTCACAATAGGTTGACTGAGCTCAGATCATCACTCCTATTCCATAATCTCATGGTTGAGTGCTCGCAGGATAACTAGTGCTAAAGCGATTCCTCATGTAACTTGATTACTAAAAACGAAGCTGCGATAGAAATACTTTGCTTTGTTTAATCTATCAATTTAATATCAATTTTAAATTCGAACACGTCATCACATTTCGATCAGTTAAAGTTATAGAACCTTTATGTAGCTCATAAGATGTACAGCTTATTTAAAGTATTCGAAAATATGTTTTAAATTAATTTGTTTGCATTTCAGAAGATGTTTTATTTAAAACACAGAATGTAATATGACATTTTAATGCAGTAAATGGGTTTAGTTTTGACAGATATTATATAATTAATACAATTATAATAATAACAGATATTATAGATAATATTATTGTATGCAATTTAAGCAATAAAAATGTTGATATTTCTAAGGAAACCATTTTAAGAGACCTGTCTTATTTTCTTCTTTTTTATATTTACTATTGCTCTTCAATAATGAAGTATTTCTTATCCGATTAATCAATGGAATAATCGGTAGAAAACTCTATTGCTAAAATAATTGACAGCTGCAGCCCTAAAGATAACACTCAGTTATACCGTTGCTGATGTAGGATCAGTTCTCAGACCACATGAGCATCTAAACTTCCCAAACTGGTTCCATCCAAGATCAGTTCTGATTTCCTGACATACTTTAGATATCTTTACATCAGTGTTATGGAGGAGAGTGAAGCACAGTGTCTGGACTTGCTTGGTATGTTTGAGTGAGCTGCTGATTTGAAGGAAGGGTAATGGCGCCCTCTATTGTTCTTGGACCAACACTGTTGTGGCTGAGAAAGATAATCATGGGAAGTGCAGAACTTATTGAGGTCAGACCCCTCTAGATTGTTGTTTACAGCACACTGCAGACTGTCAAGACTTAGTGCGACCTATTAAAGCTTCACCTCCAGCTGTCCCTTTAAACTTTACATAGGAATTTAGTTGTGTTTGTTTTATGCAGGGAAATACGGGACAGGCAAATAGTGGCGGCACCACATGAAAAAGCACTTAACCTTTATCGTAACTAGTCCACAGTTACTGGTTTACAAAGTTAACGCAGTGTTTTACAGCAGGACATTGAAACAAGGCACAAAACAAACTAACACAATACGACATTAAAACATCAGGGACATTTACTTAAAAACAAGTCTATAAAAGTTTATGTTGAAGTGATTTAACAGGGATGCTATGCTGCTTTCCACAGAAGAGTGGTTGAAACTCACTTCACTGGAATTCAAGACGTGTTAAGAGGCAAACTGTAAAAGATGTTCGCTAAACATTGAATTGCACGCTCTCAAAAAGTTCCCACAAAGCTTTACTAATTGTGGAGTGGAGCTAATAAAAGAGCTCAGAGCTGGTAAAACATTGAAGTTGATTTACCTCCTCACTCAGAGGCATAGGGCTGATGTAAGAAACACAAAACTTGGACCTCAAACAGTTGTAAAATGACTGGCCTGATGAGTCATTTTCCACCTTTTTACTTGGAGGTCATGTTTGGAGAAAGCCATAAGATGTCTTAACTCCATAATATCCCTAATTGTATTGGCAGCCATCTATTGAGTTGGCGTCATTCGGCTCCATTATTGCTCCGTGTAATTGTGTAAAGGCAGAGCAAGAAATACGAGACAACTTTGAGGACCGTCTGTGCAAACATTTCTTCTCTCTCTTGAGATTCCTGTTTTACAGAATGATAATTTCCCGTTTAAATCTGACTAGACAAATTCGGGAGTGTTTTTTATGAGACACTATGTCTTGCATGTCTTCCAAAATGACTGGATCTACTGCTCACAGAACGATTATGGGAAGTAGTCTAGCAGAGAGTGCACATTTGGTTTCCCTCATCTGTCAAAGAGCTTGAGGTTTTCCTTCTTGAGGAATAGTGTAAAATCCCAACGGACACAGCGCAGCAAATGAATGACAGCATGCCAGCACAGAATAAAATGTGGACTTCATTCACTGGAGGATGAATGTTGTCCAGCATGCTGTTCTTTTTCTTTTGATGTGTTAAAGTTTGTGCTACTGTTACCAATAAGTCAACTGTTCAACCATTAGGGCTGCAACTAATGCTTGTTTTCATCACTGATTGGTCTATTCATTATTTTTGTATTAATTGTTTAGTCAAAAAATAATCACAATTTAGTAGAGATGCTCAGATACCATTTTTTCCTTCCTGATTCCGATACCTGAACTTACAGTATTGGCGAATACCAAGTACCGATCCGATACCAGCGCTCGTTCTTTTCCCCCCTTTGCCTCGGTGAAGTCGTCGTGCTCTTTCGCTGGATGCGTCTTCAAATATTTTATAAGATCGCTGGTGTTGAAATTGGCAACACTAGTGCCACCTCTTGAAACAGAAGCCTTACATATTGTACATATTGCCGTTTTACGTGGTGGATTTTCCTCTGAAATATTGCCAAATGGCTGACATTTCCTCGCTCTGACTACTTTTACCAAAGAACGTACGTATATTGCCAAGAAGTGAAAGTCAATTGTTCGTTCCATTGCCATATCGGCGCCCATCAGCAGAGCTACGCTTCCGCCATTTTGGACTGAAAGCGACTACCGGACGCCAGTTTAACGTCTGCCTACAAAGTGCCATACAAAAGTAAAACAAAATTATTTCTATTGTCATAGTCTACCGAAATGTACTATATTGAACAATATATTCTAACTACAATAAGAGTTTTTAGTACAAAATTGTCACATGACAAACTACCTGCAATCAGTTCTTCTTCGCAGTAGTTGCCAGTGGTAGCTATGATACATCCAGGGCGACAGCACAGTGAAGGCTGCTGTTTTGGAGCAGCAAAGAAGAATTGATTTCTGGTTAAACAAGTTGATTTTTTTTCTGGGTTAATAAATGATGGTATCAGATCAGTGCATAGACTGGCGTTCTCGCCAATACCCGATCCCGAATGTTGGGCGGCATCGGACACATTTCAGATACTGGTATCGGTATCAGAACAACTCTACAAAGTTTCTTCACCAAGAATCACACTAAAGCACCTCTTTAAATCTGGTGTTTACCAGAGATGTGCTCATAAGTTTAATAAAACATGAAAAAACGATTAAGCGACTAAAGAAATCTTTGTCGACTAAGACCAAAATGACAGATTAGTCGACTAATCTACTGAGAGCAGCAGCCCTAATCAAATTTGTCATCAACATTTTTTTGTCAATCAACCAGTCTATTAATCAGATAATAACTTTCTGCACATTGGCAACAAAACACAACCTTGATAATAGCATTCTTTCCTAATGCAATTTGAAATACTTCTTTTGCCTGAAAGTTGCTACAATCTGAAAACATTTTAATCCGGTTTGTACAAAAAGACCTCTCTGTCGTTTTTCAAGTATATCAAAACTGGACACCTAAACACTGGGTTTTCAGAACTAATACAGAGAATACAATTCAGATTTCAGTAGATGAAATTATGTTTATTTGCTTGTCTTGTGACACAAAATTCAGTCCATTTAATTCACTCATGCGTCCTCTAGGTGGAGCCGTGCAGTCACTCATCAGCTCAGCTGCACATTCACAGACATTTGTTCTAATAATTAGTGTAGTCATATACACAGCATGACTACACTGCATTCTACCTTTGTAACCAACAGTACAGACAGCCATGAATTCAGCTTTTTTAGTGTGGACTTTTGGTGACTTATTGGTATCACATGAACATACAGTATAGGATGTTGGATGCAAGGCGGGATATGTACCATGCAAAGCAAATCATATATGCTATTGTATTCAAGGGGTCAACGGATGTTCCTTAACCCAGTAAAGGAAATTCCATCTGTCTTTTGATATACATTTTTCATCCCATGCTTAACTGTGGTTTGTTTTAAGAGGCACGGTCATAAAGAGGATGTATGTAAAACCTCTGGGCAGCTAGGAGCAAACTGAAAGTGGTGATTGTTTTTGTGGCATTTGAGGCAATATGTAATGGCTCGCAAAAGCCACATCAAACAAGTGCAAAGCTTCGTGTGATGAAAGATCAGCGTCTTTTGTTGTGTGCAATCGTTTGCACTCTTGTTAACCAAAGTGAAAAGAGCCAAATACATATAAAATCCTTCAAAAGCCTGTGTGTCATCGATGATTACGCACTGCAAGTATTTGACTCTTAAGTAAACACAAGTTAGTGGTTTTAATATCGTGCCCTCTCTTTGTTCTGGTGGATACCTTTTCATAAAATCAATTTCCTTAGCCGGATTAACTTTACATGGGGATTTCAGGAACTACTTAGAGAGAGAGACCAGACCTTGATAATATCTTATTAGTTTTTTAAATTACATCATCCAGACTCAACAAGATCAGTCTGAAATCAGGTCCAACACCCGTAATCTCCCCCATCTTTTCATAGCAGGTAACACCAGGTGCTTTCTTTCAAGTTAGTTTCTCCAGATCTCTCTCGCACTTTCTGACGTGCAGCTCTTTTCCCAGTCCTTTATCATTCATATTAATCCACAGTTGATAGGCTGGATGCTCTCCCTCTCTCTCTCTCTCTCTCTCTCTCTCTCTGAGGAGGCAGGCCTCAGGAAGGGCGCCTTAGGCTACCTCTGAATCAGGTTGCACTGTGTAGTGTCATAGGTAGGCCTGTGATTGATCATGGCACAGTTGGCCTCCGTCTGTTCTTTCCTGTCTTTGACTAAATAAACGTTTCCCTCTGTGCTCAGTCGTTTATGAAAGCTCCTTTCCGCAATACTACCATATACGCACATCTATCCATCAGCCTTGGCTCTTACTCTCAGTGTGTGTGTGTGTGTGTCTGTGTGTGTGTGTGTGTGTGTGTGCTCCTCCTGTTTGTCTGGTGTCCATCTCTTCTTCCGGTAAAGTATAATTTTTGTCTCATGTTCTTTCTGGATCACAGCAGGCTGTTGCACATTCTCACGTGGTGTCAATCTGCTCTGTCTTTTAATTATTGATTTAGTCATTTACAACTAGGGGTGAAAAAAAAAAAATCAATTCAGCTATGTATCATGATTATTTATTTTTTTTACGATTTTGAAATAGTTTTTTTTTAATGCCAGAGTCGATATATTTGCTTCATTTGAGTCTCTGCGGAGGTAGAAGGAAGTTACAGCTTTTATTGTTGTAGTCTGAGTAACGTGACGTCATATCCGTTCCATATCCGTCAACCAAAACAAACCGCAGTGAGTCGAAACGAGAAAGTAGAAAACAGATGAGGGTCTGTGTGGATACGACCTGCACCCTCACATGTTAAATCTAAAGTGGTAAACACTACACATCCAGTAAAGTATGGAAACACTTTGGGTTTCACACATTGGCAGGAAAAGCAGAGCTAGACATCACGGCTAAAGCTGCATGCTAACTCTGTCATGGACAGGAAACGTTATCGTATTGCGGTAACGTGCGGTCAAACCAGCAGTCACTCTCATCTCCGTGGACAAATGGGCCGACGCTACAACTGTAGAGCACCTATATACTGACATTTATGTTAAATACATTCAGACGGCCCCGATGGAGCTGACCATGGATGTTTAAAGAGAACGGAGCTGACGGGAGAGCTAGAGACGGACTTGGAGAAGTTAGAGGAAGTTTACACGTGTGACTACGTCGGGTTTTCAAAATAAAGTGTTAACAAAGGGAACTGTATATACAAAATATATATGGAAATAAGATTGATTGGATTTTATTCACCATAAGTATAAAACATTACATGTCCCTAGATTAGAAAGAAAATACCACTAATTTGTGAGGGAACATCTTTATTCTTTGATTTTTGGGTTGCTGGAAAAACTGTAATCAATACTTCCTGACAATGATCCTGATATATTTGACTTCAGGACATCTCTGACTACATACATGCTGAAAAGCAAACATTCCCAAAGTAAAAGTCCCTAGAAGTGCATGATTTCTAATGTTAAAAAAGTTAAAGAATTCACAATAAATCGAATCGCAATACTTGTATAATCGTGATACTTTAAAATCGCAATACGTATCAAATCGGCACCCAAGTATCGTGATAATATTGAATCAGGAGATAGGTGTATCGTCCCAGCCCTATTTACCACAATAATTGTTTGCATAATTATGTTATAATGTGCAATTTATCTGACTGAGTGAACTCTGGTAGCTTCCTCATGTTGTTTATTTTGTCTGTCTTTACTGTATATTAGTTACTAGAATCACAATTTAGGTAAACATAGTCAGAAGATCAGCAACAATAGTTTTACTCTGTAATATGGTTTCATGATGCTGCTTTGTGAGACATTGATAATGTTTAGCCGTCCAGTAGGTGTCAGGATAACGCAGAGCAAACATGCACTGAAGATGGACAGTAGTTCCTGAATGATATTGGTTTTCCTCCTGTCTGATGATAGTTGATAGCTCATAGTTTACACTCTGCTATGTCTCTGTATTTCTATTTGTACGTAGTTAAGACTCAGACGTTGTGTGAGGCAGTTTTAAAAGTGAGCCGAGGTATATTATAGTATCATATATGCGGAGGTTTATGCCCATCCCTGTAAAGACGGAGGATGGGCTCGTATGATGTGATACGTCTTTGTCCCCTTTGAAGTAGGAAAGACATGTGGAGTCCATTGGCTTTAGTCGAACGCTCCCTGTGTGGGATTTAGTCGTACAGTTTGTATAGTGGTAGCCTACACACACATGTGTCTCTGGTTCAGCCCATAGCCTTTTCCTATCTCCACCATCTTTCACACACATGTACACTGCGCTCTCAGAGAGTACGAGGACAGTGACACATGTTTTGTGGTGTTGGCTCTGTGCTCCAGCACATTGGATCTGAAATGAAACAATGACTGATGAGGTTAAAGTGCTGACTTTCAGCTTTAATTTGAGGATGTTTACGGGCAGTCTGGAAATCTTTGCCCTTTTCATATGTACTCCCATAATTCTACGGGACATTAAATATCTAGTTAACAAAACATAAATTGCAACGATAAATTGATTAGTTGTCAACTATTAAATGAATCGCCATCTATTTTGATAATCGATTAATCGGGTTGAGTAACTTTTTAAGTAAACAGTTCTCTGATTCCAGCTTCTTAAATGTGAATATTTTCTGGTGTCTTTACTCCTCTGTGACAGCAAACTGAATATCTTTGAGTTGTAGACAAAACAAGACATTTGAGGACGTCATCTTGGGCATTTTTGACCATTTTCTGACATTTTATAGACCAAACAACTAATCGATTAATTGAGAAAATAACTGACAGATTCATTGACAATGAAAATAATCGTTAGTTGCAGCCCTAGTCATATATACTATTTGGTTGCAGATACAGCTGTTAATCGATTCAAATATTTAATCGTGATTAATCGCATGATTTTCCATGATTAATTGCAAATTAATCACATTTTTATCTGTTCAAAATGTGCCTGAATGGGAGATTTGTCAAGTATTTAATACTCTTATCAACATGGGAGTGGGCAAATATGCTGCTTTATGCAAATGTATGTATATATTTATTTGTGGAAATCAATTAACAACACAAAACAATGACAGATATTGTCCAGAAACCCTCACAGGTACTGCATTTAGCATAAAATGATATGCTCAAATCATAACATGGCAAACTGCAGCCCAACAGGCAACAACAGCTGTCAGTGTGTCAGTGTGCTGACTTGACTATGACTTGCCCCAAACTGCATGTGATTATCATAAAGTGGGCATGTCTGTAAAGGGGAGACTCGTGGGTACCCATAGAACCCATTTTCATTCACATATCTTGAGATCAGAGGTCAAGGGACCCCTTTGAAAATGGCCATGACAGCTTTTCCTCGCCAAAATGTAGTGTAACTTCGTAGCGTTATTTAGCCTCCTTGGCAACAAGCTAGTAAGACATGGTTGGTACCAATGGATTCCTTAGGTATTTTAGTTTCGAGCTTTGAGCCCGCCTTCGTAAGCTTGATTGCGTTAACGTGTTATTATCGTGTTACCATCGACAGCCCTAGTTGCAGATCCTTTGTATCTTCCCTGGTGATGATGTGATGATCTTGTCTGATGTTTAGGATCAGTGTCCTGATGCATTGTCCTAAATTTGGTGGGCTATGTATACAAAGTTTTACACTACTCTCCCCATTACACACCCTTAAAACTAAAGTCAACACTGTTTTATTCTAAATCCTCTGAGTCCTCTGCCAAAACAGCGATGAACATGTCACGGTCCTAATGCTTTCTGACTGCTCTGCATACACACATACAGGTCAGTGAGGTGTAGCTTAACCACACTGACCCTCTCTGTCTCTGCTAGTTGGATATGCACCATATAGCACCTGTATATTACATCTTTAGCATGTATTGTATTTTGGAATTGGCTGTGTGAGCATATCACTGGATGACCTAAATGAAAACCAGTAATGCGGACATCGTTACTCATTAGAGCATCTGCCATACCACGATTCAAGAATAGACTGCTGCGGGGTTACGGGGTCGCTGCGAGATGTTCTTGCGTGTATCTAAAGAACATATGACACCTGTATCACATGGCGAAGGAACGGAGCCCCGCTCCCAGAGCTTCACTTGGGTGGGTTTGCATCAGTGGAGGCCACAATCTGGTTCTGATTTACCATTGCATAAGCTCTTTGAGACTGTTGTTTTTGAGAAGTTTGCTTTGTAGGGAAAAAAAAAAAGCGTAGGAAAATAAAATAACAAACAAGAGAGCAGTTCCCAAAGCAAATGTGGTGCGTAAATAGTTCCCGGGGTGGCGTATGATTTGGTCTTCACTCACAGCGGAAGCCATTTTATCTAGCCACCCCTCAAAACCCCCCAACAACCCTATCGCTCCACAATTAGTGGGAGGTGAACGGGTTTAGACGGAGGGTTGAGGGGGTGCTGGTTAACATTGGCGCCCATAACAGTCGCCGTACAATAGAGAGGACCTCCTCAAATGGTGGATAAACAATGTACCTGAACCAAACAGCAGGCAGACGAACCAAACTGAGCGAGGACGGGGTGAGAAGAGGTAGGTGATTTGAGGTTTTCGAGGATGGGCCTTACAAAGAATCCGCCAGTCACAACGGAGGGGCCCAAAGCGTGTGATTATTAATTACTGATGGCTTCCCAGCCTTTGAAAATCAGGGGGCCGCAGACATCAGATGTGTGGAAGAGGCAGAGGAGCGAAAGGCCTGTCATTACCATCACAGAAACAATGCTCGAATTTGGCTGTCATGCATTTTTGCCTAATTGACTGTTTTGATGCAGGTTTTTTTTTTTCCTCCTCCATTTTGTTTTTGAGGGGGCGCTGATGCCCCCCCACTCCTCAGTCTTGATGAGGAGAACTTGGTGGGCTTTCAGCTTCACCCAGCAAGAACCTTCCGGAGGTTCTTTGATGGCAAGAAAAAGCCACTGGAGACCTCAGGGGCCTCATCGGCCTCCATTTATGTATCGGCACCATAACGCCATTTCTGATTCCTGACAAGAAATGAGTGAGGAGGAGAAGTACCGTATGAAAGGCATACAGTGTGTAAGTGCTATATGGGGAGTGTGTGTGTGTCTGCAGGGTGGTACTTTTTGTGTGTGTGAGGCTGCGATGAAAAGGGGGAGGCCAGGGACCCACAAACCACATGAGGGGTCTCCTAATTTGCATAATTAACTGTTGACACTAACTGTGCTTAATGAAGGCCTATTGAAGTCATTGACCCTTTTACACAGCCAGCCCCTGGGAATGAGACAGAGGCTCCTCCGGCAAAGGTTAAAACAATGTGTCTGGTTAACTTCCGACAAACGCGCCGAAACGGCCCAAAGCCTCAAAGACTCATGCGCCACGGAAGAGGTTATGGCACAACACGACCTGTGATTTTTCCCAGACCTCAAATACCACCAGATGTGTGGCTTCCGTCATTATTGTTATTATTTTTTGTCTTCTTCAGAATTTGCTCAATCGCCAATTTTCCGTAATACGCGAGCAAATTTCAAGTTGCATAACAGTGTATCGGATGGCGTACTTGTGTGCAATGTTCTGTTCCCACAGAACATTGCACACATTGTTTTCAATTTTGTGGACATGGTTACACGAAAGATTGTCAGAAAAAGGAATTTCTATAATAGACTGCAATGTTTTTTTTGGAATAAAGTACAATAAGAGCGAAGGTCCCGCTCTTAATGTCTGCTTGTTTTCTTTGTGTAGGTCACGGGACACGGGACAGCACAGTATTTAATCCATTATGTTTCAAAGCAAACATGTAAAAACAATACCAATGATATATTCCAGACCATTGTGAATATTTGCCAAAAGAGCATTTTTGACCCTCCACCATGTTATAGCATAGTACTTAACTAAAAAAACAGGACTTCTGTGATTACATTTTGAATTTCTACATTATAGATAGTGTTGTTTGTGGGTAGCATGTTGTATTTGGCTTGCATGTATAAGTCTAGAGAAAGGGGTGGCACCGGCCACTTTATGGCCATTAAAATGCCAGGAATCAAGTGAAAGCCAACAGTGTGTAAACTAGAGGTGTGTGTGGTTTGAGAGGGCTGTGTCTCTGTTGTGGAAAACACACTTTAACACTGACAGACCACTTAGCATATGGCTGTGATCCCTTTATACAGCCTTGTAAATAGGCTCATTCACTGCTTAGTACTTCTGTTAAAAAAAGAAGAAGTAAAATGTAGGGTTGGGCAATCGTTTCTATTTTCATATCGTCTAATCATGGTTACACAAGATCGCTGATAGGCGGGAGTAGGAGGGGGTGGGAAGAGTTTCATCACCTTAATAATAACATCCTTAGTAGTAGTAGTAATAGTAGTAGTAGTAGTAGTAGTAGTAGTAGTAGTAGTAGTAGTAGTAGTAGTAGTAGTAGTAATAGTAGTAGTGGTAGTAGTAGTAGTATATTTGTTTGTTTTTATGAAGTAATTTATTCTCTCTTTTTTTTTAAGTATTATTGACGTTAGAATTTAATATGGATTAAAGATTTTGAATATTCATCTGGAGCGTGGCTCAGTGTCTGACAGACCTGTGACATAATCAAACCTTTACGCTTTATGCAAGCAACACAGTTAAAGTTACACGTATAAAAGAGAGTGAACGGTTTATTTATAATATTCAAACATTAAAAAATCGATTTGATAGCAACGTCTGTGTGTTTGTGCTTGGTGCAACTATATCATAGCATCATGTTCTGTTTAACATTATTATCTTAAACATCACAATCCAAATCATAACCAAATGTTAAATACATAGCAACGTTTTGGTGAGCAGGCGTATGGAGGACGGAGATGCAAGGCGTCTGATCCATGGAAAAAAAACAGCAAAATTGGTGATTTCAAATTCACTGATGCTGATTTAACGGGGCTCAGCGGACGGACATGTCGCTCCACCAGAAACATCTCTACATGCAGAGTAGGCACAGATTCTAGAGATTATTTTATACCATTTTAGCTCTGATAGTTAGTTAGTTAAAATTGCCTTAATATCAGCGTAGAAAAAACAAACAACTGTCGATCATCCCTTCAATCGACGATTAATGATCCGATCACTAAGTCTAGTAAAATCTCTTCTATATTTAAACTGTGTCATGAATTTCAAGTATGATTAATTGATAGATTTGTTATGTTTTTTTGAGCTAAAATGAAACTATTTCACAAAAATGTTAGTCAAACAAGTTACTACTACTTTGGAAAGTAGTAACTTTTATAAAATAGACGGAGGAGAGTAAGATTGATCTGTTTATTTACATTTAACAACAAATATTCAATATTACAAGGTCCCACGCATGAGGTCAAATGTGTCACTGTAATGTCTCATACCTCACACACCTGTTCACACCAAAGCATACCTTGGAAACAGACTTTCTGAGGTACTCAGGGATGCATGTAATCACGTAATATGGTGTGAATGCACATGTGTCCCTGACTGCATTGACTATGTAAACATGCTAACTAATATTCCACTATTATTCCAAATATGACAATATTGGGAATTTGATACGGGTCATGTAAATATCCTGTTTGGATATTCTGAATTAGGAATACATTTCAGAATGGAGCATTTATGGTTTAATGTTTTTTTTTTACGGCAGTTTGCAACACACGACCTCATGCCTGTTTACGGTCCGCTCTGTGCGTTGTACACAAACCAACTAGCTGACAGTTTGCAGAGATGCATGCCCAAAAGAAAAACCCATATTTCTGGTCGGAAGGAGAAACACACCTTTTAAACATTATGAAAGACTTTGATATCAACAGGTTTTTGGATATGCATAAATATCACAACGCCGACATTTTCAAGAAGGTGGTTGAAGGAATGAAAGAGGGAGGCTGTGTTTGCACGGCCCAACAAGTCCGACACCGGTTATGTTAATGGCAGTATGCACGGCTGTATGTAAATGGGAATATTAGTGGAATATTCATTTTCATCAGACATGTAAACAGCTTGTAGGAATATTGTCTTTTTCAGAATAAGGGCAAAAATATAATGTGCATGTGATCATTGATGAACTGTCTAGTCATGTTTTGGTATTATAGCTCAACAATGCATTAGACTGGCTGAAGTCTAAAGCTCCAGTGCCCATCTCTAGTTGTATTGCCATATGTAAAAGTGCTTTTGCTGTTCAGTAACGGTCTCAGTTTCCCATAGATAAAAGGAAAACAAGTGGTCACTCTGATGCATTTGAGACGCATTCTAGTGCCAGGTGTGGACACAGACACGGTCCATCTGGATACGAGATACTGAAAGGGTCTTCCTGACCTGAGAGGACGTACTGTAGCAGTTGCACACATGTAGAGTTTCACCTCTCTGTATAAGTGTAGGTCTCTGTAACACCTGTGAAATATTACAGAAAGGATATGCACAGTAAAAAAAGAGTAGCCCACATTTTGTCACAATTACTTGAGACACCGGCATATGTTGGGTTGGAGACAAAAGCCATCTGTTACAAGAAGTTGTCAAACGTCACGCAGCACTTATCCCATATCCAGCTGTCTTTGATGCGTTATGACTAATTTCTTCTGATGCTGCTGAAGCTCCCTTAACGTCTGACAATACTCGAGGGTCATGACGCTTCTCTTCCTGAAAATGTCCCTCTGTTCTCTTCTTGGCGTCACTGTTTGCGGTTCCTATTAATGGCTTTTCCATTTTTGTTGGTCTTAAAAGCCTCCAGAGGCCGATCTATCAACCATCCCCGCTCAGGGTTTGTAGAACAGAGGGATTCTCTCTCCTTGTCTATAGTTTGTCAAAAACAGCTTTTCTCCTCTCCTACCTCTTAATCCGCACACTTTGACGTGTTCAACGAGGTCATTGGGGATGTTATGAATGATCATTGAGGCCTTGTTTGTATGATGTGACGTGAGGGATAGTTCGCTCTAATAAAGAATCAAAGATTTTCCATATCCTGTGAGAATCTATTTGCATTGAAAAGGCTTTTCCAGTTTGTCCCCCCCACTCATCAACCTAATTCTCGGCTACCGCACAATGTATAAAAACAGATTTATTGTTCGCTCGGTCCCCATCAGGTTTTTTTTTTGTCTCAAAGGGGCCTAGAAATAGTTGATGGGGAGGGGTCTTTCACATTTAATGACAATGTCCTTAAGCTTGAAACTTTCCCACACTTGTTTCAGGGAGAACGGGGGCCCTAAGATTTGTTTTTATCAAAAATTGAGTTAGTCGTCGATAGATAGATGCTGTATGAAAATGTGCCATAACTGATGTAAGTGGGACAAGTGCCCTCCCCATCCACCCACCCTTTTTATGTCTATGAGATGGGGCGCCCCCCACCCCCCTTGGTTCTTGCACACTGGTTTCAGGGCCTTCAAAAGGGGGCCCCTCAAGCTTTGATCCTCTACATGGGTGCGGAAAAACATCTTTTTGCCCTACACTGTGCCCAGGAAACCAAAGTTTCGCCGCCGCCGTATGCTAATGCAGCCAAGCTAATCACCCTTCCCAGTTACAAGATTTATATACCATAATGGCGCCCAGTGGTACCCCCTCGACCCCTCAATTCTGTGGCCCCCTTATCTACCCTCTGGATGTCCCATGGAGCAAAGGTGTCTTCTGTCTGTGAATGCAGCTGCCTTGCCACCACCTCAGCCTCTTGCTTTCTTCTACAAAAAGAGGGTAACACGAAAACAGGCCTGTGGGTGGGCCTCTTAATGCCGTCCCCCTCATTCTCTACCTAATGTACTTTTCCAGTAAATGTCGTGAAGCACACTGGAGCTCCAAGGTAGGCTCCAGACAGATAAATGTGTCCGGGGGGGGGGGGAGAAAAGCTGTGGCCCCTCAGTCCCCTCAGCATGTCTGGTGGACCTGCTGTTTGGATTATATTTCTCCTATCAAGATCTTACCCATCAAACTGTTTCATCTTCTACCCATCATACGAGCGAGCTCTTTGAAAACACTCCACATCTATTATGAACTTTGTTGATGAGGGGGCATTCGTGCATTTGTAAGAAACAAAAGTTGTAAACTATAGGGAAACATTGTTCAACCCCAGTCTGCACTGCGGCTCAGTCCTGGCCCCTCTGAATGGGACAAACATGCAGCCTGTGCAGAGCTGGCTGGACCCTTCAGAGATCTTGGATCCGTCCCAGGTTCTCCTCAGGTGAACTCCAGTCCCGTCCGGCTTGTCGAGATTGAGAGGGGGAACGTGTTCTTTCCAATAAATGGGAAATAACTCAAAAGAAAATCTATTTTCGTTCAACTAACTATGAGGTGTGTGTAATGTATTAACTGTTTTTGAAACTAATCCAGGTATGAGCAGACATTATTTTTGATACAAGCTTCAGAGTTCTGGAGGCTGTAAAACATTCAAAAGGGATTTCGCTTCTGATCGGGGATATTATTGTTTCTCTTTCAAGATGCAGTCTTTTTGTGGCCTCTTAAGCATCAGTTTGTCTCTGAGGTAGTCCGTATGAATCAGTACATGTCCTTGTAGACACAGTTGGGAGGGTGTAGGTCGGGTAGGTTTGATTTAACCTGACAAATGGCAGCTTTTGTACAAAATGAGTACAGTATCATGCACTACAGTAAAGTAAAGCTCATTAAACCAGGAAATATGTAGACGGTTGAGTGTGTACTGTGCTGTAGGCTAGAACTGTGTATTGGCAAGGATCTGGCGATACGATACGTATCATGATACGGGGGTAACAATTCAATATATTGCAATACTGAAAGCAAGGCGATATATTGCAATTTCTTTAAATGTAATTTTAGGAAAACTGTCAGAATATAAAAACACACCAATATATGTATAAAATCTGAGTTTACAAAAAGTCCCTATGTGAAATGGCTCCTATGGGGACTAACATCTTTACATAAAGATATTATGAGTAACCTGTTGTTGCATGTCATTGTTCAGGCATATAAAGGTCAAAGCCTTTGCACTGGCTTTAGGAATGGTGCACTCTGTGTACTCTGTGTGTCTGCATGTGTGCGTGCATGTGAACCACAGCAGCGGGCACTTACTGCCACATCCAGATGGTGCTGGAAACAAACAGGGCTACACTGTAGGACCCCTCAATAGGACCGTCTAGACTGGTCCCTGACCAGACAGATACAGCCTCCCATCAAATTAGCGTTTGTCAGATTTATGGTAATGGTCCGCAACAGTCTTCCTGTCAGTGGCATCAAGATTTACAGCAGCGACACCCATCCCCCCCCCCACCACCCTCCCTGCCTCACAAATACACACATATACACTATCCTCATCCTGAGCGCTCCTTACAAATGCACCCTCCCCTACTCCTCTCTTTTTCTCTCCATCCTTCATTTCTTAGCTCTGAACAACTCTTGCCCACCACCGGGCCCCGTCTATGCAACTGGGGGGAGAAGTTGTGGAAGTGGTTGTTTGTGAACGTCAGGGAGGTTTGTAAGAAGGCTGAGGCCATGAAGTGCCCCAGTCTCCTTCTCTAAAAAGCATCACAACCCCAGTGAAAAAAAAAGAAAAAGACCCACTCGGGGTGGCAAAACCACCCAAGCCCCCTCTGCCTCCCTAACAATGGCTTGTGTCAGGGTTTCCTGTTAATCCTCTGTGATGAAGCTTGAGTGTTTTTGGGGTGAAGGGTTGGGGATGAGGGTGAGGTGGTGGTGCATAGAGGCTTGGGGGCGTGTTAGGCTGGTGTAGTTTGGGGGTGACACGGAGATACTGCGAGAGTTTAGAGGGTGAGGAGCAGAGGGGAAGACGGGATACATTATTGGTGGTGGTGGTGGTGGAGTGGAGGACAGACAGAGAGCCCCATGTATGCGGATTAGCGTCGCCCCCTCTTTCATGTCGGCGTTTTTTGGGTGGTAACCCGATCCCCGGGCCCTAGCACTAGTGAGCCCAGTGGGAAAGGCTTCCTGACAGATATCCCGTCCATTCTCAGCCCAAATGTTTTTCCAAGGCTGCTCCTCCGCCTTTGATCTGGCCTCCTCCTCAACCACGCAGGGTCACAAGCTACCATGTCAGGCCAGATAGGAGAAGGCCAACACTGGGAAGTGGAGCGGGAGGAGCGGGGGGGGGGAAGCAGGAGGGGGTCGCTCCAGTCTGTTGTTCAAAAATCTTGCCCCGTAGTCTAGACCTGTCTTGGTTGTCTCTTAAAAAGTGGACTTTACGCTCCAGACGGTCAGTTGGTCACATCACCTCCGTCAGTCAGATGAAACTCCACCTTGCACCTCCGCTCCTAAATAACAGGCGGCGCTCAGCTGTTTACAGTTTGTTTTTGGAAAACAGTGTTCACTGTGACGAAGCTGGTTCTTGTGGAAATGTTTTGGTGTTTCAGGCAGGCTCTGTCCCGTGTTTCAGATGTTCACATATGTTGCCAAACTTAAGAGCTCAGAAATAGGGGGGGATTTCTAAACCAAAGTGGTGGATCTGGGGGTTCTCCCCCAAAAAATTTGAGTTTCAGAGACTTTGTTTCCTGCATTCTGGTGACTTTTATAGAATTAAAATGCTGCAACAGCGTTGTCAAAGAAAGAATACAGAATAATTCCCCCCTCTGGCGTGAAGTTGTGTGAATCTCTGGCATAAACTAATAAACATCAGTTTTCATTCAGTCATTTTTTGTCCTGCTTGAGTATTTCTTTCTCTCCATTTCTCTCTCCGTCTCTCACTCACTAAAGGCCCTTTCAGACACAACGTGACAACGTGACGACGGCACCACAGCGCTCTGAAGCCCATTATTTTCCAATGGCTTGGGCTGCGTCAAGCAAAGCCCAACTTTGGGCGCTACACGTTGTGATGTGACGGCGGCGGGCGCAGCTCAAACCGAGTTGCGTCACGAGCAGCTCTCTTCTACCAGGGAAGGACATTTAGTGTAGCTGTATTGTCATTCGGGTGGAAAACAGTCGGGCTTATAGATGCTGTACAGTGCCAGAAACAGGTTGTGGTAATGAAATGAAAAAAGGTGTGAAAATATGACATAAATCAGGAGAAATACGGGAGAATTGTAACCCTGGGAGGGCAATGAAAAATGGGAGTCTCCCGGGAAAATCAGGAAGGTTGGCAAGTATGGATGTTATGGATCACTCAAGAGAGAAAGAGTTTGATGTACCAGGAATGCAATATTTTATATTTATCATATTGTATTTTGTTCATTTTGTTTCTTTTGTTGAAAATATTTTAAGTTTTTTTTTTATTTTAGAAGATCATGAATTCAATTACAGTAACTCAATCACCGCAATGCATTGCTTCTCCTTTTGCAATGCATTGGATGCAGTGTGTTTTGGCAGAAAGCTGGGGGGCGCTCTAACTTCACTCTATGGCTTCCTGTGTGTGCGTGTGTGTGTGTGTTCCAGCTTGTCTCCTTGTCCAGACACCTTAGCGTCAGGGCAATAGTGTTCGAGCTCTGAAACGAGGGCCAGACAGACAGAAGTGGGATGAATGAATTGGGTAGCGGGGGTGATCGGAGAGAGAGGGAGAGAGAGAGAGAGAGAAAGAGAGAGAGAGAGGGAGGATGTTGCTTCAGAATAAGGGGATGATATGCCTGCAAAACAGTGACAAGCAAATCAGCTTTAAAACAGGGCCTCCCCGTACACACACAGACACGCAGGCATAATGGGTTGTGGGTTGTTTTGTCGACTTAAGTAAGACACGGTCTGCTTCACCAGACGGGATGTTGAGCTGGTGTAGACAGGGTCATCTTATTATTGCTGTACGTCTGTCATTTCAGTCCAGTAGGTCTGTGTGATATCGCGTTTTAAGACGTTGAAGTCAACGGTAGACATATTCAACTGCATCGAAAACATTCCACACAACTGGATGTGCGTTGTCGAGGCGTGGAATGGGAGTGACGCGTATCCCCCAAATGTTCCAGTGTACACTTTCAGTGTATATGTGTGTGTGTGTGTGTAGGTGTCTGTGTTTGTACAGGGATCTATTTCTGATGCGGGGGTAATGAATGGCACCTGTTTAGTGTCCTTAGTTGGCCATCATTTTTGAAGTGCAGTAAATCTTGTATTTCATCACCCGCGGCCACAGTTCTAAGCGTATCACGGTCGGCGCTCGCTGCCAAATCCGCATTTTGTTTGCTTTATCTTGCAATTAAGGTTTTAAGAAAACCAGTCAATCATGCCTGTAGTGACAAGCATCGTGCCTCCGGTATCATCGCGCCTCGGGGGAGGAAGATGTGCTGCCACGAGAGGCGAGGTGGCGGCAGCGGCGGCGGTTAGAAGAAGGCTGATGGAGGAGGTGTTATCAAAACATCAGGAGGACTCGAGCAACCGCACGTCTCGGTCTGAAATATGTGTTGTGTTGTTATGAAGCAGAATAAAGACTGATGGGCGGCTAGATGAGGTGTGGCGGGGACCCGGGCCCGAAGCCGTCTGTGGTTGGCGCGGTAACAACTAAGCATGGGAAGAGTCCAGCGAGCAGCCTTGTGTGTCTAGCATGTCTCTCTCACCCCTTAACGAGAATGGCATGCAGTGCGCCCCACACACCCCCGTCCCTCACTGTACTGAGCCACACTGTGTCCCACCGTGCACCCCCCATCCAGCTTCAAAGCGGCAAATAACAACAACAACTGAAGGGGGGAGAAGATGAATGAGGATGAATGAATGTGCCCCTTCCATCCCCCCTTTTGCCCGTACACCCTCCCCTCCACCCCCCGCTCCCCTCTACCCTTCCTTCCAGCCCTGACGGACTGCCTTCCTGCATGCCCTTCTCGGCTCCCACCCTCCGCTCATCCCTGGGTTTGCAGGCCTGTGTTATGACTGTGGCCGGTGTGTATTACACACATATCTGTTAGCGCCGCTCCTCCGTCGGGACGCCCATATAAAGGACTGTCATTTTCAAAGGTCAGGAGTGAGCCATGCACACAAGTGTTGTCCCGACACTTGGTCTGGAAAAATAAAAACGGCCTGCTTGCCCGTCCGTGTCCCGTGTCTGTCTGTCTGTCTATGACTCCCAGAGGCAAGTGTCTCGGATGTCCTTTCCCTTTTCTCCTCCTCCTCTCTCATTTCCTTTGCGAGCTCCACTGTTGCTGGGAAATCAAGATGCCCAGCTTGTGTTAATTGGCAGCTGAAGGAGGAAGTCATGGTTTTGCCTTTTGGTGTGCCCCGGCTATTGGAAATGCCAGGAGGTAAATGTGATACTGCAGTTTTTAACGGGCATTATTACGCTCATTAACACCATCGCTGGGCCGAGCGCAAACGGTTCAGGCATATCAGTTGAAGTGTAACCTACCTTGCAAGAGGAAGTGTGCCGCGCCACAGGCGTGTTGAGCAAGGACACGACCCTCTGCGTTGGTTTTTATTGTAAGTGCACATGTTTGTGTGTCTGAGGCTTCTGCTAAACAAAGTGTACTTAAGAATTAGGCAGGCTGTGGGTAGCCTGCATAGCTACATCTTGGCAACAGATTTCCTTTAGCCAAAAGTTTCCACATAAACACCCACTTTTTTTTGCCAAAGTGCAAAATGTGGGAATGATGTAAGCCCAGTTCAGGTGACACTTACTACCTATAAACCACAGCACTGTAATGTAGGGCTGCAACTAACGATTATTTTCATTGTAGATTAATCTGTCGATTATTTTGCCGATTAATCGATTAGTTGTTTGGTCTATAAAATTAGGGATGCACGAAGCATAAAGTAGTAGTAAGATGGAGCTCAGAATTGGTTGACAGAAATGATTTGTGGCAACAACACAAGTGTTTATTTAACATGTCTCCATGACTTAATCCATATTTCTTTATTTCTTTGTGAATTTTCAGTACAAAGTAGTGCAAAACTAACATCGCTAATTCTTCCCGTCGTCCGCCATGTTTGTTTACTCTAAAGTCACGTTTGAATGCAAGAGATCTCCATTTTTGAGAGTCGGTACGTGTCCATAGGGGCGTTTTTTATTGCTTCACTTCCCAGTTTTGGACGGTTGATGGGCTGCCACTAGACACAAGGCACTCGGCACCTGATTGGACGAACGCTTTCCCTCGTGGGCTGCTGCTCCCAGCTTTCAAACCGGAACCAACACGGCGGCTCATTTGGAAACTTTCTCCTCTTAAATCAACGCAATGTGTTTCTGAAAACATTTTATGCGAGAAATAAGCCATGCAGTTGCGGAATCTGTCTTTATTTTGGATCGACAAGGCTTAGTTCAAAAGTTTCTCAGGAGTTTCCAGGGACGGCGAGACGCGACGGACACCCGTAATTTGCACAAAGTAGCCTAGACCTCAACTTTATGCAGCCAATGTGATCCCCCTTCTCTCGAATCGCGCCGCTAGGGAAGCGTGGAAAGGACGGAGGCTGTGGATGTGTACCATTAGTGTGTGTGTGTGTGTGTGTGTGTGTGTGTGTGTGTGTGTGTGTGTGCTGTGCTGTTTTGGCCAAATCGTTGCTCACCACACACTACAGGAACGAAACTGTTAAATTGAACATAACATGTCGTGATGTGTGGGCTCGCTCACATTTTCAACAACTGTTAAGATTTGTAAAACCTTTTAGTGTGGGCCAGCCTTAAGCAGAAAATCAAAGTGCACCTACATGCAGCATATCATACTTGCAGATTAGACAGTTCAAATCTAAGTACTCAGCAGGAATATTTGTAGGCTGCATGTATCCTTTGACGACCCCGATGTTTAGTAGCTATTTCACAACTGAAGCGGGGAGAAAACCACACCATAGAAACTGGAAGCTTGTTGGGGTACCTCAATTTGGAACATGCTGTCATGCCACTGCCCATTTTCCTATCCTGTGGTGTCTCGACAGTAGCCAGAGAGTACGAGAGTGAAACACGAACTAGTCTGCTGCGGTGGTGGCGGCTTCCCTCTAACCCACATTTATTACCTCTAAAAATACAAAGTGGTTTTCTAAAAAGAGCCTGGCTCCTGTTCTGTCCAACTACGTCAGGTGAATTTGCAACAGCACGGCTTCTGACTCATTGACAAAACAGTTTTTTCCTCTGAATATTTCAACTCCAACTGAACCCCTCAGTTTGTAGCGGCCTTCATCTTTTTTTCCGTTTATGTGCTGTTCAAACATCCACGGACATGTCATGTGTTAACAGTATGCAAATCAACAGACGGTCACTTGAGGTCAGCAGGCTCCATGGTGGTGTTGGTTAGGCTGCATGTGGTATGACTTTGAGCATTGTTTGAAGGAAAAGATTGGAGGAAAATGGAACTGCAGGAATTATTTTCCTTTCATACCAGGGATGTTCTTCTGAATATGAGCTCCCCCATCATTTACATGAAGCTAAATGCTATTAAAGGGCTTATTAATAATATTTTTATGTAGACAAATATTCTTTTAAAAATAATACGTTTGCACAGCCTTTAGAAATGTGCTGAATAAAAGTATGTTTTTTCCTGAAAAAATATGATTGTGAATTAATAATTAAACAAATATTGGCGGGTCCAAAATGAATGTTTTGTTTATCTCTATGGACGATATCTGACGTTTGGTTCCCTCTCCTAACAAGGCTTCTGAGCCAATAGTAAAACAACGTTGGTATCACGTGGTATCTGAGTCGTCAGTTTGCGTTGAAGAAATGGATAATTGGCTGAGATTGACAATAAGTGCCTGGCAACAACTTGTTGTGAAGTAAATGCCTGTGATTGGCTAAAGTCTAGATTTTTTAAAGCCTGAAAACAGAGCCATGAGGAGGTGCAGAAGTCTAGTTTTCTCTCAGAACACACTTGAATTACAATAATTACAATATGCTGCAAGGTTATTATGGAATTTTTTGCCCAATGATGCCAAAAATCTTCTGCCTACTGCAGGTTTAAGTTCAGCGTCTGTAGAGTTAAGGAGCTGCCCTGACCTATCCTCCTTACACAAGTACTGGTAGACCAGCAGTAGAGCCTTCAGCTTCTGTTCTTGTGTGCTTGAGCTCTGGTCGGCTGCCAGGAGGCCCAGTTATGTCACCCATTAAATGTCTGGACGTCTTTTTCAAACTGGAGGCCTTGGGGGGGGGGGGGGGGGGGGGGGGGGGGGCGGGCTGTTTTTTCCTTCTTTCGGTCATGCATCTTGAAAGGAGACGTTCATCTGGAAAAAAAAAAAAGGCCCGGCTATGTCTTCAGCGATATTTATATCAGCAGTGTTTCTCATTTACATAAAGCCTAGCTAATCAGCTTTCACAACAACAGTGAGGTAATGTCTCGGCAGGTCTTTCAGTGAAGCACAATTAAAACATGTCCAATCCTATAAGAGGCAGCCGATCAATAAAGTCTAGGAATGGCAGACTTTTTATGGAGAGTGTTTTGGCTAGGGGCTGTAAGGTTTTATTTTCTTAAAGATTGCCCTCTTTTTAATGAGCCGATAGCCTTGTACTAGCAGTTAAATAGTAGCCTTAATAAACAAGGAAGTAAAGCTGATAAGCCTCCTCAGGCACATGCTTTTCTATGTGACTGTACATGTGAGGATATTTTTATCACTTCCCGCTTTGTCTGAACGTACTGTAAATCACTCAAACAACATTTAGGGAAACTGTTGACTGTGTATGTTGAATGTTGAATTCAATTTCCAGTTTTAATCTCAGCTGTTCTGTCTGGATGCCTCAGAGATTTATGGAGGTAGTCATCGCAGGACGGTCTCATTTGAGCTCTGAGTCTCGGTGACACAGCACACACTGACTCTCAGATCATCGAGCTTGTGGTTGACAGGAGGAGGGGCATGGCTCGAGGTAAGCAAAGGCCTTTGGACATATTTATTTTTCTCCTGTGAGCCTTTTGACCATGCTCTCCTCGTCAATCTTGTGCTGTCACGGAGGGCCAGAGGTGGGAGCTCCCATCCCTCTCTGTCTCACAGGGGCCACTGTGTACACAGGGACCCCGGGGTCAGTCAGGCCCTCCTTTGGTAGCTGCTTTGAAATCTGCACTGTACGTGTAGGGAGAGGTGGTGATGGTGGGAGTTGACCTGTTAGTCTGCTCCCACATAGCCAGGTTTCCATTCACATATTTGTATGCGCACTTTGAAGTATCGCATTAGAAAAGCTGTATGGAAATGGCAGAAAATGTTTTATTAGGGCCGTCTATTGATTAAAATATTTAATCGAGATTAATCACACATTTTTTTGTGTTCAAAGTGTACCTTAAAGGGAGATTTGTCAAGTATTTAATACTCTTATCATATTAGGAGTGGGCAAATATGCTGCTTTTTGCAAACATATGTATATATTTATAATTAGAAATCAATTAACAACACAAAACAATGACAGATATTGTCCAGAAACCCTCACAGGTACTGCATTTAGCATTAAAAAAAATGCTCAAATCATAACTTGGCAAACTGCAGCCCAACAGGCAACAACAGCTGTCAGTGTGTCAGTGTGCTGACTTGACTATAACTTACCCCAAACTGCATGTGATTATCATAAAGTGGGCATGTCTGTAAAGGGGAGACTCGTGGGTACCCATAGAACCCATTTACATTCACATATCTTGAGGTCAGAGGTCAAGGGACCCCTTTGAAAATGGCCATGCCAGTTTTTCCTCGCCAAAATGAATTGCAAGTTTGAAGCGTTATTTAGACTCCTTCTCGACAAGCTAGTATGACATGATTAGTACCAATGGATTCCTTAGGTTTTCTAGATTCATATCTTCAAACTAGCTTTAAAACTGAGCCCGCTTCAACCTCCGAAAAATCAATTGCGTTAATGCGTTAAAGAAATGAATGGCGTTAAAAGGACTTTGCGTTAACGTATTATTATGCCTTTGTCGAAAAAGAATTGATGCGCTGAATGTGATATGGAAACGCATTTGCTGAATAAATTCCCAGGCAGCGAACATTTAACTTGCATGACTGATCAACTGTTTCCGCTGTTGGCGTCTTCGGGTATTCCCATAGCGCGCAAATGCTTGTCTTGGTCTCCGGACAACAGGAAACATGACCAATACTAGCTGACATGAAAAAGCAATTAAAACTTGCCCAATTGAAACAAATTCCTGAAGACCTCTCTACATTTTTCTCACATACATGGGTTAGATCAGGGTTAGATCAGGGTTAGATCAGGGTTAGATCAGGGTTAGATGGCCAAGGCGACTTGTGTTGTTTGCAACCTTTACTTCTTCTACTGGTGGATTACAGCCTCATGTAGCCTACAGCGCCAACTTCTGACCAAACTACGCTGTAGCAGAGTTAAGTCGTTCCAAACCAGTTGATGGAAACGCAGCTTCTTTTTTGGGGAAATTTCAAAAATGTGCCTAAAATTTGCTTGACAATTGAATGGAAGTAGTAACCTTCTTTGTGGTCTTCTTTGACGTGTACACTTGGTCTAATGCTAATTCTATGAGGGGGGAAATAAATAACAATCCTCTAACTCATGACATCTTCATAGCTACTCCAGTTGTTCCATCTCAACCCGTTGCTTCCTCTGAGAGATCAACTGTCAGCTCAGGGGATTGACAGCTGAAGGGCAGATGCAGAAATCTTTACATGTAGCCTCAGGGAAGGTAGGTGGCGGGGGGGGGGGTAGAGGCGGCGAGGGGAGACGAGAGCAAGGAACAGAATAGAATGACCTCATCCGACCAAGTTTTTACACGTGTTCCCCCATCTGACGCGCGCGTGTTTCTAATCTTACCGTTTTTCTGGAAGAGGAGAATGTTTCCTGTTTGAGCAGACTGGCGGGTTCACCTAGGAGTCGGGGGGGTCGGGTTGCTCAGCCGACGTCTGGTTCTGTTGAAGCAGATTCCCCACATCTCCATCAAACGGCAGCTCTGTTTTGGCACGGCTCTGAAAACTGACCTTGGTGGTCACTGATGTCTGGGGGCATCCGGAAGAACTGAGGCTGCAGCGCTGTTTTGCTGCTCGCTTGTTCCCCTCCAATTTGAAAGAAGCAATGGTTGTATCTTGTAGCAATCACTGTCAGTAAAAGAGGAAAAGACTTCTTCATTTTGTGTCATTAACCCTGTGAACTCTGCAATAGAAATGGTCCCCCAGTGCCTACATTGGTATTTCAGCTTACTGTGATGTCATTTCTTGGAGTATCTTCAAATGCTTCATATCTCTAAAATCTGTATAACCTACGCTAAAAGGTTATATAAGTTAATAAACCATAATAATTGCTAAAAGTATTGAAATTGTGTCATTAATTAAAAAAAAAAAAAATCAAAATCTGACATGTTTTATCTTAAAATATTACTAAATAAGCACACAAAACATATTGATCCGAAAGATTTCTCAATGTAGGAACATGAACAAAACATTTCTTAACACTCCATAGGGTATTTGAACTATGCACATTTTTTTTTGTTTTGGATATATGCTCTTTTTAATGAGCAGATCGAGTGCACGTTACGTAACGTAATGACGTTATCATGAGCCTACAACATGATGATGTGAAAACCTTAGCTTTCCACTGCAAAAAGAATGAATGTTCTAGCTATTACAGTTTTTATTTTACATCGATTTAAACAGGATCATGCAAACAACAATCTCCCGCAGCCTTTACGGGGCAATACTCTGGCGCCACCGGCGAATTACAGTTGTTCCATTTTAGAATAAAAATATATATAAACATAGAGAAGTTATAAGAATAGAGATGAAATGTAAATATGTGTGCATTATCAAACATAAATGCAAATATAAAATGAACTATCAAAGAAATCACATAAACTTCAGTATAGGGGACATCAGATACTGCAAACCATTTCCTTTTTTTAATGAATACATTTTTACAATTTAACATTTTTAATTGATAAAAAAAATGATTTGAAGTTCCATGTTCTGTCGTCTATTATTCCCTTACTTTTCCAGATGTTTTAGATTGTTGCCGTGGTATCGTTTCAGTATCGGTATCGAGATATTTAGGCAGGGTATCGTATCAAAGTCAGAATTTGGGTATCGTGACAACACTAATTTAAGCAGGTTGGTTTTTAAAGGGTTAATCTGAGCAAGCAGCAGTTAAAACCAAATGTTGAAGAGGAATTCTTGACGTCTCGTACTGAACCTCAGTCTTGAACATTTGCCAAAGATACTTGAATATTTGTTTATCCTCTCATTTGTTTATATCTGCTTCTCCCCACCGAGGTAGGAGCTTTAATAGCATGCCCGAGCACACCTGGAGAATGTGCGCACAGATGTGCAGCGGTTCGTGTACACTTGCGTGCGTGTGTTTTCCTTCCTGTCAGAGTCTTTGATTGAACAGAGTAGCAGTGTGTTGAACAGGGTCGTCCCCTGACAAGAGCAGTGAGCGATCTCGTGTTGATGTTCTTCCACCTGAAACGTGATATAGTAGATGGGAGAGAGTGTGTGTGTTGTGTGTGTGTGTGTGTGTGTGTGTGTGTGTGTGTGTGTCTGCCCTGCCTTGTCCAGACTGGTTCCCGTCTTGCTAATAAAAGAGATCTCTTTTTAGTTTTGGATACTGATCTCTCCGCACAAGTTTAAAGATCTCATTCACGGTTCACACTGCATTTGCCCCTTAATGTCTCACAGCAGGCCCTCAGTCCCAGGCCGTGATTCATGGAGTGACAGGTCTGCCTCTGGTCGCCACAAGGGCCCAGTTAGACGGCGTCCACACACTGCAGACAAAAACATGTTGCTTACATGCACGCTCCTATACCCTTTCACGTATTCTTTCATGCAGACTTTTACTCTATATGACATGAATACATTCAATCATAAAAGTGAAACATGTTGTGGTTTTATTCTTTGTCATTGCTCCGTCCTTTTTTTAATGCTTCCTCGTGAAATAAGGTTTACTCCTCTTCCATCAACTGAGAATCTGGAAGTGTTTCACACAGCAGACCTGACACTGCAGCGTGGTCTCCTGCTCCATCATGTGAAGACAGCTGTAATGCACATGAGTCTTTTTGCAACGCTGGAGAGACACAAGAGTTTGTTCCAAGAATACTTTTAGGGTAGAACTTGTTGTGGTTCCAGGATCGTAATCTCTATCCCATCTGCACCTGGCGCATTCGGGCTGTTTTCCAATTAATTCATTGTTTTTGTTTGTTTTGTTTTGTAGTGTTTCCGGGCACTGTGCTGTAAAGGACCCCCGCCGCCAAGACCAGAGTATGATGTGGTGTGCATCGGCCTGACAAGTGCTGGAAAGACCAGCCTGCTCTCGCGCCTCTGCAGTGAGAGCAGCGACGGCATCGGTCCCACGACAGGTATGTGGACGTATGGATTGGTCGTTTTTCAGAGTTCAAAATGTGCGTACTCAAATAGAAGCATGCACTCTCTCCACACCCATCTTCCTTTCCTTCACATGTGTTCTTGAAAGCTTTCCAAGCTTCTGAAGTGCTTTCAGGTTTCAAGAACATGCTGTCCTCCGGATTCGAATCACAGAGAGATAATACTATCCAGGTATTACAGCTCTCCAATAGGGGGAAGCATGTCTTCAGTATGTCTTTCCCAAAGTCCCAGCGCTCATGCCAGAAACGCTCTGCTGTATCTCACCAGCCAATACTCAGCCTCTTTCTTCTAGTCAAGTGGGAGGCTGGTGTTAAGTATGTCCAGAAGAGGAGGCTTTAGGGTTAGTACATCATCCTCTTGGTAGTCGTCGCTCTGCTTTCCATATACACAATGCAATCCCTCAAGGACACTGACATTCCTTTTTCCTCCCCTGGCTTTGTCAGCAGTCAGCTTTGAGCTGTTGCAGAAGTCCCATTTTAGATTTAGTCATTGTGCACTTTGGCCAGTAGGAGCTAAATATAAAGTAATTCCCACATGTGCTACCTGTAACCGTTAGCGTGCCTCCGTGGCAGGGGGGTTGGTTCAAGGGAGCCGACACCTGTCTGCCGCTGAGTCGGCCCTAATAGATCAAATCTGTTGATTACTCACCTTAGCAGAGAATTATTTTAGCCCTCTTCTCTGAAATGAGATTTAACTGTCAGCACTGTCTGCGTCTGCCAACATCTACAGAGGGAAGATCACGATGAACAATGAGGGGAAAAGTCTCCTGCGGTTCCCCCCACTTCTTACTTCATGGTTTTGCGCTGTCGTAATGTGCTTAGAAACCACATTTAGCAGTTAATTCAGATGTTTAGAGAATCATAATCGGTTGTCTGTCCCATCTCTCCTCCTGTTTGTGAACGTTTCCAGGAAATGAATTCCCACCAAGACAATTTAGCATAATTTGAGCTGCATTAAATCAGTGGGTTCCTTTACTATTTCCCACCGCTCGCAGCCGCAGAAACCGACCATGTAATACGTGGTAGCACTTTAGACATTAGCTCAATCCTCCTCTAACTCCAACGTAGAACAAAACACTTTTCTGTTTAGCTTCTCTTGTTTTTCTGTTTTGCTAACCCGGACCACACAAAGTGTTTCGTTTTTACAACACAAATATGTTGTCAGTCCTCTGTGTGTTCACCAGCTGGTGGTTTGGAAAAGGTACACCAGATATCCTGGGGGGGAGCTAAATGATAAAGTCAGATTTCTTTTAGCTATTTTCTCGCTATTGAAAAGCAATCAAGCCAACATTCCTAAAATATGATCCTCATCGCTCCTAACATGTGCCGTCCACACAAATACAAACACTATTTCTATATGTCATCACAATGATTGATTTTTCATTTTTCCCCCCTCAGGTTTCAGCATCAAAGCAGTGCCATTTCCAAATGCTATCTTGAATGTAAAAGAACTTGGAGGTAAGAAACACATGCCCAGACTTAGCTTGTAAAGCTTTCACAATGAAACCCGCCGTGTGAGTCTGTGTTCGGTAAAATATGATGACCTGGTGACGACATTTTCTTGTGGTCCAACCTAGACGTTATCAGCCCCACACTAACAAACTAACTAAAACTGCACTAGCGATGGGACGAAATAGGATTACATCGCAGATCACGATAAAAAACACTCACAATAAGTTGATCATGGTGAATTTCCATTATCAGGATAATCGTGAATAATCTCACGGGTGACTTGAAAAAGCCGTCTAACTCGCTATCATGGAAGAGAAGTGAAAAATAGAGCCTGATTGTAAAAAATACAGGAATTATTTAAGAAAGAACATTTTTTATTTATCATTTATTTATGCAGGGGGGGCCTTATGATTTATGATTATTTGTTTTTGATTTGATTAAATGTTTCTTTCTTAACAAAATATGCAATTTTAAGAGTTTTAAGCAACTAATATTGGATAATATAATATTATTTTGGCTTTGACATGAAATGTTCATATCGTCCCATGCCTAAACTGCACAAAAAAAACACACTGCAACATAACAACAACCACCATTTTAAATCTACAATGGAATAATTATTTGAAAGCAGTTACAAGTAAAGAATACCGAGTTGCTGTTTCTTCGCAACTTAACATATTAGTGTATATAAAAGACATTTATTTTATTTTACATAATGTAATCAAATCCATATTAAATGTTTAATTGTATGTAAATGTCCTTTTATAATGTGTTTGTTTTGCACTTTGTCTCGATGCTTTTGATGTTTATGTAAAGTGCTTTGAATTGCATTGTTGCTGAAATGTGCTATATAAATGAACTCGCCTCGCCTACAGTGTGTAGGATCTGGCGGCATCTAGTGGTGCGGTTGCAGATTGCAACCGACTGTGTACCCCTCCGCTCATTCCTCCTTTTCGGTACGGTACCTAAGGTAATGTGAGCCAGCGAGTGCAAAACCGTGGTAACGCCGTTCGTCTCGCTCAGAGGCCATCCTTACCATAATGACACTACTTTAGGAGCGACGGAAGTCAGACGGCGGCAGTCAGACGGCGGCTTACCTCAGTTACCTCAATTTCACAAATATGGCAGAGCAACACAGTGGACTCCATGAAGAGGACTCGCTCCATATATAGATATGAAGGGCTCATTCTAAGCTAAGGAAAGCACAACGATTCTTAGTTTCAGATCATTATACACTAATGAAGAAACATAGTTATGAATATTATATTCCATTTCTGCTAATAGATCCCTTATTTCAACAGTTTTATTATTTTATTTCTGCACACATTAAACTTTCAGTACCTCTTAAGGTGAAGTAGCAAACGCCATGTATGTTTTGTTACTACCAAACCGTCACACCGTCTTGTTTTTCTCAGTGTGAGCGAGGGTGTTTTGATCCTCTATTAGTAAACCAACTGCTTTGCTCCAAATAACAAATCTAATTTACACAATGCTGATGTGTATATGTGCAGATTTTCCATCTTAAAAACATGTTTTTTTTTCATTTCAACCTGTTCTGATATCATTTAATCTCTCAACATGAACTGTTTACACAAATAACTCTGTATACATTAAGGATGCAGAACCATGTTTGTTTTTCACCCCCCGGTAGCATCACACCTTTCTGTCACAGACGTCAGACCCGTTAAGTGTTTTTTTGCAGTGGCCGTACAATCTGCACTCTGTTTTTCCTGGAAATGTACAGCATTCGAGGAAGCCGTTTAATAAGCACAGATGAGGGATCTTGAGGTGGAGATACGTAAACAGAACAAATGCAACGGGAGGCTTCCAGTCCTTAAAGGGAGTCTTAAAAGAGGGATAAATCAGTGCCGTCCCTTCTCCTACAAGCAACTTAGTGACACAAGAAAAACGTATTGTGTTGTTGGGAGTTAAAATAATTTATGTTGTTTTCGGCGCACTATAGACACATGACAGGTGCAGTGCATGTTTTGAAGGCTAGCCTCCTGAAAAGATGAAAAACATACACGCACAGACACTCACACTCACACTCACACACACACACACACACACACACACACACACACACACACACACACACACAAAGAGGCACCGGGGGACCACCAACGAGGGTGCTACCAAATTTGGACAGAGCGCATTAGGGGGTTTTCAAAAGAGGTTTTTCTGGATTGGTTCAAAGCCAGTCTGGTGGGACATTATTGTGGTTGGAAAAACACTGGTCCCACGGATGACACGTCTGATTTAGATAAGTTAGTATACGCTGCCACCACAGCAAAGGATGACGAAATCTGTTCTCTTTTTCTCTTTTTCTCTTTGCCCCCCCTGCTTGGACTCTTTTCTTGTAAATAAAAACAAGCACATGATGTTTTGACGCCTCTACTGGCTACTTTTTATTTGGAGCACAGTATCGGAATCGGGTTTCTGCCCGAGGTGTAATGTTTGGCTGAATGAAGGCGTGCTCTTGTTCCAAATGTACATGACGTAAATGTGGAGTCGGGAGAGTTGGTGCTCTTGCATAATGTTCCGACAGTCAGTTTTCACAATGAGCCTTTTAGATCCGTTTCTGATTAAAGCATTTCCTTTCCACGCCGTTACTTACTCAACTCTTCCCATTTCTGTCAGTATTCTTTCTTCCTGCCCTTCCCCTATGGCTTTAGAACAAGCAAACATGCCTGGTTTGGTTGGATGTTATTTTGCACTGCATCAGTGATGCAGAAAAATGATACAAGATGTGACGCACAGACGTCAGTATTACTGACTTGTTTTACACAATACCTTTGTGGCTTGTTCTCTTCACTCAGCCTTGACTAAAGCAAGGGAAGAAGCGCTTGTTGTATTTCCTTCCTCTCCCACCGGAAAGCCCATTGAATGTCAATGAGGTATTCTCCCTTTACAGTAAGAAATGTAAAGCGAGGCTTGCTCATGCAGGTGACCTTAAGTGCCGGAGGTCGGAAAGACCATTTAAGGCACACAACGCTTATAAATTAACTATTTGCCAGTATTTTCTCCTTTTGGTGGAGCAGTTAAAAACACATGAAATCCTTCCTCACAAAAGCCCTTTGCACTTTTTATGTGTTACTTATTAGGGCTGTCAATCGATTAAAATATTGAATCGCACATTTTTTATCTGTTCAAAATGTACCTTTAAGGGAGATTTGTCAAGTATTTAATACTCTTATCAACATGGGAGTGGTCAAATATGCTGCTTTATGCAAATGTATGTATATATTTATTATTATAAATCAATTAACAACACAAAACAATGACAAATATTGTCCAAAACTGCCCCTGCATGTGATTATCATAAAGTGGGCATGTCTGTAATGGGAAGACTTGTGGGTACCCATAGAACCCATTTTCATTCACATATCTTGAGGTCAGAGGTCAAGGTATCTTTTGGAGCCAGTTTTTCCTCACCAAAATGTAGTGTATGTTTGGCGTGTAATTTAGCTTCCTTGCTCAGAGTGACATGGTTGGTACCAAAGGATTCATTAGGTTTTCTAGTTTGATATGATGCCAGTATCTTCACTCTAGCTCCGCTACAACCTAAAAATCACAAGTTGCCTTAAAGCGTTAAAGAAATTAGTGGCGTTAAAATGAATTTGCGTTAACGCGCTATTAGCGCGTTAACTTTGACAGCCCTAGCAGTTATTCTATCCTTGCTGTGTGCTTGGCGGGGCAAGCCTCATTATTGCTCATCCCATTTCATCTGGGAGACAAAAGTGGTTTAAGTTGAACCGTAAGAGGGCACACGGGAAACGTGTTCAGGTCAACACCAAAGAGCAGAGAGTGACCCTGACACGGCACTCGGACTTGTCTTAGCTGTTATTAAAATGTTGCAGGCTTTGGACACATGTAAGTGTAGTTGACTGTGACTTGTATAGTTGCTAAGCCTGGTAATGCATATTTAACTCTCCCTGCCTCGAGTGCACTGGGCCAGATTGTCATAAGCGCAAGCTGTCCTTTTAAACCAGAGGCACAAAGCAGCTTATGTGCAGGCAACCCTGATGTATGGCGCCTGTAATGATTCAGACCTGGCTATACGTCGGTCTCATGCATTTGTCATTGAGGTCCCTGCTGTCTTGTTCTCATTCTCATCTTCACCTCTTGCTTCTGATTTTGTTTTCCCATCCCCTCTTCTCTTTACCATTGCTTCCGGATCGTGCTATTATTTGTGCTTATCTCTTTCTTTCAATCTTCTGTCGAGCTCTCCTTGCTTATTGATTCGAACACATTGTCTGGCCGTGATAAAGCACACTGCCTCCCAGTCATTATCGGGGAGGACTTGTCTGTCTTATCACTGTGTGTCTACATGCTTGTAAATAACCTAGTTAATGTCAGCTTTCTTCAGTGCCCTGATTTCTTAGATATAATGTGAACAAGAAACCCTTAATTGGAGTAATGGATTCAGAAAAACCTTCTTAATACAGCTATATTTTTCATTTAATAAACTTTGCTTTCTATCGTGTGCTTTTCATTTAAAACATTTATTGCTATGACAGCAATGTGGCAGGATGAAAGAAGAAAATAATTAAACCCAAACTGAAGAAATAAGTCTAATCTAAATAAATCGTTGTCCACAGCTGAACAGCAGACGATTACTATAAAAATCAGACTTGCGCACGTTAAAGGACAAACTGTGTGGTCTCTCACTACGCAGTCTGTCCTCTGTCAGAGCCGGCTGTTCAGATGCTCTGAAGAAACAATCACTGATGCACTTAGAATATGTCAACCTCGGTTTAGAAATATGGTAGAGGGTTGTAGAGGAATATAAGTAGGTGGAAAATCATCTTGTGCTCTACCAGCTACTTATCCTAACATGAGACAGGCACAGCGAGGCAGTATCACCTGTACGGCACCTTGTATTACTTACTTACAAAACTGCTTTTTCATTGTAAGAACGCCAGCATGAAGAGACGGATACACGCTATTCGTTTAATCAGCAGGCAGCATCATTGTAAATCAAGAGCTCTTTGTACTCATGTGAATAAAGCGTAATAAAGTCTTTTCAGTTGGTCGACATTGAGAATTTTGCATCTGGCGATCTTTAGTCTGGCAGGCGTTTTCTACCCTGCTGGTGCCAGGTATGGGGATTAGGTGGGAAGGGCACCTCCGGGGACTCAGGGAGGAATCTATTAAGCGTGTCAGTGTGTGTAGGAGTGTGTATAGTCTGGACGGTGACATGACGTCAAGTCTAGACGGGCCATTTCACAGTGTGCATTCATGCCACGCGATGACAGCTGATGAAGAAGTGGTCCCGATAATCACCACTCGTTGCTGTTGAGGCTTTCGATTTGAAGAGTGATATTTGTACTTGTAATGTTCTTGTTAAAACAGGATTTGTCACCAGACTTTCCAATAATAGTCCAGTATTTTGGAAATCAGAGTTATTGGAAAAGATTTTCTTCAATAAGGCCATTTAAAGGTTGATGTGCTTTTATTTGTAGATGAGCTGGTGTGTACGTCTGAGAAGATGTCACGGTGAGGACATTTTCCCACCGGTTAATAAACTCGTGACAACACCGGTGTTACAGATTACACCGGACATTTGACTAGAAAAGATGACGCTCAATATCTGTAGAGCATCTACTTTGATCTTTAACATTGGATGGCTGATGGCTGTGTGACTGGCCTCTCCGGTCCAGCTGGCGCCGCTTTGTCCTCCTCACAGCGATTGCCTCATTAACGTTATGGTTCCCTATTAACATTGGGTTTAATTTCGAAATATTGTCTTTGCTTTTCGCTTTAACGCCAAATCCTCCGCCATCGTCTTGTCATTCAACTCTCTCTCATCCATGTGTGTGTGAAGTCTGACTCCTGCTACTCTTTCAAACTCAGTTTGCAGCGTCCGTTGTCCGACTATGTATTGATAACACGGCGCTGATAAGTGAAAATGAACTAAATGGGTTTTATTTCTATAAAAAAAAGCACAACGACGGTGGGCAAGTAATGTAATCGGTTTATTTTATTTTAATTTATTAATTTATTTGACAGGTAAAATACATGTAGGCATTGTTACACTTAATTAAAGTGCTACCGATGTATATAGGACCTCCAGACGTAGCTAATTTGCCGACCTTGTCCCTGGTTAGGCTTTTAAGAAAAAATAAAAATACAACATCATACATTACATCGTTTTTGTATGTTCCCAATCAGTAATCAGTGACCACAGGTTCCATTAAACGTTTTTAGCTTGTTTTTTTACACCGTATAACACCGGTAACACCTTTTATTTTAAACTCTGCAGTTCTTGGTAGATTTGTAGAGCTGGTCTTATCATCCATCACTAGTCCATCACGTACACACACAGAGAGCATGGAGGAAGACGAGCAAGATGCGAGAACATCACAGAACGTTTCCCAGTTGTCTATGACCACCAACAGGCAAAGGAAGTATGCGAGCACGTCTCAGAGCGAAACCACTACATTGTGGTCATCGCAGCAATGTGGTTCTTATTACTATCAAATAGGACCACAGTGTGTGTTACTTTGCCCAACAGGGACAAGCTTTTCCTTTGCATTGACCAGAAGTGAAATCATTTGTAGATTGTCATTTGGGTTTAAAGCAGATGCCGGCAGTCACAGACCGTCCTGATTTAAGAGTTCTGAGGATAAACGTGTAACTGATCTCCATTTGAGGTCTCATTCAAGAATATTACCGTATTTGATGTTGGGTTTGTTGTTGATAGTGGGTGAATGGTGCATCATAGATACTATAAGGGACCTCTCATTACTATCTTGAAGATGCAGTAGCCAAACAAACGTTTGAAGTCAAAATTTCAAATACGTTTAAGAAGAGTAAATATTCAATTTTAACAATGCAATTTTCAAAATGCTAGGTGAAGTATGCAATGACAGAGGACATAAATATGTGCACTCGATATTAATATATGGGCACAGCAGTCTGTACTGTATGTGGGTTGGGTAAAGTGGAATAGAGCTGCAACGATTAATTGATTAGTTGTCAACTATTAAATAATTGCCAACTATTTTTTGATAACTAATTAATTAGTTTGAGGAATTTTTAAGAAAAAGTCAAAATTCTTGTTGTGATCATTACTTTCAATTAGGGCTGTCAATTGATTAAAATATTTAATCGTGATTAATCGCACATTTTTTATCTGTTCAAAATGTAAAGTGGGCATGTCTGTAAAGGGGAGACTTGTGGGTACCCATATAACCCATTTACATTCACATATCTTGAGGTCAGAGGTCAAGGGACCCCTTTGAAAATGGTCATGCCAGTTTTTCCTCGCCAAAATTTAGCGTAACTTTGGAGCGTTATTTAGCCTCCTTCACATCAATCTAGTATGACATGATTGGTACCAATGGCTTCCTTAGGTATTCTAGTTTCTTCACTCTAGCTTTAAAACTGAGCCCGCTGCAACCTAAAAATCGGAAGTTGAGTTAATGCGTTAAAGAAATTAGTGGCGTTAAAACAAATTTGCGTTAACGCTTTATTGTCACGTTAACTTTGAGAGCCCTACTTTCAACCAGTCACATTACTTTTCTAAAACCAGAAACGGCTGTGTCAGTGCCAATGGCACATGATGAAAGTGGCTCTAGACATACAGTAACACAACTTACTGATCTCAAATATTAAGAGTTGCCACATTTCTGTAAACCAGATTTGTCAATTATGTGCACAACTGAGAGGGATTGGTGTGTGTTTTGGACTAGGCCTTACACAGGAACTGTTTACTTAAAAACAGACACACTGCTGAGGCTGCAGGTTGATGGGTGTATCAACAGCTGAAGTGTTTCCCACCTCGCTGCAGCTCCAGCTCCAGCCCCGGCTCATTCCTCAATGAAGTAAGCACACTTTATTACTAGTGAGGCCTCCCTCACGAGTCCCAGCGCTCCCTCCCATCACCGTATTGTAGCTGTTTTGTTCAGATAAAAAAAACAGTCTGTTTTTCGTTAGGGAGATTTCAAAGAGGGTTGCTTTCAGTGTTTCAACTTTCAAGAGTGAAAAAAAGACCTGATTGGCAACATGTATATGTTTGGTTCAAGGTAAAAGCTGGCAAAAAGCATGAAAAGCAATGCATGAGAAAGTGTTGCTCCAGCTGACTGTGAATGTGAAACCATACCTGCATCGATACCCAACAACGAACAGAACAAGCCTCAACAGTAGCCTAATTTAGACCAAATGGAAATATAGGGTTGTAGGTTTCAACTGTGTACCATCTCAAGCTGTTTGGATTTGCAGATGAGTTCAGAAACCCCAGTCATTTAACACAATCGGAAGACAATCTGAAGGCTGTCTGCTTTTCATTTTTGCGCTGTAATTGCTTGCTTATGTTTTACTGGCAGTTGCCTCAAAGTTTTGTTTGTTCATTCATCGTAACACTTTGGTAAAGAAAAAAGTAACCTGATCACTGAAACATCATTGCCACTTGTGTTTGTGTAACCGGTAGACGTCTGCTTTTCCCATCCTCTCCTCTCCCTGCATTATTGGCATCATGACTTCCAGAGAATCGTAAAATTTTACTGTGTTTTGAGCTCCACTTTTTGTCCCTGAACCTTAACGGTATCCCTCAAATACACAACAAATACATAGATTTGCATATAAACAGCTAATGTCCCACTTCTGGGCTAGCTTCTGTTCCGCTGGCCTCCATATCATAATGCATTTTTGCATAGACGGTGTCGTTCTTTAGTCTTTGTGAAATGAAACATGATAGTGCAGGTTTCTAATCATACTGTGTGGTAAATAAAGTACAGTAGCGATGTCATGATACCAGAAATTTAGTACTCCATATACCAATACCAGTGCAGTTCCACGATTCTCGAAACCAATTTGATAAAACGGTAAAAAACAAAACAATAAACACTTTGAGCAAGTGAAAGTAAGTTAAACTGGTTATAATTCCCTCTCTGTTATCTATTTTATATTGCTTTAACATAAGACAAAGAAAAGCTGCAAATCCTCACAAGTTAAAAGCTGGACCTAAGTAATATTTGTAAATTTTGATATACAAATTTCTGTCTATCGATTAATCGGCTAATTGGTTTAGCCCTAAAAACTACAGCTTGATGTTTTATTTCACATTAATTGAAAAACACAAATCTATACAAACTGTTTGACAACACCACAGAAAGAGAATCCTAAGAAATGTTATATGGACGGGGAAAGTTAGCTGCATCAGTAATGAGTGGCGGCCCTGGGAAGCGTTTCACGTTACAGTGGCCTGTAGCAGTTGGCTGTGCATACACAATGAATCATCAAATGTCTACGAAGCGTAGCACATCTACAATCATTAAGATTCATGTTTCCCAGACCTCAAACCATGCATACAGTACATGTTAAACATTCATATGTATTGTATGCAGTACATTGAATAAGTAATTACACTCCCTGTTTCAGCATGTCTTCATTTGCTACAGAGGGTTGAAAAAGTCTTACTTGGTGATGAGTGAGAGAGGGAGGGATGGGAGGGATGGGAGGGATGGGTGAGGTTTTTTCCTCAGATCAGATTTCTGTGCATTTGATCCCAGAGAGGGTTACTCTCTGACGTCACACACTGACATCATATACTTGTTTTTTCCGCGGTGTGATATTAAAGTCATACTAAAACACATTTTTCCTGCGCCCTTTTTTTTGAGGCCGCTAGTGTACTGTTGCTATCTATGTGCTGAAGTTTAATAGGATAACTAATTAACAATCTTGCCCAAACATTGGTGGTAAATATTAAGTTTTAGGCTTATTCCCTCAAATCTAAAGAGGAAATACTCCATAGCTGAACTCAAACAGGGATTAAATCCATCATAGAAAAGCAAAAGATACCAAATTCTTTGGCCAAGGGTAGCCTCAGTAGACTATTATGTAAGGCAGCCACAATAAGCAATAAGCCACTTGAGGCCGTGATTTACAGTGATTTTACAACAGCTGAGGGGGTTTTAGTCACTCCGATCTGCGTCGTGCCTAACAACGCCCCTTAACTGTTATAAAATCACTGTAAATCACAGCCCCTCAAGTGGCTTATTGCTTTTAGAAAACGGTTACTACATATACCTGGCAAGGTTTCCTAAAATAAACACACAGCAATAAAAAATAATAATTTATTGATAACAAATAATCATTCTTCCGCCAACCAATTCAGTTCTTCAACGACATGCAACGGTTGCCAAGCAACACAAAGACACAGTGGAAAGCATGCTTAATGATTGGGGTGATTGTTAACTTTTATCTGTGTATCGCCATTAATTGTACTATTGTTGAAGTGGTGTTCATTCACTCTTCTTTGCTGGTATAGGTGAGTTTTAATTGTGTGGTGCCAGAAGCAAAGACATTGCTACAGCATCTTCTCTCGCTGTAGTTTGGGTGCCAGTAAGATTGCAGGGACGATTCACATTTATGCCTCATCATTGACATGGTTTCTCTTGTCTCTGGGCCAGCATCAGAACGTTTTTCTACAGTGGTGCTTCGCAAGCAGTGGTTGGTGTAGATTGTGGAACCAACATGGCGCCAAGGAAATCAACTCCCATTGGCTCTCTAGTATACCTAACAAATACTTAACGTAGGAGAATGGAAAATAAAATTTTTCATCATGTTGCAGTTACATTATAACCACATATTTATCTACCATCTGCAACTATTATTCCCGCTTTCCCCTAGCTGTTGTCACTTGTCAGCGATATCATTTTTGTCACAGTGTAGCTTGGTTATATCCAGTGGTCAACCTCCGGGTCTGAAAAGTGAAGCCGCGTTGGAAGTGCCTTTAAACTTGCATTCTCTCTAACAGCCAGCAGGGGGCGACTCCTCTGGTTGCAAAAAGAAGTCTGATTGTATAAAAGTCTATGAGAAAATGGGCCTACTTCTCACTTGATTTATTACCTCAGTTAACATTGTAAACATGAGTTTATGGTCTCAATCGCTAGTTTCAAGTCTTCTTCAATACAGCATGATGTTCATTTAGTAAATTATGGTCCCATTTAGAGTCAAATAGACCATAAAGCACGGCATGCTTTAGGGCGTGGCTACCTTGTGATTGACATGTCGCTACCACGGCGTTGTCCGGTCTGGGAGTTGTCCGTGTTTTCGTCTTACAACTTTAACCCTTTCACAGTGTGTTTCAGTTCATTAAAGTTAATTATAACATTTTGGTCGCCTGTAAATGTCTTATTCAGCATTCGATTAAACTTAACTCCACCCTCTTGTGTCACTTCTGGTTGCAAAAAAACAAGATGTCGACAGAGAACATAACAAGAGAAAGGTGAGAATAATAGGCTACAAATTAAAAAAATGTATTCTAGCTTAAGTTACATGTTTAACTTACCATAGATCGTTGGTGTGGTTTGTCCGCTTTGGATGGAGATAAAAGGCCGATGGATTGGGCGGCAGCAACGATGGGTATTTCTTTCTGGCTGCTCAAACATAAATACCTGTAGACAGTCTTTTTTTTCTTTCCCTGCCATCTTTGTGTTTTTTTGTGTTTTTATTGGACCACAGCGTAGCGTAGTCCTCACCATTCTCGTCCACGCGGATGATTTGGTCTGAAAACACCGAACGAACCACATAGTCTGTTTAACAGTCCTGCCTTCGTTTCTTGACTTTTCCAGCTCTTCGATTTCTCTCTCAGTAATTTCAGCGTGTCTTATTTCTTTTTTATCTTCCTCCTCTATCCTGTCCATCTCTTCCAACCACTTATCTACGCTTAGCCCAACCACTAGACCAAAGCTCACAACAAAATCTGACATCTTTAAACAATAGGGGACTAATTGGTGAGGTGATACTACAGTAATGCAGTCACAGCTGTGTTGGTAGAGTATTTTCCAACGGGTTTGAACGCGACTCAGCCAATCATAATCAAGGACCAGAACTATCTGTCTTGTAAAATATGTTTTATGATATTTTTGTCCTGACTGGAAATTGTTGTAACATGATAGCTTACTTTGTTGCTGTCTGCACCTACACATTAAACCAACAGATAAATATATCAAGTCCAGGCAAGGGAATAGGATGATGATGGCTATTCTGGGAAATGGAAGTCGTAACTTAAGTTAGAAGCAGGAACACAGAAAAATATTTAATCGTGAGGTATCCGGTTGTGGATTCTTCCTTCATGTGCATCCAACCAAACATGCCAGAAGATTGGACTGCACTGTATGATACCTTTTAAAGAGTTCATTACAAGGAGTTCATTCATATGTCTCTGATTATTTGTTCTTTCCCAACCTTAGTAAATGATTTAGTTAGGTAATTGATTTTGCTAGAGCCATTCATTATTTCATTCATGCAGTCAAACCCATGTAGTGAATGAATGAGGCAATAAGGCTTCCATCTGGTGAGTCAGTACGTGACTGGGTCAGTAAGAGACATGACTTTCATGCTAATTTTACCTCTCGTGCTGCACTGTTGACCTTTGGCTAATTACGTCTGAGTGAAATGTGAAAGTGTAGAACGTGTTTTTTATTATCAATCGCACGCTACATATAGAGGATATAAACAAAGGTGTTAAAGGGCAGAAAAGTAGAAAGGAAGGGAGACAAACGAGCAAAGAAATGAGGTCTTACTCATGGTGCACTTATTTGATTAATGATATGTAGTAGAGCTGCCAGCATCCCCCCACAGAGTCATGACGTCATGTTTGGAAGTCCTTCTGTCGGGCCAATAGGTGGCAGAAGTCGCCAACGAGATCCAATGAGACGTGACGGACATTCCACCATTTCCAGGCAAAGATGAGAGAAACTTCCCAGTCAATCTCTCAAGTGCCACTTTGTCTGATAGCTTTCCACTCCAGTGAGAGGTGTGAGTAGAAAAGAGTGGGGGAGGAAAAGAAAGAAAGAAGGGAGGGAGGTAAATGTCACCGAGAGCTCTTCGTGATGCTTAAACATTTGCCAGCCTCACAGTTCGTCACTTCTTGGCAGTTACCTTACTATGAGCAACAATAACAAGACAACAGTTCACAAGATTGCAAAAGAAGTAACCTCACCAGACGGAGGAGGATCATTTCAACCAGAGAAAGTACAACCTTGTAAAAAGCAAATGCATGTACTTGCGTATGCAACGTGATAGGACCCTTTGTAGTTGCGTGTATGCGGTGATGACAAGCTTTGTGAGCGTGTAGAACAAACAGTTTGAACTGTTTAATGGAAAACATGTTGTGGAACGGAAAGCATTCAACTGAGTTAATGAAGTGTAATCGAAGTGTACAAGCAGTTGACAAAATACTTTTTTTATATTTTAGAAGATTTAAATCTGAAAGTACAATAGCCAGTACTGTGGTGTTAAGGATAAACTGCGATACTTCCTCTGTATTGACTCCTCCTTACTATCTTTTGAGTAAAAAAAAAAAAGAACACCTCTTTTGTCGGCTTGAAATTTGTAGAGCAAGATGTCCTAAGGAGCATGAGTAACATGGAGGATGTGACTAGCATATCGTGGTTCGTGGTGTTGACTGAGTTTGTCAGCATCTACGTCACCGTGAAAGCAGAAACTACCTTTTCTCACTGCTAGGTATAAAGTAAGAAAGGTTGGAGATGTGATTATTTCTATTTCTAGATCCAGAGTACTGTAGTTGTTTACAGACAGGACATTAAAGGGATAGTTCGGGTGTTGGTGTTGAGGTACTTATCTGTAGTCAGTGTATTACCTACCTACAGTAGATGACGGTCGTCACGCCCCCAGTTTGGAGAAGCAGATAAGAGTTACCGCATGGAAGCAAAGCAATGTACTGCTGTGGATGGGGTCGACAGCAAAACGTATTTTAGTCACCTAAAAGAAAGGCCCGCCTAAAAAAATAATATCAGTTTAAGTGTACGCTATATTTAGAATATTTTCGCTTGTTTACCTTGCCGTGAAACAGTTATACAGTCTATGGTTCCGACGGGGGACTGAAGCCAAATCAACCAGACTCCATTGAAAAAAAAAACCCAGTTATTTTACTTCGCAGAGTACAGGAGTTTCTGGTCTACCGCTGCCTCGATCAGTCAGTTTTTGTGCTATTGTTTCACTTTGGTTAGTTCGGATTCACCAAAGTCACACGATAGCGCAAACAAACTAACCGATTGAGGCAGCGGTAGACCAGCAACCCCTGGGTTCTGTGAGGTAAAATAACAGTTTTTTTCAATGGAGTCTGGTTGATTTGTCGAGAGCATAGATGGATAAAACATAGAAGGCTTCAGTTCCCTGTCGGAAAAGGCTTTCTCACAGCAAGGTAAAACAGTGGAAATATTCTAAATATAGCGTAACTTAAACTTTTAGGTGGACCTTTCTTTTAGGTGTCTAAAATTTGTTTTGCTGTTGGCCCCATCCACAGTAGTACATTGCTTTGCTTCCTTGCGGTAACTCCTGTCTGCTTTTCCAACTGGGGGGCGTTCTGACCGTCATCTACTGTAGGTAATACACTGACTATGGATAAGTACCACTTCAAAAAAAACAAATTATCCCTTTAAGACATAGTTTGTGTTGCAGCTCCAGTACATAACTGATTCCTTTTGGGATTGAAAAACTGGTATTCACAGTGAGAGTATTTTTTTTGACAGGGGCATGGCTGCTTTAGATTGTAAATGGACTTTATTGCCCTGAAATTAACCAGTCAGGAAATGTCCTAGGCAGTGGACTGACCCCACTAAGCTCTACTAATCACATGGTGAGAAACGGTTATGAGGTTAGGGTTAGCGTCTAGCAATCCTACGAAGCAGGTGGGATTTGGCCAGATCCTGAGCAAGTGCCTTTACATTGAAGAAAGTGCACATGAATTTGTCATAAGGATCAAAATATCTCTGAAATCGTTTTTCCTCTCCAAAAGCGGTGCCTACACTGTCAGTAAGCGAAAGGAGGGGCCGGCAGTGGAAGCAGAGGGAGGTGGAAGCAAAAGGGACACGACTGACTCATTTTGGGAGCATGTCTTCAAATTACTTACACTAACAAATAAAGTTGCTAAATGAGCTAAACCATTGTGTGAGCGGATGTTCTTGCTCCAAATTAGCACATAGAAAAGGAACCATATGTTGGTCACTGTGAACTCAATGTCAGTGTGGCCTTGAAAATGAGCCAAGACTCAAATAATCCAGCGAGTATGTGTATTTACTTTAAGGACTTTGGAGGAGTTGCTGAGAAATTTGGCAGCAAAATAAGTAGTTTGTACTTCACACCGCAAAGCTTATTGGTTTTGGTTTTAGCCAAAACAAGTGTAGCAAATACTGTGGATGTTTGACTTCTAAAATTGTATGTATCATGATTATTTTTTCTCAAATAATTCAAAATATTACAGCAGTCATTTCTTGGAAACTAAATTTGTTTTGCATCTTTAACCTGGAAAATATCATCTGCCAAAATTAAATTACACTTCTTATAATTATAATCGTCGATTGTGTTTTTTTATGCAGTGTCTTGATGTGCTTTGTTATGTATATGTTTTATAATGTTCAAGAATGGACTTCTATTTCAATACAGTCTAATGCTCAATACTATGTTCTGAACTCAGATTGATTGCAAACTGGGGCTGCCACTAATGATTATTTTCATTGTTGATTAATCTTTGATTAGTTGTTTGGTCAGAAAATGGTGAAAAATGTCAATCAGTGTTTCCCAAAGCCCGAGATGACGTCCTCAAATGTCTTGTTTTGTCCACAACTCAAAGATATTCAGTTTACTGTCATAGAGGAGTAAAGAAAATATTCACATTTAGGTGTCTGGAATCAGAGAATTTAGACTTATTTTTCTTGAAATATTACTCATACCAATTAATTATTCATTATTAAAATAGTTGCCGATTAATTTAATAGTTGACAATCAATCGATTAATAGTCGCAGCTCTATTGCAAATAATAATAATAATTTTTTTAATAGAAATGTTTTTGTCCATTTCGAACTAATAATTATGAGATTATTATGTTTTGATGGCACACAGCATTCTACTACAGGAGGTGTTGGCATTTGTCTGTTTTCACATGACGACAGTAACATCAGTTATGACGATGACTTCTCCCAGAAGTTGACCCATTTAATGGCATCATGTCTGTCTACAGGAGCCGACAACATCAAGAAATACTGGAGTCGTTACTACCAGGGGTCACAGGGTGTAGTCTTCGTATTGGACAGTGCCTCATCGGATGAGGACCTCGAGGCGGCACGAAACGAGCTCCACTCGGCCCTGCAGCACCCGCAGCTCTGCACACTGCCTTTCCTCATCCTCGCCAACCACCAGGACAAGCCTGCTGCTAGGACGCCAAACCAGGTAAGCTAGCCCGTTGACGGTGCTATTGTTAATTTATTCCATCCAAGGCATATCTAACTGCAATTAATTTCAATTCTTACACAAATAAGCGCTGCATTACATGTCTATCTTAATCAGAAAAAGCAGTTTTGCATTCATTAATTGTACACATTCAGACACATACTCATCAGTAAATAAGTATGCATATACACATGTATGGCTTTTTTCATTTGCACTCTGAAATAAATAGTTGTACACAACAGATCTCCTACGATTGTTTAAGAGTCAAAGTGGGTGGTTTCAGAGCTGAGCTCTAACTACTGTCTGCGTCATAATGACTTTTATAATTTTGTCATTCTCATAATTTAATAACAGACTTCACTACTTTCTAGTGGTGGTGGTGGTAGCGTGGGGGGTTGTGCGTGAACCTGGGAGCGGTGTTGTTGGAGACATCCCCCCAGGTCAGGTCTCTCAAGGCAAATTGTTCCCCTATGGGGGGCCAAACTAAGAGGGATCAAAAGATCTCTATAAATTGGTGTTTTGGGAAAAGAAAAACCTCATCCGGAATAGGGAAACCAAGGCCTCCTCCTGCAGCCAGGCCTTGAAGTTTGCGGTCCCTTGTGGCTGGCCTGGACCAACTTGACCTGGTAAGGCTCAGTTCCAACAATAAGACATGGGGCTAATGCCAAGGGGTAACCCCCTTCAGAGGTTAGGTGGAGGCGTCTAGTGCATTGCCAAATTTGTGGCGGGCCAAGGTGGAGGCCACAGCGTGCTGACCCATGGCTATGAAAAGTGACTCTTCAGATGTATCACCTCTCTGTTGTGGAAGGAGCCGGAGCTAGTACGCCATCGCTTTAGCAAAAAACGCTGAACCCAAATGTACAGTGAGTGTGAACTGGGAATGTCTGGCTGAAACCCCCTTTGCACAAAGTCTCCAACTCTCACTACTTGTTGGAGGTCGGGGACACGATATCCAAGTGTCCCATGTTCAAACCCTCCTTTGCTGATTTATATTGTATTGTAGGAGTTGTGGCCTGAAGCTCTTCAGTGCCTGTCATAGCCTCATTACCTGCTGGTGGAACCCACTGTTGAGGGACTTTGTCAAGCTGAAGGGGAATACTTTCAGGCTCGGTTTGCCCAAATTAATTGCAAATCAGCAGACAAAAATGTGGAGTCCAGAAGGATTGCAGCTTCCTCTGTTGCAGAAGCGTAAACTTTGGTGAGTTCATGAAGACAGATTTTTGATTTGCCTCAACACAGTTCTGCCAAACCGTCCGATGACCCAGTAAGAAGGAGTAGGGGCTTCTCAGCAGGGGTGGAGGACTGTTGGACTCCACTCTGAATATTACTGGATGCTGTGGAAGGAACACTTTAGTGACTTCTGAACTCTACAGATATGCCGTCTGTGGAGGAGGCAAAGTTGTAAGAATAACAATTTTTATCTTTTTGGCGCAGGCTACTGATTATCAGAAAGCTCCCCAGGGCAAGGTGCCAGGGATTGAGGGGGTCACTCTGAGATTCAAAAGGCTCTTTAGACCCAGACGCACCAACCCGTCAACAAAGAACTAGCGGCGACAAAAGGCCACCAGTTGCGTCTCCTCATGTCACCTTTGTGTTGGCCAGAAAGTTGCACTAGAACACACCGCAAAGACTACAGCCAACAGCCAACTACCATGTACGTTCAGCGCCTGTGTGAGATGAAATAACTCTCACTTCTCACACCAATGGGTGCCGCCGCCCATTCAACATGAGCGCAGACCCGAGCCGACGATGAGGGACACACCGCAAAAACAAGGCTGACGGACGCTCACCGACGGCCCCAAACTGTCCGTCGGCCGACCATGTCAGGGCCTTTAATGTGGTTCAATTGTCCTTTTTGACACGCCTCTTCAGTGTTGTGTCACAGTGTGCTTCAGGTATTGGGGTGTCACACTGCTCATCCTGCCGGTAAAATTGTATGCCAAGGTACTAGAAAGGAGTCTTCAACTGACTGAACTGTAAAAATAGGAGGATTAACGTGAGAATAAGGATACTGGAGGTACTGACTGAAAGAATGAGGTGATGATACAAGCGGCAGAAATGCATTTCTCTTGCAGGGTGTCTTGGCTCACCTTCTGGGCCTAGACAAGAAGCTTGAGCCTCCAGAATGAGCTTTGAGGAACCACTGCTCCTAGAATTGAAAGGAGATAGTTAAGTTGGTTGGGAGATCTTAAAAGGATGCCTGTCTGGCACATCCAGCTGAGAGGAGAACTCAGGGACAACCCATACTGGGGGGATTTTATGTTTGTTTTGTATCCCGCTGACCTGGGAACGCCTCAGGATCTGGATGACATTCTGGGGACAAAGATGTGAACTGCCATCATTATATGGATCTGGCTGTCTCTAAATTAATTAATTTGTTTATTGTCGTCGTTTGTTTCTGGACTCTATTCCACATTCATCTGTTTCATGTGATTAGAGAACAGGCAGGGCATGTGTTTCCAAGATGCTTGCTTTTTATCCTTGCCGGTAAATGGTCCATGAAACAGCTTTGAGCTCTGGAACACAGATCCCCGTTTTTCTTTTTTCAGTTCTATGTTTTTTTTCCCTTATTGAAGTTTTAGATTGTGTTATTTGCTATTTGGCAGGTCAATGTCATTTAAAGGAACAATATGGAAAATACTTACTGTAATAAATCATAAAATGACCATGATATGTCATCAGAGATTAAGGAAACATGATACATTTAAATACTGGCTTCTCAAACAACAATGCTTCTGCCAGTATGTTCTCCTTTGAAATTTCCATTCCGTTTTGGCCTGTGTGATCCCGTCCACTGCCCATTTCAACACCCTGTTTCGCACATATGTAACAAATTGGCACGGAAACACATCCTTCTGCAGCCGTAGAGGCACGCTAAGTCAGTCACGCCAGAGGAGCGACGGGCCACGGCTCCAATGTTTTGAACTTGGACCGCAGTATCCAATTTAATCGCTAGCTGTCAGTGCTACATTTTAGTCCTTTAATCTTCAAAACTAAATGATTTATGACTAGCATAGCTCTGATTTCAGTAAGTCAGTTCATGGCATTTGACTTTTAGCCTGTGTGACTCTAGATTATTTTAGAAAACACATCAGCACTGAGAAGAGGTTCGCAAGTTCAAACCCGGCTTGGGGCCCTTCTGTGTGGAGTTTGCATGTTCTCCCCGTGTTAGTTTGGGTTTTCTCCGGGTTCTCCGGCTTCCTCCCACAGTCCAAAGACATGCAGGTTAGGTTAATTGTTGACTCTAAATTGCCCGTAGGTGTGAATGTGAGAGCGTGAATGGTTGCCTGTTTCTATCTGTCAGCCCTGTGATAGTCTGGCAACCTGTCGTGATTAGGATAAGCACTTACAGATAAAGGATGGATGGATATCAGTGCTGAGTTAAATCCTCTCTCCAGTTTCATCCTAATTTTTGACCAAGTTGTATTTAGTTTCCATATTGTGTTGGGCAGATTTTGCTTCTTTCATCCTCTCTGTATGTTAACTGAGTAGGAAGCAATGTACGTCCGACTGAGCATCTCACCAGAACTGGCCGACGCATAAGCCAATGATTACACATCTTTTGTTCCAGTCGTTTTTTTTCCTTTTGTCTCAAATAGTAGTCTGCGTCTCCGCCAACAGACGGGATGTAATAGTTAGAATATAGTAGAAATGTCATGTAGTAGTCATGAAGTAGTAGGTCATGTCACCACCTCCCCTCAGGGCAGAATTAATCACTGCTTGTGGAGGCAGGAATGAAATACAGCATAACTAGGGTAGTCTGTCCCACCTCTCTCTCTCTCTCTCTCTCTCTCTCTCTCTCTCTCTCTCTCTCTCTCTCTCTCTCTCTCTCTCTCTCTCTTCCTTTTTACTAGCCATGCTCTTCCACTCTACCTCCCTCAAAGAAGGAGCCTCTTGGAATAGGATGTTATGGATAGCATTCCCTGTGCAATGCTCACTCAAGTTTCAAAAACCTGGAACCTCACTTTCCTTTTACACAAACACATACACACACATGCATCATCTGCAGAGGCCTATTTAATGTTTCTGAAGGATAACAAAGATGGATGCCTGTAGAGAGGACCATCTGCGTTTCCCAGCCGAGACCACCGGTGTTGAGTGCTCTTCAGTGATGTGAAATCTGCAGTGGGAAAAGTTCTGTACCAGATTCCCAAACTGAATGCACGTGAGGAAAACCCACAACTCCACCTGAGTCTGTTTAATTTAGTTTAGCTAATTAGTATGGATCGGTTGCTCTTGAGCACAAGCCGCTGTAGTCACACAAACCCGCTAATCTTATTGATATTTTAAATGGCAACTGCTTGCTTTAAGCACGACAACACTGGTCTCTTTGTTGGCCATCGTGACGTAGCCAATTAATCCAGTCTGTCACTTGCCCACCGGTCCTAGCGTGATGTGTCCTCTGCCATATTTGACCCATCATCGCATCAGTTTCTGGAAGTATTGGCTTTTCTGAACTGTTTGCAAACACTGATGACACGTGAGACTGGTTAATGTCGCCTAAAGGTCTTTTTAGCGCCGTGTTGGGAGGGTCATTTCGGTTCGTAATGAATGACTTATATAAACAGAGTTGATCAGGGTGACAGAGGAAGCTGGTGTTGGTACTGAGGCAGTTTTTAATACTGTGTCTAAAAATCATTGGGCATATGGATGTTCATGGGTTGTCCATGTAGCTCTGTTATTTGTCTGCAGCAACACACTCTGTCATACATACACTTGCTTCATTTGAGTCTATGTGGAGGTAGAAGGAAGTTACCGCTTTTATTGTTGTAGTCTTAGTAACGTGACGTCATATCCGTTCCGTATCCATCAACCTAACAAACCGCAGCGAGCCGAAATGATAAAGCAGAAAACGTTTTCACATTTTACATCCAAAGTAGTAAACACTACACATCCAGTGAAGTATGGAAACACTTTGGGTGTCACACGTTGCCAGGAAAAGCAGAGCTAGACATCACGGCTAAAGCTGCATGCTAACTCTGTCACGGACAGGAAACGTTATCGTATCGCGGTAACGTGCGGTCAAGCCAGCCGCCAATCGCATCTCCGTGGTCAAATTGGCCGCCGCTACAACTGTAGAGCATCCATATACTGATATGTTAGATGACTTCAAACGGCCCGATGGAGCTGACCATGGATGTTTATGGAGAGCTAGCGACGGACTTAGCGAAGTTAGCGGAAGTATACACGTGTGACGACATCTCTGACTACATACATGCTGAAAATCAAACATTTTTACTGTATAAATTTAGATATTTTCCAAATTAAAAGTCATTAGAAGTGTATCATTCAGTCTTTTCTCATGGTCTAGTGTTAAAAATCGCAATAAATAGTAATATCGAATCGCAATACTTGTAGAATCGCAATACTTAAAAATCAAAATACATATCAAATCGGCACCAAAGTATCGTGATAGTATCGTATTGGGAGATAGGTGAATCGTCCCAGCCTTACTATTAAGTCTATTTATGAAAAGCTGGTCATTTTAAGTCTGAAGATAAGGTTTTGAAATATGCTGTCAGTGGTGACAGACAGCTTTAATTAATTCATTTAATTGCACCGATGGTCTAATGATGCACTTTTACAGGGTCTCTTGGGTACAAAAGTCTCGTGGGTTGTAGGTACAAAAGAGATGCTCTCATTTGGCTTGGTTTTCTAAGTGTTTGTGTATTCTTTGTATTATATTTGTGTGTTTTAAATTACACGGTCATTATGAGTGTTACCATGCTGGTGTGTGCATATTATCATCTGACTCATGGCTGTGTCACTGAGGGAGCTTAGTGTTCAGTGACTCACGAGTAATCTCTGCTAAGATTAAACAACATTTTAGACCAACTATGAAAGAAATCATCGACTCCACCTCTTCTCTTGAAGCCTGGTTTCTCTGCCTCTTTACTGTATGTCAAGCTCATGAGCGCAGTAATAACCTTCGCTGGTTCTGATTAATGGCAGTCTGGCTTCAGGTAATATCGTGTGTCACGCTGTTAAAAATAAAATAGAAAAAAGGGGTGGAAATAGTAAGCCCACTCAACCACTGGAGAGTGCAAGAGGGCAAACCCTCTATATGTTAAGCAAACATTTGCTCAACATCCGCAGGGGTCTCTTCCTGGAGTTTATTTTCAGTCCTCCCCATGTTCCCATGCTATTGCTTTTAGTTTGCTTTAGAGGAGCTTTCACCTCCGTTATGAGACTTTTGCATCTTGGAAACATACATTAAGAATGAAATAAGGTAAACATTATGTTAACAGCATGCTGATGCAAATGAAAAACAGGAATAGACCTTTAAAGATCAAACAACTAACTCATTAACAGGTACTTATTCGTGCAACGTGGTGCTTAAAAACACATACATGGCTCTCTTTAGTGGCTTTGTGTGTTTCCATGGAGTGCTGTAATGATGGCATATCTAAATATCTGTGCCAGTGGCTCCATAAAGCACCTTGTGAATATTTCAGAACTACATTTTTTTCCAAAGCAGGGAGAACATGAACACTTCTAAGCTTTTTGTTTCACATTACTCTCCTGCAGAATCCCCAAAATGGTAGCTCTATTCTATTAATGTATTATGCTGTATATGTAAGTATTTGACTCTGTTGTAGCAATAACAGCCTCTATCTGCTGTTAGCAGCCATCACATACAATCACATACCCCATTACTGAAATTCATATTTTCTTACTAATAGGGCTGTCAAAGTTACCGTTATAATAACGCGTTAACGCAAATTTGTTTTAATGTCGCTAATTTCTTCAACGCATTAACGCTATTTGGTCTTTTGGAGGTTGTAACAGGCTCGATTCCTAATGTATCCATTGGTTACAACCATGTCATGCTAGCTTGTTGCGAAGGAGGCTAAATGACGCTCCAAATTTACGCTAAACTTTGGAGAGGAAAAACTGTCATGGCCATTTTCAAAGGGGTCCCTTGACCTCCGACCTCCAGATATGTGAATGAAAATGGGTTCTATGGGTACCCACGAGTCTCCCCTTTACAGACATGCCCACTTTATGTTAATCACATGCAGTTTGGGGCAAGTCATAGTCAAGTCAGCACACTGACACACTGACAGCTGTTGTTGCAATTATATGATTTGAGCATATGTTATATCCTAAATGCAGTACCTGTGAGGGTTTCTGGACAATATTTGTCATTGTTTTGTGTTGTTAATTGATTTCCAATTATAAATATATACATACATTTGCATAAAGCAGCATATTTGTCCACTCCCATGTTGATAAGAGTATTAAATACTTTACAAATCTCCCTTTAAGGTACATTTTGAACAGATAAAAAATGTGCGATGCAATGCAATCATGCAATTAATCCCGATTAAATATTTTAATTGATTGACAGCCCTACTTACTAATTATAAATTAAGACTTGCTTGTAATCGTAACCCTTAACAAAATGGAGAGGGTTTTGCTGTCGTGCCAACTGGTGAGGTACATTTTGTCCCTAACTTGTGTGTGGTTTGTCTTCAGGAAGTTTGGGAATATTTATGTCCTCACATTACTTATTGATGAAGGTTGTCAAAATGCTCTACTGTAGAGCCGAGTTGCTTAATATTAAATGAAAGTTACACTAAAAGTACCAAGGTACATGTCAGAAACAGGTGGCAAACCACTCTTAGCACTGGCCTTCGTGGTCTAGTGGAAGTGCAGCGTGTCTCCTCAGCTGAGGATAAAAGCACAATTAAAGATATGCCACTTCCCATTTCCAAGACTTCATCATCCTCTGGGTTGTTGGAGGCATCGCAGCAAGACCTCTGAGTGAACCCGGGAAAGTGTCGGATTATGTAAAGTGTGTCCAGCTGCACACACTTATCGCACATAGTAACACTCATTTATTTATCTGGAGTCATCTGTGCATTACCTCTCTGACATACAGTAGCTGCTTTAGATGATTTGCCTGAAGGGGTTAGAGTATTTTTATATTTCCCTCCATTAAAAAGTTTAAAATGTACAATGAAGCATAAGTGATGTTTTTCTATTATCAGAAAGTCCCCAAAAAATAGCATAACTGGGTTAATGTCATCTATTTTTAGGATATTTTCAGCTTGTCCAAGCTCCCACATCAATATCAGAAAAAGTGGCTACATCAGTCGTGCAGCCTTGTCTGCTTCCGCAGGACCCAAATAATCTCACATGCACATGTATCCTTTAAAGGTCTCGTATAAGACGGCATATATACCCAGTATGTTATGTATCTTTTCATTATTTATTAGAATTTCCATTAGCTCTTTTCCAAGTAAACAAGTCCTACTAAGGGTCAGTGCACATTGCCTTGAGATGTTTTGGGCCAGTGGAGCGACTTCACTGAAACTTTTGCTTCCTAGAAGCTTTAAACTCATTAGGTCATCACCAGGTTAGGACAGTAACAGCGTACGAATACTGAGAGAACATGAATGTGTTTTACGTTTCTTAACCATATTAAGTTTGAACTGTAATAAATAGGGATATCACGAGAAGCGGTACCAAGTCGATGCCAGAGTTCTGAAAACGTGATGGTACTCGTTTTTCTACAGTACTGCAGGTACCGGGGGGCCTCGAGACTACCGGCGTCCCATTGTCCCGGGGACGATAGACAATGAGTCTGTTCCAATCAACGTACTCCCAGAAGTACACTTCAATGTGGTGCACTTTGTGCACTCTGTACTCACTTGAGTAGTGCCTAAATTTCAGCAGGGTAGGGTCGTCTCAAATCGAATACTCTGCGGCGCACTAACCGGAAATGACGATCGCAACATTTGACCGCGGCTCGCTACCTGCCAAAATATCTTCTGAAAAAAAGTGAAAGCGGAATGGAAATTACGTTTCCAATGTCGTCGCCTACGTCTACGATGTGTCCTCCTGTTGGCTGAAAATGCACCGGTATGTTTACGTATTGTATTGTTTTATTCTGTTATCTACGTCTGTTTGAATAGTGGTCGTGGCTCCGCCCCTTCCGCTACGTAACCAAGATGGCGAGAGTGTGGAACGCTGGACACTTTCCACACTCAACGATTTGACCGTTTTGAGTACAACATCCGGGTACTTTGAGTGCACTGTATTTTGCCGTACTTCCCAGTGTGAACGTACTTATGCACTCAAAGTAGTAAGTGTAAGTACAGAAGTGCGCGGATTGGAACACACTGAATGTGTTTGAGATGCAGTAAACTCACTTTCGACACATCCAGGATGCATCCCTATTTTTTCCCTGATAATGCTACATTGTGAACAACAAATCCATGTTGAAATTGGCAGGAGGAGAGCTAGTTAACGTTAGCTGTTAGCTGTTAGCAGCCGATGAGCAGCACAGTCCTGCTTGGCTAAATAACAGAGCTAACAGCTAACATTAACGGAGGTTGCATTGAGTTACATTATGATGCGTTCAGGCTCTATTCAGTAAATAAATAAAATTAAATAAAATTAAAATGAGTATTGAGTTACGGTAAATTCTAACGTTATCATAATGTGAAATGTAATCTTGTAAAATGTAGTTTTTGGCGAGAAACTTGACTAAATTCAGTTGTTTGAAGGAGATGTTTTCACAGCAATATAAAATAAATGATAGAGAGGGAATTATGACCTGTTTAACGTCCTAACAAAAAAATATGCAAACGTAATAAATGAGTGAATGTTGAAATACATGGGATGTATTGTTTTACTTTTGTTTTTTACTGTGGTATTGAATTGGTATTGAGAATAATGGAATTTCACGGGTATTGGTATCGTGACATCCCTTTCATATAGTCGAAACAATCCTCTTTTTATATTCCTGGCCTTTATATTCTGCAGATATGAAGGCAAAGTCATCTGGACGTTAAATTGTTTAACTACGTTAGAGAAATGCAGCTAATGAAAATAACAATAAAGGTCGTAATGATGTTTAAGATTACTGTAATCCATAACACTTTGAAAATAACCTTTTCAACCAGAGGCGTAACCTTTGATCCACCATAACAATTTGCTCCGGAAAACTGCGCCTGGTTACATCCTTAGTAATCCCTTTGAAATGTTTAAACGATTTCAGCATGTCTAAATGTTTATTAGACAGGTCACTCTAAATTAAAACAAGAAGTCATGCGTAAGGTTTTGTATATACCATATGTGATGCATGGATATAATGCTGCAGGTCTTGCCACAGTGTTCTCCTTCAATCTCCCCGGCTCGAGTATCTCTCTCATGGGACTGTGGTTTCATGGGGACAGTTAGAACTGTCTGCAACCTCTTTGTTTTGTTGAAGCATATGTGGACAAAATGGATTTATTCAGGTGTGCTGTAATTAAACTTGGCGTGCCCTTTAATGTGACCACAAGTTAACATATGTTTAATATTTTTAGGGGCTGATATATTGTACCCATTTAAAGGGGAACTACGCCCATTTTCAAAACATGAACATGAACAACTCTCTCCCAAAGAGAGATCCTAAATGCTAAAACTCAAACTTGTGATGTCATCAAGTATAAAGTCTGGATATGCTCCATAGACAATGAATAGGGAGATATGTTCTAGATGACACTGACAGCACCCAGGGGAATGATTTGAGTAAATGGGGACATTTTCTGTTTCACAACTGACAACACTCCAATAAAATAAAGCTCATTTGGGTATAAAAAAGAAAACAAATATTCGGTGGATCTCCCATTCATTGTCTATGGAGCAGCTCTAGACTTTATACTTGGGCTGTCAATCCATTAAAATATTTAATCGTGATTAATCGCATGATTGTCCATGATTAAATCGTGATTTATCCCAACTCAATGGCACATTTTTTATCTGTTCAAAATGTAATACTCTTATCAACATGGGAGTGGGCAAATATGCTGCTTTATGCAAATGTATGTATATATTTATTATTGGAAATCAATTAACAACACAAAATAATGACAAATATTGTCCAGAAACCCTCACATGTACTGCATTTAGTATAAAAGATATGCTCCAATCATAACATGGCAAACTGCAGCCCAACAGGCAACAACAGCTGTCAGTGTGTCAGTGTGCTGACTTGACTATGACTTGCCCCAAACTGGACATGCCAGTTTTTCCTCGCTAAAATTTAGCTTAAGTTTGGAGCGTTATTTATCCTCCTCCGCGACAAGCTAGTATGACATGGTTGCCAATGGATTCCTTAGGTTTCTTAGTTTCATATGATACCAGTACCTTCATTCATAGCTTTAAAACTGAGCCCGCTACAACCTAAAAATCACAAGTTGTGTTAATGCGTTAAAGAAATTAATGGCATTGAAATGAATTTACATTAACACGTTAACATGTGTGACAGCCCTTTTTAATCTAATTTTAGGAAAACTGTAAAGAACACATCGCCATATACAGTACATGAGCCACTGTCTGCCACAAATCTTTACATGTGAACTATTAATTGAAAATCGATAGTGTTTTTGAGAATCGATACAGTATCACAAAACATAATATCGCATTATCTAAGTGTATTGATGTCAAAGTGATACACAGCTCTGTATTGTTGACAACTGTACTTGAAATAGAAAATCATTAAAATGGAATTTATTTTTCTAAACAGGAATATTCCGAGGCACAATATATTCATTTTCATCTTTGTTTCATAATTTGTTTTGTATTTTTTTTGTCAACAATGAAACCTCAAGTCTCAGTTGCCAGCGACTTGCTTTGAAGCTTTCTTTCTTTCTTGTTTGTAAATATGAAAGCACACATTCCCCATGTCATTTCTTACATGGTGTATAATGTTACAACCATGGATAGAAGTCTGTAGAGAAAGCGAGAGTGTCTGTCCCTGAACGTCTGTACGTGATCTAGATCCTAAATCAGATTAGGCCCACAGATGAATGAGATTATGTATTGTTGCGGAGTTTTATTGGAACATGTATTTGATTTTTCAAAGTCTCGCTGCACACCCCTGACTTTCTCTTTCTCCATCTGAACTCTGCAGACCTCAGAAGACAGCAGCTGTGTTGCAGGTTCTTGCTTCTTGTGAAAGTTTAACAAGCACCACCCATGAAACAAGCCCAAATTTAGTTGGTCTGAATTCTATTGGCAGCTCCTCTGGCGATGACACTGTACACAAATGACGTCTCCGTGTTGGCCCTCATCTCACAGCAACCGCTCTGTTGACAGAACAAGGTGGCTCATTTCCTCAACACACACACACGCTCGCATTCGCTAGTGCTGTTTTCTGGGGCACTCCTTGTTTACGGTGTCACGTTAGTGACTTAGGGTGTTTCTGGCACGGCTAGAGCGAGGGGTGAGAGGAGGTGGCGGTGGGGTAACGCAGCTCAGCGGGCCTGTTAAGGCCTCACTGGGGCCCTCTGTGCTGGTGCAAGTGTTTTTCAGGAGCAGGGTGGGTCTGGAGGAGGCAGAAGGAAATGTGGGACAAAATTCCTTGTTGACATCAATCTCCTGCCGTTGGGGGGCCCAAGGAAGCTGGGGAGGAGTGGAGGGGAGGTCACCCTGTTGATATAACACCTCAACAAAGCAGGTCTGTTTGGATGGATGGGCCTAATGGACTGCGTCCACGAGGGGCTCTTGTTTTAGAAAATGCTGTCAGTGTTCGTAGGCAGAGGTCTTTTTTTGGCTCTATTGGCGTTTGTGTCGTCTGAGGAAGAGATAGAAGACAGAATGAAACTGATGAAGAGTGCAAAAAACAATGGAGCGACTGCAGTGACTCACAGAGAGGGGGAGAAAGAGGGGAGAACTCATGTGAAAATGGCAAAAGGAGACATAAGAGATGCAGATAACAAAACAAAAAAAGGGGGAGGCTGCAATATCTAACCTTGAGAACAATGACGACAGCTCCTCTAAGATTGAAGACAGAAGCGTTGAAACATTGTGGTCAAAGTCCCCGAATGACTGAACAGGAAAAGCACCCCCTCATCCTCCCTCTCTCTTTCACACTCAATCCCTCACTCATTCACACACACTCACTCTCTCTCACACACATATACACTCAAACTCAAGTCAATCCAGTCCCGTTATGAGTCCGTTGTGAGGAAAACAGAGCCTGGTATGAATTGAAGCACATCTGTTTCCAGTGTACCAAAGCTGAATGTGATGTTGCTTATGCATTGTGACAAAGATCCACCGCACAGAACAAACAGCCACTCAAATGCGTCATACACAAGAATGAAGTGAATTACTGACTGTTGGTGTTAATTGTTAGAATAATAAAAATCGCTCCAGCTCTCGTCGTCTCAATTTCCGGAAAATCAAGGCGACTGTAACCAAGAGGCAGACTGGAGGCAGTGACAGATTTTCACCTCCTCGCCCAACCAGCATGCAAACAATCATTAATCATCAAATTTTGCCATGTTTTGACGGAGACAGACAGGCAGACACGCACATACACTCAGACACACGCGGGCACATTGACGCAGACATTGTTTGTTTCATATGTGCCGTGTTTTCTGCCTTCAGCTGATCCTAGAAAGAATCGTTTTCCTCACGTAAAGGAATACTTTCTGACGGCTGCTGTTGACCGCTGTTGACACAATCACAAGCCAAGTCGAGAACATCTCCTCATTTGTTGTCACGACCTGCATAAACAAGCCTTTTTTTTCTACAGTAGGTCAGGGGAAAAGCCTCTCAGAGGTTGAGGTCTACTGTAAACCACTGAGCTTCCCCACAAACTGTGTTAAACTACTGTTGATTATCAGTATGCATTCGATTTCTTCATAAAAGTGGATTACTATATCTCAGTTATGGCTTGATATAATCGTTTAAGCACAGTTGGTGAATTTCTTCATGAATTTTGGATGACGCTAGTGGAGCATGGAGTGTAAATCTGTGGCTGTTTGAGTTCACGTAAAAGTGTCTGCATCCATATTCTATGTTGTAACACTTACATACTGTGTAGGTCTGAATGTGTCACAGGGACACACTCTGAGTAGGGGGAGTGATAGACAGTGAAAGAAAGCATTACACATATCCTGAAATGCCATCTGATAAGTGTCAAAATGAGACTTTGCATCTGCACTGCATTGATGAAGTCACTGTTGGCCAGTCGCCTTGGATTTAACCCTTCGTTTACATCGTTTCTTATTGGATGGCGGGTTTTTTTGCATTGGGGGGCACTTCCTTCATTTTTCCTCTCTGTGTCTTTACTCTGCACTTATATTCCTATTATCATTTTTATGTTTTTTATTTAAATCAAATCCTGATGCTGTAAATAAGGGGTGAAATGCAAAGGGAAAATCGTGCATAAATTAATAAATAAAGAAAAAAAGAAATACAAAACAAAAAATAATGCAAAAATAGATCAATACATTTAAAATTTTATATAAAATAAATACATAAATAAATCAAATGGAAAATTAAACAGAAGAGTAAATAAATAAGGCAGTTAATGCAAATTATTACAGAATTATCAATTTATGTCACATTTTATCAATTAATTAATGGCTTCATTTATTTTTAATATTCAATTCAATTTATTTTTATCCATCCATCCATCCATCTTCAACCGCTTATCCGGGATCGGGTCGCGGGGGCAACAGCTCCAGCAGGGGACCCCAAACTTCCCTTTCCCGGGCCACATTAACCAGCTCTGACTGGGGGATCCCGAGGCGTTCCCAGGCCAGAGTAGAGATATAATCTCTCCATCTAGTCCTGGGTCTTCCCCGTGGTCTCCTCCCAGCTGGTCGTGCCTGGAACACCTCCCAAGGGAGGCGCCCAGGAGGCATCCGTGCTAGATGCCCGAACCACCTCAACTGGCTCCTTTCGACGCAAAGGAGCAAGGACTCTACTCCGAGTCCCTCACGGATGACTGAGCTTCTTACCCTATCTCTAAGGGAGACGCCAGCCACCCTCCTGAGGAAACCCATTTCGGCCGCTTGCACCCGCGACCTCGTTCTTTCGGTCATGACCCAACCCTCATGACCATAGGTGAGAGTAGGAACGAAGATTGAACGGTAGATCGAGAGCTTTGCCTTCCGGCTCAGCTCTCTTTTCGTCACAACGGTGCGGTAAAGCGAATGCAATACCGCCCCTGCTGCTCCGATTCTCCGACCAATCTCACGTTCCATCGTCCCCTCACTCGCGAACAAGACCCCGAGATACTTAAACTCCTTCACTTGGGGTAAGGACTCATTCCCTACCCGGAGTAGGCAAACCACCGGTTTCCTGCTGAGAACCATGGCCTCAGATTTAGAGGTGCTGATTCTCATCCCGACTGCGTCACACTCGGCTGCGAACCGATCCAGTGAGTGCTGGAGGTCGCAGACCGATGATGCCAACAGGACCACATCATCTGCAAAAAGCAGCGATGAGATCCTCAGCACACCGATCTGCAAACCCTCCTCCACCCGACTACGCCTCGATATCCTGTCCATGAATATCACGAACAGGATTGGTGACAAAGCGCAGCCCTGGCGGAGGCCAACCCCCACCGGAAACGAGTCCGACTTATTGCCGAGGATCCGAACACAGCTCTCGCTTTGGGCGTACAGGGATTGGATGGCCCTGAGAAGTGCCCCCCTCACCCCATACTCCCGCAGCACCCCCCACAGTATCTCCCGGGGGACCCGGTCATATGCCTTCTCCAAGTCCACAAAACACATGTAGACTGGATGGGCATACTCCCAGGCCCCCTCCAGGATCCTTGCGAGAGTGAAAAGCTGGTCCGTTGTTCCACGGCCAGGACGGAATCCGCATTGTTCCTCTTCGATCTGAGGTTCGACTATCGGCCGAACCCTCCTTTCCAGCACCTTGGAGTAGACTTTACCAGGGAGGCTGAGCAGTGTGATACCCCTGTAATTGGCACACACTCTCTGGTCCCCCTTTTTGAAAAGGGGAACCACCACCCCGGTCTGCCACTCCTTAGGCACTGTCACCGACTTCCACGCGGTGTTGAAGAGACGTGTCATCCAAGACAGCCCCTCCCCACCCAGAGCCTTCAGCATTTCTGGGCGGATCTCATCAACCCCCGGGGCTTTGCCACTGTGGAGTTGTTTGACTACCTCAGTGACTTCCACCAGGGTAATTGATGATGGTCCCCCATCAGCTTCAAGCTCTGCCTCTACCATAGAGGGCGTATTGGTCGGATTCAGAAGTTCCTCAAAGTGCTCCTTCCACCGCCCGATTACCTCCTCAGTTGAGGTCAACAGTGTCCCATCCTTACTGTACACAGCTTGGATGGTTCCCCGTTTCCACCTCCTAAGGTGCCGGATGGTTTTCCAGAAGCACTTTGGTGCCGACCGAAAGTCCTTCTCCATGGCTGCTCCGAACTCCTCCCACACCCGCTGCTTTGCCTCCGTCACGGCAGTGGCTGCTGCTCTTCAGGCCCGTCGGTACCCTGCAACTGCCTCCGGAGACCTCCGAGATAACATATCCCGGAAGGCCTCCTTCTTCAGTCGGACGGCTTCCCTGACCACCGGTGTCCACCACGGTGTTCGAGGGTTGCCGCCCCTTGAGGCACCTAAGACCTTAAAACCACAGCTCACCGCCGCAGCTTCAGCAATGGAAGCTTTGAACATCGTCCACTCGGGTTCAATGCCCCCAACCTCCACAGGGATGCCAGAAAAGCTCCGCCGGAGGTGTGAGTTGAAGATCTCTCGGACAGGGGCCTCCTCCAGACGTTCCCAGTTCACCCTCACTACGCGTTTGGGCTTACCAGGTCTGTCCAGAGTCTTCCCCGACCCTCTGACCCAACTCACCACCAGATGGTAATCAGTTGACAGCTCCGCCCCTCTCTTCACCCGAGTGTCCAAAACATGCGGCCTCAGATCAGATGATACGATTACAAAATCGATCATCGACCTTCGGCCTAGGGTGCTCTGGTACCACGTACACTTATGAGCATCCTTATGTTCGAACATGGTGTTCGTTATGGACAATCCATGACTAGCACAGAAGTCCAACAACAAACGACCACTCGGGTTTAGATCAGGGAGGCCGTTCCTCCCAATCACGCCACTCCAGGTGTCTCCATCGTTGCCCACGTGCGCGTTGAAGTCTCCCAGGAGAACTATGGAGTCCCCTACTGGAGCCCCATACAGGACTCCATTCAGGGTCTCCAAGAAGGCCGAATACTCCGAACTGCTGTTTGGTGCATACGCACAAACAACAGTCAGAGTTTTCCCCCCCATAACCCGAAGGCGTAGGGAGGCGACCCTCTCGTCCACCGGGGTAAACTCCAACGTAGCGGCACTCAGCCGGGGATTTGTGAGTATCCCCACACCCGCCCGGCGCCTCACACCATGGGCAACTCCAGAGAAGAATAGAGTCCAACCCCTATCCAAGAGTACGGTTCCAGAACCGAGGCTGTGCGTAGAGGTAAGCCCTACCAGATCCAACTGGTAGCGCTCCACCTCCCGCACAAGCTCCGGCTCCTTCCCCCACAGAGAGGTGACGTTCCACGTCCCCAGAGCCAGCCTCTGCCGCCCGGGTCCAGTCCGTCGAGGCCCCTGGCCTTCACTGCCACCCGTGTGGCAGCGCACCCGACCCAAGCGGTTCTTCCCGCAGGTGGTGAGCCCACAGGATGGAGAGGAGGGGGGTGCCACGTTCCTTTTTCGGGGTATCCCCGGCCGGGCTCCGTGACAATTTATTTTTATATAGCATCAAAACAGAAGTTATCTCCAGAGACTTTTAATCATATTATTTTTGCTACATTTAATGACATATTTATTTATTTATTGAGTCAATAATTTATTTTTCATTTTGGCAGGTTCTGTCCTCCATAGATTAAAGAAGGATAAAAAAATAATCTGAATATGTTTATATTTGGATCTTTTTAAAGGTCACAATATAAAGTTTTGTTGTGAATTTCGTTTTTTAGCTCCTTAATAATGCAGTTGTAGAAAACAGGACATTTCTTGACAAATGTTCACTTTCCCTCCTCTTTTCCCAAAACTACAGTGTCAGAACACTTTCATTTCCATTGATAAAACACTAGAAACAGGAAGTTTCAAATCTCCGGCCTCTCTCACTTCATGCCTTCTCCCCTTGCTTTTTTTTTTTTTAGCATTCATTCATCTCCCCGGCCATGCTTACTCTGATCCTGAAACACAACTTCTTTCAGAACATTGTGGTTAAATACTGGTTATAAACTGTTACAGTTGATTGACTCTGATAACTTTCTATCAAAAATGAATAGCTTTATTAAATAGAGAAAAAAACCTGGTGTCATTCTTTGATCTCCCTCTATGTTTCTCCTTTCTCTTTCCTCACTCTTAAACCCCCAATAAAAGTATTCTAGCTTTTACCTCTAAAAATGTTGAACCTACTCCAGCATGTGAAAGCGTAGAACTCATTGGAAGGCGTGTTTTCTGGGGGGAACAACTTCACCAGCCCCACAGCTGAGTGGGTTTCTCTCGCAGCCAGTTTCTGCTCTCCTGTGGTCCACAGGAATGTGGCTCACACAATGATGGAAAACCCACAACCAACAAAGTGTTTTTCCATTGAAGAGGTCTCATTTGACCAATGCATGTGTGCCCCTTCAGGATACACACAATAGAAATCAGAGAGCACTTGCACAGCAGGGGGGGGGGTGAAATAGATCACTGTATGACAGGTGTGATTGCATGTTTTTGCCAAGACTTAATATTTAATGGACCCATTGTGTGAAGGGTTGTTCTTGTACTTGTACTTTTTATCATTTTTTATTTTGCTTTCGTATCTATGTTTGTCTAATTTTAGTGCTGTCAATCGATTGAAATATTTAATTGTGATTAATCACATGATTGTCCATGTTTAATTGCAAATTAATCAAATGTTTTATCTGTTAAAAAATTAACTTTAAAGGGAGATTTGTCAAGTTTTTAATACTCTTATCAACATGGGAGTGGGAAAATATGCTGCTTTATGCAGATGTATGTATATATATATTATTGGAAAGCAATTAATAACCCAAAACAATGACAGATATTGTCCAGAAACCCTCACAGGTACTGCATTTAGCATAAAAGAATATTTTCAAATCATAACATGGCAAACTCGAGCCCAACAAGCAACAATAGCTGTGTGCTGACTTGAATATGACTTGCTCAAAACTGAATGTGATTATCATAAAGTGGGCATGTCTGTAAAGGGGGGACTCGTGGGTACCCATAGAACACATTTTCATTCACATATCTTGAGGTCAGAGGTCAAGGGACCCCTTTGAAAATGGCCATGCCAGTTTTTCCTCGCCAAAATTTAGTGTAAGTTTGGAGCGTTCTTTAGCCTGCTTCGCGACAAGTTAGTATGACATGATTGGTACCAATGGCTTCCTTAGGTATTCTAGTTTCTTCACTCTAGCTTTAAAACTGAGCCCGCTGCAACCTAAAAATCGGAAGTTGAGTTAATGCGTTAAAGAAATTAGTGGCATTAAAACAAATTTGCGTTAACGCGTTATTATCGCCTTATTTACAACACATTTTGATAACACATCGTAAAATAGACTTTTTTATTCTATTCTTGGATCCAATCACCAATGTCATTTGTAAAAACACTTGCATTTACTCTCACATTTCTGAGATTCACACCCAATTAATGGAGATGTTGTGATCGGTGATTGGTGGAACCGTCAGTGACAGCTATAGGTGAGGCCACCGCCAGAGATTAAGAGGGTGGTTGGGTCATGGTGGAGGGAAGTAGTTAGCCAGCCTTTTTGTCTCTATTATCAGGCTTCCTGAAATAAAGTGGGAGGAGTGGGGGGCTGGGCTTGGCTCTCTGTTTGATCATTGATCTCCATGACCCCATTTGAAGGGTCTTAATCTCTCGGTTGACCTCCTCAAGGATTTTTTTTGAGGAAGGGTGACAGGGGTGGATGTTGACTGGGAACTATCTAGAGAGTGAGGACGCGGTGGGGAAAGTGACGGGGGTGTTTTTCCACTTGAGTGGAGCTACAGGGGTGTAATGAGCCTGGATACGTGTGTGTGTGCGCACAAGTCTATGCAAACCTTGCACAAGCTGTTTTTATTTTTCTCACTGCTTAACCACAGATACTCACACATCAGTAAATTTCGCCATCAAAGTTTATATAGGCCTAGCTCACCCACGCTCAAGGTTTTGTTGTCTCGCACAAGCATGCCTTTTCTGTATTAGGTTTTTATTGTGCAATTCCCTGTGTGGAGTAGACTAATCTGCATCACATTGTTTAGACAATATGCCTCCACTCCTTTTTTCCCCCTTTCTCTTTCCTACCTTTCAAAACACTCAGAGCTCTAGTAGTAGTAGTAGTAGAAGTAGTGGTAGAAGTAGTAGTCCAGCTGGGGTAAAGGTGATTCTCCATCCTAACCCCACTGACTGAACACGAAGCCTTCCTCTGAGGATGTTCTTCCATCATGCAAATGTCTAACTCGATCCCCAAAGCAGATTTAAGGCTAACTTTCCTCCAGCCTTTGTGCCTCAAGTCTCCAAAGCACTACTCTCCATGACAATAAGAGGATAACGCCGTCTCTGTCTTCAGGGCTCAAACTCAATGTTGTGACAAGACGACCAGACTGCACCCTTTCACATACATCCGCACCACGATTGAGCCGCTCCATAAGACCAAACCATTGGCATTGTCCATATCCTCATGATGGCGATAACGGACAATGGTCTGTGAGGAATATTACCATAATGTAGTTTTGTCTTTAAGAGTTGTGTATTTACTTGTGATGCTCCATTTCCTCTCTTCTTGTCAACAATCTAAAGCCTCTAAAAGCACAGTTTGACTAAAAGATCCATTTGTATTAGTGTTGAATATTAAAAAAATAAATAAAAAATTGTACTTAAAAAGTACACTTTTACTTGAAATTTGTACTTAATTGGCCAATGAGTGGTAGTGGCAAGAAAGCTCATTTTTGATAAGATGATGGCCCCATTTTACATTTCAACACTCTTGACATTTGAAATGTCTCGTATCCTGATAAAGATGACATTTAAAAAACTTTAATTTACACATAGTCACATTCTGTATGCAACACATTCTCACTCCCAACTTGTCAAATACCGACGCTTGGTAAGTGCCCCTCGGCATCGGATACCGATGCACGGAGGAACCATTTTGCGGGACTAACTCCAATGTAAACCCATCAGCGGCGTTATTCGACGGTCAGCGCAAGTGACGCAAGTGACAAGTAGTATTAATAGCGTGAGAGTCTCAGTTTTCTCCAAACTGGAGACCGCTGTTCATGGCCCGTGTGAAACTAAAAGTAACCATTGACTTATTTTGTCACGGCAGTCATTAGTCACGTGACTCGTTAGTATCGTGAGTCATTAGTCAATGAAGTCAACGTCAACCACGTCTCTTTCTTAAGCCTAACTAAGTCGTTTTGTTGCCCACACCTAATATCCTGTGAAAAAAGGACACTATGCATGCAATGAGCGTATATAGACACGGCACACTGTGCGTTGGTCAAGCGGCAGTATTCGATGAGTTGGGAGTGAGAATGTGTTGGCATATGTGTATCCCTTCTTTAGCTTTATTTGAGACAATTCGTACACAAGTAGCTACGTACATATACATATATCATGGACGTGACCCTACTGGGCTACAAGATGTTCCCATTACCTTGAGTTATTAAACAGCTGAAACTCTGTTGTAGCTGAGTAAAGGACAATCAGGCACCGGGGATTAAGAACATTTAGTACTGTTTATTTTGAACGTACTACCAGACATTGGATGACGTCATTGTTTGTGACTTATTTCCCAAGCAGTCTCCTTAGTTTAAGATCTCTTCGGCTGATTAACATCCAAAACACCCAAGGGTTGGAGCAACTGACTGTTTCAGGTGGTCCATTTGATTTGATTACAGGGAATAACACACACAAAGTTGTTTTGCAACCAGTTTTGTGCCTAATGACTTCTGAGAAAAGATGGAATTTGCAGCCTCTTGTTCTGTGATTTATGTTTTGCAGACATAAATCACAGTTTTGCAACACAGTTTATTGAGGTCACCATGTTCTCCTCTCTTTGCTCTCGGCTCCTTCCCAGTGCAATTAACAGCTGATGATAAGGTGTTTTAGCGCACTCTTTATTTTTGAGGCTTTCATGTGGATTGCAAACATCTCCGTGCTTTGTGAGGAGAAGAAACACCATGACAGGAAGAGGAGAAGAGATGGGGATGTTTTCATTTGAGCGTCTTTGGTATTCAGGCCAGATAATTAAGTCGCTCTTTTAACTTGTCTCTCCTTCAAGACCTCCAGATGCGCCCGAGTGTTGTCAGACAAGGTGTGTCGCTTTAACACGCCCATTCATGAGCAGCTGTGCGGATGTGCTCATTTATGCATGCATGCGCGCACCCGTGGAAATCAAACAGTCGTGTTCTACATCAACAAACCTTTTCCGCCGTAATCTCCCTTCCTCGTTGTGTCACACTCCCACACACGCCATGGTGTTATGTGGTCAATTCACTGCTCACCCTCAGGAATTCAGCTGCACTCCGACTCCACCACACGTAGATACACAGACGCTGTGGTCCCCCTCTCCTTTACTGTCCTCAGCTGGAAAGGTTTAAAGAACTCACTTACACAAGATCCCTGGGAAGGAAACCATGAAGAATGGATTTGATGTGAGGAGGAAAACCACAGCGCAGGGTGAATTGTGATAATGACAGACGGAACACTTCCTGGCTTCTTGTTTTGAGAGGAGATACTGATCTCAAGCAGTGTTACCTAAGATACTCGGCGTAGCCAGGAACAGAGATTACACCGAGGAAAAGCGAGAGTTCCGAGGAAACACAAAGCTGCAAATGAGAACAGTATTGTGGCAGAACGTCAGTGCCCCAGACCTCCCCCTCCTTATCTCTCTGCCCATCGTCTGGGGCTCTCTTATCAGCACACCAATTGTATCCAGGCCACGGGCTTTTGCCTGTGTTTTTATAAGCAGCTCTACTTGGTAGGTGTGCAAGCTAGAACACAGTCTTATCAAGCTGTCGCATCAGTGATGAGGAATTGATGGACAGCTCCAGCCCTTTTTCATATATTCTACGCATATTTGCTCATCTTAAGAGAAACGTCAAGGTGGCTTTTGATGCCTCCACGCTGGCGGCATGTTTTCGGGTTGTCTCTCCGTCCATCCGTACCATTCTTGTGGACACAATATCTCAGGTACGCCTTGAGGAAATTTCTTCAAATTTGGACTCAAGGATGAACTGACTACAATTTGTTGGTCAAAGGTCACTGTGACCTCACAACACACCTTTTCAGCCATAGGTCAAAATTTAATTTTTACTGTCATAGTATAAAGAAATACACCATTTTAGAATAGGCAAAAATAACACATTTATACTGCATGCAAATGCTGCGTGGTTTTTGCCCCAAACTGCATGTGATTATCATAAAGTGGGCATGTCTATAAAGGGGAGAATGGTGGGTACCCATAGAACCCATTTACATTCACATATCTTGAAGTCAGAGGTCAAGGGACACCTGTAAAGTTTGCCATGGCAATTTTTCCTCACCAAAACTTAGTGTAAATTTGAAGCTGATTTCCCATACGTATCATGATGCTCTGCACTCTGTCCAAAGCCATCGTGTTTTAGCGTCTGCATTCTTTCACAGCACAACCACCTCCAGATGTTATCCTGCACTGTACCCATGTTCACATTTCTTTTTTCACAAAAGGCAGGGAACTCTTGCTTGGGTTGGATTTCCACCCATAAAGCCACTTTATTTGCCAATGTGTTCTCATCTCTTCAAAAGACTTTGACATGGGAGCCCCTCGACAGAGCATTCTGGATAAAACATTAAGGGAACCGGGCCTCACAAACAAACTCTCTCGCTGTCCTAAAAAGACCAATGACAGCTTGAGATATACGACTGTGCGGTTTTATAAAAACCAAGAAAAGAACTTCACAGGTCCATCACAAGGCCGACACGTCTTCAAGGGTTTCTGTTATCATACTTTGTAGAAGGAATGTACTTTGAAATGCATTAGTCACCATATAGTGACTGTGATGACTGTTTCATATTAGACCACACACTCCACTTGTATCTTAGTTTTGAATCACCCTTTGTGATTACTAATATTAGTAACTGCACACTTTTTCTACCGCTGCATGACGGATTTAAAATTATTCTTGAGCGATAACTAAGAATTGTTTTGTGTACACGCACATGTATGTGTTTTATTCAACTGTCCCTCCTGCAAACCAACTCACCCCCCTGCGCTGGCAGACATGACTGATCTGCGAGCTTGTCAGGTACCATCAGTGCAAAGCTGGTGCCATGTGACGCCGCCGGCGGCTTGCCAAAAGCTAATTGTGCTAATTGGTGAGCGCAATCCTGTAACAAGGCTTTGAGGGGCGACCCACCGACACAGATGAAAGCGCTCAGATTTGTCTTGTGTCAAGGACTTGCGGGTAATCGGCGCGTCCGTTGACCTGCGGGCCAGCAGGGCAGGACCACAGCGCCGTGGCCGTTCTGTGTGCAGAGAGGGAAGGATGGAGGATCCTCTTCCCAGACATCAGTCTCAGGAGATTAAAGATGACATTATTACAGCTTGTATGTAATAATTTATCCTTAAATCCCTAAACATGTTGTTATTTCTCCACTTATATTTACGCAGGAATATATGCGCACAAACATCTGTACAACCTGGCCTGGCCATAGACCTGAGTTGTGTGTATCTGACGCCAGTTCTATGCTTTGCTCTGTGGAAAACAGTGGAGTATATATAATCCAGTCTCAGGATTGATAGATGAGCCCAGAAACCAGACAGAAACTCTCCCAGGGCTTTAACAGTCACCAGGTCATTTTACTTTTGCAGCTTTAGTTGTCTGATAGCCTTAGCTTGGGGTGGAGGGTGGGGAGGGGGGTGGGGGGGGGTTGTTTGGTGTTGGCTGTCTACGATGGAGAATCGGTTTAAAAAACCGATGAACATATGCCTCTGTTTGTTCCTTCGGCTGTTTGTTAGTTGCCTCAAGCTCATTCTAACGGGTGTAACATCCTATTTCCAGAAATCCTTTAGTCGATTTTCATACTGTCTGGGACCACGTTAAGGTTTTTTAACATCGGAGTCAGAGAGCCCTGTGCAGGATGTTTGGTCTGTCTTTAAGCACAAGACAAGTCTGACCGAAGACATTCAGTTTTACATCAAGAAATGTGGACAGACGTGATAGTGAAATACTGTCTGACAAACTCAAATCACCAAGGGTATGTCATGTAGATATGCAAAAAATAAGAAGACCACATTTTCAAATTGAAGTCTGTCAAATAAATTAGACTCAGATGAGAAGTGTAATTTGTAATTTTGGCACATTTTAGGACATTCACTTTTAATATTCCAAACAAACCGACTCTAAATCATGTAAAGACCAAAGTTTTAATGAAAGCATTATGACCCTGTTACATAACAGACTTGTGCATCCACACTGTTATGAATGAAGAGTATATGAAACATTTAAGCGTATATTTAAGGGTCAATGGTTGTGTGACTGTAGCGTGTGGTACCAGTTGATCAGGTGAGCTGGGACGTTTTTTTTTTAACTCTTTGGCAACCTGATTGCACGTTGGCTTTGCCAGATACTCTGCCAAACAAACACATCCACACACATACTACTTAACTTCCTGTTTCTCATCAGTTCTCATCAGCCACACAGACAGATATTCTGGGAAGGATTACTCTTGACTTTCCCGATAGGGGGCAGCCCAGAACCCAAATAGTGAGCTGCTCCACTGAGTTTGGATGACTTGCATGGAAATCATGAAGTCTGGGTGTTGCTCGTGTTGTTAAAGAACTCCACAACGTCTGACCTCTTCCCAGTCAATGAACAATTTAGCAGTCTACCCTTCAAAGTGTATTTAGTTTATCTCTCTTTTCATGCAACAACTCCTGCAATGTAGGTGGTATTTTACTGTACTTTACTGGCCCTAATCCAAGGGATTTCACTGTGGCTCACTGTACTTTACTGTATTTGATTGAAAACATGCTACATTTCATCACAGATTAAATAAACCTCAACTGTCAGTTATCTGAAGTTTCTGGCTTTGGTTTCAGAAGATTTAATTAAATATCAAATCGACGTGATTGAAATGTGTTTTACTAGTGTCCTTTGTACTGTAATCAAGCGTGAAATACAATATTACCTAATTATAGCAGATTTATTCTGCATACCTGCGTTGAATAATGTCTGGAACTTGATACATGCCTGTACCCCCGTATCTATTCATACACATAACACAGACATTACTGAGCTGATCTGCACTAAGATGAAGTATTTTCACTCAACCCAAATGGCAATGATTATATATTAAAATGTAACAAAGCAGAAGACTCAACAATATGTCAAGAGGGTTTTAGTTGCCGTACGCTGCACTGAAAGAAAGATCAAACACACCTCCCCCCTTTGACTTTGTTACACCTGTGACAGCTCATGTTGGAGGGGTTAAACTGTGTGTGCCAGAAATCAAATGAATGCACAGAATACTTGGCAAGTCACTCTCCCCCAGTGCAATGTAGCTACATGAACATGTAAACTGTCTGAGTTTTACAGACACTGCTGCAGGGCAGAGGGAATTACACTGTCACACAGAGGATATGGAGCTGCTGTGATATCCCCTTGGCACATAGTTGAAGACCATCCAGGTGGAAATCGGTATGCTCTGCCAAGAGGGAGGTGGGGATGGAGGTGTAGTGTGCGTGGGAGGTGCTCATCTGCATTAGCAAGCATTGTCTTTCATGTAAACAGCATATGGCTTCACCTGTTGTAGCTACCAGAGAGGTGGTTTATGGTGTTGGGTGTGCAAGCACACATATTAAGGCTTGTGTGCATGTGTGTCGGGTTTTGCACATTTGTACATTGTTGAGATTCATGAAGTTGTGCACAGTACTGTACTGTAATCGTGCAACACGCCAGGGACACGTGTCAGTGAGATTTGATTTGTATCTTTGTGCTCGTCAGTGAAAAAAGGAGCCATTTATGAAATAAGATTTACTCTGATTATACAAATTAATTTATTCTGAAGACATTTAAAGAGACCAACTAATTGTGGGGTTTTGTGTTTTTTTCAACTGAAACTATTTTAACAAATAATCCCAATACTGTTTCTACAATAGCAGTATAATGTTCATGTTATTGAAGACATATTGAAGTGATGATAAAAGCACCAGTAAAGTACCTTTTCCCAGTACACTGCATCATGTGTTAGGAGGTGGATAGAACAATGGGAAATGCATTAACACCTTGTCACTCCGCTAACATCTCTTAAATTCAGAGTTTGAGGCCCCTCTGCAGGTAAGACAACCTCTGCAGTGTTACGTGATATAACCTTGAAAAAGTCTGCTAAATAGTTTTTGATGCCAGTGTTGGCTGTAAGGTTTCTAATGATAATGATAGAAGCACAATCTACAGTATTCATATGGAGTTAAAAGATAGTCTGGTAGTGTTTACTAACTCTGACTGGTACTATTTAGTCCATTAATAATGAAACTCGACCTCACACGAATTGCAACAAAAGCTATTTTACTTGTATCGTACCCCTGAAGGTATCCTCTTCATACTTACAAGTAAGGGATAATGTACAGCGAGTCGGGGTGCTGCATCGCCCTGAAGGAGTTTATTTCACAACAATGACCCGCTAGTTGTGCATTATCCTGCTTATTACATGGCTACTTACTTAAGAAATCAATAATTTGATACAAAAATGGTCCGCCAGAGTTCAAGATCAGAAACAGCGTCTATAGCAACGGTCTGTTATAAACAAATAACAGACTGTAGAACGCTGTGATTGACCAAACAGAATCGAGTATTCAACAAGTAAGGGATAATGTACAGCGAGCCGGTCATTGTTGTGAAAGAATCCCCCGCCAGGTTGCCCATAGCAACGGTCTGCTATACATAGCAACAGTCTGCTATACATAGCAACAGTCTGCTATACATAGCAACGGTCTGTTACAAAGAAATTACAGACCGCAGAACGCTGTGATTGACCAATCAGAATCAAGTATTCAAAAAATGTTAATGAATAATCCGAAGGGCAAATCCTGAAATCCGGTAAATTCAAAATTGGCTGCCATCCACCCTAGTGAAAGGGTTACGATCAGAGATGGGCAGTACTTCTGTTACTTGTATTTTAAATACAATTACTTTTGAAGTGTTTTGTAATTGATATTTGCCACGGCTGAACCCCAGTGATCATAATAAATTCTCATCACTGATATACTATTTTTTTTACAGCATGGTCAAATCTAACATGCCCAACAATGCTAAATAAGCCTGTTCGGTCACCAAAATATGGCTAAAAAGACATTTTTGGTAGGATCAAATTTAGGTGATTTTCAAAACTTTCCCTTCATATTATTCCGTAGGACTTTTTTTCTCTCATTCAGAACATGTTGAGGATGCAAAATCCATCGTCTTTGTTTTTGCTGAAATTTGGGTGAGGTTGACCGACATTTTTTTGGTAAAATGCCTGGACTAATTCAGACCTGCCTCGTTCAGGCTGAGTGACTGTGGTTCAGATTGCATGTTACCCTTCCCTGACTGATTTGATTTATTTCAAACATTAATAAAAGATCGTCAAACACCTGTTTATTTAACCACCCTGAATCTTTAAAGTATGAGCATGGAAAGAATATTGAGCAGATTAATAGTGAGTCATAGCCTGGTTTTTCTATCTAAGATTTGCACCCATCCACGTTGTACTTTTTGCTTTCGTAAACGGTCATCATTTATAAAAGTGGACTGGAGAGTAGCAAAAAAATGAGATGGATTTGGTGTAGTTTGCGCCTCCTCACCAGATATCACTGAGATTCCTGTTTAATTTCAGTCTATTGTCAAAAGCAGCATTCTTTCTTTTTCATGCCAAACATCCGTGGCCGCCCTGACGGCAGACACACAACGAGACACATTTAATGGCTCTTAAAAATGTCTCCCAAAAATGGAGATTTGACCGACAGGATTTGGAAGCCAGGTGTCTTGAGCACCACGAGCCTGCTGCCTGGGTACGATTAAAGCCGCAGCATTATCTCTAACATTCTTCAGGCCAGATAACGTATCACGCAAAAGGGGGTTGCTGAACCGTACTGACTACTGAGTGCGTATGCCATTAACCAGAACTCGCATCATTTCCAGTCGGTGAATAGGCCGGGCAGGTCTGCGTCATGTTGGTTTTGATTACAAATAATTAGAAATGTTTCTATATTTAGAAAGACTTTCAGTGTGGTCTGCTTGCATGTGTTTTTTGTTTTCATCTGTCCGGTACACATGGACCCCACACACCCCTGGGACTAGAATGTGATCCGTGTCTGGATATGCTATTTGTATAATCATTAATCCAACCACGCCACGTGTGTTTATGTGTTGTGTTGTCTGCGTGCCGTCCGCATTGTGACCGTGTCTCAGTTTTCATGCCGACCAAAGACAAAAGGTGAGCGGGGGCGGTGTGGTGTTGTGGACAAGAATAGACCAGGCACATGTAGGAACATTATTTTTACTTTTCATTTTTTACAGAAGGAAACGGAATGAATTCTTTTATTCCAGCCTGACGGTAGTAAGGAGACATAGTGATGACTGGTGGCAGACGGAGTATGTGAGCAATGCTTAGTGGAGTCAGAGCAGGAAGGAAGAGACTGTACCAACCTAGAAAATGACAGCATTGGACATGACTTGTTTCAAACTTAACATTACGGCAGCCAAAAAAGAAAATAAAACCCTCAGCAGACCATTGTAACTTTGGATTCTTTCTCCTTTTTCTGTCTCTCATGGATTTAAAAACCACAGTCACATACTTTAACAATTAGGGCTGTCAAAGTTAACGCGATAACGCTTTTAATGCATTAACTTGTGATTTTTAAGTTGTAGCGGTTTTAAAGCTAGAGTGAAGGTGCATCATATGAAACTAGAAAACCTAAGGAATCCATTGGTACCAACCATGTCATACTAGCTTATTGCGAAGGAGGTTAAATAATGCTCTAAACTTATGCTTCATTTTGGCAAGGAAAAACTGTCATGGCCATTTTCAAAGGGGTCCCTTGACCTCTGACCTCAAGATATGTGAATGAAAATGGGTTCTATGGGTACCCACGAGTCTCCCCTTTACAGACATGCCCACTTTATGATAATCACATGCAGTTTGGGTCAAGTCATAGTCAAGTCAGCACACTGACACACTGACAGCTGTTGTTGCCTGTTGGGCTGCAGTTTGCCATGTTATGATTTGAGCATATTATTTTATGTTAAATGCAGTACCTGTGAGGGTTTCTGTACAATACTTGTCATTGTTTTGTGTTGTTAATTGATTTCCAATAATAAATATATACATATATTTGCATAAAGCAGCATATTCGCCCACTCCCATGTTGATAGGAGTATTAAATACTTGATAAATCTTCCTTTAAGGTACATTTTGAACAGATAAAAATGTGTGATTAATTTGCAATTAATCCCGATTAAATATTTGAATGGATTGACAGCCCTAATCCATTATTTGTCTACTTTGTCTAATCTTTACAGTTCTTAATATGTGAACGCTAAAGAAACCTTTAGTTCCTTACTTAATTGCTGAGTTTAGTTCCTTGAACTATTTGGAGCAAAAGCGATCTGAGTAGCTGACAAGGTGAGGTGACCGCCAACATCAGCAGTCTTCCTCTCCTCCTAAACTGCTACTTAAAGTCAGCCAGCATCAATCTTTTTCTCCTAAGTCACTCCCACACACATCTCAAAGCCTAACCGTCACTGTTTGCGTTGGGCAGTTTCACTGTTCCTGCTCGATTTGCGTCTTAATCGCGCCAGATGACAGACGAGTCCCCTGGGCTGTCTGAGCCACATGAGACGCTCTTCCTCAGCTTCCTGTGATCTGGATTACCCTCCCGAAGTGCTCGAGAGCAGAGTCAAAGGAAGACGGAAAACTATTATGGCGTTATTACCCTAACAGATAATTTAAGGTTGAGTAATGCCTTAACTTCACCACATCTTTAACTCGACTGATTCACCAAACAGCTCCACAGTCACTTTCATTCAGGAAATATCAACAAAAAAGCCTTTGATGGCAGCTATGCAGTTTAAATGCCTAGAGAAAGCAACACGTCATGGCGTGTCCTCTCATCATATTTCATTCATTCTCTGATGCAATTCAAATAATATGTCTCATATACAGTACAGCATCTTTTGTATTTAAATTGTGACTTTCACAGAGTTTGACCCTTTTTTTTTTTTTTTCGCCACAAACTTTCCCCTCTGGGAACAGCTCGATGCTGTTTGTTGGAGCTGGTGTGGGTGGTGTGAGCCATGCAACCCTGCCACCCTGCGCCAGTGTCCTCGTCTGTCCCTGTCTGGCCTGCCCACCCCTCCACCTCCCTCCCGCGGTGTCCTTTCTGAGGGCCAGCTCCTCTGAACCCAAACAACAGTTCCATTTGTTTTGCCAAGGCTGGGAATGCACTCAGCCATCTTTAGCTGTGTTCCTGCCAGCCCCGCTGGATGCCAAACCTGTGGACCTTACTCATATGCCAGCTCTTCCCTTTCTTTCGCTTTCTTTCACTCTGTCTGCCGGAGTTTGTGACGGTGCCAATGTCTAAGTCAGTGGTGAAGGGTCCTGAGAAGGGACCGTCGGTGTGTCTATGTGATAGTGAACCTATCGCACTGTGTACGCCACAAGCACAGTACAAGTTACTGAACGGCAGCACATTCCCCTGCAGTGAATGAATGAGTATTAATTAACAAAAAAATAAATTGTAGAGTGATCTAATAATGTTATTTGTATTATGCTTTCATTAGACCTGCATGGTTGACACATGATTAGATGTAGTAAGGATTGAAATGTTCAGTAATCACACATTTTTAACTTCTGACAAGTGATTGTGACCATCAGCTTCACTTTGTTGTTGCCTGGTCGTAAGTTCCTCACGCTTCTTTATCGCTAAGACTCTGTTTCTTGCTAAGGCACTTGTTGCTTGTACAATCTCATTATAATATTTTGCATAATGCTTCTGCAAGTTTTTGTTATCAAGTTTGCGGTGTTGAAGCTTGGAACAGTGATTCCAGCTCATTTTGCACACCCGGTTTTGCATAATTTAGTTTTGAAGGCAGTCAAGGGTTTATGTTTTATGCTAGAATATCTACTGTCATTATCACATGACTTGTTAGTACTTCTTTTTGCAGCAGGTTGCAGAAAGTCTAACTAAAATTCTTGGTATGTTCAGACAGTAGCTCGTAGCTCATCTTCAACCGCTTATCCGGGGTTGGGTCGCAGGGGCAACAGCTCCAGCAGGGGACCCCAAACTTCCCAGTAGTTCATATCATATTATAAGTTTTATTTTTATGCCTCCGCGCCGGCAACAGGCGTGGCCAGAGGCGTGTTTTCGGGTTGTCCATCCGGTCCATTCTTGTGAACGCGATATCTCAGGAACGCCTCGAGGGAACTCTTTCAAAATTGGCACTAACGTCCACTTGGACTCAAGGATGAACTGATTTGGTCAAGATCAAGGTCTCTGTAACTTCACAAAACATGTTTTTGGCCATAACTCAAGAATACATCTGATAATTATGACAATTTCATACAAATGTCTAACAGGATAGAATGATGAAGTGATGAAATTTTGGACAGACATGGATGTAAACTGCAACTTGACTAGTTGGCGGAGGCATACAACTGCGAGGCGGTGATCCAGTTTCAGATATGTGATCCGTATATATCATATACTGTGTATCCCGATACTAATACCAAAGTAACAGAAATCTTATGTCTTAAATCCACAAAACAGACACTGACCATCAATTTAGCTTATTTTAGAATGATTATATCTTGAATTTGCTACATTGATGTATCACAAAAAACATTGTACTGCTTATGAGGTTAGGAGTATTACATAACATTATTTATGTATTCATCATTTTCTAGTTTTACCATTTTCTGGTTCAATAAAACTTCCTCATGACGTAATAGAAAGTAAAGAGAAAATGCATATGAAGGCTTTATAATTTAATTTTTGCCTGGGCCTTAGCATTTTTATGTATTAAAAATGCATGCATACTTTACATAAATAAATTCCTTGATATTTTTCAGAAAAAGAATAAATAAATAATGAGTACTGTATCATTTCTTTGACCTTCTAACAGTCGTAACATTTTTATTTAACATTATTCTACAAGTTATCTTCGTCAAAACACATTGGTTTTATTTTTCCAGCAGGTATTTCTAACTGGAACGAGCCGAGAAACAAGTAGTGAATATGTTTTTTCAGCTATTAGCATTTGGGCACTGCTCATTGGAGACAAATAGGCCATGGACTAGACGTGAATGCCTCATTGCCCAACACTCCTCCATCGCCGTTGTGTGCGAGACGGATGAGTGAGTGTATGTAAACACTGCATAGGGTCCCAGCACCGCTCACGGTGCACAACCAATGTGGAAATCTTCAGACTGCTCTTGAAGGACTTGAAGGAAACACAAGTCGCTGATAGCGATCACTCAGTCTCAGAGATCCGGTTGTTGCCATCACTTCAAACAATCCTTGATGTCGAACTGTTGACTCAGAGGAACGGTGAGCAGAAGTTATGAAACAACTCAGTGAAAATCAGTTCTGTATCTGTATCCTGTTTTATGACTTACCGTTTCCTAAACAATGGGTTGAATTGCATGGACCTATTAGTTCTTGTATATTTATATGACCTGGACCTCCGGTAAAACTAAGTTTGATCCCAGGTTAAAAAATTTAGGATCTGATTACAGCTGTGATGAATAATCAAGTAGTTGTCAACTATTAAATTGGTCGACAACTATTTTGATAATAGATTAATCAGTTTGAGTAATTTTTTAAGACTAAAAAAGTCAAAATTCTCTGATTCCAGCTTCACAAATGTGAATATTTTCTGGTTTCTTTACTCCTCTATGACAGTAAACTGAATATCTTTGAGTTCTGGACAAAACAAGACATTTGAGGATGTCATCTTGGGTCCCGGTCAACATTTTTCTAACATTTTATAGACAAAACATCTAATCGAATAATCAAGAAAATCATTGACGGATTAATCGACAATGAAAATAATCGTTAGTTGCAACCCTACATATGATGATGATGTAGACTTTTCGTGACTGAAACACCACTGTAGCCCTTAAATCTTTTTCTAGATTCTAAATTTTCTCTACGTCAGATTTCAACTTTTCAGGCCAGCTAGTGGCGTCCGTCAACTTGACGAACAGGACAACAGAGAAAGTGGGCGAAAAGGTATGACCAGGGAGGGCTTCCTCGGCTGAGCGGAGAGACTGAAGAAAGGGGAGTAATCTGCTCTGTCTGGTACATTACCCATGAATGAGTCCTGAGCACGTCGGGGGACTCATAGAGGATGCACTCTGGCCTCAGGACACAAAGAGAGGGCATGGCCAGTCACTTTGTAGCACTTAAATCCACCGCTCCTGCTTCCACACATCATTCACTTCAGCCATTTCTGAGCTTTTTTTTTGGACCCACGTCACATCCTCAACAAGTGCGTGACCCTTGGCTATTCCAATGCTAGTACTTGTGTGTGTTAAACAATCAAAGACACGTCTATGAGTTATGTCTTCGAAAGCAACCCCTCAATTTTGGCATCTTAGAAAACACCATCAACAGAGAAGTTAATTAAAATGAACCAAAGTACAGGGGAGCGACTTTTCCACGTTTTCCCCCTTTATTTTCTTTTACATCTTTTTTTTCCAAGACGTTCTTGTCCCTTGAGTTCTTATCTATGTTAGTGAGCAAAAAGCTTGTAAACAACTGGCCATTTGATCCCCGTGCCCCATCTCTCTCCACTTTTAGAACAAAGTGGCCCCTTACTGGGGATGTCCCGGCTGGCATGGGTGTGTCCAGACATGTCTTAACCCCCCCCGTCTCGACAACAGGGGCCTTCCCCGTGAATCATGCAAATGTCTTAGAGTGGATATGCTCATCTTTCAAGTAAACTGGGCCGTGTTATCCGCTGGGCCTTATTCTTAACAGCAGTTACCATGTAGGAGAGCCGATTATAGCCCCATACTAGTTGTTCATGGCTTATTCTGTGGTCATGATGTCATGAACACAAGAGATGTCCATGACCTCAGAGCAACATGTTTATGTCCCCCGGCTTAATCCAGGGCACCAGCAGGGGAGTGTATGGTCTGCATTCCTCTGTATGTGCATTATGATCTCATGACATGTTGGATGATATTCACGTTGCTTCAAGTTTCCTTGATCTGTCCATGAGGTGTATCATTACAGGTGATAAAACTGTTCATCCAAACTGACACAGCAGTAATGATAAAAATGAAAGGGCAGAAGTGGAATGAAGTTATGCACAGCCTCCGTCCTTTCCACGCGTTCCCTTCATTGTCTGTATAAGCAGCCGTGCAATGCATTCTTGTAGCGTGGCGGCGTGATTCGAGAGACGGGGAACTCCTCATTTGCATAAAGTTGAGGTCTAGGCTACTTTATGCAAATCACAGGCGTCCGATGCGACTCGCCGCCTCTGGAAACTCCCAAGAAACTTTTAAACTAACTACCAAAATAGAGACAGATTCAGCAACTGCATGGCTTATTTTGCATCTAAGATTAGTTTCCAAACGAGCCGCCATTTTGGTTCCCGGTTTAAAAGCTAGCGAGGGAAAGCGTTTGTCCAATCAGGTGCCTAGTGTCTAGTGGCAGCCCATCAAGCGTCCAGTGCTGGGAAGCGAGGCGGCGTCCAAAACCGCCTGTGGACATGTACCATTAGTGGTAAACAATAAGTTGTAATGCCTTGTTTCCACATAGCTCTGTGTACGTATGTGAGTCAAGCGGAAGTTCATTCATTCCTATGGGAACCTCCGTGATCTCTGATGTGTTCGCGAAATTCCTCCTATCGTTTTTTGTTTCGGTCCGTAATTTTCCTCGAGTATGTTGAAAAAATTTAACTTTTGCGGCGAATAACGGACGGACCATTTTCACTCTGTGACAGGAAGTTAGCATAGCATAGCATAATGGAATTAGCAAATTAATAAACTGATAATACAGCTCTATTTGTAATTTTTTTTTCTAAGTGAATATTTTGAAAGCATATTTAAGAGTTTTGTGAACTATTTTGTTAAAAGACGTGTGAACCACTTTATGCACTCAGTTACAAAGCTAGCATGCTATCAGTGTTAGCTAAATATGCCGTCGAACTTTTCACTTAGAAAAAATTTAATGTTATAAATGTGACTTGTCTAGACTGGACGGCAAAGTTACTCATAGTTATAAAAACACTATTTTGTATTTATGTAGTAACTCTCCACTGTGTGGAAACAAGGCGTGAGGGTTGGAAAGAAACCATAAACTACTTTGATGTCTGTCCGTCTGCAGTGAGTGCATGTGATTGATAATAATGGTATGGTACTTTATAGCCCAGAGTGGTTTGGTTCTGCACATTAGTGTATTACACACTGTAATAAGGCGTTATTAAGGGTGCAAAGATATGCTTCATAATGTGTTTGTACTTTTTATGTCTGATTATCTGTTTGCATGCACAGCAAGCATTATTCAGTGTGTTTTTGTAATAAATAATCCACTGATATTTTGTTCTGATTAGATTATTGTATTCTACATTTTAGTCATTTTCTTTTAGGAAAGAGGTGAGTCATAGTGGAGGGATGCTCAGGTAGGGCTCATTGTCAGGCCAATATGGATTCAATTCCAGTTGTAAGCCTCTTATCAACGTCACAATCTCTGGGCAAAATTCATATTTTTGCAAGAAACGTATCAAGTTACACATCAGGTGGTGATACATTTTTGGCATTGAGACGGGCAGCGTTGGACAGTTTGATCTGATTATGCACTCAGACGTTTTAAGGTATTTTGTTCTGCAGTGCAGTACAACTGCAACACAGACATTGACTGCAGACAGTATTGTGTGGGACTTGGCAGACACCCCCTGAAGCGTCTTTTGAAAAAGGTTACCTTGTTTGCCCCTTGAGCTATTTTCGCTCTGCTTCTCTGTCTGGACTCGCCAGTCTGTGAAAATACTCCTCACTAACCTTACCTCCTCCTCTCTCTCCCTCCCATCTCATGTCTGTCATGACATCACCAACTTCAGGTATCCAAAGCAGACAGCAGTAAACGAGCATCTGTTTAATAAGCATTATTAACACACCTGCTTTGCAGCACATTCCTGATTACACGGTCTAATGGGACGGGCACTTCAAGTAGGATTAGTCGAGCCTGGGGGCTTACACCTGAACCTCAGCCCTGCTCTTATATGCAAACATCTCCTAACTCAAACAGAAAGGGCTGCAGACAAGTCTACTGTAACCTTTCTCTGACAGTGTGTTTGATCAATGTGTTTACCCATACACACCAAAGACTGTGTTCCAACCCTGTTTATCTGATTTTTGTTTTTAAATTGAAAGAGCAAAAATTCCTCCAAAACCCCAAATCTTGTCTGTATGTACCGAAAACAATGTAGTTGATTATATAACTCATAACACACAGCAAGTTTAATAGTGTAGTTCCATGTTTGTTTTATATTTTAAGTCAAGTTCGGTAATGGTGAAAATTGATTGGTCTTGATCCTTTAATAAATAACTGAGTAGCATACTGTAAGTATACAACACTGTCTCCTACAAAATGACGTTCCCATACAACTAAACTGCATTCTCAATTAAGTTTAGATAGAAATTAATTTTCTTCCAGATTACAGTCACAGTTTTAAACAGTTTTAAATGTGGTTAACTCCGGAGGCTGAAAAGTGAAGCCAATGCTGAAGTGCCTTAAACTTGCATCCTTTCTAACAGCCAGCAGGGGGCGACTCCTCTGGTTGCAAAAAGAATGAGAAAATGAGCCTACTTCTCACTTGATTTATTACCTCAGTAAACATTGTAAACATGAGTTTATGGTCTCAGCCGCTAGTTTCAAGTCTTCTTCAATACAACATGATGTTCAATTAGTAAATCACGGTCCCATTTAGAGTCAAATAGACCATAAAGCAGAGTATGGTTTAGGACGTGGCTACCTTGTGATTGACAGGTTGCCACCATGGTGTTGTCCGGTCTGGGAGTTGTCTGTGTCCGTGTCCCTTAAAAATGTCTTATTCAGCGTTTCGGTTGTACTTAGCTCCGCCCTCTTATGTCACTACTGGTTGCAAAAAAACAAGATGGCGACGACCAAAAACCAAGATGGTGACGGCCAAAATGCCGAACTCGAGGCTTCAAAACGGCGGTCCACAAACACAATTGGTGACGTCACGGTGACTACGCCCACTTCATATATACAGTCCATGGTTAATGTTGTAAATTGAAACAAAACAAAACAAAAAATGCAACAAAACTACTTAGTTATGTTTAATAAAAAACACCAGTCTCCTGGGCGAAAGTTCGGTGGTTGTTGAGCCATCCACAACTCCGACAGACTATCATTATACACAGATTTGTAATATGTAAAAAAATCCGTAATTTGTAATCCGCAACAAAATACGTTTCCCTCCAAACGTAATTCACGATTCAGTTTTGTTGTATGGGAACGTCATTTTTAGGAGTCCAGGCTCAAGTATAAGAAGCTTGTGCACTTTAATCCAAGTGATCTGAATCCAAATGGTTGCACATTCCCATAAAAAGTAATCTTGACCATGTGACTTTTAAACCCTTTTAAAGCAACTCCAGTTATTTTGGACTAAGCTTACATGTAACTAGTTAACTTGCTGAGGATGTGCAAATATTCCCCCGTGTTGCGTCTGCATTGCTGTTTTAAATGGGTCATTTTGAGGTGAACTTTTTTAAATAGGCTAATCACCCCCTCATGCAAACTGTGATCAAAGTATTGCTGAGCCACTGTAATGTACATCAGACTCAAAATTCTAATGATGTGTTTGTTTTTGGTAGCACATGTTTTGTCATGCCCAGTTTGCAATTTGTCCCGTTGCTAAGTGCAAATATGAAAGAAAATCTGTCTCGTTTCCCACTCAGAACATTATTTTTTCCAGTCCCCAAGTGGGTGGTGGTAATTGTTGTCAATTTTGCCTCTTAAACTGTGGCCATAGCACATAATTGTCTCTGTACCACCGACATGTACCAGATTTGCAAAACCACCTATTCATCCTTTTTTATCGTTGTGGATACGTGAGCGCCGATTCAAAGCATTTCCCCCGTTGTGCCATGTTGCATTACACCATGAAGGAACTGTGGGCTGGTAGTCTGGCTTGTTTTTGGTGTTGGTTGGCAGAGTGGAGGCAATTTTGGAAGGAGGCACTACATAAAAGTGTTATTATATTTGAATAAAAAATCGGTTCATCCTATCTCTATCTTTTTACGTAACACCAGTTTACATTAGATCAGTGGATGTGTGTCCCTGCATGCTTTCTACTTGCACGTGTCAGTCTTGAAGTCTAGTCACTGCCCCTCAGGTTTAACCAGTGATAGCGAGGGAATGAACAAAATGTCCAGGGATATGACTAAGCTCACTAAGACCTAATGGGGTTAATGGTGAAATGTTAAAGGTCTCTGGTGTGATATGACCAGAATGACCCTCTGTGGGGTTAGCTTGCGGGGGAGTCTGACTGACATCCTCTCCGAACGCTGCGTTTCTGCTGATTAGATTCGACCACTAACCGTCTGGAAGTGAAATGATTTTGTGTGTTTGAGAAGCAGCTGTGTCATAGCCTCCAGATGAAGTCTGCGGTAGCTCTGCTTTCTAAGGATGCAGATGCATAAACAGGATCCTTTGCTTTCATTCTGGGAAAAGGCCAGAAATCTTTTATTTACCAATATATGGAGCAAGGCGTTAAAAGCTTTTTTTTTTTTTTTTTTTACTCCTTCCTGCTCTATTTAAATTACTGCTTTAGTGTCTGTTGTGCTGAAGGGGCTTTCCGCTATAAAACATTTATGATATTGTTTCCTCTTTTCTTTGGTAATCCTAGCCTGTGGAAAGATAGAGTCTGTTTGTCACCTGTGGAGATAAACTGACAGTCATTGACAATGGAGAGGATGGCATTCCAACTCTCACAATTACTGCTGCAAACTGTATACATCCGGACAATGGCAGGTTTAACGGAAACGCTTATGGGTAATAATCTCTTGTAACTGAGGCCTTTTGAAGTAATGTATGTGTGTTGAGTGCCCTTATTGTTTACTTGACATGCACACCAAACAGTTCATGCATTGCTCACACCTCCAGTTGAGTCACTCCACCGCAAAGCATCAATGCTGGAATAGGTACTAAGATCTTTTACTTAAGTAAAGTAATACAACAATTTAAGAATTACTGTGTTACAATTTAAACTCCTGCAGTCAAAATTGTACTTAAGTATACAAGTATTATCAAGAAAATGTACTTAAAGTATAAAAGCAAAGACACTCACTTTGCAGCCAAAATGGGCTTCGTCATTGTAACATTATTATACATTATATATTATACTATTAGATGTATTATTGATGCAGTAACATGCAAGCAGCATTTTAATATAGAGCTAATTTTATACTGTTGGATGGTTTAATTTACTGTATAATAATACTTTGTATTGTATATGCTCATTATATATTTTTTTCAAATCTGCAAAGTAACTACAGCTACCAAATAAGTGTAGTGGAGTAAAATGTAACTGGCTCTAGAGAGAGCTTTTCACGTTTATTACGTTACCTGAAGGCCACCGTAGTTCTCCAACACGTTTGTGAAACTGCAGTAACGTGAGCCGCAGAGTGCTAAACCGTCGTCTGACTTCCATTGATCCTAAAGTAGTGTTATTTTGGTAAAGATGGCCTCTGAGCGAGGCGAACGGCAGTCTTGGAAAAGGAGGAGTGAGCGGAGGGGTACTCAGTTGGTTGCAATTTGCAACCACACCACTAGATGCTGCCAAATCCTACACACTGTGCCTTTAAGAACAGTACTTGAGTAAATGTACTTAGTTATCATCCATTCTTTCCATCACCACAAAGCATCTCATTTTGCCATCTACATTTTCAACAGTGTTTGCATCTGTCACAAAGATGCAGGTGATACCCCTGTGGTACTTGTGTTTAGTCCAACTGGTCTGAACAGACAGACCCAACGGGTCTTAATAAAGAAAGATGAAAGCATCGGAAAGGCAGCCAGACAATGAAAATGAACGGCTCTTTGTGCAACTAAACAAGCCACTGCCAAGTTTTGGACCACGTCCAACCGCCACAACAATGCTCACTCAGCAAACTATTCTTTATCCGCTCTTTGATTTGATTTGACTTTGATTTAGTAATTTATGTCCATTTGACTCGCATCCAAAATGTACTAATTTACTCCCCGCGGTGACATTTTCACTTAATCACTCCGAGGTAATTTGCAGATAACACTTGAGAAGAGCTCTTTCTCAAGGCTGTCTGCTGCGGAGTAGGTTTTATGTACTGTAAATGTTGCCCAACAATATACTGTATACAGTTACCTTCAACTGATAACCTCCGCTCTCAGAGGCATTTCGTTACCTTCATGAATGCCTGATTAATCTGATGGGAGTCATTCGATAGAGATGTTGTGCATTTAATGAGTTGACTCTAGGTGTGAACATCATGTGCAAAGAAAATGTTGTTTTTTTTACTTTCATGAATGTCACTGAAACCATCCTAAAGCCTTAAGCACTGCTTAGTGTTTTTCCTACAGCTCTAAAAACTGGTTGAACACAAATAAACGAAATAATGGTGCAGTCTTATTTCAATATATCACAGACAGCTTCCCCCTTTTCTTTTGTTTAATACACATTCAGGACATTTGTTTAAACAAGTTTCTAAGATCTTTGGGATTGGCGATAATGATTTTTAGCTTCCCAGCAAAGCTCGGACAGTCGGAGAGAGTTTGTGTTTCTAACGGAAATCTCAATGAAGTGGTAGTATGATAATCTCTTTTAGTTTAGACGTTTGTTTGACTCACTCGTTCATTAATAGAGAAGAATACAAACAGACGTTTCTCGCTGTCATCATGGAGAGGTTCGCTTTCAGAGCATCGCCGAGGTTTTCCTCAGAGTGGATCAGTGGTGCTGTATCTTTGTTCTACGGTATGCATTTTATTAGGAATGCACTGATCCGACTTTTTCAGTCCCGATACCGAAAGCGATACCTGGGCCGAGTACCGATCCGATACCAGTGTTTAATTAATAAGCTGTATGCCTCACTGTGTGTTAAAGTGACTGGGATCATTCTTTTATGTGTAAGGAAACATCAGGCTTGACTTAAACATTGATTTCCTAACTTTGTTAAACAAAATCTAACAAATAAATACATCAATATGAATTTACTGAATTTACAGGAACGTCTTCAAAATTAACAGGAATTACAATTCTAGTGTAAATATTTTTAATGCACCAACAAATTGGTCAAAACTTAAACATATATATATAACGTATATAGTATATAAACACAGAATTGAATTGAATAGATTGGCCCCATTGTCACCGATTGTCTCCGATCCAGCTATTTGAGTCAGTATCGGCCAGATATCCGATATCGCTAACCCTATTATTAATAATAATTGTAAAAAAAATTGCTTTAAAATGAGTGCTACCATCATACAGAAATTCTACAGAGGCCCAGATTTCCAATTCAATTATTTTATGTTATCAAAGTGGGTTTTGCATGCAAGTAGGGATGCAAAGTTTGCCACCCATGCAGACTAGGAACCCCCCCCCCCCCTGCCCTCCCAGAACTGCACACTTCACCACATTAGTTTCTGTGTCTGTAAGAAACATGAACCCAAACTAAACCAACCATGTTAATACAACCAGGTGTTGTTATAGCAATCCTGCACAAAACAAACTACCAGCACATGACTATGTTGTGAAGTCCAGTAAATGAAAGGGAACATAACAATACAGAGAGTCATGTGGTCAAGCCATGTCTTGATTATATTGTGTTTCATTTATTTATTCAGTATGTTTTAGATGTGTCAGGGACACCCAAGAGTTTCTTAGAAATTGCGACAGAGAAAAACAGATTCATATACCGCAGGTTAGTGTTGTGATGATTCATGAATCTGAAGTAACACGCTGGGTACATCAGCTCCAACAGCTTGTATCGGGCTTCTGCGTTATTAACCCGAAATGTTAACATCTAATAATAATCGCTGTTGTTCCTGCTTTCATGTTTCGTTCAAAACGATCTCCTTCCGAGGAGTCTGTCTGTCTTTCTCTGTCTGTCTGCCAGTGTGACAACTCACACACATGTCACATGTCCCGCTTTTCCCCCCTCGCTCAAAGAAAACACAGACTCTGCTCTTGTACCCGCTGCTTGTGTGCCGGCTAAAAGATATTCTTTACTCACAGCATGCTGTGATCTGTCTTCAACACGTTGATCAATTCCCTCGCTGTAAAAGGAGTCCGTAGATCCCACGATGTGGTTTGGTTTGCGACCTATATGTTGTAACACTGGGTGCAATGCAATGAATTCCCAAATTGTTTGATTGTATGTGTTATGAACAGCAGGATGTCACCGACGTGATCATAAACATTGTGTTGCTTAAAAATCTGTCTAGATGCATCAGATTAATGCATCTCATTCTGTGCATAATTGGAGATCATGAATAAGTCTAGACAGACATGGATGATAGCTGGGTGAATGGATTCATTAATAAATTATAGATAAATTGGTAGAGGTTGATTGACGAGAAATGCTCTTCAACTATTCTAATAATGCACAAAGTTAGTAAAAACAACTGTGACTTTTTGTTTGAAATGTGACGCACATCTCTCCCTAGCCACATAATGTTCTTACTCACCCTCGACAGGTGCTAGACATCCAGATGGCTACTTGAATGTTACATCCGATAGACCACTCGCTCTCGGCCATGAATTAGTTCATAAGTTCTCTCAGCGTGTAGCACGTAGGTAGTCACCCTGCCAAGTAAGCAACGCGTTGCTGCGTGTCCTGCCCTGCTCCACTTATGGAGTTCAGCACATGCTGAATCTTGCCTGGCGTCTCTGCACGGTTTGCACCTTTAATATAAAGTGCATTAATGTGATCTAAATGTGATTAGGGTTCCTAATAATACTGGCACGCGATCTGGCAGTTATGATCAAAACAGGTAATTTGTTCAAATTGAGGCCGTCAAGATGATTTATCTTAAGTCTCTCACACAATGGCAGGCAGCATATTTATCATGTTTTGGTTACCATGAAAATGGTATGCATATTTAACCTTGTTCAAACTCTTTTATGAAATTCATTAGAACCGTTCACTTAATTTAAAACCGCCAGGATGCTACTTTAATCTGCCAAGGGGCTTGATTTTTATCCTAAATACTAGCATTTCAGACATTTAGAATTTTTCAAACCGAGCCTTGCAGACAGAGGGTGAAACGAAGTGCTGCAGCACAGCCGGTTTGAGAAAAGTAAAGTGTTTTTTTTTAACATTAAAGCATGTAAACATGTTCTAGTAGAAACCCAAAATACAAGTATGCACCTGAAAATAAGCATAACAGGTCCTCTTTAAGACTCCTACTACCCTGTGGATCTGTTGCCGTCACTTGACATTGCAGAAAAGATAACTTTTGATCAAACTGTGCCGTCCAAGACGGAAGTTGCTCGTCAACCACTGTCCTCTGTCACAGTTTGCACATGGTGAACTTGCAGGTCTTGGCACACATTGGGTGGTGGCTGTGCTCAATGACTCATGTGGCACCCAGTGTCTGAAACTTTCGTCAAACGTCTGGCACATGGTGTGTGTGTCATTGTAGCCGGTGACGCTGGTGGCTCTAAAATTCCCCAGTGGCTGCTGATTGGTTGTGTGAAAGATGAGGCACAGGTAAGGGCCAATCAATGAACCTTAAGAAGGAAACAACACAGTGTGAGCAACTCCGTTACCAAGTGTCTCTAACTAACTTGTTAAGATCACCCTTACAATACCTTGCACTTGCGTCATTACTGAGTGGAAATGTCTAATTATTGCCAGCTCATTTAGGATGAAAGTCGTCAGAAATAAGAATGTTTATTTAGTTTTTGGACTTTTTAAAGTATCTTGGAAATATTCCCTTCAGTTTATTGCTTTTTAACAGGAATATACATGTTGCCAGAATAACCTTTTCATTTCTTTTTGAGATGGAGTTCATAATGTTGTCAGAAATATAGTCTCTTAGAAAAGATTTTTATTATAACTTTCATTTTATCAGGTAATCTCATTGAGATCAAGATCTCTTTTGCAAGAGAGAGTACAGAAGACATAAAGAGAGATAAGACACACAACAAAATGCATCTAGTAATACACAAAACCATACAAACAGCATCTGAAACACTAGCAGGCATCTCTAAAAACTAAAAGTTTTGTTATTGCAAAATCTACTGCAGTAAAATGTTAGCTCAGTTATGTAATTGTAGTAGAATAATGTCATTGATCATGTACAGATAACAGGGCTCCTAAGCAGTATGGATAAGTATGGAATTAGATTTTTGTCATTTCCAGGTCTGGATGAGTATGGAAAGAAGAAATATTTGTGTTTCCAGACTATTGTTCTTATTATGTTTTCTACAATTCAGAATTCCCCAAAAATAAATTGATCGTACAAGCAGAGTGTTTTTTTCATGACGTGTGGAGCAGGCAGCTGCAGCAAACACAGCCTGCAAAACAGCTCTGCCCCAAGCGCCTCATAACTGCACCAAATCCGGACATCCGAGACCAAATTAGTTTGAAAGAAAATGCGGCAATATCTTCGAATTGCATATAAATAGCTTCACAAATAAACAAATATTAAGCTAGTCTGAACATTTATGACTTATGCAGTGATGTAGTTGTCAGAAAAGTCATCAGACTGTCTTTTTTGCATAAGGAAAACATAACTTTATGGCTGCGTTCATCATGGTTTCCATGGACACAGTGAATAAACGAGGTTGCACAGACGCTGTGAAAATTATCAACTCAATTAACTTTTAGTTCTTATTTATAAAAGACTACAAAATATAGGGGAGAACAATAATATAATATCATTTATTTAATATGTTAAGGGAAAACAATACAAGTATAGGTAGCGCTGGTTAGTTCATGTCCTCTTTGGGAAGAGATGTTTGACAGTTGAACGTCTTCCTGACTGAACGGAAAAGAAATCTAGATGCAAACCTGCAAACGTACCTGTGTAAAATCATTTGATGTCTCTAATATGGGGGAGGTGGCAATCATAAGCATATGAGCCATATGCAAGGGCAAAAACCCTGTCGTCTCAAAAATCTACTGAGAAGTTTGGAAAAGTATGCAATTTTGAAATGGAAAATGTGTGGGAACCCTGAGATAAAATGTTCTCTATTAGAAGTAGAAGTTCATAATTAGTTTTGGGTAGTAAGATAATGAAAGACAATGACTTGGTGTGAGCAATGAGCATCATAAAAACAGATTAATGTCACCAGAATTGTTGTTTTCTCACAAGTCTGACCGCTTCCTATGATATGACATCAACACGGCCCTTTGAAAAGGAAACATTTGATCCAGTCATGAGTGTGTGGTGCTATTGTGTATGACGTCGCGTCAGACGTTGACCGTCTTTATCACCACAAGTCGTGATGGGTGTGTTCTGCCCTCCCTCTGCCTGTTTTTAATTGTCGCAGGCAGATTTCTTTTCTTAGGAAAGGAAGGGCTGGTGATATTAAAAGGCTAGTCCATAAACACCGATGCTCACGACAGAAGTGATGCTCTGCTCAACGCTGCACAGCATGTCACTGTTGCGTTGGCTTGCCCTTTGTTTTTTCACATACCTCATCGCCGGAAAAAGCTCCAGTCAGTGCTTAATCATCATAAGGGCAGTCTGTGAGCTATAACCTCTCTCATCTCGATTTAATCATCAGTAGTAAGCATTCAGACCCACCAGACAATCAGTAACGCTTTGCTGCAGCCCTGTCAAATGATTCAGCAGATGTCCGTATCCTTCAGTGGGCTGCGTTTGCCTTAAGAGAGTTAAGTAATGTTGCAAAAAGTAGAAGTGAGCCAATACAATCTTTCTTCTTCTCTCTGCAGAATAATAATTAAGAGAACTTCCAAAAGGGCTCATTGCCAGTCTTGTAAAGATGACATCATTGTGCAATGTCAAATATTTTTTTATCAGCCAGACGGCCAAAGATTGGGACTAATGAAAACTGCAAATTGAGTGCAGTCAGCATTTCAAACGGACATTCTTTTTGAATTCTGCTAATATCCCCGTTAAAACCTTTTTTTTCAGGATGCCAAATGAAGATGAATGTGCTCCAAACTTTAAAGGTCCAGTTGCTGCATAAATATGTCTGGTGCAGAGTTTAGACACAGCAGCATCAGCAGAGAGACCGCTATAGTGTTTTCATAGATTTGTGGAATTAAAGCAGCAGTGGGTTGAAATGGAGCAAATATGATTAAAAAAGGTTTTTATAAAACAGTCACTATGTCCTGACAGTAGTGCAGGTAATCTGAAAGACATCACGTGTCTCTGTGTCCTCAGGTGCTCCTAATGGCATCTGCAAGATTTCACAGACCGCAGAAAAACAACCAATCAGAGCCAAGCTGGATTCTACCGTCCTCTGAGCAGCTGTCAATCACTCTTCAACTCCGATCAAACTGTCAAACTAGGCAGCGCTGATCAAATGTGAATCAATATTCTGTTACTGTTATGCCTATTTCTCACCTCAAATGTAAAATGAGAAAGTTTGTGCCCCGGCAGCCATGTTGAGACCAGTTGAAGAAATACCAAGCACCGCCCACCAGCCGGAGCACAGCCAATAGGAACGCTCTCTCTCTGATATAACCTGTGATTGGCCAAAGTCTCCCGTCGTCGGGCTAGATTTTCTAAAGCCTGAAAACAGAGCCATGAGGAGGTGCACAAGTCTAGTTTTCACTTGAATTACAATACGCTGAAAGGTCATTATGGAATTTTTGCAACGATGCCAAAAACATTCTGCCTACTGCCACCTTAATATATTTTCTGAGTGAAAAGCATTCAGGTGTATTTGCTTATGCTGTAATCTCCCTATCAAACTACCTAAAGGGAGTAAAACACCTCTTAGGTGATGACGGTGTAACTATAGAATATGTGTGCAATCACAGATCAGATTCTCTCCCCGTGTGCTGAGTGAGCAGGCGAGACTGATGGAGGTACTGAGGGGGATGAACAGCAGGAAAGCAGACAGGCGGAGAGAGAGGGAGGGAGGGAGGGAGGGGTGGGGGGGTCAGGTGGCGTGACTTTTTACTCCGCGGCTCACTGACCTTGACAATGGAGCCACAGCCAGCGACTCGGATAGCTCTCTCCGATAGCGTCTCTCTCCCTCTCCCTCTCCCTCTCTCTCTCTGCCTCTCTGTCTGTTTCCCTCTCTCACTCTCATCCCCTGTCTCTCTCTGCTCGCTTGTAGCGAGTCTAGCCTGCTGCTGGCTGTGGCAGCCAAAATGCACCACCACCTCTCTGCTGCAGCTCACCCCCCTCTTACCTCACGTCTGCTCTTTTTCCAGACAAGCGGGTTTAAAAAGTCAACTGCGTATTGAGCCGTCTAGACTGAAGCCGGTCAGCAACCAACCCTCCCCGCCCCCGACTCCCCTCCCCAACCCCCGACTTGCGAGTTGCTGGCTACAGTGGAAAAAGGGATGAGGAGCAGGTGACCTTGCTGAGCTCTGTCCCTCATATTTAGCCAAGTGCAAAATGACTCTATGGCCACATTATATAAACAATATTGACAACAATGTACTGAGAGCTCAAGTTGGCCCTGGACATGCCAGCAGTGTGAAAGAGGTGTTCTTTCACTGTAGGACATAGTGTTTAACTCCTCTTCTGAATACACTAAATGATTATTTTCAGCACATGAATATGTGTCTTTTGCTGTTTACATATGCAAGATGAATCAGCCCAGTCCCTCTTTTTCTTTACAAGGTGTTAGCCTTTTAAATGAGGGCAAACTCTCCAGATAAACACTAATGCTAGTGCACTTCCCACTCCGCTGCCGGTTACTCTTTTGATGTTCGGTTTTATGAGTTTGTGTTATATCACAGAGCACAAACAGATCATTTGTTCGGGAAACCTACAGTATGAATCAGCTGACGGAAGTGTGAAAAATGCAGTTTGTGGCACAGCCATCATGTTATATCAACACTGAGTAAAGTACTGCAGTATATTATTTTCTAAACTGTTTAGATAGTGAAGAATAGTGAAGATACTGTTTATCTAATAAGTTGCGCTAAATGAAGGATTTTATCTTACTGCATTGTCAGTAGGTTTATAGAGTACTGGTGTCGTATGTGAGCACATGTGATGTGTGTGTCAACATCTTTTGGAAGATTTGCCAAGGAGCTCAAAGGGATCAAAATCAAATCAAGTTATTTCCGAACAATTTGCACAATCTGCAGAACATGCATTGTAGTTTGTGAGTGTGTTTTCTGCTCGCTGCTCGTCAGTTGATGAGGTGTACTGTATGGCCCCTCGAAGTGTGACATTCCATGTAGAGTAAAGCAGCGCGTGACACTTTTTTAAAGAGGTGTCTCCAGCTGGCCAGTGGCACCGCCATGAGCAGTAAGATGACTCTGTCTTCCCCAGTAAAGTGCAGCATTAACAGCTTGATTTTCCAACACAACATTAAACTGTTACAATCAATCGATTCAAATAGCTAATCGTGATTAATTGCACTTTTTTCTGTTCAAATTAACCTTAAAGGGAGATTTGACAAGTATTTAATACAATACTTATCAACATGGGATCGGGCAAATATGCTTGTTTTATGCAAATTTAAGTATATAATTATTATTAGAAGTCAATTAACCACACATAACAACAATGACAAATATTGTCCAGAAACCCTCACAGGTACTGCATTTAGCATAAAAAACATATGCTCAAATCATAACATGGCAAACTGCAGCCCAACAGGCAACAACAGCTGTCAGTGTGTCAGTGTGCTGACTTGACTATGACTTGCCCCAAACGTCATGTGATTATCATAAAGTGGGCATGTCTGTAAAGGGGAGACTCGTGGGTACCCATAGAACCCATTTTCATTTACATATCTTGAGGTCAGAGGTCAAGGGACCCCTTTGAAAATGGCCATGCCAGTTTTTCCTCGCCAAAATTTAGCGTAAATTTGGAGCATTATTTAACTGCCTTTGCGACAAGCTAGTATGACATGGTTGTTACCAATAGATTCATTAGGTTTTCTAGTTTCGTTGCGTTAAAGAAATTGGTGGCGTTAAAACAAATTTGTGTTAACGTGTTATCGTGTTAACGTTGACAGCCCCAGTTACAATTAAATCAAGCTGTCTTTAAATGCCAGAGTCTCTCAGTCTTATGTTACCTTGTCATTGCTCTTCATTGTGCGATTTAATCATTTAATAATGTAACTTAACACGGCGATGTTTGAAAGCAGTTTCATCCCAGACAAATCCTGTCAGGTTTGCCGTTCTTGATAATTCCTATAACCTCGGGGTAATGCGTGCGGTGCCACTGGTATCATCAGAACAGTATCTCTCGCAGGTGTGAAGTAAATAAATAGGGGTAGATCAATCTCACATAATCGGTCTCCCATCCCACTGAGTCTGTGAAACGCATTCAGGACAACAGAAAATTGCCTCTGCGGTGGTGGCTGGAAAGTGAGCAACACCTTTTGCATTTTGCATGTGGAACAAAGTGCCTGACTCCTGTCTGGTTGTCATATCTTCTTACAGCTCGTGGAAGGAAATGAAGTAGCAGGAAGGTTGTCACTTCTCCTGGAAAGTGATCGCAGTCAACAGTTACATTACATTTGAAAACAGAAGTTTAAGCGCGGGGCAACATATTTAGAAATTCTGAACTGCAGTCTTGCTTTGTGGCCTCATGTCAGAGTGCACTACGAAGAAGAGAGTCCAGATGTTTAAGCTAGTAAATATATGACTCTTTTGTAAATGGTGAGCCGCTTTTAGAGGTACTGTAGCATACGTTTCCATGGCGCCTATTAACCTCTGTTTGCGTGTGTGAGTGATTACACAAAAAAGGACTGCAGTGTCAGGAGAGATCTCACAGACGTGTACCCGACGCTTCATCCATCCCACCTTGGGAGGCGAGGGTTGGAAAAGCAGTCAGGCAGCACATATTGATTACCCCCCAGAGAATGTGTGCTGGACCTTCGGAGCGCAATATGTGAAGCTACTTAGAAACGTTTCTTTGATGGTTTATCTCTCTTACATCTTTGTCTGTCCCGCCAGTGCAAGCCCTCCCCGCCCACCTTCCTTTTCCCACCCATACAGCCTTTCTCATCCTGTCATCCCTGGGCCGGTGGTCCGTCCCTTTGGGAGGTTAAGGGGCACCGTGGGTGAGAGGGCAGTCGGCAGGTTGTGCGGGCACCGCGCTCGCCTTTTCCCACAGCCCGCGTCAAATGCTGCTGAACCCTGACCCCGGTGGGTCCTCGCTCTCAAAATCGGCGTGGAACGCAATTCAGCCAGCCAGACCCTATTCAGGACCGGACTTTCCATTGGAGGAGAAAAGAATCCCCCCCACCCCCACCACCCTCCCGTCCCAATTGTGGTCAGTGCTCTCCCTTTGTCTGCTGGTCAAGCAGGGTCGGACGACCGGCCGCCACTAGCCAGGACAAGACTTCCGAAAAGCCTATTCAGCATGTGATTTGACCCCCAGGTTCCATTGCTGACTCGCAGGGATCAAACGCTGGGAATCTCTGGGGGTTCTCCTCCATGGAGTTTTTCATCCATTGAAACTTACCCTTTTGACAAAACTCGAAATGACTAATGATTTTTTTTCTAAAAGTTTCCTTGATTGCACAGCAATGTTTTACAAATGTGGGACTCCTGGAAAAGTTTCCTCCCGGGCCTCACTTCTTAAATACCTCACTCCCGATGGTCGTTATTGAGTTTAAGGATAATTAACTGGAAAAGGAGCACATGGCTTTCATCCTTAACTGTTGCGGAATGAAAATGTTAGTTAATGCTGCGGCTGGGGCTACTTTAGCTTGGGCTGGGCCACATCATTGGCTGTACACTCTGGATTTCCTGGTAGTGGTTAAAACCAGCCAGAAGCAATTCTCTCTAACAGAAGGAATTAATAGTGCATAAAAATAAACACATCTCCTAAAGTACATCAAATCTCACTTTCAATGCCAGGCCCGGGGGGACGCTGCAACTATGCATATACGCAGAGACACCTCTGACGTGTGGATTTCTTCAGTTTGGTAGAGTGATCATGTACATCATGATTAGTAAACGTTAGAGACGGACTTGAAACAGCTGGGAAAAGGTGCGGTGGAATGTATGATTTGAACAAATATCCCTTGGTTTCATTATATCCTTTGTTTTATGATTCATCTTTTGTCTCTTTTGTTTCCATCTACTGTAAAAATCTCTGTGATAAATTTACAAAACAAACAAACAAAGAAATATGAGACGGTATGTGGCATTAAAGTTAGAAAAACCCAGGAACTTTGAATTTCAAATATGATGGACGCATGGCGTACTGTATGACCGTGTGTGTCTCTGTTCGTCCAGAGATGGTGAATGTGTGTGTGTGCAGACTCCAACACTTGACGCATGGTTTAAATCTTCTGCAGAAGGAGAGCACTTTGATTGTAATGCCGCGTGCTGTGTGCTAAAGCGGGGGCCTGCTGCAGCTTTAAAGCTGGTCAACTGTCAGGACTGGAGCGTGAAAGGGGGGCCCCAGAGTGAAAGGGGTGGAGGGTCCCACTAGGGGGGTCCTGGAGGAGGAGGAGGAGGAGGAGGAGGAGGAGGAGGAGGGGTGGCTTGTAGCGGACCTCCTGGGCTTTGAGGGCCCTCTGTGTGGGCTGCTACAGCAAGGCGGCCCTCTTCACAAGAAGAAGAGAGAGAGGGAGGGCGGGCTCGAGGGAAGGTGCCGGTGCATTGGCCCCTGCAGCAGGGAGCATGGGCAGGACGCCAACTCACCCGCTCAAGTCCTACATACCAGATGTTCCTTGTCAGGGAGCTCTTGGCCTTTAATAAATTGAGTTACTGTAAATCTGTAATAAAGCAAGGCAAACATGGGCACCCCGCCTCCCCCCCCCCCCGCTACACACATATCCCACATATTCTGATCTCACAGACTTTTGTTGGTGTCCTACGGGTCAACCCCTGGTGAAGGGGCCGTGGCCCAGCTACTGAACCTGCCAATTATTTTCCAACCTACACAAGAGGACGGATGTTTTCTTTCCCCTTTGCCCCCAACCCGCACTCCAACTATAGAAAATGTCATTCATGCTTCTAGACTGTAACATCGCCAGGTTTCTGACCTTCAGTCCTGGATCTCTTTTAGGGACCTGTCCCAAAGAGAAATATATTTTAATGTTATGGTATAACAGAAACTCATGGCATTAGGTATAATAATCCTGGTTTGCCTCTTTTAATATGACCAAAATCCTTATCACGATAATGATAAGCCAACATCCCAACCCAGTCGCCGGAATTTTTTTTTAGCATTGGACATTTCTGCAAACCACGGATACGTTGAATATCAACATTTCTGAACCAAAAATATGTTTCACATCAGCCTCGTATCGCGCCTGCAGAAACGCAATGCCACGTGGTTAATGTTGTGAAATGATTGGTTAGGCTAAGGCAACAAAACTACTTGGTTAGGGTTCGAAAATATATCATGGTTTGTGTTCAAATAATAATGTAACAACATAACAACGTAACAAAACCACTACAGTTAGGTTTAGAAAAAAACAACAAGTTGGGCTTAAAATGCCTAGATTTGTACAGTGAAAATGACACTGAACGTTGTGAAACCGGGACAAGAACGAACATCTGATTGTAACGTGTCACATGGGACATGAACTGCGTCCTCCTGGATTAAAGCCTTGCGTTTGTTGGACCCATCTGTCCGCCAGTTGTGTCTCTTTTTCTCTTTAAACTACGTCACTTGCTCTGACCGGATGCAAAAACGTCGCCGTTCAACGTGTCCCTGTTTTGCAGAAATGTCCAATGCCAACATTTTTTGACTGGCCTAAACATTAATATATATCAAATAGAATAATCAAACGGTTGTTCAAAGCAATAAACCATGTTTGTTGTTACACGAGACAGAACTTTACATGGTAACAGCTTACTCAGAATTAGTGATTTGGAAAACAGAATTTAGTAGAACGATAATGAGATAATATCATCACAGTATGGTTCTGCTGAAAGTAGGTAAACATTATTGAAAGATCACCCGGGCCCTAATCCCCCGTGTTTAAGTATGTTTGTATGTGTGCTCTGCAAACACACGACTGCATCTGTTGTTGCCACTACCAGACTTGAGGCATGGGTCATTTACCCAGCTAACAGCAGCCAGTGTTTGTGGAAGTCATCTGATCTGCTGCAAGAAAAAAGAAAAATAAATGCCTCTGTGCTACTGAAAGGGTCGGGAAGAATGTCGTCTGTGCGGTCCTGCTTAGATTTACAGCGCCTCTGAGGATGGCTCTGATTTGGCAGTGGTCAGTTTGGCTTTGAAGAGAAGTGCACCGCGAGTGAATCACTTTGAACCTGCACTGAGCTGAGCCTGAGGGAGACCCACGGTCCCACCTGAGTGGAACAGGACAGTAAATCTAAAGGCAGCTCAGTTTTTGCACTGTGACACGGGGACTTAAGTCTTAATTTGTTGCCGAGCCGAATCCCCTGGTCCGACAGTTCTACAACTGTGGCCTGGTTCCTGCAACTTTTACGTGCTGGCTAGGCCTGGATCGTTTCCACAGCAAATGAAAGGACTAAAGTGAAAGTCCATGACTTTCTGTCTTTCTCCCCACTCCCTCTCTCCATGCTCGGACTTTAAGTGTATGGTCCTTGCATTATATTTTTTGTTGCCATTGGTTCTTTTTGGGGCTGTCAAAGTTAACACGTTAACACAAATTTGTTTTAACACCACTAATTTCTTTAACGCATTAACCCATGTTGATAAGAGTATTAAATACTTGACGAGTCTCCCTTTAAGGTACATTTTGAACAGATACAAAATGTGCGATTAATATTTTAATCAATTGACAGCCCTAGTTCTATTAAACAATTTCTTTTCTACATTTGCTTCTAAGCCCAGCTGCAAGGTTCTGCATGGGCTCCCACAAACCACCGCAATTACGTAATTGTGGCTAGTGCCGCAATTACAAAATTTGAAACAACTGTGCACGACTTCTTATTGATGATCGGCTCGTTGGTCTGAGCCGATTGCTTCCTCTACTGCTTCCACCAAAAAATATGCCAGCCATCACATAGCCATGTATTTATAAAGACAAGAAGAGAGACATCTTGTGCAACTTTTCTTGCTTTTGATGGCTTCGAGAGCTTCCTGTGTGCATGCTGTAGATTTGTCCACAGCAACCACTACAGTGTCGCACTCCCGCAAGGATGAGAGTGAGAGTATGTACATGAATTGTTGCGGACACTAGATGGGGCAGCCAGGTGGACCATGCTGAGTCTCTCTCTGTGCTGTGCCACCTGTTAGCTGTCCCAACAAATTTCAGGGGGAGGTCCTGAAGTCCTCACTTCATGTAATCTGGAAACAAAGGTGGAAGTGTCATGTGCCCCACCTACAGGTCATACTTTCACTTAACAGATGATCAGGTCATTATCTACCTCGGGTCAAGCTCGGGGGCAGTAATCCCCTCAGATGCAAAACCTCGGATCCATTGCTCAAGGTGTTACAGCCTTGCTTAAATAGGCTTTAGGTTTTACTTGCTGGCCAGCGGGCTGTTTCATTTGACACCTCCCCACAGTTTGTGGTGCAATGTTTGTTTTTTCACAGGCTTCCCAAGTGTTCCTCTCTTGGGGACCTCCGGGCTTTCGCTTGTCTTTAAGGCTCTTTAGGTAAGCCGGAAAAGCAAACAAAGCCATATCTATTATATGGTAAGTGGATCTCACATTACCGTCCCATTTCAATGCAGTCGCCAGTGTGGGCCACTTTCCAAGTGACTGATATTTTCACAGGGGCCAACATGTCAAGGGATGGTGTAATTGATTGTCTTGGATATTTGAGTATGCCACTTTCCCCAGTTCAGAGACCCCCTAATGCTTCCTTCTCCAGTTATATGGCTTACTCGTGTGGTGAGATTTTGAAACATGACAGTGAAGCAGGATAGACATGTGGTCATGGTACACATTAGAATAAGGGTACTGGAGGCCATATCTTCTGTTTTATGAGGCACAGTATTTTAATGATTTAAAGAGAATACTATAAGAAAGGGGAAATTCAACCTTATCTGTGTCTATCTGAGGTTGGGTTATAGTGTGAAAAATGGCTGCAGATCTTGCCAATATTCTCTGTGTCTCTGGGGTGCAGCTGCAAAATCTGTTGTTCTTCCTGCATCCAGTGACGTGACATCATCGGAGGCAAGCTGTGTGGCGCAATGCCGCTTTAAAACTTGCCTGTTCTCTTTGCTTTTATTGCAAACTAGCTACGTTTCCAACTGCGGAAATGGCATCCCAATATATGAGTGCAGAGGATGTTTATGGATGAGGATTTTTTACAGTGTTGCTGACTTCATCCGGAGAGAGGCGGCTCGAGGTTGCAACTGCAGCGGGGAGGATATGGCCGCCGGCGGGGACCCCGCAGAACCTGAGCTGCCGAGAGCAAACACCGACTGGTGGAGCCTTTGCTCAAATTGCCCTCCGATGCCAACAGAAACAGAATCATTCCGCTATAATGAATGTGAGCATGGGCAGTTTTTGTTGGACGCTGTCGGCGACGACAACCCGAAGAGAGAGCCATTTGTGCGTGATTGGACAGAGGTGTGCTTCTTCAGGATCTCGGAGATAAACTGGAAAAGACGACCTAGACCAGCAGGGCGATTTTGGAGTGATTTTTGTCACTGTAATCTACTAATTTAATGGTCTGTCTCCTAAGAAGGAGAGCCGCCAATGAGCTGCTGCAGCCGGCAGCCGGCACAGCAGAGGTACAGCGGGGAGAAAACACTGTGTAGAGGCTTCATTTTTTCACAACTGACTTGGTGCATGAAGGATTTATTTCGACCAAACCAGAGTTGAAAAACAGAAAGACTAACCAAGACGTTGTTGTTTCTGTCCAGTTTGAATTAAGTATGTTTTACGATGAGTTAACAAGGCATTAAGCCTGTCTTAGTTCAGTTTAAGAGAGAAACTTGAATTCGGAAATTGTACGGTTGTATTTTTCTGTTTTGGTGCAAGAATATTTCCTATTTTGCTTATTTATCAGACGTAGCGAACTCACTGCTCGCACCCAATGCATCCTGGTACATGTGAGCACGGCTCCACTGCAGGAGAAATCAGCTTTCTCAGCCAATATATCACGCACTGGGGAATTTAAACATTCCCTTCTAAAATACTTAATGCCTAAATACATATAAAGATGTGTTTGGCTGCTTTCTGCTGCCTCTCCCATAGGTCACTTTATGCACACATGCTCTTAAGTAGCCTTTGAACAAAGGATGTTATTTTTGCTGAAAAAAGGCCCCTGCTGAAGTTTATCCAAATGAAAACCTCAAGGCTAAAATCATTGGTTCTCCAATGAGTTTATTGAGTAAAGCTCTCCTTGCTCCACGGAGGAGTTGCCTGCAGGAAAGCAGTGTTTGAAGGAGAACTTATCTGTTTGAGTTAGTCTTTTTATCAGCTTCTCTTTCTGTTTTGGCTTTTTTTTTTTTACATGGCCGAAAGGCAAAATCTTCTCAAGTGAACATTTCCTGTTCTTCCTTTTTATGATCTTATTACTTAAACAGGAAGAGATTATTAGTATTATTTGATGTTATTGAATTTAGTTTCGATATTTTTCTCAGACTTTTGGATCCCGAGGCAACTGCAAGAGCCAGACTCCACGAAAAAAACCTGCCCTGGATGAGAAATTGAGAGTTGACAGCGCAGGTCATTTAACTTTCTTTTACGATACTGATCTGCTGTCGGAGTGTATCCAACAAAGCTGCGTGTGTTACATCTGGCTTTGCTGTTAACCTCTGCAAGAATGCTAGAACTGACTTTAGATTTCCCAAATATGCGTACATAGCGCAAGACCATTGAACCACAGCAAGTGTTTTTATCAGAAAGATCCTGAACATGGCATGTAAACGGAGTGCAATTTGTTGCCTTGGAACTTTGCCATCACACCCTTGAGGAAGGCACTTAACCTGAATTACTCGGCACAAAGTCAGAAAAGACTATAGGAAACATACAGATACGTACAGATACAATAATGAGAATGCTTCATGGAAAATAAATCATTGTTGCAAACACGACAAAGACAGTTTCTCCAAAAATTGTAAATATGTATATATTTTTCACAGACACACTTGTAATGTTAGGATAGATTAGATGGTTGATAGATGGTTTGTCATCTTTGGAGCTAGTTATTGTTTGTTTTTTCCCCCGCGAGCCATGATGCTGGTGGTGGTGGTGTGATGGGGTTATAAATGAGTTCCTACACTGTGTACAGCTAATAGCTGGACTTCTGGGCATCTTGATAGAGAAGCATCTGGATTGAACAAATTCACAAAGCCCAAAGTCCGTGCCAAAGGGAGTTACTCTCCCCCACAGAAACACTGCTCTTGAACTGCCTGAAACGCCTTGCTTAAGGTCCCGCCTTTTCTTCTGTAACGTGGTGATGTCACCAAGTAACACATAAGAGATAATGTACAGCTGGCGGGTCATTGTTGTGAAATAACCCTCGACAGGGCGTTGCGGCTCCTGAAAGGGGTTTATTTCATAACACTGACCTACTAGCTGTACATTATAACACTTATTCCACAGCTACTTACTTAAAAAATCTATAATTTGACACAAAAATGGTCCGCCAGAGTCCGACATCAGAACTGCGCCCATAGCAACGGTCTGTTATACATAGCAACGGTCTGTTATAAAGAAATAACAGACCATAGAACGCCGCAATTGAATAATCACAGTCATTCAACCAAGCTGTGTAATAAATTTGCACAATACCTAGCAGCTAGTTTGGCACGCCCTCAAACAAAGCTAGTTAGAGCGGAGCTGGAGCAGAGTCTGAAGAGTTTGGTTTGGTTGACCAATCACAACAGTGGGAAAGAATAATGTGTTTTTTGAACATTGAAGCATGTAAACATGTTCTAGTAGAAACCCAAAATACAAGTATGCACCTGAAAATTAACATAATAGGTCTTATTAGAAGATAAGCATTTGAGCACAATACCACCTGCTTTCTAGTTTGAATCGTCTTTTATTTTTAAACAAAACACCGCTGCAGAACCGAGGATGTAAATTTGTGAGGGATATGGATTTGTCAGGGGGTTTCTCACATATATTCTCAGCAGCCAACATTTTACACCTCCATGACTAGAACTTGGCCTCAAGCATCTTTCTTTTCTCTCTCGTCCAGTGAGTCTTTTTTTTGTCTCCCCGGTGTGTTTAGTTGATCAGGAGGCCGGAGCAGGGCTCTGCTGGCAGTAGACAGACGCCAAAGCTCTTCCAGGATATCCTCTTGACATGACAGGATGCCAACAGTGACCATCACATGTAGTAATCTGGCGTAGGTCAAGGAGCAGCTGGATGCACGTGCCATGCATGCCCATCCTCTGTCTTAAGGACCCTGAAGTAGGCTTGCCAGGGTTGGAGCTTAAGCTTAGCTGACTAGCCGTGCAGCCACTCCCTGCAGACACCGGGTCATTAATGTCAAACATAACGATGTATCTTTAATGACACTCGTTTTCCAAATAGTAATAGCCGAATTGTCTCTTTCAATCAATGTGCAATATAAAGTGAAATTTGGAAAAGATTTATTTTGTCGAGAGGAAGTTTAGTGTTGTTGGCCAAGTTTACTTTGGGTTGTGTCCCACAAACAGCCCAGATACTGATAGACACTGATTTCCAATAGCAGTTAAAGAAATACCTGGAGATTCCTTTATGTGCATTTTCCCATCCTGACCAACTTGTCCCTCTCTTCTCCGTCATTCAATCATTAGATCAGTCGCATATTTGAACACTAATTTATATTTTCCATCATCAATCAATTCATCATCAAAGCATTCTTACATATTTCTGAACGTAAGTAAATGTTAAAAACAACTGCAAGCCATTATTTATAAAAAAAAATTCTACTACAACTGCCTTATTGGTGCAAGAATGTGTCAGATGTTTGTGCAGCCGGACAGTTTTTCATATTTATTTATTTTTAAATTACCATAATTTGACTATTTGTGACACAAAGATAAATTAGCCACCTAATGCAGAGTCGTGGCTTTTTTCAAAAAGGAAGATGTGCTCTAAAAGTGGACCAATTTTTGAGCCTTTAAACGTGATACAGTATGCTGGGAAGGAGATATTGACTATCTTGCAAAAATTTGTATTTTTCATATTTTTAATCCGTCATCCGATAAAAAACGTTGCGCACAGAAACCTCGCACACTGAGTCCGATGTGTTTTATTATTCTATTCGTTGCAAAGATTCACAGTACCAGACAAAACTGAATTAATTACGTGGGTGCAATGGATGGCGCCAGTGAATGACATTATTAGCAAGAAGCGATTGTTTAGCTGCTTAGAGCACAATCACTACCGTCTAATCTTTCCTACATCCTTTCTTTTGCGACTATACCCGATTCCGCTGTTCTGCAATCACCAGCCACAACCTATCTTTACATTCTGCATCTCTGTACTCTTGTATTTCTTTATTGTAAAGGGCTTTGTGCTGGGAGATGAAGAGAATATTTATCATGTCATTTTGGATGATGATGTTGGCACGGACGGTGGCTCTGAGTGGTCAAACAAACGTCTTTTGGCTTTTGACGGATGCAAAAAAATGCAGAAAGTCAAACCTGTTCCGAAAACCTCAATGAAGTGTCGTAGACGGTGTACAAACGTGACTGACACAACGCAAGGTCATATTTATTTTTAAACGTGTGACAATATCGGACGAAAAAAATACAGACTTGGTGTGCAAAGGCCTTTAATCAGTTATTCTAGAACTACAATAGTACAGTAATGTTGAATATAACTGTCTGTAATAAATCATATCATAAGAATTAAATATAAAATACAGCCTATCAAAGTTCTCATTGCATTGTCCATTAAGCACAACTAGTTAGTAGGGCTGAACGTTATGGAAGAACCCTCTATCACGATATAGATCATTTCATATCTCAATAACGATATATATCACGATATAGCATGTTTTCTGGTAATTTAATAAATAACTATTCTATATGAAATAACCACATGGTAAAGCCTATTTCTCTATACTCCTGTGTGAATTAAAAACTTGACAAATAAAAATTATTATTTTCTCATTTTAAGAAAGAGTGCAAAATGAACATAACAGTTTTAAGTGAAAGTAACATGGCTGGATCCCAGCAGCAGGAATACAGTTGACACAGACACAGGTGATTACAGATTTTTTGACACCCTTCTGCATGTATAAGCTGCTTTCTCCCATGCACCAGGCGAGGCCCCCGGTCTGTATGACCTAGAAGGAGCTAGACTGGGTGACCCAGTGGTCATCCTCGGAGCCATCTGGCAACCCGCGTCTTGTGTGGCTTACCCTTCCCACTGCCTCACGCAATTCCTTAAGCAAGCATAAGTGTGCTTAGGAGGACTTAATCTCAGAGAAACTGGTTTGGGCCACACTGTCGACTGCCAGTGTGGGTGCACCCGGCTGTCAGGTCATGGGGTTCCTTTCGGGCGTGTAACACTGAGACGGCGTTTTTGGCGACGTGTCCCGTCCGCCTGTTGTGGGATTAAAATCTCTGGATTGGATGTGCCCTTTCAATGACGCGTGGGCCGTATGAAGGTGTTCAGTAAATGGGGGGATACTTTGGTATGTCAGACTACTCGTGTTTTCATGAGTGCACAACTGTAAAGCCGCACTGAAAACTTAATAAGCCATCTGGTGTCGTAAGATCAGTTGTCCGATCATACCAGGGATAGAAGGCATTTGCCGCTCTGTGCGATGCCCCTGGGCGTGTTCGGTTTGCCTACAAGCCAAGGAGGGGAAGTGAGAGAAGCTTGAGCCTGTCTGCACTTGCACAGAGGTCACTGCTGGCCTTTTGACAGTCTGCCAGTGCAGGGGCCAGAGTCTTCCAGAAGAGGGCCTTGGCTACAGGCGGACAAGTGAGCCAGCCAGCCAGCCAGCCAGCCAGACAGGCAGCCAGCCGCATCGTCTGCAGTCTAGGTCTGGGGCTAGAGCCTGGACTAGGGCAGCTCAAGTTACCCAGACAGATTTGTTAACACTGTTTGGGTCCGCTCGGCTTTCTAGCCAGGCCTCTGAGCCAAACGCGGTTGAGGTGACTTAATCTGTCATTAAACTCACATTACACCCGGACAGAGACTCGGCTCAGGGGCAGAGACAGCGCTCACTCTCCCACTCACTGGCATGGCTGGCTGGATTTGAGCAGACACAAAGAATACCCCCTCCTCCTCCTCCTCCTCCATCTCCTCCTCCTCCTCCCTATCCTCTTCATGCCACACACCATGGCACAGCTAGACAGCCCAGCACGGTCTAGACAAAAGCAATTTCACTTGAAGTTGAAAAGTCATTTGACTGTGTGACGGGCACCTGCGTGGATTTGGTGCACACGTGTAGTTTTGTCTTTTTGTATTGGAAAATTCACAATACTGAGGTTATCTGCTATTTTGATGTTAAGAGTTTGATCAAACATCAATCTTTGTTTTATATTTGCGGAAATATATAGAAACTAGGGCTGTCCATCGATTAAAATATTTAATCACGATTATTCGCAAATTAATCACAATTTTGTTATCTGTTTAAAATGAACCTGAAAGGGAGATTTGTCAAGTATTTAATACTCTTATCAACATGGGAGTGGGCAAATATGCTGCTTTATGCAGATGTATGTATATATTTATTATTGGGAATCAATTAACAACACAAAACAATTATAAATATTGTCCAGAAACCCTCACAGGTACTGCATTTAGTATAAAACAATATGCTCAAATCATAACATGGCAAACTGCAGCCCAACAGGGAACAACAGCTGTCAGTGTGTCAGTGTGCTGACTTGACTATGACTTGCCCCAAACTGCATGTGATTATCATAAAGTGGGCATGTCTGTAAAGGGGAGACTCGTGGGTACCCATAGAACCCATTTTCATTCACATATCTGGAGGTCAAAGGTCAAGGGACCGCTTTGAAAATGCCAGTTTTTCCTCGCCAAAATTTAGCGTAAGTTTGGAGCGTGATTTAGCCTCCTTCGTGACAAGCTAGTATAACATGGTTGGTACCAATGGATTCCTTAGTTTTTCTAGTTTCATATGATAGTAGTATCTTCACTCTAGCTTTAAAACTACCTCCGAAAGATCGATCACATTAATGCGTTAAAGAAATTAGTAGCGTTAAAACAAATTTTGCATTAACGTGTTATTATGGCGTTCATTTTGACAGTCTTCATTTGAATATTTTCTATCACCTTTTTAAAGGCGTTATGAATACTTAATCCATATACTGTGATGGACAACGCATGATTATTCCAGCATGTACATGTTACTTGATCAGCGTGGGAGACAAATCTCTTTAAACAAACATAAAACTGTCAAACCGAACATAAAACTGACTAAATAAGTATACGTGGTGGGAAAATGTAGTTTTATTGCATCAGTGCAGAGCCGCTGACGGTACGCATTTGTCTTTAACGTTCTTCACTTGCTATCAGACAAACAGGATGCGATGGCTGAACTCGGTTCTCATCGGGCAAACAAAATTGCTTCCATTACTCTGAGCTTGGAAACGTCAGAAACCCTAACAACCTGCCGTACCTTTGAGCGGGGGGCTAACACATCGTTTCCCTCTGCTGAGAATTGTTTTTACGTAGCAGCTGGTTCTGGTTCTCCCCCCCCCCTCAACCTCACCGCACCGTGTCAGCGGCCTAAAGCCAAAATATGGACTTTATAATCAACTGATACAAAGAGCAGTGCCAAGCCAACAAGCCACATACCTCCCCCAGAAGAATGTTTTTATTTAATTTAATGCTGTTTTATTATGTTATACTTTTATTTGTTAACCTCGGTTGCATCCTGGACGCGTCGCTGTGTTTGGGCAGTTTCATGTCGTCATGTGTTAGTGAGTGATTGTGTGAAGAAAACACATTGTGCATGTGAAACTAATTGAATTGTAGATAAGAATGATACAAACGGCTCTCGCTTTTTCTTTTCCTTTTTAATGTTCTTGGCCTCTGAAAGCTGTAATGCAGCAGTTTAACCAGGCTTTTCTTACACTTTGGTCAAAACAAAATAACAAAATGATGATCCTGGTCCTTACTGAGTCATGAACTGACCATACACTGGTCTAAAAATATCTCATAGCTTTACCATGGAGGGCAAAAAATCAACAGGTTTTATCCGTCCCGCTCCTTACGAAAGCATTAGAACAAATTTGGCTACTTTCCCCAACATATTTGGAGGTGTTGTGTTGTGTTATTGACCTTTAATGATGGTTTGAGGCCAGTGATATAGCTGCTTATTCAAACATTTATCAAATAATCTACATTATTTGAAGTTGAATGAAGAATTGCTGATATTTAAAAGGTTTTGCCCGTGTAAATATGATTAAACCGGACCCCTTATACTAATAGTCTTGTCTACTTGTGTATTGTAATAGGGGTGTAAGAAAACATCAATATAGTTGAGTATCGTAATATTATGTTTTGTGATACTACTATTAATACTGTTTGAATGAAAAGATTCGTGGCTGATGGTTCAGATTGCACAAAAAGTAAAGTGCTATGATGTTGGATGTTTAAGTGACTGTGATGAATGTAAATGCAGATCCCACTGTTCTGATTCAGACTTTATGCACAAGGTGGTGGTGTGTTCTTTATACAGTTTTACTAAATTTAATTAAAAGAATTGCAATATATCACTTAGGGGTGTAGTGATACATCGATCTGGATTGATATATCGATTCAATGATCAGCGATATATCGATGCAAAGTGAAAACATGGATACATATCGTCATCTTTAAAGACACACCTTTATTTTTAAATTCTTAACTTATAAAAAAAAATTTCACTCAAACATGAGAAACTTTGGCACGTTATAGTGAACAACAAGAAGTCTATTATTATTATTTTTATTTAAAAGAATATTTTTTTTTCTTCATTTAATTGTCTGGAAGAGCCGAGTAATAAAATTGTCTAATCATAATTTATGTGCTTTTTGTAAATTGATATAAATGTAACTGATTATGTTAAATATATAGGAAATATAATATCGTCTCATATCGATCTCAGGCCTTTGAATTAAATCAAAATCGTATCGTGGCAGACTTTGTGATATCAGCAAATATCGTATTGTTGTCCAAAGAATCAATATAATTATGTATCGTGACGAAACTTGTGATTTACCCTAATATTGCCTTACTTACAATATCGCAGTATATCGCAATATATTGAATTGTAACCCCTGTATTCTTGTTAACTCCGGCATGTTTACATCTTGTCTTGTTATACTGATGTGCATTAACACGCTCTCTCCCCATCAAATAAACAAATGAAATGAATGAAAATGAAATAATGACTTCTTACTGAATGTATTGCCTGACCACATTCTCCGTCTCTGCCGGCAGGTGAAGAAGTACTTTGAGCTGGAGCCGCTGGCCCGAGGGAAGCGCTGGATCCTGGACGGCAGCAGCACCGACAACCTGGAGGCATTGAAGGAGAGCTTTGGTCAGTTCATTTGCCTGTTGGAGGACAAAGACACAGAACCCGCAAGGATATGACGCTAACACTGCTAACGCTAAGAGACATTAGCGGCTAACGGCAAAGAAAACACAACATCCTGCTGGTGCCCATGTACACACACACACACACACACACACACACACACACTCACGCACAGACACACACTCAGAAAACACAGCAGATGTTGGCCTCTCTCGTGGAGAAGTGTATAGTATGTCATCCTCCCTTCACTGCGCTCCCATTTTTTTTCAAATTGGAAGAGTGTGTGCACAAGTCAGCCACTACAAGCCCGACAGAGGAGAGCTGCCATTGAAACCCAGCCGACGTAACGCAGTTGGTCAAGAAAAATCATTGAACTTTGCCAGAAATGGAAGTCTTGTTTACTTACTGTCTGTGCCATTGTGATTAAACCAATGGCATGTGGGACATATGGCATTCCTCCAGTCATCATCGGACACCAACACACACATTCTCACTCTTGCACACACACTGTCTCACACACACACACACACAGTGGAGCCCAGGTTGTCTGTAGATATGTTTAACATCTCCAGTAATTACTTTACAGGATGTTTGGGTGGGCTCGGTTGATGTTCTTTCCACTCAGAAGTACTGTATGGCTGTCAAGTGTGCTTCTCCTCTTAACGACGAATGTCGTTGTGCGATTGGAGTCCGAAGCCTCGTGTTATGTACAGTAGTTACATATCGGTGTGTCGCACCGTGTCTGAATATCTAATCTGAATAGTGTAGTATCTCATGGAGTATTATGTACATGCAGACAAGCATATTGCCGTGTACCCTCCCGTGCAGCCATACACACAAAGTACTACTAATCATGTGACTAAGTGCTAGGTGACTTTATGGAGACCATGTAGAGGAAGCCGAAACGAAGTCTGAATGCTTTTATAAATGTGCAACTTAGGATATATTTTATAGCTCCGTATGTTAACCTCGTAGAGCTACGTTCAGATTTTTTATATATCATTACCACACTTATGAATTCTTTAAAAATCAAAGACCAAAAAAGAACAAAAAAAACCACCCACGATGATTGACCGGGCTGGATGTAGCCTCAAGTTTCATTTCAGTGTTCGGCAAATGTCATGTTTGTTTTTCTACATTTTTACTGTATTTTTTCCCCTTTTGAATTTAACATAATCCCTCTCGACTCTGGCGAGCGACTCCAGTCTCCCATCAGGGTGGAATACAAACTCTATCAATCAGCCGCAGCAACAGCTGCATCTGACAAGTCCCTGTCCGACACCCTAATGCCTTCCAACTGTCTGTGAAGACCCCTCCCTGTCTGCTGTTTACCGCGGACCCCCAGCCCCACCTCATCCCAACCAACACTACCCCTCCACTCCAGCTCCGCTCCCCGTCCCCGCTACTGCTGGCTGGATGCCATTGTTCAGCCCGGCTGCCCTCGTGTGGACCCCACACCTCTGAAATGAGTCGTGTTCATTGTGCCACAGGTGTGTGCTCGTCCCCCCCAAGATGTGCTTCAGTAACGGATCACACCTCCTCCTCCTCCTCCTACCGTGCTTTGTGTTCCTGTCGTTGTATTGTTCGGTATTTTGTCAGGTTTTTAGAGATGTAATCACTTTTTGTACCTGACGTGAGATCTGCCAGGTAGTTATTTTTACAATCTGGATGGATCGGTGCATTCGATTGCTTGAATGCAAAATAATTGGACTTTGCATATCATCTCATCACACATAGGTTTTAAAACATTCACTGCCATTTTCTTTTTTTTTCTTTTTTTTTTTTTAGGTATTTTTGTTTTCAATCATGCATTTTGTCAAAAATGGCAATTAAAGTTTTAAAAATTTAAATATTGTCTTAGTTTTTATTTACATATTTGCTTGTTAAAATGTTGTATGAATATTTCATGTTACATCTGAGTGCCTCATTTAATGCCATAATGTCTCTTTATTTATAATATGTAACCTTATAATGGGAGTATGAATGATTTTTTTAGGCTTGTTAATATTTTATAGAATAATTACTGAACTGTGTAGCTCATGTTTAAAGTGTTTTATCTGTTAGGCTGTCAGATATGCGTACAATGTCATATTCATACTTGTATGTATCAGTCTGAAATGTGTGATGAGTTGAATGTTTGCATACGTTTTTCTGGAAACATTTTCTTTACCATGTCTCTGATTTGTGATTTAAGGTGACCTGTGGAAATAGGAGACACTGGAAGATAATCGGGAAAACGCAGATGAGCCAGTTGAGGTCGAGCCAAAGTTAAAAAAAAAAAAGAAAAAAAGAGAAGCACTGAAAGTCAAAGTGGAGCAGCTGAAGAAAGTTTTGAGCGGAAAGTTAACCGAGTGAGACAGGAGTTCCTAATAAATATACTCTACTCTGTGCTACCTCTGCCTCCCCTTTTCTTCTCCTTTTGCCCTTCTTCCCTCTCTTTCAAATTAACCGTGTGGCTTTAATACAATGTGTGTCATGCAGGTTGCCCTGGCGACTCTTTGATCCTGTTTTCCAGTCTCTGCCTCTGGGGCAGACGTGCTTCTCTTCAGTCTGCTGCACACCAGCTCTGGAAGCTGCTGCAGCCCTGAGACAAACCATGGGCTGCTGCGCTCGCCTCGCTCCCCCCTTCTCTTCCTGTCGCTCTCACTTTCTCTCTGCTTTTTGAGTCCTCTTTATCTCTCTCTCCTTACTCTCTCAGGTTCTCTCCATCTTTCTCTCTTACTCGCTCTGCTTCCCTTTGGTCACGCCAAAGCAGCCCTCCCTCAGCATGGGCATCCAGGATGCCCAGGGGAAGCCAAGAGGCCAGGACCTCAGCGAAGCAGCCCTCCCGGGAGAAAGAAAGAGAGAGACAGGAGACCTCTCTCTCTTTTTCTCTTCCACTCCTCCTCACTCTCTCTTTCTGTCTGATTTTTATTCTCCTCTCCTCCCACACGTTACCTGCTCTACCTGTTTAATTGCTGGCGTCTGGCTCTTCTCTTCAGAGTTCTTTCTCTCGTCCTTGTTGGCAGCAGACCCTCCGTGTGGCTTACAGATAAGAAGTTATATTAGTGTTGTTGTGTGGTAATACAGTCCAGATTTTTTAAATCAGTCTGTGCATTACCAAGCAACAATAACGGAGACATGACGTTTATTTACTGTGATGGATACAGTATCTCAAGAAACCTTCAAGTCTCTGCAAGTTGATTTTTCTTTTTAAAACGAATGGTAATTAATGGCTGCCTGGAAGGGAGGAAAAACGCTCTGACAAACTATGGCAAGCCTAATTGTTGGCAGTCGTATAAAGTGATGGTGCGATTTATAACAAAAGGGCGAAACATGCAGAAATGCCAGCGGCGTCCTGCATGTAAAGAACGACTGAGCGAGACGTCACACAAAAGCAAATTGAACTTACCGCAAACAATTTTCCCAACATGCAAAGCTGCAGCCTCCAGCATCGTTTATTTATCATTTGTCTTCTTGGTTTTATGACTTTCTGGCATGAAGAGCGCTGCATTCACGTCATCACTAGTCTTCTTTGCATTAACGACTTGGTTACGGTGTGTACAGTACACACACACACGTCACAGTCAGTGAGATCACAGGAAATCTTCCATCAAGTGTGGATTGGATTTAGACAAATATCAACATTCATGACCTTAACAGTGTTGGAAGTAGACTGACCACAGAATGAATGAGGCCATGTGGCTTTTTAACAAATATTATCCTCACACTTTTGCCACATTTGATCTTTTCCAGCACGAACCTCAGCGTGACTCCTTAAACTGTAAAGTAGCCGCCGGAGTGTTTTCACTGCTGCTTATTTTCCTTTCCCCCAATAATCACCAATGCTTTTTATTCATTTATTATCTGCCATCTGTATTTCAAGTAGCATCTAATGATCGAAAAAGCAAAGAGAAGAGCAGCATACAGTGTTCCACATAAATCCAAACAGCTGCAGTTTCAGCTGTGCAGACTACAAATGAATGAAATCGCATTAGAGCTGCAACGATTAATCGATTAGTTGTCAACTATTAAATTAATCGCCAACTATTTTGGTAATCGATTAATCGGTTTGAGTAATTATCTTAATATAAAACACACAGATGTACTTATCTACTTGTATTGGAAAAGACCAATTGAGAATACTGAGGTTATCAGCTATATTGATTTTAAGAGTTTGATCAATCATCAATCTTTGTTTTGTATTTGCAGACATATGTAGAAATACTATCTGAACAGATCGTCATTCAAGTCATAATGGCTAGACATGTTTTAAATCATTTCACAGCATTGGTGATTGATGAATGTCCCCTTTCCAGCCTGTGTGCTTTAACAATGTGAAAACCAGATTACAATAGAGCTGCAACAATTAATGGATTAGTTGTCAACTATTAAATTAATCAGCAACTATTTTGATAATCGATTAATCAGTTTGAGTATTTTTATAATTAAATGTGAATATTTTCTGGTTTCTTTACTCCTCTACGACTGTAAACTGAATATCTCTGAGTTGTTGACAAAACAAGACATTAGAGGACGTCAACTTGGGCTTTTGGGAAACACTGATCAACATTTTTCACCATTTTCTGACATTTTATAGACCAAACAACTTATTGATTAATCTAGAAAAATGTCTGACATATGTCAAAAAAAGGTTAAAAAAAGACCAAAAAAAGTTAAAAAAAAGGTTAAAAAAAAAAAAAAAATGTCCGGAAAATACCCGAAAAAACGTCAGAAAAAAATGTCTGGAAAAAGTCAAAAAAAAATTCGACAAATGTCTGAAATTATTATTTTTTTTTTTTTTTAAATGTCCGAAAAATTTGCAAAAAAATGTCTGGAAAAAGTCAGGAAAAATTTCCGACAAATGTCTGAAAAAAAAAAATGTATGAAAAATGTTCGAAAAATTTGCAAAGAAAGTCTGAAAAATGTCTGACATATGTCAAAATAAGGTCAAAAAAAAAAAAAATTCCAGAAAATACCTGGAAAAAGTCTGAAAAAGTCCGAAAAAAAAGTAAAAAAAAAAAAAAATGTCTGGAAAAAGTCTGAAAAAAAGTCTATGTCAAAAAAGGTTAAAAAAGTCAGAAAAAAGACCAAAAAATGTTCAAAAAAAGGTAATCAACAGATTAATCGACAATAAAAATAATTGTTAGTTGCAGCCCTAGACTACAATAATTAGTACAAGAAACAAAAAAAAGTCTGCTTTATAGTATATTTATAGTCGAGCTCTTCATATTTTAACAAGTAAAGATAACATTATAATATTTTCTGTCGCTTTTTTAAAGGAGTTATGAATCCATATACTGTGATGGACAACACATGATTATCATGTTGTTACTTTATCAGTGTGAGATACACGTTTCTTTAAACCTTTACAAACAAACATGAAACTGACTAAATAAGTATTCGTGGTGGGAAAATGTAGTTTAATTGCATCAGTGCAGCATTTCCATTTTTTTTTCTCAGAGCCGCTGACGGTACGTGTTTGTCTCTGTAACATCAACAATGAAAATAATCTTTATTTGCAGCCCTAAATCGCATGTACCAATATTCTTGAATTTGTTTGCATTGTTTTTAACCTGACAAAAGGTTGAATCTAACCTCGTAACAGAATAAACTGTGTTTATATAAAGCAAAGTTATATGAATTTAAGTGACTTTAAAATTGTTTTGGACCCTTTGGTTAGGAAACATTCATTTAAAGGCGATTCATTGGAATTTGAATATTTTGATGTACAGTATAGTATGTAATTATAATGACAAAAATGTGCCACATACATTATAACGACCCACCAGAAGTATAAACAAATGCGGTCACACACACAACAAAATGAACCCTGAGAGCTTTGTGAAATGCAAACGCGTGACCCGACGGGGAACCTAACTTTCGTTTACAAGACAAACAAAATGCCTGTTTTCTTAAACTCTGCAAAGAATGCCCTTTTTTCTCTCTCTGTCTTCTCCCGTCCAGCGTGTGTGGCAGCGTTTCTGCTGATAAGACCCTGCCAGGAGGTGGAACAGATGTTGCCCTGACATCCATCTGGGCCTCGTACCCCTGCTCTGCCTCCCACAGCCGACGCTCCACGCAGGACACCCCACATTCCCGGCCCCTCACAGCGAGGGGGCTGCTCCCACGACAAAAAAGGCTCCCCTCCTACGGATCCTGGAGCCGTGACACAGCACAGACATCAGCCTGGATGCTGCTTTCATTCATGGTACATGTGTGTATCAGACTGGCCCTCTGGGTTCATGAGAGGTGTTTCCTCTTTGTTTCAACACTCACACTCACACACACACACTCCCCTTTGAAAAACAAATACAAATGACGGAAATGCTTCGATATGATGTAAGCTGGTGAGGAAATGTTCTCTGGACCAAATAATCATTTCCAGATATGAGATTTCCAAAGAGTCTCAACATGTGCAGCACTTTGACATTCTGACTGGTGTCACTCGACCAGCTTACTGGTAGTTTTGTTTATGCTGAAGGATGCGGAAGGTGTGAGCGCCAAGTCGTGCAGTTGATGTCGACCTCATGATGTCAATTTTATTTGAATTTAATGGATTAATAGCAGCTGTGGATAAATAGTTTCATTTTTTAGTGGCCAAACCATATTGAAACAGTAATGGATCACGACATGGTTTGTTTCCTCCAAAACCAAAATGACAAGTTGGGATTATTTTAAATTAGTATTAATCTACTTTTGCAGAATCTAAAAGGATGTTAGACAACAACAAAAAAGCTCACAACACATCTGGTGCTCTAAGTAACAAAGCAAAACAGATCTAATAAAATAGTTGTGAAATTTATCAAAACCTTGCCTAGTATGGACTTCCTCTCACCAAAGCAAATAAAACTTCACTTTAACTTTTTGTTTTACTCGTCTTAAGTTGTCAACAGTCTTTGTTATTAAAAATATTTGGTGATTTGTTAGTGACTCACAGGTGTTTTTTGTTTTATTTTACCAGCATCGTGTTTTCAGATGTGCAGCAGAAGATTCCTCAGAGCTGACGTCCCTGACGCTGAACGTCGTGCATGTGATCCTGCAGGTTTGTGGTCGAACTGGAAAACTAATGAACGGTTCAAACGTGATAGAATCTTAAGGAGTTACACCCCGACTGAGCAGTGAGCAACTCGCAACACGCCGCAATCATCAATACATCTAATTCATACTTTATTCTTATCCTTGCATACTTTTCAGCTTCATTACATCTGATGTAAAGATGTAAAGATCTCAAGTATATTAAATTAGTCTCAATATATTTCAATTTAATCAGAAGTGGAAATTGAGGATGTTGGACAGCTGCCACAGTCATTTCTTTCCAATCAATCCTGTTTGGACCATGAAGGCCTTATTCACACTACTGGTAGTTCAGACTTTCTCATCATCACTTCTCATTCGATTTTTCTTAACGTAAGAATGAATTAACTCTCACAAATGTGGCCTGCTGAAACTTGCTTGCTCTGCCTTCCCAAACGTCATTCACAGCCTCAGATTTATGAACAAGGATCTTCAGGGATTCAGGTCTGAAAAACTCCTCCTGCAACTGATCAACAGCAGGTAAATCTTAGTGGATGTGGAGTTTCACAGATGACAGAGAGTGACTTCAGTTGTAGTTTTTCTGTCTTTTTATGTACTATAGTGTTGAACTTCTGGATCCGTGTCTACATTTGATCAATGAAAACTTTTAAAACTATAAACAATAACATAGTTTTCCACATGCGGATGATCACTGCTGTAAATAAATATGCTGTGCTTTGAAAGACTTTCTAAACTGACTGAAGATTTCTACCTTTAAATAGAAGTATTCAGAGTCTTTACTTAAGCAAAAGTAGTAATACCTCAAGTTAAAATTACTCCACTGCAAGTAATTTATAAATTACTTGCATTCAAAGTCTTACTTACGCTGGTTTAAATAAAGCTAATTTAAACTACTTAATATTCTGTTGGATAGTTTAATCTACAACGATGCATTATATTTTATGAGATCATATATTTTGTGTGTAAAACATTTATCTTTAAACTATCTAGAAACTAAAGCTCTCAGATAAATGTAGTGTATTAGGTGCAATATTTGCCTCTGAATTTTCATGATATAAAATGTAAATACTCTCGTAAAGCACTTAGACTATTTGTGAGTTTGAGATGAGATGAATATGATCCTCGTAGGTTTCCTTTGGACATTAAAGGAGTTCAACTTTTGTCCTCGAAAAAATTGAGGAAACCACGCTGTGCAATTCTCCTCCGGGTCTTTGTGGCCACCTAAACGCCTCTTGTTTTTTCTGCGTGTTTGAATGCCTCGTCTGTTGGGTGACTTCCGTGGGATTCCAGCAGGCTTGTCACTCAGATTGTTTGTCCTGGGGACGAGATCTGTGTGAGTCCTGTTTCTCTTCCTCTCTCCTCGAGCCCTGAGTGCTGATGGAGACCCGCATCCCAGGTGGCCCACACATCAAAACAAGGGGGATCGCGGCTCTTGGTTTTCAGACAAACATCACTCACTTTCTTTGTTGTCTGAGGGACAGGGGGCATGGCGGTTTATCTCCAGAGGATCTCCCCCGCTATCGCCTTCCACCGGCCCACCGCCCCATCCCACAGGAGCCGCTAAAAGCAAATGTCAGTCAAGGAGAAGGCGTTGCATTCCTTCAAGAGGTCAATTAGTGGTGGCCACTGAAGGATCTGTTGCATCTTTAAGAAGAAGACTATTTCAAAATCTTCCAGTCCACTCCTCTAGTAATTCTTCTTCTCTGTTTTATGATGACACCTCTGTCACGTTGCAGTCCATGTTTTGAAGATAACTGCTCCCTGCATACCTACCGCACACAGCCCAGTTCAGTCTACTGTGAGTTATTTGACGCTGAGCCTGATTCACGACGTGCCGCATATGAAACCCATTGCTCTCTCAGGCCGTGTGATGGGCTTCCGGTAGCAGCTCGCGGGCGGAGCAGCTCCTGACCCATCTGTGCAGGTGATTCCTGCTCCGGCTATACGTCCCCTCCCGGCCCATAAGGAACACGGTGTCTAGAGGGACTTTTATGAGCGTGACCTTAACATGCCCGTCTCGAGTGGTCTAGACTCAGCGCTCCGTTTACTAGAGTCCCCGTCCCGCTGATGTCTATCAGACTTTTCACTTTTTACTGGTGATCCTCTCTTGTCATAACTCTTTGAAGACGGACAGGCGTGACGCTTTGACCATCCTGTTTGTGGACTTTGTAGAATTTACTGTCACGGCTCTGAAAAACAGGGAATAACAAAGAGGAGGGCGCTGACATGCACTGCCTCTCTCCGCAGGAGAGTCAGATGAACATGTGCAGCGTGCAGCTGTGGTGTGGCTGCACTCTGAGAAGGTGGTGAGGCCTTCCAGCTTTAAATTGATATCAACGTGAAGCATGAGAAAGGGCGGATCTGGTTGGAAAAGTGTTGAAGCGAATGTTTTCTATGAGACGAGATGAAATTAAATTATAGTTTTGCCTCGAGTGACATTATTTTTTACACTAACTGACTTTAATTGTAGTTTTTTATGAGCTTTGGCCTCTGATGACTCCCATAACGAGCCGACACAGTGAATGTTTCGCAAGAAGCCAGAGGTGATTATTCAGTCGCTAATATGTAGTAAATATTTAATGTTGCCTATAAAGATCGGCCTTGTATACATTACGGTCTGTTTGGTGTGCAGCGCGGCAGCGAGCCAAACACCGTAGGTGGATTAGCTCATTGAATCCAAACAGTTTACGGGGAAAGCAGCTCCAGTGACGACACTATGTGGGCAGCTTGCAGCTCTCAAAATACAAACGTTCCGTGTGAAAGCGAAAAAAAGGAGAAAAAGTGAGTCTTTCACAGGAACAATCTAGTAAACACGGTCGCCGCGCGGAGAGAGAACACCTGTGTTTTACCAAAGTTTTGGCACGGAGCAGTTTCATCACTGCCGGGGAGCCATATTTGGTCGAGTGCAAAGTTAATGTCGCCCTTACAGCGATGACAAAACGCACCCTGACTCAGGCAGGAAACTGCAAAGTCGGTCACAAATAAGATGTGAGTGGACAACAGAAACAGGAGAAGGTGCACAGCGTGGGGCCGAGATGATTCAGCTCTGCAGGCTGCAGACACAAACACGGGTTAGATAGTGGGAATAAGCTTAGAGCTGAAGCCAGAAATAGTGTTTAAGGTGTTGAGGATTAGGGTTAAATGTCAGAAAGGTCAAGTAAGAGACCAGTTTAGATTGGCTTAGAGAGGTTAACTGGAAGGATGAACAATTGGTCAACTGGCAGCTAGACTTCTGAGTCTTTCTATACTTTTACAGTAACCAATGGTTTACAGTGTACTTACCGTTTAATGTTGACAAACCTGACCCCCATTCGCCTTTTTTCAATGAGTTCATTCACAAATCAATCTCAGTGACGCCTTTTGTAAAAGGTCGTGGAAATTTAGAGACGATTCATGAATCAGAAAATGTTATTTTGACTCAATGTGAAGAAAAATCAACAGATTTATTGAACATATTAGTTATTTTAACGCCTACAAATCTGATGAAGTAGAGGACAAAATACACCCCAGGCTTAAAAGCAAACGTATAGTAATAAACAGTCACCACATGACATCAGTTGTTCAATGTTTTTTTCAGTTTTGAGAATTATGAAATGTCTCCGGTCCAGTGTTTTGGGATTACATGGCATTGCTTGCTCAGTGTTTACTGTTCTGAGGATTGAGCCTAAACATCCTCTAATGGGATTAACCAATAGGAGAAACCCAGAAGAAGAAAATATGTCCATTGTCTTTACTCACTGACCAACAACTGTTTATAGTTTAACCCCCAAAAATTTATTTTCAAACCATTATTTCGCCTCAATTTTCAGTCCAATCCAGTGAAAATATTTTCACAATAAAATAACTTTTGACCTACTAATGTTCCTAATTTTGACTGAATGATGATCTGTTCCTACACAGGTGGATTTGAACCTTATTTAAAATTTAATTTCAGTCATTTTGATTCAAAGTAAATTTTTTATTTAAAATATAAGAATCATTTTTTAAGTTTAGTTTTGCTCTGATGCTCACAAATGCCACTTTTTGGAGTTTGGATTCCACTGATAATACAGAGGCATTGTACCTGCATGTTAAAGGTTAGACTTAATGACCCGATTACATGGTTGTATCAGGTCTACATCAGATAAAGAGTGCAGTCAACAGTTCCAACAGTTTAAAAGAGTCATGAGAAAAAAAACAGGCAGCAGCACGTCTGTAGTTTAAACCCTTATCATCCTTTAATATTCCCATTTACCTTTTACAGGCCCTGAAAACTTGGCTTCAAATGTTCATTATTTCTCTAACATTGAATATTCATGTGTAAATACGCAACAATCAAAGTAAATAAAACAACTTTAGGTATGTTTTATTGAGAGTTTAACAGCCTCAAACTCATCTAATCTGCATCATCAGGACTCTGTGTGTGAAGGGTTTGATCAGACTTGATAAGACAGTGACCAAACAACTAATTGCCGGACAGGCATTTGTGACATCACCATTTTCCATCTTAGTCCCGTCCACTTTAGACCAATGAAAAGAGCACAGAGAAAAAATTTAATACAGAAATATCTCATGTGAAATAACCAAAAACTGTTCTAACTTTGAAAATGTGTGTGTTCATGTGAAACCCCAATCAGAAGCTGAGTGAGAAAACAAGTTTTCAGGACTTTTAATGTCTCCTTTAAAGGGACTGTTTGTAACTTCTTACACGTATAAATCAATCCAGGTCGGTGTCCCTTGCGCACTCGCGTGTGGCTACGCTGTTCAGACCCAGACTCCAACACAAACTACACGGAAGCACCAAAACCGCAAAGTTATATCTAGTGAAGCCCGTCTTGCAAAACAGTGTTGCCGCGGTCGGAGGACGCGGGGGAGACCGTAGCTTTGGTCTCCAGGACCGGAGTCTCTGGTGTACTCTGCTCCTCTGCCTGCTTGCCTTGACTTACAGACCGCGCTCATTCTCTCTCTTTCGCTCCACTCTCACGTGCATGTCAAACACTCCACACTGCAGAAGAGTTAGTTTAGCTCTGAGAATATCTAGTAAATGTACAGTGGATGTTTGTGCAGAAATAAATGCTGCAGCTCCTCCAGACCAACAGAGGTTTTCCGTGTCTTGTGAAGTGACGGGGCTCCGCAGAGAGAAACGTTATCGTCTCAGACCAAAACTCCGGTGTCTCCCCTGTTCCCTCCGGCCGCGGTCAGGAGGCTGAAGCAGGAAAAGCCAACACTAAGATCAGCATTGATTCATGGAGAGACCTCCGTCTGGTCAGCTAACATTACTGCCAAGCAGCTGAAATATAGAGTGATATTGTGCTTTTAGCTGACGCTTGTCGCCTCACTGTTTTGAGCGATGTTCGTTCATGTCTATGTAGAGCGAGCACAAGTGCGATCAACGTGACGCTGACTGTCGTTGACTTGACGGCCACAGGTGTCGCTGTTAACAAGCAATCTCTGATTCTTACAAATAGTCCCTTTAAGTATCTTTAAACTTGAAATCATCTTAGAAATAGTAGTAGAAATATAAAGTAGCAGAAATGGAAATACTCAAGTAAAGTACAAGTATCTTGAATTTAGTATTTTATGTACAATGCTTGAGTACACTCCACCACTACATTTACTTATAAGTATTTTTACAGTATGGTATTGCAACCTTTACTTATGTAAAGGATCTTGATATTTCCTCCACCACTGATCAGTAAACACATAAAATGGATGCAGTGTAAATTATGTTTTAGTCAATACAAACCAATGAAGTATATTTGCCATAATTTAGTTGCATACATTTTTGCAGGTTATTTTAATTTATATAATTGATTCATACTTCATACTAACAAACTACGACTGTAAAATCAGTTTTAAATGTGCAAAGAATCAAAATTTAGAGATTGAATTTATTATTTTTATTGTGGGTTTTTTTTTCTTCACCTGGACAAAATGAAAAGAAATGATCTCCTGCATGTTGAAGGAGTGATATTCTTGCGTTCTCCTCAGTCTGTCTCTCGTGTTGCGGCCCAGCGAACAGCCCCCCACCCACCCCCATAGCCCCTCTGAATCTGCCTGGTTCACATACACAAGATTAAGTAGCAAAAGTGACATCCAAGACCAATCGGGCCACCCAAGAGAACCGCAACCAGCGGAGAGGCTGTCAGAGCCCCCTTTTGCAACATTAATCTTCAAGCCTCTCCTGCACTGCCAACTCACATCTCCTTCAAACAGGACAGGGAGGTTGAAAACTGAACTTTTCCCTCCCTGAAGGTTTTCTCCTCTCCATCAATTAACTCTTTGGGGGACAATTCATCGTCACCCGCCATGTGCCAGACAACTTCAAACACTGGCAAAATGAATTACTTTTCCAGACATTTTTTAAAAACTCGCCTTTTAATTTGGCAACAAGGAGATTAGTGTGGACATAAGTTCAACTTGTAATCGAACCAAAGGCCTCCGCGAAAGACATGTGAGGCAGAAATCACAAGAATTCTGCTTTAAAGTGATTTATGCCTGAGAAAAGTACATTTAACTTGTCTGTCGAGGGCTGTAGAGACGTTTCTCTGGTCTGTTCCACCCATTAACAAGATGTTAACATTCAGCAGTGGAATTTATCTTAAACGTCAGAGTGCTGCTAAAATAGACATCGAGGGATCAGCATGCTAACAGCTACTTCAACCACCTCAGCTAACTCCTTTGTCTTCTTTGCTGACCAACAGCATCTTTGATCTCTTTCAGGAGGACGACTCTATGGTGTGTGGTGGGGGTTATCCTGACCTTCTGGGGGGGTCCAACCTGATAGCGGTGTGAATGGGAAAGCAGAAAAGATGAATACAGCAATTGATAAATAGCGGAACATGGGTGTGTTATGCTGTGGATGCCTTCAGTCCCAGGAGAGGGCCTTCCTAACCCCAACCTTTCTTCTGCCCGAGACCTGAGAAGCAAAGGGGGACGTCGCGCCATCCAACAGGGCTCCTTTGAAGAGAGCGACGCTGAAATCAAGCAGCATGCCTCAAATACTTTCTGCTAGCATTCGGTGAGACTCTGTGCACATGGCTGGAAACCTAATCTATTGGAATATATCTACTTTAAAGTAGGGCTGTCAAAGTTAATGTAATAATGCGTTAAATTTGCGTTAACTTCTTTAACGCATTAACGCACCTTGCAATTTTTCAGTTTTTAAACTACAGTGAAGATGATGGCATCATATGAAACTAGAAAAACCTAAGGAATACATTGGTACCAATCATGTCATACTAGCTTGTGGCGAAGCAGGTTAAATAACGCTCCAAACTTATGCTAAATTTTGGCGAGGAAAAACTGTCACTGCCATTTTCAAAAGGGGTCTCTTGACCTCTGACCTTAAGATGTGTGAATGAAAATGTGTTCTATGGGTACCCACGAGTCTCCCCTTTACAGACATGCCCACTTTATGATAATCACATGCAGTTTGGGGCGAGTCATAGTCAAGTCAGCACACTGACACACTGACTGCTGTTGTTGCCTGTTGGGCTGCAGTTTGCCAAGTTATGATTTGAGCATATTTTTTATGCTAAATGCAGTACCTGTGAGGGTTTCTGGACTATATCTGTCATTCCTTCGTGTTGTTCATTAATTTATAATAATAAATATATACATCAATTTACATAAAGCAGCATATTTATACTCCCATTATGATAAGTGTACTAAATACTTGACAAATCTCCCTTTAAGGTACATTTTGAACAGATAAAAAGCGTGCGATTAATTTGCGATTTAATATTTTAATCGATTGACAGCCCTACTTTAAAGGATACGTCTGGTAATATTTTTCTTATTGTCAAAAAAGTCCATGAAAAGACCGAAACGAACAATGAATTCTGTTGTCTGAGTAGCCGACGCCTAATATATCTTAAACCTCACTCAGTGCTATAGACATGGTTGTTCCAAAACTATTGAAAACACATCAGTGAGCCACACTGCATGTTGTTGCATGTTCCTTCCATAGACTATATATAAAGATGGACGACATAACACTGTAGTTTATTTTCATTCGATCCCACAAATCCTGCTGCTGTAAATACTCACTACAGCACCAAATGTGTATTAATCCACATCTGAAAATAATCCCCCACAAATACACTATTCACTCCTGTTTGATAAAAACTACAGTGCCCAGCTGGAAAGCATCCTCCTCACTAAGGTAAAAAAAAAACACACCCATGCCCATTGATGGTGTAAAGCTCAACAAAACAGTCTGATACAGGAAGTTCATGTTATTATGTTGTGCTTTTATTTGGGGGAACTCCTCTCAGCACTCTCTCTTTGAGGTCTACTTCCTGTGTTTTCCTGGAGCACACACCTGAACAGCCACAGCACTGCAGCTGATGTCAATTAGCTCGTTAGGCTGAACCAAGCAGTCAGAGAACAGAGACGGTAGAGGGCTGTCTTTTGTTTAGTAAATCTTCAGTTTATTATGTATTTTATCTAATCTGTATTATGTCACAATCATTTGTATATGTTAGTATATTACTTTAAACTAATATGGGAATGTTTGTGCTCTTCACAGCTGGTAGAGGCTGAAAGTGAGTAGTAGAGTAGAGTGAGAGAGAGGAGATCATGATCATGAGTTACCTCAGCCACTGGGAATCTGCTCCTACTGTGAAACTGTTTTGTTGTCCATCTGCCTGCTACCTGTTGGCGAGAGTTGTGGGATTTTTGTAACTTGTATCTGATCACAAGTAAAAATCAGAACTGTGGGGGAAAAAAAATACATTTAAACTACCTGTTAGACTGATGCTGCTCATTTCTTCACCACGCTTTACACCTCAATCCTGTTGGTGTTCATCCTGTTTGTAAGGGCTCACCACCTCAAAACCTTGCAGCCTGTTTTTTTTAATTAAAGTTACCCCCTTTTAAAGATGTGTGTCTTCAGTAGGAACTGTTGGCTTTGAGGATGAGTGGCACAAACAGGACTGGGAAGTCAGAAAGCATTAAGACACATTGTTGGTTTTGGTCTGTTCACGGGTTTTCTTGACAACAAATATAAAAAAAAAATGTTTTGTTTTCTGACTTTCTGTCGTATCTAACCATGCAGATTGTTTTGATTTTATTTACCTAGGATTTTATTTGTTTCTGAGATTTCTAACGTCACTCCTACACAATGGAGGTTAAAGGAGTTTTGTTAGTTTTACCCAAACTATCAAAAAACTCTTTAAAACTCAAAAGGAATACACTTTAATAAACAATCTCCCTTTTTTTCAGGATAATCCACAGACCTCGCTGTGAACTGTTTCCAGTGGAACCACTGTCCACCAAAGAAACACTTCTTATAAAAACGTCTCACATTGTCCAGGGTAAGTTGCTAAAAATCATGCAAAAAGCCTTCGGTCCCGCTTACTATACTATATTTTTCTGACATACTATACTATTTTTTGTTAAATTTTTATGGCAAACTATAATATCTCTTTTTATGCTTTTTTGTGGCATTCTATACTATGACTTTTTTATGACTTTTTCCACATACTATACTGACTTTTTTGACTTTTTTTACATACTATACTATGACTTCTGTATATTTTGTGACGTACTGTACCATGATTTTTTTCGACATACTATGACTTTGTTAGACATACAGTACTATACTATGATTTTTTTCATGACTTTATGACATACTATATTATGACTTTTTTTAAAAATACTATATTCTACTATTCTACTACACAGGAGGTTAAAGGAGTTTTGTTAATTGTACCCAAACTATCAAAGAACTCTTTAAAACTCGAAAGGAATATCCTTTAGTAAACAATGTCCCCTTTTTATTCAGGATAATCCACAGACCTCGCTGTGAACTGTTTCCAGTGGAACCACTGTCCACCGAAGAAACACCTCTTATAAATACTGCTCACATCGTCCAGGGTAAATTGCTTTTTAATGTTTTGTGAATGGGATTTAAATGCGCATGCAATTCCATTTGCTTCCATTGTATTGGGGTGGCAGCAAAGAGAAAATGTTTTTAAAAATTGTAGGAAATTAAAATCAGCAGGGGTGGAAACCACTTAGGGATGGGCAATATCATGGTTATACATAATTTTATATGAATATATCCAATGACAATATTCTAGAAAATCTATTAATAAACTGTTTATGGATAAAATCATCAGATAGGAGAGTCTATCTTGCTGTCTTGTTTCAATATACTATACTATGACTTCTGAGTTTTTTTCGACATATTATAGTATGACTTATAGTTCGACATGCTTTACAATGACTTTTTTTCTACATATTATACTATTTTTTTTTTTTACAATACCATAGTATGACTATTTTTTTTTTACATACTATACTATGAATTTTTTTCGATATACTAAACTGACTTTTTTTCCCCACACACTGTACAATGACTTTTTTTCGACATACTATGACTTTTTTTTTTTTAGAAATACTATGTTATATATTTTTTTCGACATACTATACTGGCTTTTTTCGACATACTATATTATGTTTCTTTTTTTTAACTTTTTTTCACATACTATACCATGACTTTTTTTACTTTTTTCAACATACTGTACTATTACTTTTTACGACATACTATTACTTTTTTTTACTTTTTTTTGACATACTATATTATGACTTATTTTTCACTGAACAAAAGTCATCGTCTAGCATGTCGAAAAAATTTATGAAAAAAAGTCATAGTATAGTATGTCTAAAACTTTCATGAAAAAGTCATATTATAGTATGTCAAAAGATTTTAAGAAAAAAAATTATACTATTGTATGTCTAAAAATTTAATGAAAAAAAAGTCTTACTACAATATGTTAAAAAATGTCATGAAAAAGTCATAGTATAGTATGTCAAAAAAATGTATGAAAAAAAGTTATACTATTGTATGTCTAAAGATTTCATGAAAAAAAAGTTATACTATTGTATGTCGAAAAATTTTATGAAAAAAGTCTTACTACAATATGTTGAAACATTTCATGAAAAAGTCATCGTATAGCATGTCGAAAAATTTCATGAAAAAAAGTCGTACTATTGTATGTCTAAAGATTTCATGAAAAAAAGTCTTACTATTTTATGTCTAAAAATTTCATGAAAAAAAGTCATAGTATAACATGTCTAAAAATTTCATGAAAAAAAATCATAGTATAGTGTGTCTAAAAAATTCATGAAAAAGTCATAAAATAGTATGTTGAAAAATTTCATGAAAAAAAGTCATACTATTTTATATCGAAAAATTTCATGAAAAAAAGTTATACTATTTTATATCGAAAAATTTCATGAAAAAAAAGTCTTACTACAATATGTTGAAAAATGTCATGAAAAAAAGTCATAAAATAGTATGTTGAAATATGTAATGAAAAAAAGCCATACTATTTTATGTCGAAAAATTTCATGAAAAAAAGTCATAGTATAGTATGTCGAAACATTTCATGACAAAGTCATACTATTTTATATCGAAAAATTTCATGAAAAAAAAGTCAAACGGTATGTCGAAAAATTTCATGAAAAAAAGCCATAGTATAGGATGTCGAAAAATTTGATGAAAAAAAGTTGTAGTATAACATGACTAAAAATTTCATGAGGAAAAACTCAGTGTGCCTAAAAATTTGATGAAAAAGTCATAGAATAGTATTTTGAAATATTTCCTGAAAAAAAGTCATAGTATAGTGTGTCGAAAAATTTGATGAAAAAGTTATAGAATGGTATGTCGAATAATTTAATGAAAAAACATCATAGTATAGTATGTCGAAGAAATTCATGAAAAAGTCATAGTGTAGCATGTCGAAAAATTTCATAAAGAGAAGTCATAGTATAGTATGCGAAAAATCTCATTGAAAAAAGTCATAGTATAGCATGTCGAAAAAAAGTAATACTATAGCATATAAAAAAAAAGTTATAATATAGCAAAAAAAAAACATAGTATAAAATGTCGAAAAAAAATCATAGTATATTGGGTTTGGGAAAAAAAGTATAGTATAGTATTTCGAAAGATTTTACGAAAAAAAGTCATAGTATGTCGAAAAAAGTAAAAAAAAGTCATATGTCAAAAAGAAGTCATATAGTATGTCTGGAGAAAAAAAAAATCCTAGTATGGTATGTCGAAAAAAGTAAAAAAAAAAAAGGTCATAGTATGCACATAAGGATTGAACTCACAACCTCCAGTATTCCAATCAGATATTCCTACCAGTTATCTACCACACTGAGCTATCTGACCGGATATACTGATGTAGTGTTTCTTTTTGTATTTGACTTCTCCGTTTGAAGTTAGGCCTCAAATATAGTATAGTAGTAATCTAGTATAGCATGTCGAAAAGATAAGAAAAGTCATAGTATAGTATGTCGGAAAATTTCATGAAAAAAAGTCAGTTTAGTATGTCGAAAAAAAAGTCATATAGTATGGCGGAAAAAAATTATAGAATATTATTTTGGAAAAAAAAGGCATAGTATAATATGTTGAAAAAAGGTCATAGTATAGTATGTCGAAAAAAGTTAAAAAAGTCATAGTATATTGTATGAAAAAAAGGCATAGTATAGTATGTCGAAAAAAGTGATAGTATACTATGTAAAAAAAGGTGATAAAAGTCATAGTATGGAATGTCTGTAAAGTCATTTTTATGCCATACTTTACGATTGTATGACATTTTTTTTTTCTATATTCTACCGTTTTACCATGACATTTTCATGGCATACTATGACTTTTATATGACATACTATATTATGAATTTTTTGACATTTGTTATGGCATACTATACTATATTTTGGTGACATTTTTATGGCATCCGATCAGTTTTTTGTGACAGTTTCATGGCAAATATACTATGACTTTTTTATGACATAGTATCACATTTTATGGCATACTTATCGATTCGTATTGTTGCGGCTGTAAAAGGTGCCATGGTGTACACAGTATGGCAAAATCTCTGATGATAAAAATCGTATATTATAAATCACTAATAAAGTCAGAAAGCTTGCTGTGATTATTTTTGGCGAAACTTCAGTCAAAGAAAATTTAAAAAAATAAAACCCTTTCATAAAAATCTGAAAAGATAATCTGGCTTAGCTGTTGGCTGTTTTTGTTGTCTCAGTGTACAGAGGATAATAAATGATGCAAGAATAATAAACGGTACACTTTAGGTAAACAGGTTCTTTTCGGCGTTGCTTGCTATGAGCTTTTGTTTGGATAACTAGAAGTCATCATCAATCTGCGATCTGTGCCCTTCAAAACAAGCTCCAGTCCACACAGCGTGCTGAAAACACACACACGCACACAGGAAAGCAGGTCTTTGGCTGCAGAGAAGCGGGGTTGCGTGCCTCATCGCCTGGGTTGGTGGAGTTCACAGTAGTGAGCGACCACAGACAGCAGTGATCATTAGGTCATCAGGGGCCAGAGAGCGGTGAAGGTGTGTGTGTGTGTGTGTGTGTGTGTGTGTGTGTGTGTGTGTGTGTGTGTGTGTGTGTGTGTGTGTGTTATTTAGATAAGCTCCATTAACGAATAACATCTTGGCACGTGTTCAAACTAAAACTTTAACATCAGATCTTCTGTCCAGCTGCTGAGTCAAAGTAGGACACACAGATCGACAATGGCCTGTAATCCAACGGAGTGTTTTTATAATGACAAGAGGCTGAACTCTCTTTAGAACAGAAAACAATTCATGACTGATTGAGATCTCTCCCCCCAATGGAAAACACCATTTGGAGACACAGGAGTCCTACGGGAACTCTTAAACTTACTAACTTCTTTTTTTAAGGGACTTTTTACAGAATTATTTAGCGTCTGTGAGCCACATTTCAGAACAATCACATTTGAATGTATGATGATGAATGAAGTGTAACATAGATTGTGGTTTACTCCAGCATCACATGCTGCAGGGTGTCTTTATTGTGTCTTCCAGCTGGCGAGGCCCATCATTACCACCCATAAAACAATAGCACACTATGACACCGTTAGTGGCTGAAAACACTATAAAACACTTGTTATAATGAGCAGGTGTCATCACAGTGTATGGGAGAGTGTAGGTTGCACTCAGCACATATGCAATCTATGTGCTATGTGTAAATATATTAAACATGCTGTTTACAGCATGGATTAATTACACAGGAATGAACTGTCTTCTTTAATCCTGTGTATATGTGTTGATTAGCTGGCAGGCTGCTTACAATTGTCACCTCATTTCAGTGGAAGTAAATGGGATTATGTAGGTGGTGCTCACAGCGTTGGAAAAATTACATTTTATATTAACTAATTCTCTGCACTAGATAGCATCGTTTCTATGGTTATTAAGCTACATTAACTAATTCCCTGCTGACACTAGATAGCACTGTTTCTATGGCTATTAAGCTACATTAGGACTGTGTATAGTGTTAAATACTTTAAGCCGGTCCTTATGTCCTGACTGATCACAGCGGTTGCATCGCTGACGTTTGCATCGTAATGATGATTTTGAACAATGCCACCGCGCCGCCGTTCTCGTTTCACATACATTATTGTGCTTATAGGGCAAGACGGGCGGAATGCTTTCAACTTTTATGATTCAAAGTTGTGCCAAGTGTTTTTCTCCGCTGCGTCTCTCCGAGGGGAATTTCAAAGGGAAAAGCAACACATGCTGTCATTCATGTCCCGCCGTTCAGATGGACCATTACACTCATATCAGATCGGCGCTTTTGATGTGCCGAGTGACAGAACAAAATAAATAGCGAGCGCAAGTCTGTGAAAGATTTGCAATGCAGTGCGTTAATTAACGAAGGGCTATACCAATTAGGCGCCCATGATTGGTGTGTGAATATCAGTGCAGTCACGCAGTTTGGGACTCGGCGCAGAGTAACACCAGTGTTTACTGAACACAAAGACCGTAAACAAGCGCTGGCAGCGAGTACACTGCCAAGTGTGACTAGCTGGGCATTTCAAAGTATGTGTGGCTTTTCCAAAGATCTCAACTTTATCTGAATAGGGAGAGAAACAGAGTTGACTATTTTATCTGCTTATTGAAACATTTTGTTTTTAGGCAAATAAGATTAAAAAGGCCTTTTTTACACCCAGAATGGACATTAGTATGTACTTCATGTACAATTTAAAAATAATAATATATAAAAATGATCCAGCATTACAAGTCTTACTATTTAATTCACTATTTAGAATATGGCAATAAACTTAAAATACGTGAAAAACATGGTTAGGCTTTTGAACCGGACCTGACCAATAGATCTAAAATTAATATATTGATAATTTTATTTGATGGTATAATGTGGACTGAAGCTCCAGAAATGTTGAATTAGCATCAGTTGAATGGCAGAAAAGTAATTGGCAACTATTTAAAAAATAGATTAAACATTTCAAGTTATTTTATTTATTTTATTTTATTTATTTTATTTATTTTATTTATTTTATTTATTTATTTTATTTATTTTATTCTAAATGCCAAACATTCCTTTGTTTTAACTTCTCACTTTGCTGCTTTTCTTTGTCCTACGTGATAGTAAAATGAATATTTTGGACTGTTGGTAGACAGTAGTTTCACATAAATGATACCAAAGAAACCAAATCACGTATTAATGTCGCAGGTCTCACTAAAAAGGTAGTGACGGTAAATATTTTAGGTTAAAAGGTGCTAAATTCCATATCCAGAACATTAATATAGCAGCAAACATCTATTGTCTATGTAAAGATATAGAGCAGTAATGTCTCTCTCCCTTCTCTGTGCTTTGTTGACATAGCTAGGCCGGCGGCTAGCTCACGGTTGCTGCTCTGCACTGATCTCATACGGCGGTTACAGCTGATAACGGCGTCCTGACTGACAGCACCAATGAATCAGTCATTGTCAGGAATTATTTAGTAATACATTTCCCTCACAAATTAGTGGCATTTTCTTTTAATTTATAAGGGACATGTAATGTTTTAAACTACTGGTGAATATAATCCAATCAATCTTATTTCTATATATGTATTTCGTATATACAGTTCCCTTTGTTAACACCTTATTTTGAAAACAGGACATAGCCACACGTGTAAACTTCGCTCGTTAGCTCCGTTCTCTATACATCCATGATCAGCTCCATCGAAGCCGTTTGAATGCATTTAACATAAATGTCAGTATATGGGTGCTCTACAGTTGTAGTGGTGGCCAATTTGACCACGGAGATGAGAGTGACGGCTGACTTGACTGCACGTTACCGCAATACGATAAAGTTTCAGTAATTTTATCCATCATTAGTGAAACCCAAAGTGTTTCCATCCTTTATTGTATGTGTAGTGTTTACCACTTTGGATTTAACATGTGAGGGTGCAGGTCGTATTCACGCCGCCCCTCTGATGGTTTCTGCTTTATCATTTCGGCTCGCTGCTGTTTGTTTTGGTGAAGGATATGACGTCACGTTACTCAGACTACAACAATAAAAGCGGTAACTTCCTTCTACCTCCATATAGACTCAAATTAAGCAAATATATTGATTCTGGCATCTTGGCGATTTCGAAATCGTTAAAAAAACAATTGCGATACATAGGTGAATAAATTTTTTTCCCACCCCTACTGTTTAGCGTTGTTAGCTGCAACTCGCCATCGCCATGTTGAAAGCCATTGAGACGCAGTAGAAATGCTCCTAAAAGTAACCTCAATGCACAGATCTTTCTTTTTCTTTTTCAGAACACACTGTTCCAAGACCCTACAGTTTTTAAAGTAAGTAAAGACGTAGGCAACATGTCACTGGTTTTGGCCTCTAGATGTATTTATCCGTGTGTTTAAACAGGTGCTAATTGTAATAATATATGTTCCCTTTGTTTTGCTGTTGCATAACTCCACTCAGAACAAACACTTCATTAATCGGGTCGACTGCGTTAGGTAGTCAGTAATGAGGTGAATGTTTGAAGAATAAAGTGATAATGACCCAAATGTTTGGTTCTAACATATATAATTATGCATTTATTGACAAGAATGATACAGTCTTGCTGTGGAACAAACTGAGGTCAAACCAACCAACAGATGGGTGTCTTCAGTTTACTTAGCAGACCTCCTGGTCCTCCTGTCCCAGGAGAAGTTTGCTCCATAGGATTTAACCCGGGGCTTTGCGCTCCTCTTGTCTGTTATATCGTAGCTCCAACCTGAAGGGAAAAACATCAGAGTAACTGATGGGGGCCAGAACGTCACATATATTCACTTTGGATGCGTTCCAAACACAATGAGGTGTTTTGTAGACATCAACAGGCTGTGTGTAGTCAGATCTGCACTAATCACTTTCATGGTGCAATAAACAGAGTAAGCCAGTTTCCCTTGCTTAGTTTCAACAAACTTTCCCAGATGGTTCAGTTCTGAGTCAAAGTGAACTTCTTTCTGTCGAGTGTTGCGAGACACAAAACTGCATCAACTGTTTAACGTTAACTAACGCAGGACTGTGTGGAATTGCGATCTTGTTTGTCCATTAAAAGAATTCCCGTAATGTTTTATTACTTGATTTTTTTATGAGGCCCATACGTTGTCATTAGACGTCTTTATTGCCATGAAGGTATTTGTAAGGTGCTGTTTCACCACTATCACTTGATGTCAGTCCTAGTTTGAAAGGTTTAATAAGATGTGAGCATTTAAAAAAAAATTATATTGCCAATATCCAGAGAGGCAGTCTAAACTGACTCATCAGGCCTAAGCACAGACAGACAGAGGGACAAAGGGAGAGCCAGAGACAGAGGGACAGACAGAAAGAGAGAGAGCAAGAGAGACACAGACAGACAGAGAGAGAGAGCAGTCACTCAACATGGGGTCAGGGTGCATGACTATATGCTAGCTAAGCTACCTAATGGTGTCTGCTTCTGTTTATCAACTCCAGTCTTCATTCCCGGCTCCGTACAGCGGGTTGTTGGCCTGCTGCTAGGCACCCAGACTGGAGACTGGGTCCGCGAAACAGTTCAGCTTCAGATGGTTGAGCTGCACACCTGTACCCGACGAGGCAGCAGCAGCAGGACAACAACCCGCTGTATGCAGCCGGGAATGAAGACTGGAGTTGATAAGCAGAAGCAGACACAGTTAGCTAGCTAGCATATAGTCATGACCCCTGACCCCATGTTGAGTGACAGCTCCCTCATTTGCATAATGAGGCAGAAATGCATAAAGAATAGAGATAAGAGGTGAAATGCAAAGGCAAAATCCTGCATAAAAAAATACATTTCAAAAAGAATAAAAGAAAAGCAAAAATAAATAAAAGGGAAAATTAAAAAGAGTAAATGAATAAGGGAATTAATACAAAGGTAAATAAATGAAGCAAATTAAAACAGAAATATCAACTTATGTCACATTTTAGCAATTAATTAATAACTACATTTATTTGTAATATTATTTTTGGTACATTTAATGGCATATTTATAGATATGAGTCATTTATTAATTCATTTTTTATTTTGGCAGGTTCCATCCTCTGACCTTCTGCACCCAACATACTCTCATCCGCAACCTCAGATCCACCGAACTCTGAATTAAATCAGAGTTTGAATATGTGAAACATAACAAATTTATCAGAAGAACTGAATCACTGAAGTTTGATTGATAATTTAAATGACTGACAGAGCAAATAAAGTCTTCAACTGTTTCCTACTGTAATTCAAATTGTGTCATTATTATTTTATGTTATTTTTTTAAACTGAGCTGATTAACCATGATTAGTTGGGGCATTATCGGTTCAAATGTTCCATCTAAAATATTGAAAAATTCTTAAAAGTCTTACCATTTTTCTCGGCGAAAGCGACGGCATCTTCCTTGGAGGAGAAGGAGAGCACCATGTTGGATAAGGGATCACCCCTGAAAGGCAGAAAGTGCTGTTAGCCACACGAAAGTCACGAGGCAAATATGAGAAATGTTTTATGATGCGAAAACTTTACACGGAGGGTCTAAGGATAGAGGCTGTCGCATGTTGTAAAACCATTTGAGGATAATTTGAGATTTTGCACAATGAATTACTGTAAATAATTTGCATACATCAGTGTTTCCCTGAGGATTTTGTGAGACTTTGGTGGGTGTACCTCGGACCCTCTAGCGGGGTCCAGGGACCTGGTCCCCCTGAAGAAAACTTTGTACATTTTAAAGTTAAATGCATTAATCTGGTGCACTTTGAGAGTAAAGATCTATGTAGAACTTTGTACTCTTGTAAACAATTTTGTGCTCGAGCAGTGGTGGAATGTAACTAAGTACATTTAGACTAGTATTGTATGTAAGTACAATTTTGAGGTACTTTACTCTAGTATTTCCATTTTATGTAACTTTACACTTCTACTCCACTACATTTCAGAGGGAAATAAGTACTTTGTACTTCACTACATTTATTTGACAATATTAGTTAGTTATAGTAATAGTAGACAAGTACTAGTATATAGTAGTACTTTCTCATTTTAAGAACTTGAGTGCAAAATGAACATCACAGTTTTAAGTGAAATTATTGAGCAAAAATAAACAAATACAGGCCTAGCCTATATCACGATAGAAACGATATAGAGAAACATATACGATAGACATTTTAATATCGCATTGACGATATACTGTATATCATCATTGCCCAGCACTAGTATGTGTTGTAGAAATTAGCAGGTTCTTACGTTGAGGCCCAGCCCATCAGCGGGTTCTCCCAGCGCTCTCTGGTATCAAAGTCCATCTTCCACTTCTTGGTGCTGTTGACTCCTGACTGCATGGCCGTTTTGGCGGGAACAAAGATGTGAACCTTGCGTGTTTTGATGTGCTCCTCTGGGACTCCTGTCAGGCTGGTGATGTCCTGAGGGACAGACAGAAATAAAGCAAATCCTACAGTAAGAAACAGAGTTGAATTTCAGACTGAAGAATACCAGAAATTAAAACGTTTTTTGATGCCTGGAAATTTTAAACCTATATATACACTGTAGCCATCTATAACTTTATTGATAAAAAGGTCCTATAATTAATAACAAACCCGTGTTACAAACACGTTCATGCTGATGCGATGTGAGTCTTTAGCTCTGCTCCAGCACCTGATTTGCAAACATGCATGCAAACAACTGAATTAAAACGAATGAATACATTGGCCGGTAAAGAATCTACAATGCATAATGAATTATTATAAAACGTGAATCATAAGCTACAAAACAAGCAGTCAAAACAAAAACAAAAAGTTATAAAAGCTTTGCATTTAAGCTACAAAAATGATGTGCATGAAAATAACAAATTGGCATGTTTTTGGTTGCAGAGCAGCCGGCGGTCTTCCTGAACCAGTCTGACTTTTATTTGACTTTGTGACTGATGTGTTTTTCCTTTCCTACAAAGGTCACCTGATAGTTAGCTTGCAGGTGTTATAAAATACAACTTGAAGCTCTGACAACATCTTCTTAGTAAAAGAAAAATGAAGTTAGGAAAATGTCAGGTGGCTATAAAAAAAGTACTTAATGTTTCTGTACTTCACATCAATCTGTAGAGATTTATATTCACTTTTAAATATCAGGGTCAAAAATAGCTGAAATACATCTTCAGTGTCAGAAAAACAATAAAACACGAAACGTCCGAGGAGCGAGCACTATTTATAGGTATTGTAAAATAAACTAAGAGTTTGGATTGTATTTTTATCGTTTCTGTGATCTGATGTTCTCGGTGGGGATTACTGTCTCTGCCAGCACAACTGATGCAACTAGATAAACTCTCCTGTGATTTACCCTGTCAGAATTTGGCTATGATATTTTAATTCTGCTTGTAAATGTCCAATAGTGCTAAATGGGCTGAGTACTTCTCTGAGGCAACAGCTCAGTAATTCACATTTTTGTTTTTTAGACTTTAAATGAGTGTACAATTTGAGTATAACTGAATAACACTATAAAAACAAGAAAAAGCTTGCATAATGAATACTGGATTCAAAGCCAACTTTATGCTGTTATTCAAACTGTTTTGCATTGAGGTGGATGAAATTAATGCCTAATACTTGAGGTGATTTATTCCAGACCATCAGAAAGTAGGCCAGCGCGACAGGAGGAGGAGGAGGGGCCTTTGGGCGTACTAAATGCATATTCCTGAGCAACTGGAGCCCCTTCAAGCTCCTATCAAGGATCTGGTCCAATTCTTCAGGGAATTAGCAAACAAGCAATGGGAAGTCGGCGACAAAACACAGACGAACCTCCCAGCACGCAGGCACCAGCCACCCAAGAATGAGGGCTTTCCAGGGCGCTCTCCTTTCAATGCAAGAATTTTACACATTTCAATGGCCATTACAACTTCAAAGAATCAAATTTTCATCATTGTCTGTCATCTGCCGGTTGATTTGTAGAAAGGAGGTCGTTTTGCATGAACTCCACACAAAAGCCCGCCTTTCCTTTGGCAAAGGAGCTTCCAATGGTATTTAAGCCTAGTAAATTACAGGTCCAACTGCTAAACTACTGCTCGTTTCAGTGAAACATCTTTTGCCATGCTCAGAAGTAAGACCAGACTGAATTTAATCATAAACCAGATCTGCACATTGAAAAGATTGTTAAAATGAAAGGGAAAAGACGAACAAAGGGGGGGGGAGAAAAAACTTCACAAGTGCTTGGTAATTATTTCCGGCTGCCCTATCTACTTAACCTTAACAATTCCTTCTTGTCACAGAGAGGAGGAAAACATGTTCTCTTCACCCAAAGGGGGTAACGGTGGACGGTTCATGACACAATAACACACAGGACAGTGTGAGGGAGCAACAAAATTAAATGCCAGGTTGTTTTTTTTTCATCTTGGAGCCTGTAGCAGGTGATCAAAAAAAATGTTTTTAAAAGATTGCTTTCTGCAGGAAATAAGTATTTATTTTTAATGGATAATGATCAAAAGATTTGTACTCTAGAGGTAAGAAAAACTTCCTGTGAGTTTTGGAGAAAAGACAAGAACCATTAAAATACTTTGTACCATATGAACAATAACATAATTAGAGTTGTGAATCGAGGGGGGGGGGATCATGTACAAAATGTACATTTTGAGTTGTAGTAAATCAAATTTGCAGTCAGAAACATTTAGCAGTTCTGTGGTCTGGTGTGGTCTGGGGGATAGATGCATGAAAATCCCTCTCCGAGACGCATTCGAAATTATGCCCTTGGGATTAGCAGGCCAGACTATGGTTACGCGTATGTACGTTACATAAACCATAACTGACACATGAGGCCCATGTATGGTGAACTGCCGCAATAATTTGTCCAGATGTAGCAGACCTTAAATCACATCTTAGGCATGGATGAGCACAAAAGGTCCTTCATGAATGAGGGAGGATGTGTCAAAACAAAAGCTCTGCCAAATCACTGAAAACACTCTGCTCATTATCTGGCATTGTTTGCAAAAATACGAGTCTAGACTTCTATGATACTTGCATGCATTACACTGAAAGCCAGGAGGGTTATCGGCATAACAGACTCACCCACAATACCCGGATTCACAAAGGGAATGATTGTGGCTGGAATGTGGTGTGTTCCCAGGAAGACTAGAGAGGGCCATCACAAAAGGAAAACCCACACGGTGGGCACTTTTTCTTCTGCCATGTACAGGAAGCAAAATGAGAACTATCAAGTTTGACACTATTCACAGGGCCTTCACGGGGCCCTACAATACCTGGCTGGGCAGGCAGAATGCCGGGCTTAAGAAAGGGGGGAAAAAGGCTGGCAAAGTCTCCGTCACGTGAAAGCGTGTCGATATTTCTGACACCTCCAGGCTACGTGCCAAATAAAGAGCATAGGGGCTTGTCGCTGTGGGGCCGCTGAGCCCACCAGAATGCTGAAAGCTGGTACCCCTAATGCTCCAACAGAGACCTGGGACCGAAGATTTCTGTGTAAACAAGATTCAAAGATCTCGATATGCTTAAATGGTGAAAACTGAAGGAAATAACCAGATATTAGAAATCAAGAAAAGTAAAAAGAGTAGTATAAAGAATAGTTTTCTTGGGGCAAAACATTTGTGGAATAAAGTGTATTCAGATTAATGTGAATGCAACATCTCTTCCATCTTGGTATTAAAGTGTCCTTCGTCTTTATAAGCACATGGGGGACTTTGTTTTGTCTCCGGGGCTCACTTCGGTGAGCTGCAGCATTTATTCATGGACAAACTGAAACCTTCACTCTACATTTACTATCTGTTGACAATTTTACTGTTAATTTCTTCTTTGCTCCGATCACAGCCACCTGTCTGCTCTGAGCGCATCTCTCTCTCTCTCCCGCTCGCTCGACCACACAATCGCTACGCCCACACTACACTACTCTTATAGCATATGCATCAAATTGTGTCAATACACTACAAATATATGATTGAAACACCATGTTTGAAACACATATAGAGGAAAATATACATTTATACAGGAAAAAACGGATATTTTAGAGCTCTCCCTAAATTTCTAAAATGAGGCTTTCTGAGTTGAAGTTTGCGGGGAGAGTAACAAATGCTTTGCGCACCAGCAACAACCGTGTTTGTACTGAGGAAGTGGATCAGGTGATTTATCGCAAAGACAAAGACGTCATAAGCGGAAACACTGTCGCGCCTATTCATTTTAAAAGTGCAACGGCTATTGGGGAAACACCAACACTCGACGAAACAATGGTGTAACTCAGTGACACAAAAAAATGCAGCTTTAAAAGCTCACTAATTAACATGTTGCATCTCATTTGTTAAAACCAAATTGTATGCCTCCGCCAACCAGGCAAGTTGTAGTTCACATTCATGTCTGTCCAAAATGTCATCACTTGTCATAATTGTCATAATTAGCAAATTAATTCTTGAGTTATGGCCAAGAACATGATGTATGAGGTCACAGTGACCTTGATCTTTGACCACCAAAATCTAATGATTTCATCCTTGAGTACAAGTGTCAAATCTGAAGAAATTCCCTCCAGGTGTTCCTGAGATAACGTGTTTACAAGAACGGTACATACGTACAGATGGACGGACAACCGGAAAACATAACACCTCCGGCCACGACGGTCCCCGGCACGAGGCATAAAAACGACAAGTTGGGGTTTTTTTCAGGGAGTTTTGAGCTAGCCTATTTCTTGGCCGGTGACTTCCTGGAGTCTTAATATTACGGTGAGGTTCCAGGCAAACGGCAAAGTACAAAGTGCTATTCCTTTAAGAGTAGTTATATCTGTAAGTCTACGTCCAACAAACTCTATAGCAGCGTCAGCCTCATCCAGGCCTGTCAAAAATACTGTAGTCATTTTTCTGATTCGGGCACAGGAGGCTGACGTCCCTTTTCTTAACTCCACGTACAGAACACCAGACCAAATGTTCCTGTCTAACTGTACGAGTTCTTCACTGGACTTCACTAAACTGTCCTCCAGCCACTACTGTCCCCAAGTCAGTTAATACATCTTGTCAGTTTCAGATGATTTGCAGGTGAATGTCCACATTTCCTGCTGTTTTGCCAGTAAGATGATATCCCTAAATAATGAAAACCAGACATCACTTTTGGATGCATCTTTGAGAGAATGGTTAAGTAAAGCAACACAAATCACATTAAATGTTTTAACCACACAATTTTGATGAAAATATTGACTGCACGGGGAGGTTTAAATAGCGGTTCATGCTGGTGTACTCGGAGTGTCCTGGGGTTTGCAAAATGTAGACAAGGACTTGAAAACAGGTGAGTATAAGGACCTTGTCTTCTGAACACATTACTGTTCATTCACTTAGTGAATTGAATAGCCATGTCTGTTTCACTCCATCACCAGATACTCCCTTTGAGCCTATTCAGATCAAGAGGATAATTTAAAACCTAAAATAAACCATAAAAAAAGAAAATTCACATCTGTTCTTGCAATGAGCCTGGCTCAATTATGATTAACTCTCCAATAAAACCAGAGAAATGAGACCGTGTGAGGCAGACATGAAGTTAATACATTTACTTCTATTAACTCGTTAATTATTGTTTATAGAGCTGCACCTGACAACTATTTCCATTGTCGATTAATCTGTTATTTATTTTCTCGATTAATCGATTAGTTGTTTGAAAATTGTGAAAAATGTCAATCAATGTTTCCCAAAGCCCAAGATGACGTCCTCAACTGTCTTGTTTTGTCCACAACTCAAAAAGATATTCAGATTACTGTCAAAGAGGAGTAAAGAAACCAGAAAATAATCACATTTAAGAAGCTGGAATTAGAGAATTATGACTTTTTTTACTCAAACCGCTTAATTGATTATCAAAATAGTTGGCTTTTAATTTAATAGACAACTAATTGATTAATCGTAGCAGCTTCTCCAAAGTGACTATTTGCTTTTTTACATTTAAAAGACGTCACCATGGATTTGTTTTTCACTATTTTATGACATTTTATCGACAAACCAAATAATTAATTATTTGAAAACAATCAATATATTAATAGATAATGAAAATAATCATTAATTACAGATAAGCACCTTCTAATCCTGCAAGATAAGCCCAGAAACAGGGTAAAACTGTCTAAACACACTAGTACTGGTGGTCCTATTTTTAAGACTTGTTAGGGTTTACAAATCTAAACTGAGGTAGAGTGTATTTCCTGTTAGTACAGTCACAAACAGACAAACAAATAAAGGATGTTTGTGCATGACTGGCTCAGACAAAAACATTTCTAGCGTCACTACCACATTGTTATGGGTAATGGTGGACACCGTGACAGCCGTGACACAAGTACAGTCCAGCCTATCTTAGCACGTACACCCGTATGCCAAAACTGCAGCTCGGCAGCCAAGAGGGGTCATAAGGTCAGCCGAGCTGAATCATGTTGAGTCAGCATGTGGTGAAAGCCCAAACACATCACCCTTAACCCCCCACTGTCCAGCCCACACCCAGACCAAGAGCCTCACTCATCAGCCTCCGCCGGTTCCCACCTTCAGACGTCTTTGAAGTGGAGAAAGCGTGCCAATTACTGATTGGACATAGGGGGCGTCTCTAATAGAAACAAATATTATGTTGCTTCCTCATGTGTGGGAGTGGTTCGACGCTGGAGAACGAGAAGCAGCTGGCATGAGGGTCATCTCGAATCTCACATTACACATACCGGTGAGGATCGGAAAGAGAGGACAGAGGAAGGGGTCATTTATGAATAATGTTGGATGCAGACACGCTTGTCTGTGTGTGTGTGTGTTGTACGGCATCTCAAAGACACCAGTTCAAATATGTTTTTATAAGTTAAATTCTATATAAATAACCCCAAACTATCATCATTTATCAAGCAAAAATGGCAAACCCTCTCAGGGTTCAGCTTATCAAATGTGAGGATGTGCTGGTTTTCTCTGATTCATATTATTGTAAACTGAGTAACTGAGTTGTGGACTGTTGAGCCCTATTCGCACGGGACTAGTATTACCTGGAGACCTCTAGTAATTTGTAATAATTGCGGAGGTCGTCTGTGATCTTAATCTTGTGCAAATCTGCCATGTCTGTAGAAATTCCACCGCAAATTACATACCCTATTTCGCCTACACAGAGGTCATGTGATATGCTACCAATGTTAGCTAAATATGCCGTCAAACCTTTTTTTAAATAGAGCTGTATTACATTCATCAGTTATTAATTCAGTAATTCCACAGGAAGCTAAGCACACACACACACACAGTGCATACGGTCTGTCCGAAATCACATTTTTCAACATACTCGAGGCACATTTTGGACCAGAAAAAAAAAACACAGAGGGAGGAGTTTCACAAACACATCGGAGATCACGGTCTTTTCCATAGGAATGAATGGACTTCTGATTGAATGGCATATGTAGATGGTGCTTTGTAGAAACAAGGTGTCAAACTCTGGAAACTTGTGATGTTTGTCACATTTTCTAATCTAAATGATTAATCAAAAGAAATAGAATAAATAGATTAATTGATAATGAAAATAATCGTTAGTGAGCAGTGCAAATATAATACACGTTTATTTATTAATGCACATTAAGGCTGTAGATAACGACTATTTTCATTGTCCATTAATCTACCAATTAGCCGAATTGTTTGGTCTATAAAATGTCAGCAAAGTGTCAAAACATCACAATTTCCCAGAGCCCATGGTGACGTCTTGTTTTGTCTGATCAACAGTACAAAATCACAAATATATTCAATGTACTAACGTAGACGACTAAGAAAAACAAAAAATATTCACATCTGCGAAGCTGGAATCAGAAATTTATTTTGCATTTTTGCTTAAAAGATGACTTTAACGATTAATCCATTATCAAAGCTGACGATACATTTTGTGACAATTAAATTACAACTAATCAATGAATAGACTAATTGTTCTAGCTCTACCACACAGACTTATGTAGACAGACTTATGATAGTTTAATACACCAAAACTAGTTTGTAAATTTTGAAAAAGAGCTGCTAGCTTACCACTAGCGTGAATAAATGGAAGGGTATGCAAACAGAAGTAGCAAGCCTTTTTTTATCCGCTCTGCAAACACAACACTTAGCAGCTAGACACTTCCTAAAAGTACCCAGCGCTGACAGGGCTGAGGAGTCCTCTTAAGAGGCTTAGTCTCTATGGAAGAGAGTGTTAATGAATTAAATACTATTTAGTGGATGATACATAATAAAGCCTCTTGTCTGGCACTCTTCAAAGACCAACATCCTCTGACCCACTACTCCAAACTTGAGCCGAGAGATTTTTTTTTTTTTTGCATAAGCGCGCCGTATGAGAGGGCAACCAGACAAAACAGACACTTAAGTTGTCTATGTGCGAAGGAGGGAGGAAGGGTGGGAGAGGAGGATGAGAGGGAGAGGAAGGGGGGGTGGGGTGGTGAATGTGGTCTGCTGCACTGTAGGTCACTCTGTGTCTGAGGCTAGACAGGCTTAGAGAATATACACCCCTGTACTGCAGACTTAAACTGCTTGTGCTAAATATATCCTCATAGTTGGGATAGCTGGATTTTTATTGAGTTTCTGTGTGTGTTCGTTGTCCTACACACTTATTTCCTCGCAATTACCGAAAGTGAAAGCAAATACCTGTTTGAGGTCGCAGTGGTTGAGGCTACTTTGTCAAACGACACTCTAAAAACACATTTAATTCTGCGGAAATCGATTTCTCAAGTGTCACTACGCAGACTGCCGTGTCCAATTGAATAGCTCTAACTGAGATGATCTTGTGTTAACCAGCTTCCTATGAGTGACTTCTCTATCAGGGGATTTTCTGATATCTTCGCATGATAAATCTTGACTGACAGACTGAGGCTCTTTCAATGTGATTTCAATTTAGGTCTTTTAAAAACAACCAACAACCTGCCTTTAGACTCAACAACGTTACCGCAATCAAACCCCACATCTTTTGTCCAGATGTGATGTTACTTGCCAAGCAACTGCTCTAAATACGCAAGAAACCAAAGATTTCAGATTAGCAACTAACTCAACATGCCAAGCATCAAATGGTCCTACCAATTTAATACTCTCTTCCTCTCCCCGTCTACCTCCCTCCTTCCCCCTTGTTTCCCCACACTCCAATAACTGTCCTCCTCTGTCTCGTAAAACCCTAGTGCCTTTAGAGAACTCTATAACAAGGCTTCACAAGCGCTTTAAGATTATGGTGTTGTCTTTATGTGGAGAGAGGGAGTGCACTTGGCCACAGCTGAAGCGGGAGTAGACGCTCAGACACTCAGGCACAAGTGGGAGATAGTGTATTATCGCATATTGAAGCAGCTGCTAAGGTTATAACCGTCGTCGTTTCTGCAAAAGGGCCAGAGAGTAAAGCGAAAGCCTGACTCTAATTGAAGGAGGTCGCAGACATTTTGTGTAAAGCCGTGTATCACTGGCCAGCCAGCCGGACTCTGGGAGCTGCCCAGTATGCTTAATCAAACAGTAATTACAAACAAAAGCAGGTCGGCATGGGCACTGTAGGGAACAGCTTTGGGCACAGGAGCTCCATCACGCAGGTCTTTTTATTTGGCATTAGTTCTGAAATTCAGTTTTGCTCATACAAATCTCAAACTCTAGGCAAGTTTGTCATTTCTGTGAGCTTTTAAATACGAGGAAAGAGATGAAAACAGTCAAGATCCACAGTAGGGCTGCAATAAAAGACTGTTTTCATTATTTAATCTGCCGTTTACGGTCTTAATAATTGATGAATTGTTGTCAATAAAATGGCCAAAGCTATTTCCTAAAGTCTATGGTAAGGACATCAAGTTGTGTGTTTTGTCTGACCAACAGTCCAAAACTCCAAAGATACTTAATTTACTATCACATAAGACAAAGAAAAGCAGCAAATCCTCACACTTTAGAAGCCCGAACTTCACATTTTTTGCTTGATATATTACTTTAAACCTGAAATAACTGGGGGCACACACAACATATTGGCACATTTTAAATTGATATGGCAAACTTATATGCAAAGATACGGAGTAACATTCATTTGGAGCGTTTTTTCTGTCCACTTGGCAAATGTAAGCTCAATATTCACTCTCCTTTTAACTCTAGTTTTTATCTCCACTAATTTCTAAGGGAAATATCTGTCTCATAAGCTGCAAAAATGCAGTAGTATGTTCACCACATACTTGCTAACTTTGTCTATCTGGCGTTTGCTGCTGGACAGGTAGTGTGCGGTGGGTTTTGCAGAGCTTTATTACTAAAAATAGCTGTCTGCATGAAAACTGAAACAGTGAGCTGAAAAACATTAAAAGCTCAGAAATGCACAGTCGGATGATGCTTCTCTGTGCAGGTATATCACTACGATCCATTGTTTTTCTAAAACACTTTATAGCAGCCTTAATCAATTATCAAAACAGTTGCCCATTATTTTTTGTCTGCGGTCTCCTGTAAAATTGTTCAAAAATGCCAATAAAAACCCTCTTTACTGGATTGGTTCACATTTTTGACCCGCAGGAGATTCTTGCCCTTCATAGCCTAAATTTGCCTGTAATAGAGAGGGCCAAACAAACTGCAGAGACGCAAGTTCCTGCAAGGTTTGCGTTTTTTGGGACAGACGAGAACTAAGGACAAGATAATGAGTGTCACACAAACATTCAGACAGAGTTTTTGGAGCGAATTCAAACTATCGTTTACCCAGGCCAAAATGCAACCTCATCTAAGTGAGGGTTATTCAGAAATGTTCACTATACAACAGACGGCACACCACAATCTCCTCAGGCTGCTCAGCGTGCAAACCCAGCATAACCCCTCAGTGGATCGAGACCATTGTTTGATTGGTCTAACCAGAAAGCAATTCACACTTATTGACAGCCTGACATACGCTGAATGCCCAAAAGGGAGAGTGCTCTCATTGCCCTCTTCCATGTGAGACGGAGACCACTGTACTGTAAACAGCTGAGGGCCTCTCTTTTCGGCCTGTCTGGGTGAGCATTAGAGTACTTCCCGCCGTCGCCAGCAACAGCATGCCACAAAGGAACCTCTGTGGCCGACAACACTGAAGTGGCCACTGTCTTTTTCGTGAGTCTCAGGGTGTCTCACAAACTTTTTTCCATGCAAGCTTCTTTTCTTTCACCCCCTCCCCATTTTTTAGAGGCCCTTTTTTTCCTCTCCTCTGCTGTTCCTCTCAGTGGCCCCTACTGAGAGGACAGAGACAGACACTCCGCCCAGCCAAAGGTTTGTCTGCCAGTATGGTCAGCTTTGGTCTGGAACAAAAGCGCACTGACGCTGCCCACACACAGCAAACCCCCCCAAACAAGTCCACAACAGACTCCCACATTCTCCCCAAACTCCCTCTTTCGCCGTTATCTCCTATCTCCTTCGTCTTTTAATGACAAAGCGTTCACTTCAAAGATCCGTCTTTGTTTTGTATAGCTGGTACATCGCTAACCTTGGCCACTTCAAATGCATGCTTATTGCTGTTTAGGCTGTGCTTTAGCACTTAATGAAAAGAGGCACCAAGAACCCTGTCTGATGAAATATAAAGCTAAATACAGCTGTGCCACATAATTCATTGAAAAGGAAATTCTGACTTCATCGTCACCCTGTGAACTAGCTTTGATTACACATTTTAGACTGAAACCATTAGGAGCTACGCTGTGCCAGTTGACAAGTTTAAGACTGCTCACAGAAAGTCATGAAACAAAGCCACAGATGTAGTCTCAAACTATAAAAGAGTATCAATTTAATACTGATGTCTCTATATGACCTACATAAGTAAACGAAACCATCAGTGAGAAGATTGCCTATTTCTAAATAGTTATTCATAATGCTTGTCATCGGTACCACCGAGTCGGATTCCACACAAAATCAGACAAATCATGCAGGTTCCCCAGAAACTGACTGAAACAATTAATTAATTATGAAAATAGAGGCGGATTACTTTTCTGTCGATCGACTTATTGATTAATCGACTAATCATCATCATGTATGACAAAGATTTCAGACAGAGGAAGTATTGCAGTAGCAGCACAGGGACAGAATCAAAGTACTGTTGTACAAAATAGCCTCTCGAGGTCTTAGTAAACCGGTTTCCACCATTAAATATTTGTCAATATGTATATGCAGAATCACAGTAACCAGGTTACTACAGTGCATGTAAAACTATTTAGGAAGAGGACAAAACAGAGCTGGATAAGACCTGTACAGTACACAAGCTATATCATGTCAATAGAGGCAATGCAACTAACATGCATATCATCCTGGTGTTTTTGATGCCAAACAAAAAACCCTAGAGCAACTGTCAATGTTTTCCAACCTCAAAAATAAATGACTTGTGTTACTGTTAATGATAACTGCCTGCATTCAATCACTGATAACCTGTTTTTTAGGCTCAGTGTTGTACACATTGGAGCTAACATACAACACGTTATGGCAATACTTCACTACAACAGCAATACCCTCACTCTTACTATTGTACTGGTGGATATTAGTAATTATGCTTATGCTTATTGTGTGGCCGTAGTGTTGAGAAAACAATGTGTAAATCAAATACTGATTTATATATTATTATTTATAATACTGATGATTTTTTTTTAAGTACCTAGAGATTCTCAGCCTCATCCCAATGTTCCTCTATTCTTTGCAAATGGTCACTGGCCCTTGAGTCAAGCTGTGAGTAAGTGACCTCAACCTCAAATCTATTAATGCTGCACCAAAAAAATATAATTAAAATTCTAAAAGCGATCTGCAACCCCGTTACTGAGCTGCTGCCCATCTTGGCCAGGACACTCTTGAAAAACAGATATTTAATCTCAATGAGTCTTTACACCTGTTTAAATAAAGGTTAAATAAATAAAATAAATAAAAAGCTGAAGGTTACACAAGGTTGAAAGTATTTTAGAGGTGTTGATTCAACTTCATGGTCATTTTTAGTCTGTAGTTTGAAAAGATGTGTTTTGAATATCTAGTGTGACCTCACTGATATAGATGGGGTGGGCAAACTATAACAAAACAAAAACAAGCATGAAAACTGTACCATGTTCTATAACTGTGTATGACTTCTACTGTATATAAACTGGGTTTTTTTGGCAAGCGAAGACAACACCATAAAATGTACAAAAGAAGTACGTATTCATTAATGATCATAAAACTTTTTATGATGGTCCATAACCCAAATGATGTTGCTTTTTGAATTTAAATTAAAGCTGATGTGAATTTCGGTGGCATCAAACACTGTTATATAAAACTGTTTTTTCTCCTAAACTCCATTTAGTAAATAAGTAGTTGGAGTAAGTTCTTTAATGACTTCTCATCAAAAGTTGGGAGCAGTGCGAAGAGAGGATTAATGTGAGCTGCGAACCCACACAGAACTACCAATGATAACTTTTGCCATTACCATCATGTTGTTATTACAAAAGCCTTCTGTCTAATACAAGCTCATTACGGCGGCGGATTAGGAGAGTTTTTTAACAATTTTTCCAGGAAGGTAATTGGAAGACAGCAGATCAGACAAACATCAATCTGTCACGCTGACCACAGAGTGATCCTTACCAATTTCTCATCAACGGTAATAAGTTGCGTGTCTGGTCCTGGTTTCTCTGCCAGCCTCGATGTTGATGTGCTTGTAGACCTGAAAACCATTAGATAGACATTACACGCAAAGCACAAACTGCCAAAGGCAGACAAGAAACAAAGAAGGAAGTTACGCAAACAAGTTACACTCTTCAATCACTGACTATCTTGGAGGAAGCGGCGGGGCGAGGATACAGTGAAAAGGAAGAGACAAGGAGGGAATCCCCCCCACCACCTATTAGTTCTGTCTGGTGAATCTCTGGCAGACTCTCGCTCTCATCCTAATGACAGGACGTGCTTAATGTTGGCTGTGGTCAACTGTCAGGCGAGAACTGTGTAGCTCTTTGTGAATGTGCAGCCGTGTCCTGTCACAAAACAGCAATGTGCCATCATAGCTGTGCCAGGAAAGGGCTACTCCAGATAATCACATTCCAGATAATACTCCGATAATCACAATTTTACATTTATTTAAAAAGTACGATTTTTACATCAAGAATTTACCCTAAATGATCTCATATTTCAATTAAAATATAAAGGGAAAAAATCAAGGAGACCATTGTGACCAACACAACTATGGTTCTAGGTGTTAACATTCTGCATAGATGTAATTAAAAAAATATTCTGTTCCTTAAATTATCGCTTGAATGAAGCCTTGGTGACTGCACTCACTTACAGAAAAATGTATAATAGATACAACTCTATCTGATGAAATTTGGATGACCAAAATGTTGTACAATACATTTCTGTGCTGAAATGATTTGTTCATCAGTAGATTAATGAATGAATTGAAAATTACTAGATTCTTCCTCTGATAACAGATTATTAGTTCTAGTTTAGTTTAAATATTATTAGTTTGCTAAATATTTGTTGGTTTGGGCTTTATTAATGATATCGGTTGTCTACATCTTACATTTCATGGTATTATAAATTAAATGCTTGGAGCCTTTGATTGTTGATCAGATGAAATGTATCATTTTACAAGGTTATTTATACTATTTGACAAAGAAACTGTTTACTAAAAGAATAATTAATTGATCAATCAATAATACAAATATGTTTTAGTTTTATTACTCTGCAAATGGAGACCATATGCAGAAGTTTGTTAAAGTAATTGTTCAACTATTGATGTGCCTTTTTGCTTACTTTTATTTTAAAAGTCAAATAATGTCTTATCAAATAAAGACATCCGTCTTGTGCAAGATGAGGCCAATGTCTAATTATAAAAGCTGAGGAGGCCATCACTTGTATTGTGTAAAGAGAGCGTCTCACATTGTTTCATTTTGTAAGGCTAAAGGTAAACAAAAACTTTCTTAACTTAATACATGCCTTTCTGCAACATGGATCACACACCTTAGTAAACTGAGTATGAACAACTGCCCTGCCTTAAAGTTCACAACTTCAGGAACCTCTCTACCTGATGAAGAGACACTTTGGGCTTGAAATGTTTTAAAAAACAAATTTAAAAAATGTATAATATAATAAAATGTTAAAAGGGGACCATTCAACAGTGGCATGCAGGATCATAATCCATGAATGTATAAATCTGATGTCTGCAAGGCCACATGCTTAGTTAGAGCTGAGAGATGCTGACAAAATAAAATATTGTAATATTCTTGAGTCAGTACCTAAATATAATATAATATTGTGGCTAATATTATTGCCATTGCTGTTCGTCGTCCCCCCCCCCAATATTCCATCTAGACTAAATACTGATTATGTGGACTGAAATTAAATCATTAGCTATCTTAATATGATAGCCAAGCAAGCAGGCAATCACTGATCTTGTAAAATAAGTCAAATGAGATAAACTTATTCAGCCCTAACTTCCAGAAAAACATAACATTACTGTATCAAAGACAAGTAATTATTTCCCAAAGTCACAGACAGTATCATATAATTTCATCAAATGGTATGCAGTATATTCTGTACCTATAAAAGCTTAAAAACAAGTAAAGGTCTTGTCACCAACTAATTTACTGCAGCTGATTTCTGGGTGGCAAAAACTATTGATTAAACAACGTCTACTTTGCAGTATATTTGCCTGCCACTAATGTTTGTGAGATCAGAAAAAAAATAGATAAGACTTTTTGATTACTGTGGTGAAATTTGTGCAGAAAAAAAGGCATAAAGTAACATTAATATGTACAGATGTAACTTCAAGAGATAAAACCATTAAATGCTGGTGCATTATAGTGTGTGCAGATCACAAAATACGAAGTGCACATAGCATACACACAATGAATAAAATAGAAATGAACAGAATATATCCAGTAATGTAATATCATATATAAAACTAACTACTACTAATTGTTCTAACTGTGTGTCTGTTACTGCAAGAAATTAAACTGTCTAAGCATAACAAGCAGACTGTGGTGTTATGTTTTGGAGCAGCACAGGACAAATGTGTGCAGGAAAAAAGGCATAAAGTGACATTACTATTAACAGATGTAACTTCAAGAGATGCAAGCTGGTGCATTATTATTTGTGCAGTAGTGTGCAGATAACATAATATTAAGTGCACATTGCATACACACAATGACTAAAATAGAAAAGAACAGGAATATGCCCAGTACTGTAAATATCGTATATAAACCTAACTGTAACCCATAACGCAGAGGCGTCTCTGTCACTGTAAGAGATGCATTGTGTAACAAGACTGTGGTGTTATTGGACTGATAGTTGTTAGCTTCCTTGTGAGCTCCCTCCAGTTCACTGTGAGGTTATCTGACAAAGTGAAGTTAGCTGTAATTTAGTGAGTCAGACAGTGACATTGACCTTTCCAGCGAGGTCTGTTATTAAGTTAAGTTCCTGTCTGGCCTGATATTAGTGGAGGTATGCAGCACACGTGTGGTTTAATTGCTGGACCTAGCATTAGCTAATTAGCTAGCTAGTACTGTAAGGACACTGGATAACACCGACATTAGCGAACAGTTTAGTCACTTTAAAGACTTAATATGTGAGCTAGAATGTTATTAAGTGTGTAAACTCACATATTGAGCTCAATAAAGAGCGAAAACCTGCTTTAATTAAGTGCTTTATGCTTTAACACCAGCTAGCTTACAATGACCTGCTGCACACTCGGCCTGCTTTGCTTCGACTTTACTCGACTTTGGAGCTAAATGTGTCGAATAAAAAGACTCATAGTAACACAAGCTGATATATAACTAGTAAATAATCAATGTGGGATTACCTGAGAGGATTCAGGGCCAGTTTATAAGCAGCATTGAGCAGAGAAAGACGACCCAAGCCGAGAAGTGACATTGAGGACGCCATGTTTGTTGTCAACAATGACGTACGGAGGCCGCGAAGGGACAAACAGAGCGAAGCGCGGGTGTGATGGAGAGACAGCTGGCAGAGAGATGGAGAGATGGAGAGATGGAGGAGGACTGATGATGATGCCAGCAGCTAATATTACTTTACATGGATGCGTTACATACAGAGTAGACATGTCCAGACATATCTAGAGTCTATTTAGATGTTTGTTTCATATCACAAATAAACGATGAGGATGGTGTTAATGGAGAGAAACTCAGCACATGAATTAACATTTGCTTCATACTCCTGGATTACATTTCCTAATGATAAGATAATTCTGCTAATGATAAGATATCAATTGGCCAAACTGTGGTTCAAATATGACTCTTAAATGTATTAAAAGAAAGATTTCCCATATGGTTATGCTTGTTTAAATCATGTTTGATAAGTTTAATTTATTTAAAGGGTTCTTCCATCTGATGTTGCAACTAGTTTATGCATTTTTAAAAGCATATTCATAGTTTATGGAGTGATTGTAGGGTTGTTATTTACTATGTTAAACATTCTACGGTAGGTCTACAACATATAGCCTAAAGTTATGTGCATTTAATCAGCTTTTCATTGGAATATACTCTATTAGAGCAGGGGAATATGGATAAAATCAGGGCAAAATGTTATTTTCTGTAACTATATTGATATATATCATGATATATTTGCTTCCTACTCCTAAAAGATTATATTTCCCTTCTTTTTTTTTATTATTTTCTTCCGTCTTTGCGTGATATTATTATTATAAATTGGTCAAACTGTGGTTCAAATATGACTCATAGGTTTTTGTTTAAATGATTTTGATGAGTTTCATTTATTAAAAGGGTTCTTCCATCTGATGCTGTAACTAGTAACATAGTTTATGGAGTGATTGTAGGGCTATTATTTACTATATTAAACATTCTACAGTTGGTCTACAACATATAGCCTAAAGTTATTTGTGTATTTAATCAGCTTTTTATTGGAATATGCAGTATTAGAGGTGGGCGATGTGGATAAAATCCAAAATCAGGGCAAATTTAATTGTCTTGTAACAATATTTATATATATCATGGATCATTTACATGGATGCATTACATACAGAGAGACATGTCCAGACATATTTAGAGTCTATTTACACTGTAGGATGTTTGTTTCATATCACAAATAAACGATGAGGATGGTGTTAATGGAAAGAAACTCAGCAGATCAGCACATGAATTAACATTTGCTTTATACTCCTGACTTATATTTCCCTTATTTTTTATTATTTTTGTCTGTTTTTGCTTGATAAGATTATAAATCTTGAATGAATTGGTATTCTGGATTGATAACAAATTTATATTTGATAAGGATAATTATATCAGTATTTAATTTATATTTCTGTATGACACAGATTAAAAGTAATAATTATAGTTAGAATAATTATAAATAATAATAATTATAGGAAAATTTAGGAAAATCTAATTAGAGTATATGTATGGCTAAATAAGGAAGCTGGTTAATAATTAATAATTGACTTATGGAGAAGGGGTGGGATTAAATAAGTTTATACTTCTTCTCACTCCTTTTCGAATATGTAAATCAAGGCATCAAGTTTTGACAATTTATTTTTCTAATGCTTTTCATTGTATGTAAATACTACTTGTTTCTGACTGGCCACTTGTTGGTATGATCATTCTTTTTCTTTATTTATTTCTTTATTTTTTTCGTGGTTCTTCCATTGCAACTAGTTTATGCATTTTTAATGCATATTCATAGTTTATGGAGTGATTGTAGGGCTATTATTTACTATATTAAACATTCTACAGTAGGTTTACAACATATATGTATATTTACTTAAGGTTTTATTGGAATATATACTGTATTAGAGGTGGGCAATGTGGATAAAATCCACTATCAGGGCAAATGTAATTGTCTTGCAACAATATTTATATATATCATGATATAGTAAAGATGCTAGAATATCAGTTCAGAAACTGTTTATGGATAAAATCATCAAATTGAGAGCAATGTTTGTTTTTGGCTCTTCCAAATAAATTAAAAACTTTTGATGCAAAAATCATATAAAAATCCATGCCCACATTAGCCTAATACAACTAGGGGTATAAAAGGATTAATTCCACAGTATAAAAAGGATTTGTAAGATCTCTCATGTCAGATAAATGTATTTCATCTCACAGTATACAGTATATAATCACATTGGTTAACCCTGTAGGTCTAAAAATGTGATTTAGGACCAACTTCTCCTTTGAATTTAACACATGCATTGATATTTTGACATGTTTAACTACACGTTTTTCACAAATCAATAACACAGCGGAGTCAGAAAAAGTATAAGGAAAAAAACTTTTATTGTTTCACTCTTCATATCTGTACAAATACCATCAAACTTTGTATGTACATATGACATTTACATAAAAAATACAAAACTATATATTCATAACAGAATTTTGTATTTCTCTTGTGATGTTTGAAAATAAAAATGTATTCTGGAAAAAAAAAAAAGAAACAAAAAGAAACAAAAGTGATGAAGTCTGATATTGTGTAGAGTACTGCGGTACGTTAGTCCTATTTCAGCTCTGCGAGAGCAATATGGAGCACATTGGCAAGAAGACAGCACACAAATGTTAATGGCACATTGTTTCCAAAATAATCAAGTATCGTCCAAAAACTTACCTCTGCTCTAATGTGGTGAGACAAAATAACTACTAGTGAATAATGTCTAAAGTCGTCGTCTCCGTGTGGAAACAAACCTAAAGGGCTAAAACTGAGGAGTAACCAAAAAAAATAAGAAAAGAAAAAACAAATGGCTCTTTTTTTTCTCTTCCATTTCATCACTGCTGTGTTGCAACTTTTACAATGCTCTATTTGCAAAACCATTGAGATAATCCCTTTGGTCGGTTATTATGAGTTGTAAACAAACCAGAAACACTTCTGTACATAAAATGATTGATATATTCCCAATAAATAAACACACAGCCTAAACATGCATTTACGTATGTGTGACATAAACATCTGTGATAGAGATTTGACAGAAACAAGCAGATTTTTACAGCTTTAGGGAATGCAATTTACAGCTTGTAGAGGACTTATACTTACACGGTAACATGACAAATAAATAACACTGCTTCTCTTTGGACAAATATATTTCTTCATGATAAAAAAAAAAGAAAGTAAAAGGGACAACAACAAAAAGGGGGGAAAATGAGTGGTAACACAATATATCATGGTAGATAGTAAGCCTGACATTGTAAATGTATAAATTATAAAACACAAAAAAGTATAAATAAACATCTAGCAGACTGAACTATATGTATACTTCCTTTTTCTTTAAAAAATAAATAAGCATACACATAATGTACAGTATGGACATGATTCCTTGCCCTAGGACTGTTCCCCTAGTGATGGGGGCCTATCCATCCAGTATAGAAGATATATGGACATAGGCCATGTAGTCTGAGTCCTCATCTTCCTCATCCTCCTCCTGGTCTTCTGTAATGGCTATATGGGAGAATATATGGTAGCTGTTGTATGAATATGGACCACAACAGCGCAGAATATCACTGAATGTTCTTTAAAAAGAAAGCTCACAGCAAAGCCACTGGCACACAGCCTCCCTTTTGTTTCTTTTTTTATGTTTATGTGTATGCATCTGAGGAAGGATCTGTGTGACAATTACTGTGGCATCCTCAATTATGCAACTTCCATTTACATAATCTAGCAAGTCAGGGCTGCAACAAGAGAAAAATGATGGAAAAGACGGGTGCATGGGAGGTTATAGGGGGGTCACAAGGTGGGTTATAGCGGGGCTGGGTGGCGGGTTTGGGGGGGGGGGCACTGGTTCCAGTGGCTCGGGTCTCTTTTGGGCAGATTCCTGAAAGCAGACACACATAACACAAAAAAAAAGTGCTCTTGTGTTCTCGGATTTTGCTTTGCTCTGATTGTTGTTGTCTGGCTCAAATGTACAGGGAGGGAGGACTCTGTGTCACAGCCTGGCCTTTTAGCAAGCAGGTCAGAGATCATCAACACAGTTCTGAGGTATTTTCTTTTCTTTTTACAGAAGAGATTTACATCGGACACGTAAAAAATAAAAAAAAGCACACAAGCGAGAGTGACAATACAAAAAAGAAAGAAAAAAAAAACAGGCAGTCCCTCATCAATCCAAATGGATTTGTCATTACATATTCTGGTAGACAACACATTCACTGGAAACAGCACGAACAGTAAAAGTTAGCTGGTTTTCTAAATGATGAGATGAGAAGTGAGAGAGCGTGGTTCTACAAGCTTCTGATGCTCCTGCACACTGTAAAGTATCACATTTATATTTAGCTCATGAGGTGATCATAAAGTTGGTCCCTTGGATTCCACTGCTAGGCACATCACATTAAGGTACTCAGTCAGGAGAGAGAAACTACAACAAGGAGACACTCTTCTACAATGTGGAATGTAAATTCGATACTCCCTTGAGGCTATTGTTCAATTTGATGGTTCACCTCCAGATTTGTGAGCGCATGAATGGCTCAGTCTGGTCTACAGATAAAATGTCAAATCCGTCGTCTTTATCACTAACATGGCACCAATGTTACAATCACCTTATGCACATCATATATTCAAAAGGTATTCTGTTCTTATTGACATGTTGGCAGTGTGGTGTATGTCACAAGAGGCAGTGCATTTTGAATTGATTGATTACAGCCAAAAGCAACAAAAAAATAATACAAAAACACAAAAAACACCGTTACCATGAAATTAGCAATGTGACCATGGAATTTACAAGCTGTAAAGATATGACCACTATCATAAACATAAACAAAAAAAAAACTGCATGTGATTTCAGGCGACCTGCTCCTGCAGGTCACTAGCATGACCATAAACTAGACTTTAAATATCAGGATTGTTCCACTGCAAACAAAATTAGTCTCCTTTATTATTTGCGTTAGTTTAATGGAGTTAGCTTTTCCAAGACTTTTACATGGAGTCTGCTGATATATAGTTTTTCATTTACCTCTCTGTTATTTTGTTTTGCAGTAAAAAAAGAAGTAAAATTAAAAAAAAAAAAACAACAACAAGAACACAAGAACAAAAGCCAGCGACAAAGACAACATCATGCAAGTTCTTCTATTCCCAAGTCCTTTCTGCTTGCTTAAGCTGTGCTTGGTGGTGTGGCTGGCTGGGGTGGGATTTTGGGGGGGAAAGTTGGGTTGGGGGGGCACTGTCAGGGGAGGTTTTTTGTTGGGGAAGCAACATGGAATATTGTCTTTTGCTTGGAGAGGGAGGAGGGTGTTTTCATTTCTTTCACATTTTGTTATTTACTTACAGTTGCAAGATCCCGAGTGCTTGACCTCCAGCAGCACCCCCATAGAGCAAGCAGCCTGCTTCATGGCACATTCACTGGGATATGTGGTGTTGTCGCTGGCACACACCGCCTCGTCCGTCCTGCTCTCCGGACAGGTCTCGTCACACAGCGAGCAGCGTCCCCGGCTCATCCGAGCGTCCCACAGACACTTCTTCCCCGCGCTGCACTGGATGTCCTCACACGACTTGGCCTCTAGGAGCGGAGGGAGGAAGAAGTGAGCACAGGGGACATCTTTGATTAGATGGATTATGAACGCTTTTCATGCAGGATCAGATGACTTTCTGAGCTTTTTTTGGACAACTAAGCTAGGAATAAAAAAGTAAATCCTGTTTTATGGGGTTATGGGCTTGTGTTTGAGTTTGCAAATTCAAGGCTGCTTTCTGGATAAGGATCCATCTGACTCAAATATTAACTTGAAGCATGTCTTCATGGCCCCCAGCACTCCCCTGCTTTGCTCTCTCTCTTTCTCTCCCTCCCCCCTCTACTTCCCCCTCTCCCATATGGGATAGTGCTGCCAACATCAGGAAATAATAAGATGTCTATCATTTCTTGAGCAAACACAAGCAACTACCAAACACTCCCTCTCTCTCTGAGACCCCCTCCTCACTGGAATGTTGGCAAAAATGAGCAGAGAATAACTGCAAAGCTCGCTTGGAAGAAAAAAAGGCACTCAAACAATATTCAAAGGCAGTGGCTGCTGGAGGCTCTCTCTCTCTCTCTGGGAGTAAAAGTCTCACACTCTCACACTCTCTGGTTGCAGACTTACTGATGCATTTTCCCTCGTATGCCACTCCGATGGATCTGCCGAGGAGGCAGGTAGCTCTTCTCAGGTGACACGCGCTGGCGTAGATGATGCCGTCGTTTCCACACAGGTACTGCTCAGGTGACGTCACCTCGGGGCAAATCCGATTACACGTCACACAATATGCGTTGTTTGTCTGGTCCACGACGCATGTGGAGCTGCCTGGGCACAAGACGTCACGGCACGTTTCTGTCGAGACAAAGAGAGACGAAATACAAGATGCATAAGAGAAAGAAACCGCTGGATTCTTGGCACATGCAGCTTTTAATGTGAAATTTCTTGCAGAATTTTAAAAATAATATTTACTTACTCTTGCATTTTCCCTGGTACTGCACGTCCAGGTCTGGGTGGCCTTTACATTTCGCCTTCAGGAGCGCACATTCGTCTTTGTAGGTCTTTCCATCCGCGCCGCAGACAGGTCCTTTCCAGGTGATGTTGGAGCAGTCTGGCGCGCACACGCAGCGCGGTTTGCTCCTCCTGTTCATCTTGCACCTCTTTCCAGGCCCACAGTCAACATTATCGCAAGTTTCTGTAAAAAAATGTAAAAAGGAAGTATGTGTTATATGATTGCTGGTGAGGATTTTTTGGCCTAGTGCTTAAAAATTACTCTGGCACATAAAGTACATTCTATAATTAGGGGTATACATGTCATATCCACGGGCTGTATTTATCAATTTTTACCAAATATTCACTTCAACCAATAGTCAATTTTATATATCAGGGCACATTTCTCTTTCATTTAATACAAAAAAGTCAACAGGTCCCATCATTTATTTGTTTTGCAGAAAATGCATATTCTATACTTGAATTTTGCTGTCCAATTTGCTAAATGTCAGGTTTTTGCTCTTCAGATTAACATTAAAATACATGTTTTTGTATATCATTTTCATAATAATATCATTCATCATTCATCATTTCATTGTTTTTTCAACAAAAATGACTGAGTGGGTGTGTGTATTGTGAGAAAAAACGAAGGGAAATGAGTGCACCTCCACCTTTGCAAGGTATGCAATTGGGAGCTCCGCCATTGAAGATCATCCACCTAAAGAGCGTGCTGTTGGGGACGTCCTCCTCGGTCCAGGACGTCCCCAGTCTTCCACTCCGACAGCACTCCTCCCTGCTCATCCCGGGCATGTAGAGCACCTGGCACCTTCCGTTCTTCCCCTGCTGCAACCAGCAGTTCCCAGCTGTAAACAGAAAAATAATCGAAAATTCGAACATTCGAATATCGAATAGACGCATGTCGAACGTCTGAAACCGCTGAGCCACCGAGACGCACTAGACACACACGCACAAGCTCGTTTATTATCCGAGACTCTCCCTCCCTCCTTTTCGCCCTCCTCGCAGTATTTTGTCTGATTTTTTTTTTTTTTTTTTTTGCGAGACTGTTAACACTTTGCTCTATCCCGTCTGTGACTGACAGCCCTTTACAATGCACCCCAAAAAGTAAGAAGAATCTTTGTAGGAGGGGGGGTTTGTCCTTTATGCCTAGAGCCTCCTTGTTATCACCGGACAGAAAGTGGAGCGTCTAGACAGCGTTAAATAGCAGCCAATCTCCTTCAGAAAAACGGTCTGGAGCTGAAACACACCGCCGTCTCCAACGCCTCAGAACAATATCCCCAGACACAATGCCTTGCTTATTAACAAAACCAGTGTAAAGTTGATTTTAAACATATAAAAACATATAAAAAGAGAGAATAGTTATCCTATTTCTGAAAATATCCTTTTGATCCAGACAACTGCAGGATGTCTCTAACCGACACAGACACACATGACATTAAGTGTTCATGAACTGGTTCTTAAATTGAAGACAGATTTCTATTTGAACTATATGATGGGTGCAAAAAGTCTCCAGTTTTTATTATTTAAAAATGAAATTGCAATAAAAAAAAAGCATTTTTTGCACACAATGCTGAGTGGATGTGTGCAGGAAAAAAATGTAAAAAATCACGCCCAGAAAGTCTGAAGTTTGTTACAGGTTTTGACGACAACAGTGAGACACTTAACGCGCATACTAAAGTAGCAGAATATGCTCAGGTAGGTATTATGGACCAGCTCTGCGTGGAGGCTTAAAGTGTGTGCGCGCCTGGCGAGAGGCTGCAAAAACTTGCCATATAGTCTCACTTTGAAGTGTCCCATATGGCACCTGCTTTATGGACGCTTTTACGCACGCACTGTCTGATGCATAGCGAGTGGAAAAAAGAGGAAAACTCACTTTGAAAAGTTTCTCGGTTGCAGCAAGTATCCGACACAGCATTGTCGAAGTTTTTCCAAAAAAAACGGAGAATAAAAAAAAAAAGCTGATGAAGAAGAGCTTACCTTGAACTTTTTGATGTTCCATGAGGTGACAAAGCCATATGAACAAGAGAAAAAAGCCCGGGTGGAGGTGGTGTTTCAGCATCCTAAACATGATGGAGAGGCAAAGTGAACTATACGTGTTTGACACACACAAGCAGCAGCAGCGCAAAAAGTAATCTGCTTAAGGTGGCAGTGTTGAATAAGTGTCAGTCTGAGAATGCAGCCTCTCTTTTTAAATCTATAAGGGGTCTCGGGTTGACTGTCTCTGGTGGGCGGGCTCCTCTTCTGGTGGGGGTGGGGAGAGTTTTTTTTTTTTTTTTCTTAACCAAAGTTCTTTCAATCCTAATCAGGTGACATCGTTACAAGCAACTTTCTCTTTTTTTTGGCCACAATAATCAAAGAATATGAAGATATGTATGAATTTGTAATAAAAAACACCACACTTTGGATTCATGCGTAAAACAAAAGCAAATCATCAAACATGTGTCAGCTAATATGAATTTGTGTTTTGATGGAGAATATTATTATTAATGAAAATGAAAATTAATTTTATTTAGTTTTTTTTATCACATTATACCAGTGTGAGGTGGACAGCTCCTTTTACGCATGACTTACACGCACCTTTAAAGCCATAATAATGATAATAACATGGATAATAAGCATAATAATAACAATAATAATAGTAATAATGAAGGTTACTCATATATCAAGGCCTTTATTGCTGTATAATCAAACAGGCCCACAGCCAACATACCATCAGTCCTTCAAAATTACTACTTGTTGGTAACTGATTTATTTATTTTTTTCCACCAACTGCAGACAAAAGTGTAAATGTTTTTGGTGAGAAGTTGCCTTTTCTGGAATAATATATCCGAGCCCCAGACAATAATAGAGTTCATAGTATAGTTCCGCAGACGCACTGCTAATATTAGAACAGACAGTTGTTTGGGTTTCTCTCCCGGGTCAAGCTTTTAAATATAATCAAACCTGTTTCCGAAGAGGCTTCAGACAGAGGAGCAGGGTGTTGCATTTCATTGAATGAAACACACACACACACACACACACACACACACACACACACAGCTCTCCACTCACTGACGCACAGACAGACTGAACTCCGTCAGAAGTCCTTGCGCGACCTCTTCAGCGGAACTCTGGTTACAGCTCTCCAGAGCAAAGAGCAAAGTGTCTACTGTGTGAATCAGACACCAGGGAGTTCATTATCTGTCGGCGAGGAAGAACACACTGTAATCCTCCTTTTTTATTCCACTGAAGTACCACTTAATCTACAAAATATGAGAATATACATGCAATAAGAACTCTGCAATATTCCCACATGTCCAGAGCTGGAAGTGTGGCTGTAGACAACATGATGATAAAATATCACAATTTCTTTCTCATTTTTTTGAGGCTTGTGTTGTATTATTCTTGTTAGTGCACTTTCATTAGAAACAGCACTGGGCAATAACTTTAGTTGTATTATTGGTTTTATACTACAAATGATCATTAACACAAATAGTATTTCTACAATGACACACAGAAGATCATCATACAGTCTAATACAAGTTACAGTCATATCCCCCTGTTACATATTATTCATTAAGACCACCCAGCCTCTCTCATCTAACGCTAAAAGGGGACAATGTTTGATTTACGGTGTGTAAAAAAGAAGTTCTTGCAGGATTATTTATGGCGTGCCCTTCTTGTGATCCAGTGACTCAGTTCATGCTTCATACAGACAGACAGCTGTGCTCAAGAAGAAGAAACAGAAGAGGAGAGAGGAAGATGTGTTAATCCTCAACTCACAGGACAGCTAACAGATCACATGTAACCTGAAACAGAAGTCAGGAGGCTCATAATCAAGGATGCAATCAATTAAAAAAGAAGATTAAGAGTCTCTCCAACACCTATCAGCCATTTTTGATTCTTTTGTGGCGTTTTTTTTCACCTTTTGCCCTCCATTCTTAGTGATAACCTGCGTTACTACTCTACGCTTTGGCAATATTGTCCATACATTCATGCCAATAAAACATATTGAATCATCTAAAACTATCTAGCTACTGTACTTCCAGTATCCGATGAGTGATCGTTCTACTGCAGAACATGCTTGGCCACATTATTTCCAGCTTGTGTTGATTATTATATGAGTCAGTGTAGCATCACGAAATTTTCCATTTCTGGATTCAGACTGAACATTTTTCATGTGTTTTCATGCAATGAAAGCCAAGACGAGGTGTCTGTAGTCAGTAGAATGATCTGTCTGAGGGGAATGTCTACTTAAATGCTTAAATGTGAAGATGTCTACCCTTTTATTATTAAGCAATTGTTAATATTATCAAGCAGAGTAAACATTTGGTTATGAAAAGTTTAGGGCTGACCAAAGAAATTCTTAGTTGACGATATTGTCGACTTATTAATTAGTCGATTCAATCGAAAGATCTGTAAAACTGAGTTTCTCCACAAAGAATCACAGAAAAGCACCACTTTAAATCTTGTGTTTACCAGAGATGTGCTTATAAGTTTCTTAGAAATAAGTCATTCAGCATGAAAAAGCATAAAAAACAACTAATAAACTAAAGAAATCTTAGTCGACTAAGACCAAAACAACCGATTAGTCGACTAATCGACTAAGAGGGGGCAGCTCTAGAAAATGGACTGATTTTTCCCCCTCATGTTGCCCATTCATCCCTGTTAGTGAATTAATATTCTGACTAATGTCACAACAACTGTTTGACAACCTGTCAAATTAGTTTGCATTTATGAGCCAACCGAAAGCTGTTTATAAACCTTCAAGTTTTCATCACAATATTAAAACTGTCGCAGAAGCAGCAGCTCAGTTATTCGTGACAATTACTTCTTTCAGCAAGTCTGAAATGTTAACTTGATGTTGTTATGTTTGGCAGATCATTCAGCGTCTGCTGCGTGCGTGATTTGTGGGATCGGAGTCTTTGAAGAGTTTGGAACTTCCAAAAACACTTCCTGACATGCGAGTACATTTCTGCCGGGCTGTATCGACTTTAAAGTGCTGGCTGTTCTCCTGAAGCCATTAATGGCATCAGCAGAGGGACGGCCATGCAGGGCTCCCTGCCCTGTCCTCTCCGAGCTCAATGTGGTTCACAACAACAGACCCATGCAGCGAATGATTAGCACTGATTGGAGCTGGAGTAAAATGTCACAGATTATAATACAGCACTGACTGGTTGCACACACCCAAGATGCCATGGGGGATGACATTTACTCTGTTGTGCTTTGACACAGACTTTTTGCATTAAAAAAGCCAACATTTTAGGCTGTAATACTGTCCGGCTACTTTAATCTATTCCAAACATGCGTGACAAAATGTTCCAAGTTTTTATTCTCAAATGGATTAAATGTCAAGTTAATGACAACTCTCTTTTAAAAGAAAAGTCATTTTAAAAGTCTTAAAAGTGGTTACTGAGGATCACAGTCAAGATTTAAGCACGCTAAAGGCTTTGCAAAATGCAAAAGGAGGCCAAAAGATATTAAATAATTTGCTATGACATCATTTTTGATTTACAACATTGCAGCAATTTGTGAGCAATCATCCCAAATGTGGCGTTGGGTCAGTGATGTTTGGCTGTAACTGCAGGAAACCCCAGAGGGATGAATCTACAAAGGTGTTCAAACACCTCTACTGTATCACATTTCATCAACTATTTCCACTCAGCTCCCCGTACACATATAGACACAATCCAAAGACTGTTTCACAACACCGCGCTGCATGAGTAATTGTGAAACAGAGCAGCTCAATCATCTATCAAATCCTATATATCCCCTCCAACAAAGAAAGCTCTAAACCCAGGCTTCCCAAAGAAATATGCTACTTATTAGAGACAAATAGCATATTCCACCTCGCCAGATCCAGGGAAATGAATGCTAAAGACTCTGCTGGGTGCTGGAGTTGGCTCGTTCAAAAGGAAAACTATCAGAAACACATTCCGACACAGTCCAGGGACGGACTAACCCGACTGTGGGAGAACACGACAGTCAAAAATGTGAGAGGAAATTAATTGAGTTTGAGGGGAAACTTAAATTGTACTTATGTTTGGAGGGGAAGTGGTCCGAGTGGGGTTCCTGGCAGGGTCGGCTTCCCTAAAGGTGTTCCAGAGAGAGGAAGGAGAGAGGATGGGACACAAGACAAGAGAAACACAATCCAAAAAGGGTCATAAATTATTAATTGGTAGGGGCATGGAGTGTTCAAGTCATCACCAGAGCAGTGAGAAAATACTCAACAGCCAACATGTTATCTATATTATGCTGCCATCTTGTGGCAAAGCTGTGCCAGTACATATTTAGATCCTGCAGGATCAGCTTGGACCAAAGATCTCACAAACTTCAACTGTAAATTAGAAACAAAGGTACAGATCGGGTTTATTTAAGGAGCATTTTACCCTGGTTGGTACCATGCATCATCTCAGTATGACACTCTTTCTCTGTAGTTAACAATATTTGCATGAGGACCACTATTTTTCGTTGATGTAGGGCATTGTGTCCTTTACAGATAAAACAATAACTCAAGTAATCAAGCAGTAAAATAACAGAAAAATTGATCTGCAACTATTTTGATAATCGATTTAATGGTTTGAGCAAATAAATACCAAACATTTGCTGGTTCAAACTGCTTTTCTTTGTCTTATATGACAGTAATGTGGGTTTTGCACTGTAAGTTGCACAAAACAGCCAATTTGAAAACATCACCTTGGAACCAGGAAGCTTATTTTTAAAAAACTATTTTCTGATATTTAATAGGGAAACCATTAATCGATTAATAAACTAAATAATCAGCAGATTATATTATTTTAAAAAACAACAATATTTAACTAAAACATTCACACTTGACAAGTTGTACCACTCGTGGTAAAAACAAAATACCATCAATAACACAAATATCAATAACAACAACACAAGTAGCTACTCCATGGACCCATATTGCCTCTAATCTTTACATATATAAAACCCAAAATGAAAGATTTTTTTTTTTTATCTTACAGTATATACAGTACAAACACAATGAAACAGAGTATTGTTTCCTGTTTGCATTTAAACTACTGATATCAATAGTCTTAATTAATGCTAGAAAAGTCCTGAGTGCCAGAGGTGACCGTGGATCTCAAAGCAGTTTATGCTACAGACTGACTGTGTGATTAAAAGGTCAATATTTTGATAAATTAGCTCTATTCAAGATAAGATGGTTCTAATTGAAACTGTTATTTGTTGATCATGTTGCCCTGAAGTTGTCAAAGCAAAAGGTAATGGATAAATTAGATGCCTTTACAGTGTAAAACTCCAAATCAATTTCAATTAAGGCCCAAAAAAAACATTGTTTACGGTTCTGTTATGTTGGGAAAAAATACAGTTTTTACATTTATCCAAAGTCAGTGCATAACAGCATCTAGTCAACGTTCAGTCCACAAAGCTCAAAAATAAAGACTAACAAAAATAATCTATCGAATCCCAGTCGTCCACAAACTGAACAGCTTCCTTTTCATTCAAATGCCCAACTTCCAGTGATTGAGCTGTAGTCCATTTGCACTCTACGAGAACCAGTGACAAGTACCAGTATCCACACTGGGAACAATCCAGTGAAGAGGGGAAGAAGGCTTTCAGGTTTCCTCTTCAGTTCACAGCACTTCGTTGTCGTGTGCGTCATCGGCCTCCATCTGAAGCTGCTTGTACTTTCTTTTGAAAAACCCAAACTAGGAAGAAAACAGATTCAGTTAAGATGTAGTTCTAATATCATTATAATGGTTCTATACCAAAACACTGAATCAACAAATACATTCGATCTGGATCGATGTATTATTACATAAATATTACATAAATATTCATATTCAATATATCGATTCGAAGTGAAAACATTGATACATATCATCTTTAAGATACACCCTTATTTTGAAATTCTTAACTGATAAAAAAACATTTGTACTTCATAGTGAACAACAGGAGGTCTTTTTTTTATTCTTTTTATTAAAAATAATAAATTGTTTTTCATGTAAATGTTTGGAAGAGCTCTAAAAAAAATGTCAAATCATATTTTAGTTGCTTTTTGTGCGTTGATATAAATGTAACTGATTGTGATGAAACTTGTGATTTACAGCCCTAGTTAGTAGATTGGTGATGAGCAAATCAAGTTTCCTTTTGAATCTATAAACATAAAGCTGCACATTTCTATGAAAACACCGATCAGGTTTATTTTCCTTTCTCATTTTAGCAGAGGTGAAATATTTATGCCTAAACTATATATAAAATAATCTACTGATGTTCCTCTCTGTGATGAAATAGTTTCCACCAACTCGTAGACAGAAAGTTACCTTCCACAGCAGTCCAACGGCCAGAGCCAACAGCAGCAGACCGCCAATCACACTGCCAACTATCACTCCCACGGGAACTTCACCTTTCTCTCCAGGTTTACTGATCGTCAGCACCACCTGGACAACAGGAGAGGTCATTACATGGTCTGTCTCACTCAGATATGACATGCTTAACTGAAAACAAACAACTTCAGACTATGCCCTGAAAAAACAAAACAACATGAATCTCTTCTTCAATTTATTTATGTGAGGCACCAAGTCTTGATCTTACTGGAAGCTGTTTGAGGCCGATAATGAGCAGGTCGGGGTTGGAGGTCTCGACATCAACACTGGAGGTCAGCTCGACGGTCTGATAGGTGGCCTGTCATGACAAATACATACCTCAGCGTGAAATCATTATTCAGTAACATTAAGAAAATGAAAGGTAATAAAAGCAGACAAAACAACCAGTAGTATAAAATTAATTATTGAACATATTTACCGAAAGAAAGGTGCCGCTCCAGATTCTTGTTTTAACTTTCACAAAGTAGTCGCTTTTAACTTCAGTGTCCTTGAGGATGCATTTTATATACTCGCATTTTGCACTCGTGCAGTCCTGTCAGTTAAAAAAAAAAAAAAATTAACAAAAGGAAATCAGTACAAAACAGTAAATATTAGCGCAACCACAACTTACAAAAATACTTAAATTTCTTCTGCATATGGATTATTTAAAAAAACAAAACAACGATGTATATTCTGCTATAGATATTAGTTAAAACTACATAAGTTGAGCTGATTTAGAGGTGAAAAGTACAGTACGATATAAATACAAAATATATTAAAATAAAGTATTTAAAAATATTCAATACATAAAACATAAAAATAAATAATGTGTTTATGAAATATGCATCAAATCAAGAATATACAATAATATGATAAAATCACTTGTGTGCAAAAAATTGTATCATGTTATTATATTATGTTTTGAAAAATACACAATAGGTTCTTCATGTGCACAGTGTTCAGATTTAGATTTATGAATCACTAGTTTCTCTAAGATATAAGTAGAGCTGGGAGATAATTCAATATGATAATTTATCTTCTTTTAATCATGAAGAAATCATATATCGAGATAACCTGATTCGCAATTACGTCGTCTAAATTGATAATAACGAGCACATACTAACTCCCATTTCTCAGAAAATCTGATCAAACTCTGTTAAATCAAAATATTGTCTTAATGTGTGTGCATGCATGTAAACATAGTCAGTGCACAGCTGGAAATATTTATATATTGTTTCCTATAATTTCACTTGAAACTGTTCATTTGCACTAAACTTCTTAATTAAATGAGAAAATACTCTTTATTAAATATACTCTTTACTTGTCAAGTATTTAATTCACACAGGAGTATTGAGAAATGGGCTTTACCATGTGGTTATTCATATAGACTATTTATTAACTGAATTACCAGAAAACATGCTATATGGTGATATATATCGTTATCGAGATATGAAATGACCTATATCAGGATAGAAGATTTTGGCCATATCGCCCAGCCGTAGATACAAGTAAAAATACTACATGAGAAGAAGACAGTTTACATATATAAAGATAAAAATATGTAAAGAAATTAGTGACTGACCAGTGTCTCCATGCCCCAGAGGCTCTCGTCAGAGAAGGACACTTTGTGGCTCTTCCCTCCGATCTTCAGAGGATCAACCAGACTGCTGGAGTCACAGCTGACGGCTCCTCCCTACAGGTGGAGAAGCTTTAGGTCATTTATTCTATCGATAAATCACCTCAAATCCTACAGTAAACGGTAACTGAGAACTCACTGTCTGTGTGTCCACGCTGGTAACATAGAGCAGCTGGTTTCCACCTTTAGTGGTCACTGGCAGAGCAATGGTCAGATACAGGAGGCTGACGGGGAAGTTCGTTGTTGAAACCTTTAAATACAGAAAAAATATTTTAATTAATATATATATAAAACAAACATTATGACGAATTAGATTATTATACTTCAACAGACAGATTATTTTATTTCACCTTCACTGTGAAGTTAAACTCTGGGCCGATGTCGTCTAGACTTTTCACCGTTGTTACCACGGGAACGGCAACATCTGCCACGTAGAAATTGATGTTTGACTGCCTAGGACGAAGACACCATAAAAATTAAGACTTTAAAGCATCTATTGCCAATTATACAATGCAAATAAAATGAGAAAATAATAATGTAAAAGAGAAATCACCTTGATAAAACAATCCCTGCATCGTATCGCACAGGAATGGATATGTCCACCTTGTTGTCTGCAGGTCTGTCCTCTTTACCATCACTGTAAAGACAAACAGGTCCAGAACATTATTACATGTCAATCATTTTAACTAAGAGTCACAATCTTTCATTAAATTTTGAATTCATTCAGTTTACCTCTTGGCCTCAAATTTCACCTCGGCTTGGTTTTGCAGCTGGGCAAGATTGTAATCAAAATTCATCCGAAATTTCACCTGCAATTAAATGACAAAGAAATACATTTGTATCTCCAAAAGCAGCTAAAACAGGTAAAAAGAAATAGATATTTTTTTCTTGCACTTACCTCTTCGTCTTTTTTTAATGCTGGGTATCCCACTTGGCAGGTGACAGTTTGCGTTTGTGTTGAGGTGCATTTGACTCCATTAGTCTGTAAATTCAGATCAGAACAGTAAATAATGTGGTTTTATTACACCAACAATACATTACCATGAGGCTGAACATATTTTAATGTTATCCAAATACAACAACTACAGCAGCAAAGTCAGAAAAGTACAGAAAATATTCAAACACTTGTATTTCTAATTAATTGTTTCAATATATGTTTATGTTGAAAAAATGAGTTAATTGAAAAAATGTGCCTAAAACTCTATTATCATTAGCACCATGTCAACTCAACACAACCTTATTTATATAGCACCTTTCATACAATCATGCAGCCCAAAGTGCTTCACAGTGCAAGATTAAAACAGCACAGACAAAAGCAAGACAAAAACAAACAAAAAATAAACAACAATAAACAGAAATATAAACAATAAAATGTTAAAATATATATAAATAATAAAAAAATCTATATAATTAGGCACAATAGATAAAAATAGTATGAAAACCAATGATTAAGACTTAAAAACTAAGGCAATAAATGACGAGACAGGCTAAAAAGATATGTCTTCAGATTTCTTTTAAAGGTGGAGTCCCTCAACATAAACAGCTTTCAGTGAAGACTTTTTCACTCACAGGAGGAAAGACGGAGGAGTAGAAGAGGTTGCCGGAGAACGTCGCCAAGACCTGAGTGTTGTACGCGTTCTCCTTCTTGTTTCTCACGACGACGTCAAACGACAGCTCTCGGTTATTAGCGCTGACCAGAACGGAAGCGGAGCTGCAACACAAGAGCTCAGATTATTTCAGTCCTCAATTACAATGTGAGATAACAGATAACAGAGAAGATTAGGCATCATACTGAGATACAGATACCAAAACAGGCGTGACTCCATTCTTACTTGTATCATATGATGTATGGTAATTATAAGAAACTCTTAAAAATATTATTATTATTATTATTATTATTATTATTATTAATAATAATAATAATAATAATAATAAATATTTTTAAATAATAATTTATATTTTTAAAATAATAATTAAAAAAGAGAGAAAGGAAAAAGACAATAATACAAATTATATAAATAATAACATAACAGAAAAGGTAGGCAATAAATCAAATTTCTCAAAAAAATCCTGTATTTAATTAAGTATATCAACACATTTCTTATTGTTTACAATTTGGAAAGACTATTTTATATTCTATTTTTATAGAGTATTTTCTAAATTCAAACCTGAAGGATTCAAATGATGGGCGAGACCTCGAGAACTTGGCTTTATGGATGTGAAATGTCCCCAATAAAATGAAGATTATTGTACTCTGCATTCACATGATTTAGTTTCAGTACGTCGCAGATTAAAGGAGCATACTCGCAGTATCAGTATTGTCTAATTGAGCCAAGAGGGATATGAATAAGAAGAAAAGGTTAAAGTGAAACCCACTGCAAGTTGTGGGTGATTTATTCATATTGTTTAAAAGATTGTTAGTCTCTCTCTTTTATCGTTAACATCTATAAATTCAGTAGAAACATACAGTACCTAAAACTGAAGTTATCTACATGAACACTACAGAGTCTACCTCCACCTGAAAACGCATAATACAGTGTTTATACAGGACTGAATCACAAGGCTTTCACTAACAAAAAGAGGCATACAGCCAACATGAAAGTAAATAGCAGCTGCAAAATCACATGATCAAATGAGTGTGAACGTGTTTAAGGTCTCTGTGAAGGCCTTGTTCATATCCTTTCATTGGAGTTAATTCACTGGCCACGTATCAAGTTTTTTTCCAAGCTCACAAGTCTGACTGAACCATTTAATGGATTCTGAAGCTGCTGTGTAAACTGGAAAACTCTAATTTGTGCAGCTCTATTAGCAATTAAGACTCATAAAAGAGAGAAAATAGAAAATGGTGTCATGGTTGTTAGGAGTAACCAGGGCGTAACATTAAATAGAAGCTAAATTTGTTTTTCACACAATTCTTTCCTCCCTGTTATATAAATGTGTACACTACTAGAAGGACGGAGGCTTTGGACATGAACCATCGCCGACTTGGCAACTTTCTCTCTAGATTTATGGACTTGTGGAGCTAGTGCTGCGAGCTACTTTCATTGGAAAAGAGTTGGCAACACTCGGCTGGTTTTTTTTAGTTGGATAATTTTTTTTATATCTAGCTTACTCTTGCTAGTTTCTCAACATTACCAACCCTAGCTTTAAGATAATCACTTATCCTCGTATGACTCATGACTCAATGACTCATAATAAAGAAAGACACAGTCTTGCCCCGGCTTGTTCTGTCACACATTATTATTTCTACTCTCAACAAAATTCCTCATCCTGAGGATACCATCATCACACATTGAGTGAAACCATGAAACAGTATATTTTGTCTTTACTACTAACCTGTACGTATATTGTACATGTAATGGACAGCAAGTATGATGCACTATACACATACAGTATAACAGTGATTCTCACCTGGACGCCTTTGTGTCCGTCTTCACACTCAGCACCAGATCACTGACACACACTTCATCAGAGCCGCAATCTTTAGTGAACGGGTTCTGAAACGATAACAGAGCAGCAGATTCAGCGCAGGAAGCTGCTTCACTCTTCAAAAGATGTAGTTAACAGATGCATATCCTCCTAGAATCTCTACAGATATGAAAAACATGACATAACAAACTTTAAATGTTGTTGGGAAAGCATCTGAGCGCTTGCGTGACTTAGAATTTTAAAGCCAGTAATCATCACACACCATGTTATTTTAAATGACTGTACAGACGCCTCTGCAACATAACAACTACGTTTAAAGTCTTCGTCACCTGATCTGTTTCTTGTAGACATTTGAAGACCAGATTCAGAGATATCATGTACTGTATCAGTTACTTACAAAGAACTCCCAGGCACTTGTTGCAGACACATTGAGGACCGGGTTCACATCTGCATTCTGCTGCTGGATTTCTACTTTCAGACTGAGGGAATTGACAAAGTCTGGTGCTTCCTGTTGAAGAAACCACATACAGACAAATCAGGAGATTATTTTCAAAATACTTTATGTGTATTTTGGTCCTTGATGCTCTTTGACTGCAAAACAGATGATTGTTATGCATTACCTGAATATAAACCTTGAAGTCTTGACACAGGGGCGTGGATGATATTTTGGCCTTTTCTGTGAGGAAGCGTTCGTTGTTTTTAGTGAACAGTCCTCTTGACGTCACTCGTGAAGCCTGCAGGTCAGCGTCCAGAGTCAGATTGTAGGATATATCTGAAAGAAGAGGAGTGCAATATTTTTTTTGAAAATGATGAGGGTGGGATTTGAACATCTTTCAGGAATAATTGGACATTTCGGGAAATACGCTTATTCGCTTTCTTGCCAAAGTTAGATGAGAAGATTGGTGTTACTTTCGTGTCTGTATGCTAAATATAAGACTATAGTCAGCAGCCAGTTAGCTTAGCTTAGCATAAAGACTGTAAACACAGGGAACCAACCAGTCTGGCTCTGTCCGAAGGAAACAAATCCACCTACCAGTAAGCTGCAACTTCATTTTTCATTTTTGTACTGAGCTTTAAAGGTGCTGGAAGGAGGATTTTGTTTGCTTCATACAGAGCCAGGCCTTTCTGTTTCCCCTGTTTTCAGTCTTTATGTAAAGCTACGCTAACTGGCTTGTGGCTGTAGCTTCATATTTACCGTACAGACATGAGAGTGGTATTGATCTTCTCATCAACTCTCGGCAAGAAAGCAAACAAAGCAAGATGTATTTCCCAAAACTATTACTTTAAAAGGTACAGTGTGTAGGATTTGGGGACATCTAGTGGTGTGGTTGCAGATTGCAACCAACTGAGTACTCCTCCGCTCACTCCTCCCTTTCCAAGAGTAGCAGTAACGTGAGCCGCTGAGTGCAAAACCGTGGTAACGCCAGCCGCAGTCTGACTTCTGTTGCTCCTGAAGTAGTGTTATTATGGCAAGGATGGCGCCTGAGCGAGGCAGCAGACGGCAGCTGGCGGTACCACGGTTTTGCACTCTACGGCTCACGTTACCGCAGTTTCACAAGCGTGTCGGAGAACTACGGTGGCCTTCAGGTAACGTAAAAACGTGAAAGGTTCTCTCTACTGTAGAGTCAGTGTTTGATTTGTCTGTTCTGGGCTAATGTAGAAAAATGGCACAGCAACATGATGGACTCCGTGAAGAGGTCCTGCTCCCTATGTAGATATGAAGGACTCATTCTAAGGTAATGAAAACATAAATAGATTCCCAGATCAACAGATTACACACTGTTCCTTTAAGTAACAGGAATCTACTTATTCTTGAGAAGCCTAAGAGGTAATCAGATTTACCAATGGGTCCAACAGGTTTCACAGGCCTGAAAGCAGCACTGAAACAGAGGTGGGTGATGAAGCATGAAAGCTTGCGTCCATTAATGTCACAGGGTTTGTTGAAAATGTTGATTTTATTGGGGGTGAAAGAAGCTGTAGCCGAGACAGACGCCACACCTCTGGACCTGAAAAACAAGTGCAATTTTAAATTATTACCAGCCTTGTCGATTTTATAAATAATGGGCTCATTTACTTAACTTGATAAAAGTAATATAATGTGGTAAATCATTACAGAATAATTTACTCCAGTTTATTACAGATTGCCTGACTCACCAGAGCTGCACCACTTTGCCATATGCACCGATGGAGATGTCCGGGACCGTATCATCATTCAGATCTGTGTAGCTATCTAGGGACCGTCCAAAATACTGCAACTGAGGATCCAGTGTCGAGCCAGGGATTCTCTGAAACAGAATGATCATCACTCTCATTATTACAGAGTTTAACAATATGTATTCATCATATGAGACAGTTTATAGTTTCAGTTTATAGTTCAGACATTAATTTCTCTCTGTACCTGTGAGAACTGTTTGTTTAATGTCTTCTTATCTCCGTTGTAGATGTAGATGACACCTTTTCCTTTGTCTTCTAGTGGAGCTCCAACTACAACATCATTGAAACCGTCGAGGTCCAGGTCAGGAACGGCAGAGATGGCCATCCCAAAACGTGCGTTCTCAGTTGGGGGCGAACCACTGAGGAAGCCCTGCTCGTTCAGTATACCCTTCAGATCAGACAGAGAACATTATGTAGCTGGTGGAGCTAAATGTCAAGCTACAGTTCCTTTAATTTCAAGAAAGACTTTTCTTACAGTACACCCATCAAGTGACACGTTGCTCATTTTTACCTTGGTGACAGAGAAGAGGTAGACCCTGCCTTCCTCTCTCTTCAGATCGCTCATGAACATGGGTGCGCCGACCAGCAGGAGGTCTGTCACCCCGTCTCGGTCCACGTCCAGGGGGCACATGACACTCCCAAAGTATGACCCAATCTACGACAACAATTACCAGCTGTTAACCGAAGCCGAGTTAAATGTCTTTCTACATGTATACAGTTGGTTCCTGTCAGTACCTGTTTCCCTCTTTCTGAGTCTATGATGGTAGTTTGCGTCTGGGCGTTGACGGTGTAGACGATAACTTGTCCGGAGTGGTTGGAGCGAGGTGCACCAGCCACAAAGTATTCTGTAGATTCATCGCTCAGTGTGGTGACAGAATAACCTGGAAATTAACACAAATAACACATTTTACTAATTGACATCTTTGGGCAACCTCTGGTTCTGAAAAGTGAAGCTAATGTGGAAGTCTTCTTCAATACAGCATGATGTTCATTTAGTAAATTATGGTCCCATTTAGAGTCAAATAGACCATAAAGCAGGGGATGCTTTAGGGCATGGCTACCTTGTGATTGACAGGTTGCTACGACAGAGTTGACCGTTCTAGGAGTCGTCTGTGTTTTCATCTTACAACTTTAACGCTGTTTTCAGTTCATGAAAGTTAATTATAACATTTTGTTTGCCTAAAAAAATGTCTTATTCAGCGTTTGGTTGTACGTAGCTCCAGCCTCTCGTGTCACTTCTGGTCGCAAAAGACCAAGATGACGACGGACAAAATGCGGAACTCGAGGCTTCAAAATGGCAGTCCATAAAACCAATGGGTGACGTCACAGTGAATACGTCCACTTCTTATACACAGTCTATGGTTGACATCTGAACTTGGGACATTGTCTTAGTTAGACAGTGGTTGAATGTAACTAAGCTATGTAGTCTATAAACTAGATTATTTTATAAGCATGGATAAATGTAAATAAAACAGGGTTAAGGACTATTTGACCTCTGAATGTGCTTGTCCTGCTTGTTTCTTTTATGTGAAATTAGTTATGTTATTTGTTTAAACTTATTTTTGCTATTTTGTTTTAAGTCTGTTCGTGCTGCCGTCTTGGCCAGGACTCCCTTGCAAAACAGATTTTGACTCTCAATGGGAAAATATCCTGGTAAACTAAATACAAAAAATAGTTTCTATTTTTACTTTTAATTGTCACATACACTAATATACATCGTGACTGTAGTATTGTCACTTTTATTTAAATAATTAGCACATAATCTGAATACTTCTTCCACCGCTCTACTTAGTCTGCCATTGTAACACCGTGTCACTGCAGTAAAACATGTGAAGAACAAATCATTGCATAACATCTGTGGTATACATACTGTAATTCCTCTGAAACCTGAAATTGCCACAGAAATGCAAAGAAACCATTCACTGTTTCAACATATATTTTAAGTGAATTTTAAGGTTTGAAGGTGCAACATAAGTATCCTAACAATCCAAACAAGGTGGATATAAACTTTTGTTTAAATAATGAAATATATAAGGACAGAAAATGGTGTTAGTAATGTTATAAATAGGGCACTGGAAACATATACTGGCTTTAACCCTGTAGCCACAGCAAAATGTTCACATAAAATACTGAGTATATATGATGCAAACATTTTTCTATGATGTTCCGCTTCTCAGCATCAAGATTAAAAAGGTGGCTAGCTGACAACATGCAGTGGTTAGCTGGCTGAGAAGCTGTTGATTACACAAATCAGTTCCCACTCAGAAACACCACAGATATTTACCACCTATAGAGTTCTGTTGAGATGGGAAACACAGTTTAGAAACACAGTCTGTTAGCTGCTTTTACCCCAAGACCTGAGTAGCTGCACTATGGCCGCCAAAGCAGGGCTGCTGCAGCCATTACACTAAGTCAAAACACTTGATAACAGCCATCCTTCGCTCCCATTCCTGCATTGTTTCATGCAAAGATTTAAAGTAACACAATCACAACTTGGTTAAATAAATGCAAAGAGGACAACAGTAAACGCCTACCCAGTAATGAGCTGTGGTTCCTGTCTTGAAGTGTCCCCTCAAAGGCCGAGACAGGGAGAATGTCTACGTTTGACCCTCTTTTATGGACGACGGTCCCGCTCCAAGCGTAGGCTCCCACTGCTCCCAGCATCATCACACCCTTAAACAGCACAGGTCAAACACCAGTCAGCAGATACAGATACTACTGTAGATCACAGCACTTGTATTGAAACCACCTTTCTTTCAGTGTCAAAGGTCTTCAACTGTATCAAAGGGAGTTACTCTACCAGTAAAAATAAAGCAAATGATGAAAACCACAAATGGCATATAGCGTGAGAACAGAACATATATGTTAAAAAGGCAACCACTCAAGTTTGGGGTCAGAATGGCTTCCTCTTTCCTTTTAGTGAGAACGCTGCGTTGACACGGCAGGAGGGCTGTTGTGAAGGAGTTGTATCATGTGACCAGTCAGATTCTGTGACCAGGTTTATTGTCACTTCAAATCAAGGTCATATATGGTATTCTGATATCTATTCTTGGATGTTACAGCGACTGTAATCAATGCAGATGCAGATCCCACTGTTCTGATTGCATACATTTTTTTATGCATATGGTGGTGTGTTCTTAATAGTTTCCCTAAAATTAGATTGAAAAAAGTCCCAATACATCGCCTTACTTACAGTATCGCAATATATTGAATCGAAACCCCGTATCATGATACGTTTCGTTTCGTCAGATTCTTGCCAACACACAGCCCTACTGTATATACCATGTACCTTGTGGACTTGTGCTTATTTTATTCTTTTCTTTGCAAGCATTGACACTTCAAACTGGACTTCCTTCATCATGTTGCACACTGCCACAAGCAACACACAACCATTACATTTTCTGCTGCAGCGCTTTTGCATGTGAACTTGTTTGTTCACGATTGACAGAAAACTTTTATTAGAGGTGTAACAACAAGGTGGCGCTCTGTACCTGCTGGCTGGAGTAGTGAGCGCTGAATCCAACCTGGGACATCTCCATCTTGAAGTTGTCTCCCCCTTTCCCAGTGCCTTGTGGAAACAGAGCGGCGTGTTAACACCAGATTAGAAAACAAGTGTTTAAAAAAAATGTTTTTCTTCTGAGCTCTCTTGGGATCTTCAGCTATGATGGACATGTTATGACATGCTTGAGTTTCTCTGGAAAGAGGGAATGAATGAACATGCACTTTGAAGGAAATTACAGCAACAACGAGAAGGGAACATTTATATTACACACCTTCTATGTTGAAGATGCGGCTCCCCAGGGCTCCAGCGATGGTGGAGAGGGCCGCCTCCTCCGACACATTGAAGAAGAACTTCTCTGTGGGCACACTGGCGATGGATTTGATTTCTTTTATCAGGTTGTCTGTGTTGATGTCGTTTCTGGAGTAATAACCCAGGACCTGGGGGGGAGAGGAAATGCCACAAATTCAGGATTGCAAAGAGAAAAAAGAAGTCCAGGAAATAGCAAAACTTCAAATCAATAAGAAATGTATGCAAATACAAGCTTTGGCATTTAACAAGGCTATCCAAATCAGCAGACACCATTCACATCTACAATGATACCTATTAGGGCTGTCAAGGTTAACGCAAATTTGTTTTAACGCTACTAATTTCTTTTACACATTAACGCAACTTGCAATTTTTAGGTTGTAGCGGGCTCAGTTTTAAAACTAGAGAAGATACTGGCATCATATGAAACTAGAAAACCTAAGGAATCCATCGTTACCAACCATGTCATACTAGCTTGTCGTGAAGGAGGCTAAAGAACTCTACAAACCTACACTACATTTTGGCAAGGAAAAACTGTCATGGCCATTTTCAAAGGGGTCCCTTGACCTCTGACCTCAAGATATATGTGAATGTAAATGGGTTCTATGGGTACCCACGAGTCTCCCCTTTACAGACATGCCCACTTTATGATAATCACATGCAGTTTGGGGCAAGTCATAGTCAAGTCAGCACACTGACACACTGACAGCTGTTGTTGTCCGTTGGGCTGCAGTTTGCCATGTTATGATTTGAGCACATTTCTTATGCTAAATGCAGTACCTGTGAGGGTTTCTGGACAATATTTGTCATTGTTTTGTGTTGTTAATTGATTTCTAATAATATATATATACATACATTTGTATAAAGCAGCATATTTGCGCACTCCCATGTTGATAAAAGTATTAAATACTTGACAAATCTCCCTTTAAGGTACATTTTGAACAGATAAAAAATGTGCGATTAATTTGCAATTAACTGTGGACAATCATGCGATTAATCGCGGGTTAATATCTTAATCGATTGAAAGCCCTAATAACCATGAACTGAACTACACCTAAAACGATGAAATTGGAAGTAGTTGGAAGTAATTGGTAGTATATGGCAGATCGTCACTTACAGCGATGCCGAAGCGGGTGATGCCTTGTCTCTCACATTCGGCAATGACTGAATCTCTGATATCGTTGTCGTGAGACTCTCCATCCGTGACGACCACCATCACCTTGGCAGCGTCAGGTCGACCGCCGTTACTTTCTTGGAAAGCCCGCTGACTGAAGAGAGCAGACACAGTGGACACTTTAAAGCTACTGTGTGTGGTTTTAACATAAATAATGTTCATGTGAGATTAAAAAACACAATAAAAAAAAAGATTATACACAAACATCAAAATAATCATTAAGTCCTAATCAGGTATTAATAAAACAGACAAGACAAACATACAAATTATAAGAAAAACAAGAAGCAAATCAAGCAATCAAACATATAAGTAAATAAATAAACAGATATTGCAACACCAACCTGGCATATTGGATCGCACGGAAGGTGTTGGTAGAAATACCATATCTTTGATTGATTTTGGACGCTGCAGCGACCGCCTGCTCTTTGGTTTGATAGTCTCCCAGTGTGAATTCAAACTTGGGATCAACACCATACTGAATGACGCTGACCTAGCATGAAAAAAATGGTGTGATAAAGCACAGAAAGCTGTCAGTAATGACCACAAGATTCCTCCCTGCTTCATTCCTACTGTATTATGGCTGATATAACATGATGTTACCTGTGTGTTGTTGGGCCCGATGTCGAGTGCAGGTATTAAATTCTGGAGGAAATCGGTCATTGGTTCCCAAGGATAAATGCTGTTGGAGCCGTCCAAAACAATCACGATGTCCATGGGTCCTCCACATGCTAGAAACGTCATGAGAGGAGACATATAGTGATGCATTTAAGCAGCAGTGATGAATGGGACTGAGATCATGCCCTTCACATTACTGCTGACCAGTTTATTTTCCATCTTTCATGTAGCACAGAAATACATTTGTATCCTCCCTTACCTGAGATAATAAGGTAATATATCTCAGTTATCTGTTATTTGTGTATTTGAATTTGTTAAAAGGTAACTTTGGTATTTTTCAACCTGTCTAACTGACTAATAGCGACAACAATTTCTGAAGTTGGTCCAGTATTGAGAGAGAACGCTGTAGACAGCAGCTGCTCACAGGCTGCAATATGGTGCTATTGGGGCAAGCTGGCACCGTCATTTACGTCCACTAAAATTGCTTGTTTTTGCCATGACAGGCTCTGATTGTTATTATAAGCGTCTGACATTATGGAAGGAGTCTCGCTCAAGGAGAAGTCTCGTTCTGAAATCTGGCGAGGTTACTCGTTGCCGGAAGACAACGGTGGAATAGTGGAATACATCCATGGTGGATACGCGAGTGTTTGATGTGTTGGAGTACAGAAAGCATAGCTTAGTGTTATCTAAAAGATTTTCAATGTCATGGCTGAATATGTAGATGATTTCGACAATGTGGATGAGGTCTTTGAATTCAATGGCCGCCCGTATTTATTTCATAACGAGACTTCTCCTTGACTTGGACACAATAACAAACAGACCAGATAAAGCAAAAGGTAAGAAAAACATTACATTTCTGTGTAGGGTTCTTTCCATAATGTTGTCAGACATTTCTAATAACAATCTGAGCCTGTCAGTGGCAAAAACAAGCACTTGTAGTGAACGTAGCGTTACATTGACGCTGCTCACCTGCCCTCGCAACTTGTTTAGCGGCTGCCGTCTACAGCGTTCTCCCTCAATACTGGACCAGTTTCAAAAATTGTTGTTTCTATTAGTCAGTTAGACACAAAAACATGGGAAAGGGGGTTAAAAATAGCTAAGTTACCCTTTAAAATGACATTATCATGTAGTTAAATGGCTGCAAGATAGATAGGTAGATACTTTCTTCTTGGTGGGTTCAAGAAAGCTCCGTCATTCAGGAATTGAGAGCAGGCAAATACTAACTAAAACTGTAAAGAATAATTCAAACTTGGCCATGTCTTGGGTTTAAAATGTTGCTGCTTGTAAGCCAACACTAAAATCGATGATGTTACAGTTCGTTTCCCATACGCCAAATAGTCCCCGATGACATTTACATCGTACCAAAGCGTCACTGTGATGGATTTATATTTTGATCTGAACTGAAGCACGTCTTGAAAGATATTTAACTATTGTATACACAGCTTGAAATATCCGTAAACATATTAATAAAAAATTAAAGATCTTACTCTGGACGGCAGGAGAGAAGGCCGGTTGAGGTTGGAAGAGGGGGTTCAGTCTTGCACATATTCCTGGGTAGAAGTCCTGATCGCCACAGCGCTGTCCCCAAAGAGGACCGCACATCTGTATCAAATGAGATGAGACTTAATGGAAAGATTGTCGCTGCCTTCAAACGCTCCCAATAAGCTCTTAAGTCTGAGTTTAATAGTGAATTAAATTGTTAATTGTAAATTCGACTTAACTCACATTAAAATGTTTTGGTGTTTAATAACAACAATGTAAAACCTGCAACATGAGTAGTCTAGTCGTGCAGTGGCTGTTGTCTTTATTTAATAACACTACTTCCTGCTGCAGTAATTTACCTAAAACACTGACACACTTCCTTCCACCTAGAAATAACACTTTTATGTAAATTTCAAAGGAAATCATGACTTCACCGGTTCGTCATCCAAGTGTGTCCATGTTGTGATTAAAATGTTTCAGACAGCACTTAAAGGCTGTGTTACTAAACATTTATCAACATTATGAATATTCAATCAAAGCAGGTATCATAATAAATTACCAAACACAAAGATTTGTAAGAAATATGTACTGTTTTAGGTTAAAAAACAAAGATACAATCTGACAGTCTGTGAAATGGCATGATTTCCTTTCTATCCTGTATGTGAAAACACACACACACACACACACACACACACACACACAAACATACCATCAAACCGTCGGCAGCGGGCATCCGGGTAAGAGTCATACCCAGGGACATGTTGTCGAAGACGTTTTTAACATTTGGAATACTAACAGAATCTGTGGATAAAGAGGAAAAGACAACAAATTAGCTATTAACCTGGAACTTATACTATGTGTTCAATTCTCATAAACTCACAGTATGAATAAAGCGCATTCTTTTCTGTAATACACTGCTATTATCTGTATTAGGCCTGTCAATCAATTAAAATATTTATTTGCGATTAATCGCATGATTGTCCATAGTTAATCGTGATAAATCGCAAATTAATCGCACAAGTTTTATCTGTTCAAAATGTACCTTAAAGGGAGATTTGTCAAGTATTTAACACTCTTATCAACATGGGAGTGGGCAAATATGCTGCTTTATGCAAAAGTATGTATATATTTATTATTGGAAATCAATTAACAACACAAAACAATGACAAATATTGTCCAGAAACCCTCACAGGTACTGCATTTAGCATAAAAAATGTGCTCAAATCATAACATGGCAAACTGCAGCTTTTTTTTAGTGGGTAGTCTTGCCTCCATGAGTCAAGAAGATGTGGTTTTTAAAACGTACATGATTCAGCCACAAAAACCACCCACTCGACTCAAAAGAGGAAGTCAGGATGGCTGAAACTGCTGCTGCAGAGTAAACATCAACCATCCCTCCCATAAACAACCAGTCTTCAAGATCCCTTTATTATTACATCTCAATAAGAGAGTGAAATAGTTTTGTTTGGCTCCTTGACATAGCAGCATATTAGCATAACATGGCAAACTGCAGCCCAACAGGCAACAACAGCTGTCAGTGTGTCAGTGTGCTGACTTGACTATGACTTGCCCCAAACTGCATGTGATTATCATAAAGTGGGCATGTCTGTAAAGGGGAGACTCGTGGGTACCCATACAACCCATTTTCATTCACATATCTTGAGGTCAGAGGTCAAGGGACCCCTTTGAAAATGGCCATGACAGTTTTTCCTCGCCAACATTTAGTGTAAGTTTGGAGCATTATTTAGCCTCCTTCCTGACAAGCTAGTATGACATGGATACCAATGGATTCCTTAGGTTTTCTAGTTTCACTCAGCTTTAAAACGAAGCCCATACAACCTAAAAATCACAAGTTGCGTTAATGCGTTAAAGAAATTAGTGGCATAAAAACGAATTTGCGTTAACGCGTTATTATCGCTTTAACTTTGTAATTTGTATAGATTTTTTTAAAGCCAAATGTCTGGAGACCTCCTGGATGGTTTAAGACGACACATCTTATCAGTTCTGTTTAGGCATTTTAAGCACATGGACAATGTTTGGTAGAAAGGTCAAAGGTTAAACAATAAAACACCAAACCTTACCTTGAAGATTGAGCCTGTCACAGCTGTTTCTGGACCCCGAGACTGGACACCTGTAAACATCTCCCTTCCTGTTTGTATTGAACCCACTCCATGGGGCACTAACCAGGAGCCTGCAGAAAACAACAGTATTCATCTCTTCCTCACTCTCATAAACATGCAGTGACAGTCATCTCTGAGGGTTTCTGTGTACAGTGAATGACCAGCTGGACATGAATGAGACCCATGCTGAAAATAGTTTCAGAATTTCTATCTATAGATGTTAACTTCTTGTAAAAACAAAAACAAAAGTACTACTTTAAGTAAAACAGGAAATGAAACAGGAATCAAACTTTAATTTAGTAACCTCTGGGTCAACTGTAATACAAAAGCAATACCAAATAGGGCTGCAACCAACGATTATTTTCATTGTTGATTATTTTCTCGATTAATCGATTCGTTATTTGGTCAATAAAATGTCATAAAATAGTGAAAAATGTTCAAGATGATGTCCTCAAATGTCTTGTTTTGTCCACAACTCAAAGATATTCAGTTTACTGTCACACAGAAGTAAAGAAACAAGATAATATTAACATTTAGAAAGCTGGAATCAGAGAATTTCTACTTATTTGTAATTAAAAAATTACTCAAACTGATTAATCGATTATCAAAATAGTTGGCGATTAGATTAAGAGTTGGCAATTAATCGATTAATCGCTGCAGCTCTGATACAGAATACAGATAAACATCAGTCTGTAACAGCAGTAAGTCTGTGTGTTCTTGTTCTGAGCAAGAGGCAACAAGTCAGTCACGTCATTCTTTCATAATTTTAACAGACAGAAAACAAGATTGTACAAGTTCACGCAGAAAATATCCACTTCAAACATTTTCCCCACATCACAGCAGTCAGATGCATGAAGATGTTACTTAAAGGTAGGGTTGGTAAAGATTTTAGAAACATTTAGTTGTTATATTAGTTGAAATTTTCATTACATGCAGACAGCAGTCAATAAATCAAATGCTCCAACAAAAAAAAGAAAATAAATGTTGTATCTGTGGCTGTCGTAGGACTTTAATAAACACGTCAAATCATTTCATTCGGCCTGAATGAAATGATTTTTAATCTCAATGAGTTTTTACTCCTGGTTAAATAAAGGTTAAATAAGAAAGAACCACCAGAAATATAAATATATAAATCCCAATCCTGCTATAAGGTTGACCCCAAACTTCTACACAACTTCAAGGCAGCGTCATTTCCCCACAGTGTCAAACAAGGCATGAGAAGTGGGACACATCCTTCTTCTTCATTAGTGGGAGTAGAGCAAAGGACACAGGATGTGCGACTGCTCCTTTCTCATGGATACTTCTGTGGAATATAAAGTCAGAGACCACTAAAAGATAATGTACACTTCCCAGAGTTACGCAAACGGGCCGCTCCTCCTCCAGACAGTCCAGTCACTCTCTGAAACTGTGACTCAGAGGGAACAACATCCAGGCATCACTGAGTCGCTCAGTTACTGTTTAACTGCATGTCACAAATGAGTGGGGTGAGTGACGTGTACGAGGCTTTAAACATGACGGGATTGTTTGCGTCACACATGCAGATTGAAGCAACTCAGACAAAACTGAGCAGGGATTTTTTACAACTACAGTTTCTTCAGGACTTGACTCAGGATGAGGTTATATGATTCAACAATGTATTGCAACATCAACTTATCAATCAGCCCGGTTCACACGAAAAGGTGTATGACTGACACTATAATGCGCAAGGCAAAAGCGTAAGAACGCTATTCTTGCTATAGGCGTGTCATTTGTACGCCATGTAGTCTGTACTGATTGTAAATGCTCAGACCTGGTGAGTGACGTAGAATAAAAAGTGCGGGAGGGGAGGTGGATGGGTCCAACAAACACAGGACTTTCAACCAGGAGACCGTCGTTTTGTTTCGTAAGTTACGTTAGTGACGCGTTTTCTGTACTAATGTTACGTTGTTTCTGAACATATTGTACTTACTTTTTGGACTCTGATGAAGACGCAGTTGGCGTTGAAACATTAGTCTTTAATAAAGTCTACTGCCAGTGTGCTTTGGACCTGCTCTCTGAAGTCTCTCCTGTTACAATATTGTACTTTACGTACTTATTTTAAGGCCAACCAGGACGTTTCTCCAAATCCTAAGTGAGTGGCTTTGTTTCCCTGTGCTGGTAGGCTACTGCGCCTTCATATACGCGTGTAATATTCACGCCTCGGCGAGGAAAAATGTGACACTGACACGCTATCCTCTGGTGGACAGGCGGGTCTATTACACGCTTTGGTGTGATATCAGGTGGTATCGGTAGAGCTAGACCGATAAAATTAGATTTTTTAAACTCCCAAAATTGGAAATCTGCTTCAAAAATCCAGTATTGATTGTGCTACAGGCCTACTTATCAACTGCTAAAAGTGACAAAATCCATTTCCTGACAGTCTTGTAACTGAGAGGAGTTGGAAAAAAAGAGTCTACAGCCATGTTAGCAGCTCTTTGAGGCTGGACTCAGGCACATTGGTGTTTTGACGTACAGTCAACGCTAATATCGGTATGCTAACATGTTCACATTTCAGTAAAAGACACAAATGTCAACCTCGTGGTGATGTTGGAGGAAAAGTCAGGGGACATATATCTGTACAATGACGATCCATCTAGTAGTTGGTTAGATATTTCAGTCTGGACCAACGTGAGCCGTCGACCGACAGACCAGTGTTGCCATCCCTAGAAAGCCGGCTAAAAACAGGTGGTGGTACAACCGTGTAATGAGCAGAGGAGCATTCAGCAACACACACAACCTCCTGAACCTTGCAGAGCATCGAGCAAAAAAACACTGCAATTTTAATTCCCTTTAGTTAAAAAACAAAATGACACAGCTGATCTGCCCAAAGATAAACTGAGGTGGTGTCTGTTGCAACAAACCGATGACTATAGGCCACAATTTGGCTTGAAGAAAATGAATCCTTAGCTCCGTGCTGTTGTCAACAGCACAGGCTGGTAGTAGTGTCAACAGTGTGGACAGTTGTTTACATGCCACAGAATACCTAGACACAACTAATAACCAGGTGCATCTCTTTACAGCAACAGACCTTCATTTGCAAAACGGATACTTCTACCAGGAAACTTCCCCCTGACGTGACACAAATGCACAAATCAGCTCAAAGATTCAGTAACTGGTGAACACCAACAACCTGCATAGCCCTGAGATCTCAACACTGTAGAGTATCTTTGAGATTAGTCATGCACACAACTGTTTGAAACTCAGTCAGTCAGTCAACAAGCAAGTCATGGCTCCTTGTTGAACCTGGAAGTCAGCCTGTTCTGGTGTACAGGCCTGTACTGGCGTGGTGCATTTAGAAAAGTGGCCCACCTTGTTTGCTCTAGACATAGTTATATACCCTGGGTATGTCATTATCTTCCTCACCTTTATTGCCATTTCAAAGAGGTTGCAAAGACATATTAACTAAATGAATGATTAACTGGACAACTGGGTGGACAAGCTACAACACCTGGGTAGGACACGCGGTTTGTGATGGACACAAAAGCACTGCAGTCTACTAGGACTCAGACAATAAAACACTTAAATCAATACCATTTGCCTTCATGGTTTTTCGCTTGTTGGACCGTGTAGCCAAACTCTTCCGCAGCTGGCCCGCTGAAGATCTTGGCACCTGCAGTGCCGACGTTGAAGGAGTGTGAGCGCCAGCTTCTGTCAGCTGGTGGAGGAGAAAGAGGAAGTTGCATGACAGTGACACAACATTATATAATTCTCTTGACTGATAATAATGACTCCGTCAAAACAGTTGTATAAACACTACCGATTATAAAATCATTACTTTGCGTTTGTATATCTAAAAGATAACGGACGTAACTTTGCAAACACAAAACATGTAAATATAGGTCATACCCATTTGCACACTTACACACTTACACACTTATTTGCACACTGCATGCACATTTATATTATTATTTTACTATATTGTGTTTTATTTTACTGTATTTTTACTAGGGCTGTCAAAGTTAACGCAAATTTGTTTTAACCCTTGTGTGGTGTTCATGTTTTTGTTTCTCAGCCAATGTCCGCCGGTCTGTTGGACCCACACCATTATTGGGTTTTTAAATCAATACAGCCATAACAATCTATGTAAAAATACTTAACAGATGTTTACTTTATCCCAATTACAAGCAATATAGACAGCATATGGCAGCTGGGATATAGTGCGAGAAAATATAGACTAGTTCCCGCAAGACAGAGGGTAAAATGTGCGGGAATGTGGGAGCAGACAGGTGTCGGTGCTTGAAATGTAACAACCTCATGCGGGAACAGCAGGAACAGAAAGACAAAACTCACACACATAGAAACAAACACACACACACACACACACACACACACACTTACAGCAGGCCCAGGTCAGAGGATGACAGAGTGTAGGTACTGTAAACGGCACCTACAATTTCCACACATTTATCTCACTCGGGAGTCCAGAGGACACGGACATCACATATGTAATATAATTGTGTAGGGGGGTGTACAGTGTGCAGTCATTGAAAAATGTGTTCTTTTATATGTTCTTCATAGAAAATGAGCCAAGGCCAATGAGTCTGAGGTTGAAAAAATAATGAATCACATCATTTTTCTTTTAGTAAACATTGAAAACGGGTCCCACAGACCCCGAACACCACACAAGGGTTAACGCCCTAATTTCTTTAACACATTAACGCAATCTTTCGAAGGTTGTAGCGGGCTCAGTTTTAAAGATGGACTGAAGATAGCTAGCTTGTAGCAAAGGAGGTTAAATAACGCTTCAAACATACACTAAATTTTAGCGAGGAAAAACTGTCATGGCCATTTTCAAAGAGGTCCCTTGACCTCTGACCTCAAGGCATGTGAATGAAAATGGGTTCTATGGGTACCCACGAGTCTCCCCTTTACAGACATGCCCACTTTATGATAATCACATGCAGTTTGGGGCAAGTCATAGTCAAGTCAGCACACTGACACACTGACAGCTGTTGTTGCCTGTTGGGCTGCAGTTTACCATGTTATGCTAATATGCTGCTATGTCAAGGAGCCAAACAAAACTATTTCACTCTCTTATACCTGTACATTGAGATGTAATAATAAAGGGATCTTGAAGACTGGTTGTTTATGGGAGGGATGGTTGATGTTTACTCTGCAGCAGCAGTTTCAGCCATCCTGACTTCCTCTTTTGAGTCGAGTGGGTGGTTTTTGTGGCTGAATCATGTACGTTTTAAAAACCACATCTTCTTGACTCATGGAGGCAAGACTACCCACTAAAAAAAAGCTTTACAACACATCATTTACCATTCATGAGATTGCGTTACCAGACATTTCTCCATAGTCACAATCCACCTTCAGCCCTTTAAAGCCCCGCAGGACATGGAATCTGCTTTGCTCTCTTTAGAGCCACAAGCCCAAACAGGCAGAGCTCAGCTATCAGCCATCAGTCAGCATCCAGAGGAATGTGGATGTGTACTGGACTCAAGAGACTGTTCACTTGCACAGCACAGCCTCCTGCCACGCCTGTTTACCTGCAGCACAGAGTAGCACTTTGCCTCCTCTTGGGGCTCTGCAAAACCCCAACAACACATTTCCTTTCCTTTCAGAAATGAGGGGAAATGTGCATATAGGAGAATAATAAAAAGTCTCTGCCTGGCTGCTGGTTGAAAGCTTCCACAAGCAACACATTTAAAACTATTATGTGACTTCCTCTCTCCAATATGAACCAATCTGGTCTTATTTAATCCATGAGGGTTATGTTTGGATCATGCATTTTGTTAGCAGAGGAAGAAACTCTGCAGGCTGATGGGAAATCTATTTCAAAACAAAAAAACACTTCCAGGCAGATTAATTCAGTAAAATGAGCTGCATACTAAGAATAAACTCCTCTGCTGCTCTTCAGGTGTGTTTTAAGTGATTTAAAACATCTAAAAATCACATTAACACTTCCTTTCCTTTCACAAATGAGGGGAAATGTGCATATAGGAGAATCATTCAAAGCCTCTGCCTGGCTGCTGGTTGAAAGCTTCCACATAAGCAACACATATGAGGTGATTTCTTTTCTCCACTATAATAAGCCATGTGAATATACAGTGAAACAACCAGGCTGGTGTTTTTTAATCCATGTGTTTGGATCATGCATTTTGTTAGCAGAGGAAGAAACTCTGCAGGCTGATGGGAAATCTACTTCAAAACAAAAAAAGCACTTCCAGGTAGATTCATTCAGTAAAATGAGCTGCATACTGTTCGTAAACTCCTCTGCTGCTCTTCAGGTGTGTTTGAAGTGATTTAAAACATCTAATAATCACATTAAAAGCTATAACAAACTCCAAACCTTATGAAAACGATGTTAAACCCCTCGCTATTCGTGGCGAAAATAGGTGCATCTTTTTCTCTTTGGGTGAGAAAACGGTGGAAATAACACGTTCAAAGTCTAAAATAACAAGTTCAGTACTTACCAATGACTATTATAGTGAAGAAGATGTTCCCCCAGGAGAGCTCCATAGTCGTCTTTATTCCATTTGTGTGAGGTGGTTAAATGAAGCCGCCACCGCACTTGTCACAGTAGTGGCTGTGCAGCTCGGAGAGTCAGCCGTGACGCACCGGACGCGCTCTCTAAATAAGGACTTGTGAGTTCTGCCTCTTCTTATTATCACCTGCGGAAACAAACTTTGACCCACCAGGTATTGTTAAAGGGTGTGATGTGAAGTCTGTAATAAAGTCTGACTGGGTGAAGGCAGTAGGGACAAGTCCTGTGGCTTGAAATCTAGTTGTGATCAGACAGGAGAGCAAACAGCCTCAGTCAGATGAATGTTCAAAGTTTAACCCTCCATCCTCCCTCACAACTTTTCTCTTCTGGTTTGACTGCTTATAAAGCATACAGCATAATACACTATCACCCAATTCTGTGTTACACCTTTTTGGCCAACTTCACTCCAAATTATTACCACAAGTTTTACACTTTAAAAAAAATAATAAAATGAAGGTTAAAGGGACTGTTTGTAAGAATCAGAAATGCTTGTTAACAGCGACACCTGTGGCCGTTAAGTCAACGAAAGTCAGCGTCGGGCTCGCGCTTGATCGCTCTACATAGACATGAACGAGCATCGCTCAAAACAGTGAGGCGACACACGTCAGCTAAAACCACAATATCACTCTATATTTCAGCTGCTTGGCAGTAATGTTATCTGACCAGATGGAGGTCTCTCCATGAATCACTGCTGATCCTAGTGTTGGCTTTTCCTGCCTCAGCCTCCAGGGCTGAAGCAGGAAAAGAAACGTCATTGTCTCCGACCGGGTGCCGGTGTCTTCCTCCAAGACGGAAACATCTCTCGCTGCGGAGCCCCGTCACTTCACAAGACACGGGAAACCTCTGTTGGTCTGGAGGAGCTGCAGCAGTTATTTCTGCACAAACGTCCACTGTACATTCACGAGATATTCTCAGAGCTAAACTAACTCTTCTGCAGTGTGTAGTGAGCGCACATGAATGTGAGGTGGAGCGAGTGAAGGACAAGCAGGCAGAGGAGCGGTCTGAACAGCGTAGCCATACGCGAGCGCGCATACGCGAGCGCGCATACGCGAGCGAGCATGGGACACCGACCCGGTAGATTTATACTTGTAAGAAGTTACAAACAGTCCCTTTAATAAACCTAATTTCCGTGAAATTATACCTAATTTCTTAGTTAAAAAAAGCAGATATTATGAATTATTTTGACTATAGTTATTATCAGAGGAACATAATGTTGATGGATTATCACATACGGGTATATGTAAACTTTTAGTCAGAATATTGTTTTAAAAGCATTTACATTTTTTTAATGGCAGCACATAATGACACAATTTATGCTATACATTTGAATAAAACACCCACAATTCAACAAAAGTAGAGTTTATTAATTTATTTCTCACAAAGACCATAGTAGGGAACCATCCATGTTGTTTGGGGACAATTAGATGAAAGAAATGTATATTTATGATATAATGAAGTTTGAAAACCGGTCAAATTTGACCCGAGGACAACAGGAAGGTTAAACTCATTTACTGCTTAAGGTGAACTTTAAAAATCTTCTCTAAGTTCAAATGGAAGCAAAAAAAAAAAAACTGTGAAGAGACAAGTCCAAAAAACAAGTCCACACCCATCAGGCTTAATTTTAATGTCTTCTACTCGTCATTCCAGAGCCACATCACGAGTGGACAAACAACACTTAAATCAACAGATGTCAAATAAAAAACACGTCATGAATTAACAGTTAACAATTTGAGACTTGCCTCGTCTCACATCCTCCTGAACCCTATAATTTATTGTATTTACAACTCGTTGCGGAGCAGAGAGTTATGGCCGAGACAGGAATATGAAATTAAGAATATGAAGAACCTATAAACTGAAACCAAAACAATAAGAAAGTCTATTTTGAGGAATGACAATGCCTCTCTTTCCTTCACTGGAAAACAATGATGTAATACGTTTCATTGGGACACACAGTAGGCCTACGTGTTAGAGACTGTAAAGGAAAAGGACAGGACGGTGAAAGAGTTGAAGGACATTTCATTTTCAATGAGCGGTTTCATTCCCAAATGCTATTTTGGAAAGAATGTTAGTTGGTGTTTGTTGCTTAGCAGACAGATTATTACACCGTCTGATGTCATATTGTTTGGTGAGTAAGTAACTCAAGATGTAGTTACTGTAAGCATGGATGTCTATCGGGCTCAGGCCCAGGGGCCCAAAGAGTCAGGGGTCCCCTCGACTTCACCTACAAAATGTCACTCACATACAAACCAGGAAGAGACTCATAATTACCACAAAGAAAATGACAAGAAAGAGACAAAAAAGACTACAAAGAGACAAAAACAACTACAAAGAGATGATAAACACCAGCAAAGAGACATAAAGAGACTCACAATGACTATGAAAAGAGGAAAAACAACCACAAAGAGACACAAAACAACCACAAAGAGACAGGAAATGATCACAGAGACACAAAGCAACTATGAAGAGACGCAAACTAACCACAAAGAGACACAAAACAACTACAAAGAGATATAAAACAACTACAAAGAGATGATAAACGCCAGCAAAGAGACATAAAGAGACTCACAATGACTATGAAAAGAGGAAAAACAACCACAAAGAGACACAAAGAAACAACAACAAAACTCAAAATTACCACAAAGAGACACAAAACAACCACAAAGAGACGCGAAATGACCACAGAGACACAAAACAACTACGAAGAGACACAAAACAACCACAAAGAGACACAACGCAACTACAAAGACATGCAAAATGACCACAAAGTGGCACAAAACAACTACAATGATAAACAAATCAACTACAAAGAGAAGCAAAACAACCACAAAGAGACACAAAGCAACCACAAAGAAACTACAAAGACATGCAAAATGACCACAAAGTGGCACAAAACAACTACAATGATAAACAAATCAACTACAAAGAGAAGCAAAACAACCACAAAGAGACACAAAACAACTACAGAGAAACTCAAAATGACTACAAAGAGACATAAAACAACAAAAAGAGGCTAAACAACTATAAAGTCTTGCTCCTCTGTAGTAGAGGAGGTTCGGTGTTTTGCCTTTTGGCCATTGTCTCATAATCCACCCATGACTGTAAGTAACAATTTCCATATTATCATCAAAGGGAAACTCCACTGATTCTAAACATAAAGTTTAGTAGCCATTAGAGGTACGACTGTGAAAACCGTTGTATGATGTCCTCTGTGCCTCTGCAGGAAGTCTGAGAAAATGACCCTGATGACATCATCTCGGCAACAGATTTCTAACAGAGAGCCGGCATTGTGAACCGGGGTTGTGGAATTTGAAAGATGTGGGCATTTACCGGGCAGGGAGGGTCAAACCAAAAGATGCTTAAGAAGTAAAAGTCTGGATATCTCCGCCTCTGGTCTGATCTGTTGGCCACTGGGCAGCTCTACTGGGACTAAAAGGCCTCTTTAAAGCACCTCTTTAACTACTTTCACCATCATGCTTGCACTCATTATACCGGACAACATTATACTGTAATTAAGCCATTTAGCTATTGAACACAGAGAGGTGTTGCTTTGAAAGGCTGCTGCTGTCCTAATAGGTTGGCCTAATTACCTCCCCTTGACTTGCAGTCTGTTGGAAAAGTGATGACAGTCAGAGCAAAGAAGCACAGCAGCAGTTTGTGATGTAACATCTGGACATCTGACTGAACTCATATCATATATGGAGTCCAGGAGTAGACCAATTCATTACTTTGAACACCAGTTACTCAGTGAATTATTCTGTCTAATTAGATGAAACGTATTCTGAACAGTAAAGTAGTGTAACAGTATTACACGCTCTCTCTTGCCTATAGACGTGACTTATTGTAACACTGTCTTGGTGCTTTTGTGTTGCCGTTAGAGCTGCAACGGTTAATCAATTAGTTGTCAACTATTAAATTAATCGCCAACTATTTTGATAATACATTAATCAGTTTGAGTAATTTTTTAAAGAACAAAAAAAGTAAAAATTCTCTGATTCCAGCTTCTTAAATGTGAATATTTTCTGGTTTCTTTACTCCTCTATGACAGTAAACTGAATATCTTTGAATTGTGGATAAAAAAAGACATTTGAGGACGTCATCTTGGGCTTTGGGAAACAAGATAGACCAAACAACTAATCGATTAATGGAGAAAATAATCAACAGATTTGCAGCCTTAGTGTTCGTCCTTTCTTAGACCGATGAACTTAGTGACTAATAACAAAGTTGAACATCATTAGCTATCTCCACCCTTCCAAGTATAGGCCAAATCTTAAATCACAGTAATGAACTTAGGCGTACCCTAAGTTGTCAAACTTTATGCTTTCATATCATCAACCACAAAAATTCATTAAGGGCTCTTTGGTCTTCAAAATCAGCCTGCAAACATCTCTACTTCACACTAGTCCTGCAGGGAGCAGTGAATGAAAACCTTATTCGGATGTTAAAAATGCAGTTTTCTTGCATTATTGATGCAATGTATGAGACATCAGTGTCCAGATACACTGTAGTGTTTGGGGAGGCAGGTTGGCCACAGACGCTCGACCCTCAGCGATGTGATTCAGTTAAGCCCATTCAATAGGTTGTGAAAGGTTCGGGTGGCCTGGTAGAAACAATGTCCAACCTTATTCAGCAGCTGAACCCTCACGCCCACTCCTCTGTTTGTGCAGTGATGATTCGGGTGTAAGTCATCTGGTGAGCCGGAACACCTTGAGAATTGAAAATGAGCCAGTTCAATCATGTGTGTGGTTGTGACACAACGCTATTCCTGGAAAAGACTAATCTTCTTTCATTTCTTTGTGTTGATAAGAATCATTCACTTCACACAGACGTGAAAAACGTACAAACTACATCTGGTAAATCCCCCTCCTTTATCAGGACATGGCATTCCTTCATTTGTATACATGACAACATCACTGACAACAGTGGAGAGAGTTTAAAGCAGCTCACTTACTGTGTGTTGAACAATCTAAGGAAGGATCTTGAAACAGCAACACCTGCGGTCTATTTTCCTGTCAGGCCCCGACATAATGGAGCAGTGTGGGCACGTCATTAAAAATCCCCACTGAGGAGGACCATGAATCATTTGAAGTTGGCCTGGATGTCTGGAGAGCGTTTATAATCACAGGACAAGCCTTTGTCTTTTTTACTGTACCAAATTATATATAAAAAGAATTTTCCCACTTGCTTTTGTTGGCATATTGCCATATACAAGTAGTTTTGGTTTTACTGCATTTCAACAGGCTTTGACTGAGATTTATTGGAAAAATTACATTTAAAAGACTCAACTAAACTTAAAGGAGCAGTGTGTAGGATCTGGCGGTATCTAGCGGTGAGGTTGCAGATTACAACTTCTCCTGTGTGCCAAGCGTGTAGGATCGCTACGATGGCCGACACGAAAACGTGAATGTGGTGTGGGTAGTGGACTGTAGCTCGGAGCTAATCCCTCTTTCACACCCATCTGCTGACCAATGGGAATCTAAGGCCCTGCTTCATTGTGAGCCAGACCAGCAGGCTCAGAGGGGCTCATGAGTCAATGAGTGCAAACACAGACAGACAGACAGACACGGGGGTAATGTGTCATGTGGGTGAAGCTACCGTCCTGTCACATGTTCGATCTGTACAGGTGCATTTCCAACAATCCTCAAGAGAAGCACAAAAAGGGATGAATATATTCATTTAGAGCAAGACGTTGCATTATTTTAGGCAAGTCATGAGTTGGCAGCCAGTGGTTTGCAGATTAAGATATCAGCCGCGTGCAATGTCCTTCCTCAACAGCCTCATGGATGACACACACACATCAAAATGCACTCACATGCAAATCAACATGATTTCTGTTTTCCCAGATAATGAAAAGACCAGAGAGGCTACAGACATTTACGGTAAAACAGTACGCAATGATCCGTCCTCGGTCAAAATAAGTGCCACAACTGCTTGTTAAATTGGATGAAATTATTGGAGACAGACTTGTGGGAGAGTGTTTCCATCATTTGAACTAAAAAAGGTCTTTGGTTACAGTAGCAACAATTGTCAGATGCAAACAATTAACTCACTGAAAGGCATTGTATACACAGTGAAAAATAAAAGTACAGCATACCAGAAAACATGATATCAGACATTTAAAATATGATCGGACAACCACATTAAAGTATGCCACCTAACTTCAAGACTGATTTATGTTTTTGACACCCGCTGTGAGAGGAAGGGGACACGCAACAAAGGATGACTGTGGTTATACGACATGCAGATGCCTCAGTATACTGTAACCCATGAAAGAAATATAGACAGTATCACAGAGAAGAATGCAATATTCCTACAGATGTAATCAAAGCTCTGAGTATTACAATTTCAACACACATGTACGCTTGGTGATGGTAATTACAAAGCATAAACAAGCTATTTCATTGTAGAAAGGAAAATAGCTGTGGTGTGTCATTGAAGGTCAGGCGATGTCATGGTATGTCTGTTTGTCATTTTCCTCTGAGCTCAGGCAACCGCCAAGAATGTTCAAGGCCACTCTGAACACACATGACACATTTCTGACATTGTAACTAAGATGATGCTTATCGTTGTGAGGGCTGTTGTTTAGGACCCAGAAACAGACACAGACACAGCTGGATGGTGGTTGAAAGTCAGGTGGATTTATTATAATAAAGGTGGTGAGGGCGCTGGAGAAGGCAGGGGACAGGCAGGCTGCTGAGCAGGGTGGAGTGGCTGGAGGAATGAGCTGAGGCGGCGTGAGGATGGCTCGATGGGAGGCTGGCACTAGAGTCCAAGAGCACAGGAGAACACAACGTTAACGCAGGAAGCACGAGGCAAAAGCACAATAATTACTCTGGTAACAAATGGTACAGAGCGGCCGAGAATATACCACAACGTAGGTTAGAACAATCTGGCAAGGACTGGCAGGAAAACTGGTGTTCTTGTACTGTGGGTTGATTAGGTTGATTGTTGACAGGTGGAGAGTGCAGAGTGGAGAGTGAGACCAGGTGCCTGATGACGAAGCCGCGCCCCTGCCACACCCACACACACAGACAGACAGGTGAGGGGGAGAGACAGGGGAAACAGAACACAGGAAAACCACTGGAGTCACGGCCAGAGCCGTGACAATCGTGTCTTTATAAGGAGAAGGTGCCTGCATGAACTAAGGGAAGGGAAGCTGGCAAAATTTGAGTAATATGAATGCCGTGATGGTTAAAATATGAAGATGTGGTGGTAAGAAAGACAGACTTGAGACTAGGAGGTTGTCATCTTGAATATTTGGACTCTCACCATCCTGTTTTCTTGCTGCAACTGACCCAAAAGGGAACCAGTAAATTGGTGAAACTCTCGCGAGATGGTTACGGTTAGGCAATGACCTTGAATAGTTCAGGTTAGGTATTGACCTTGAATGGTTAAGGTTAGGATAGGTTGTCAAGCAGCGAGTCTCGCAAGAGTTTTTGCAGATCTCAGATCAGATTTAGCAATTTGCGGGTTACCTTCTAGACACGACCCATGATGTGACTGTCTTAGTTATAATAGAGCCTGTAAAGTATGGTGTTGTTTACTCTAATCTAAAACCAGCAGTGTGAAAATAAGTTCATCTTTTACTCAATTATAGCAATGTCATAGTGGAAAATGTTTTTTCCATTTAAAGACCTTTAGTCAGAATTTTACTACGTACCAAAAGTCCTGAGTTAATTATTGACTCAGTTTCTCGACAATGAATGAATGACTGCTAATTTTTATAACGTTACTCGATTTGGTCACTAGGTGGTGGCAAAGCCTTAAATATAATGTGCACACAGATAGATTTTAACATGAGTTCTCTCAGTAACTGGTGTTCATTTGTAGGAATTTGTAGTGTTACCAGAAACCATCTTATTCTGTGTCTTGAACTTTTTAACCCTTTGTTAAAATGAGTTGTTTGAAAACATAAAGCAAATTAAAATTCATTCAAACATTGTCAAAGTTCACCCACTATACATGCTCATACATTTGAAAGGCTGGGGTAGAGTAAGTTAGACTTGTAAAACCAAAAATAGAAATTAATGTATTCAGTAATAAAGAATGATTATAGTACTGTATAAGACGTTTATATTTTTATGTATTCTCCTTAGAATCAATTAAGAACAATTTAATACAACAAAATCACAAACGGTGTCCTCAAAAATTACAAATAAATTAAAATCAAGACCTCTCAGTCTCAATAACAATGTATCACTAAAGCAATTTTATTGGATTAGAAGTTTGAAGTATTGGATTAGATAATTAGACTGTAAAGGTGGGTTGTTTTGTGTGCATCTCCAACCCCTTAATGTCTGGGATCATACAGTAGGAGAATACAAAACAAGTGGTGAGCTATGACTAATTCACTCTTCAAATGTAAAGCAGCTAAATTGCATTGATTCATGTGAAATTATCATCAATAACTATCAATACTCCATTTGTTATAGTTTCTGATCAAACAGAAACATTAAGGTTTGCATATTGAACAAAGCAGTAATTAACAGTCTGGAAGCTGTGAATTAAATCAGACTCCACGGACTAGTCAATTGTAAATCAGCTCATCAGAGTTTCTCTGCACAAATCCTCCACAGAACTTTATATTATGTTTTCGGACTGACATATGCTGCAAATATATGATGTTAATTCTTGCAATTTCCAGGACACAAAATACATTTCCAATTTGTTGTTGTCCTGATAGCAACGACTTAAACATTCATCAGAAATTTGACTACAAACGAGGTGAAGTGATGTTTGTTTGTTTGTATGGGTCTGATCTGGAAAGTGATGCACCAACACAAAGTCACCAGAAGATGGCAGAGTTGGCTCAGACTGACTCAGAGAAGTAGACTTTCAAAATATAATCTAATTCAAACTGATAACCTTCTTGTAGCTTGCAGTGCGATCAGATTATTTTTCTCCAATATTTCCATTAGTCCTAAACTAAATGTGCCCTTACTTGAAAGTGTAAAAAACAACTTATTTATTTTTATATTTTATAGAAAAATATTGTATCTGTCACCTTATCATGTAGTATGGAGTGATTTATAGGTAACTATTTATAGGTATCTTTAGAGAGGGTAAAGGAGCAAACAGTAAATTAAACAGAATAAACAGTAAATTGGGATTTCATTCAACTCTATATGGTTATCATTCACTGAAACACCACTTACAGTGTAAAAAATATATATATATTATACACTTAAAGGTCTTATTGATAACATTTTTAAGTAGACGAATATTTAAAAATACAACAAAAAAAAACTCCAGAGCTTTTAGAAAGGTGCCGGATAAAAGTATGTGTTTTCCTGAAAAATAAAAATAAAATTATATATATATTATATATTATTATATATATATAATTGTGAATAAATCATTTAAAAAATGTTAGTGGGTCCAAAATGAGAGTTTTGTTTATCTCTGTAGAAGATGGTTCCCACTTCTAACAAAGCTTGTGAGCCAATAGTAAAACGACGCTGGTATCACGTGATATCTCTGGGTCGTCAGCTAGTGTGGAAAAAACATATAAATGGCTGAGATTGACGGTAACTGCCTGCCAAAGACATGTTGTGAAGTAAATGCAACGAGGAGGGAGAATGCAACATCTATTGGGTGAATATTATCAATGTTATCAATAGCACCTTTAACAAAAGTTGGAATTACTGAAATTCTAACTCAGTGTAACTGGGCCTGTGATTACAGCCATCAAATCTCCTTCAACCCCCAAAAGGCTCAAAGACAAATCTCACATTATAAAGAATTTATTGCAGGCAAACAATACCATAAATAATATTTACAAACTATGAAACATTCCTGTTTATGGGCTCCATGGATTGCTGGTAAACAGTCTTTCAGTCTTGGTTTAACTATGAATCCGTTGTGTCACACTGACATATTATCTCTTCGTACTTCCTGAAATGGTGACTTTAGCCCCAGAAAGATGTTTAAAAAAAAGAGTTTCGTTTGTCCACATTCACATCGTATTATTCGTAGTATTTGTATTTATTACAGCTATATCGCTTCACAGAGTTCCTGACCGCTTAAATGAACCGCAGCCAGATTAACAGGTGAATCATCTTGAATATGGTATGTAACATTGGCAACCTGACACTATTTCAGTCAAGATGAAGGCTGTATATGCATTGTATTATGAAGTAAAGCAACCACCTTACCTTTTTACAGTGCATTTGACATGAAGATGATGCATTTCTGAGTCTTTTGGCCTGTACGTTATGCATGGGGCATTAATTAGTATTCAACAAATTATGCACACTTTTGCTGAAATCTGCCTTTCAGAAAAGAACTAAAAGAAACCCACAGCACACTATTTCCCTCTTTAGTTTAGGCATAAAAGAAATACATTTTGAAATAATTAAAATCAAAAAAGAGAACTTTCCAAAAAAATAAATCTTAATACCTGGAACAATTAAACCTGTTGATTGTCCTCATTTCTAATCAACACTGACTGAAAAAAGTGTCAGAAGTGCAACTATGAACAGCTCTTTTTTTTTAGTTAAAATGCTTGTTTGCAGTAAAATAAAAGTCTGAACCTATCCGATGCAGTACAGTATGTGCCTGTTGAGTCTCACAGATTCTCACTCTCACGTCATTGTTGTCGTTTCTTCTCCGATTCTAAACAAAAACGCTCAAAAGCTTCTTCTATCTCAGGCTCCATCTCGTCTTCAGAGTCCTCGTATCTGTGAACACAACAAAAACCAGTGATGTACTTTTTTTTACATCTTAAAGATAAACATGCTGTTTAACTTAATATTAACATAACCTACAATATGTGTCAGTCATTGTGATTTACATGACACACAAGCTCACAAACACACACATTTCTGAGAGAGAGGACAGGAGCGAGCTAAGCCCTCTTTCACACCCAACTGCTGACTAAACTGAATCTGAGGCGATGGGTGAACCTGTTGCATTGTGGGCCAGTCAAACTCATTCACCACGCTCAGGGGCCCGCAGGTCAGTCGTGGTCATATGACCTGGGTGAAGCCACTATGCGGTCACATGACCGAAGATGTACCAGCGTGGTGGTGCAGTTGAACTTTTACAGATTTTGGTTTAAACAAAAGCAGAATTTCAACTGTCTGCTACCAGAAAACCTCGTCTTTCTCAACATGAGCTCTGTTTTACACTCAGATTTGTACACGTTGTTTGTACTGTAGATGCTCTTGCTTTGCCAACAAAAACAATAACATAACATTTTATTTCATTTCATTTCATTTTAAAATTCCAAATAAAATGAAATCTTTCATTTCCTTTGGTGGAAGTGTCCTCTAGGCTCGCCTGAAGCACAAATGTGAAGACATTTTGAAAAAATCGATCAAATTGTTTGGCTGAAAAGTGAGTTTTTCTTCTCATATTGTATCTAGTATTTGGACACATGGGATTAATGGTTTTGCAATAGACTCCATTATAATTTGGGAAAAAACAGAAGTCCCATGAGCCCAAAATACTGATATAGTATGATAAGAAAAGGTCTATCTCAGAGACTACAGGGAGCACAATCAAGTATTTGGTATCTATGAACTCATAACATTATCATAACAAAGATATGCACAAATATGCAGTGTAAAGAAATCATATGGAAAACATTTAATAAACACAATGTCAGCGTTTTTTCCTCATTTTCCAAATTCCTGACTTTGACTATTAATAAAAGTGGGATTTTTTTCATATGATCTAAAAATGTCAAAGTTGTACTGTTAGATACTTGCCCAAAGTATGTCCGTGCCTCATTTCAAGACTTTTGACCAATCGGAACAAATGTTGTGGTATTTTTCAAATTTCATTTTTTTAAATATAGTCGTTGGGTACAAATGGGTTAAACCACATCCATCCATCTGCCATCCATCCATCTGCAACCGCTTATCCCGTTAGGGGTCGCGGGGGGGCTGGAGCCGATCCCAGCCGACATTGGGCGAAGGCAGGGTACACCCTGGACAGGTCGCCAGTCCATCGCAGGGCTGACATAGAGACAGACAACCATTCACGCTCACACTCACACCTACGGGCAATTTAGAGTCCACAATTAACCTAACCTGCATGTCTTTGGACTGTGGGAGGAAACCGGAGTACCCGGAGAAAACCCACGCCAACACGGGGAGAACATGCAAACTCCACACAGAAGGGTCCCAAGCCGGATTCGAACCTGCAACCCTCTAGCTGTGAGGCGCCAGTGCTAACCACTGCACCACCGTGCAGCCCCGGGTTAAACCACATCAGTAATTTAATTGTTCATTGTGGAGTTATTGTGAAGGTCATGCAGGTCCATGTGCCACCTGAGGCACCACTGAATGTAGGAAGCAAGTTTCCACTAAACAACCAATGTAACAATGTAATCACAAAGATGTGACTGGCATTGATTCGAGGTATTCTGATTACGGCTTAAGATGTGACGGTTGTATCTTTGAGTGGTATCCATAGCAACAAGCATCAACAGGTGCCCAGTAAAGTAGGAGGCTGTGACCTAAAACAAAGGCATTATTTCATCCCTATGACGTGTATGTACTTACATTTCATTTCCATTTTCATTTTCTCCATCAATATCTTGGAAATATTCCTGCCTGTCCAGGATCTCTTGGTATTTCTCAGCATAATCTGTAAAAGCAGAAAGACCGACATTAAAGCACAAAAGAGGCTACGACATGATTCAATATGTTTTCCATTTACTAAAGGAGAAGACTGCTTTTTTCTACCATTTAAAGGACTTGTTCAACAACATATTTATAGTGCATTTAAGAAAACACTTCTTTATTTTACTGATCAACCATCTTTCACATTAATATAAAGTTCTGTCTGCATACTCCCCATGTTATTCTGATCTATCACCAACATGTTTACATAACCTCACCTGGGTCTGCTGCTGTAAAAGGAGTACCGTCTTCTGTGTAGAATGTAGGTTCATTCTGAGAGGAGAAAAATAAATCCATGAAAAACAGAAATGCAGAGGAAAAAAATGTAGAATTTTAAAAAAAAAGAAGAAGAGAGAAATAGGGAGTATGGTCCAGTTGACACTCACCATAAAGTAGTTAGGGTCGTTGTCTGGAGTGGCGTTGCTGGCTGCTGAAGCAGCACGGACTCTGCCCCAGTCACTAGATCTCAGCTCTACTAGTTTCAGAAGCATCTGTCTGACGTCCCTGAGGACAAAAACGCTCATATCAAGCAGTTTTACCCCGGATGTTGATGAGGGTTTAATTCTGAACTGCTCTGCTTTTGGGCACTTCTGCTTTTTGCCACTTTAAGGCTGACTTTAGAATGATGGTACATGTTCCTAGTGCGTTAGAAAAGCTAAAACTCTTTGGTACACATTGGTTTAAAACTCTGAAACTTCATAAAAAACAGTATATATTTGATTATTTTTTGTGTGAAAGATTATCTATTCTTTCAAAGTTTTTTGATGACGGATGATTGCAGAAGCATGTTACAAGTTTTTTAGATCTAAAGTTACTTTAAGCATAAGCCCTGAGTAGCAGCTGAACACAAAAGACAACACAGATATACACACCTGCTGCATTTGGCATCCAGCAGAATATTTTCTATTCTTCGGATCAGTTCCTCCATGTGTGGTTTCCCACTCTCTTTCCAGGCGTCATCCAGGACCGAGCCTGTCAGCTGTGAATTTAAAACACATTCTCATTATCTCACTAAATAGCAAAACTACGTGGAAAGTTTTCGATACAAATCTGTAAACATATCTCATTGAGATTTGAAACCTTGAGCAGTTTGACAGCGCAGATGAGATTTCCATCCACAGGCTTGGAGAACAGACTGTTCATCAGGTCTTTCAGAGCGACGAGGAGGATATTGGCTCGATTGGGAGGTCCTTTTGAGCTCTTTACCTGAATAAATTGGCACAAATATCACGGATACAATGAAAAGGTTGAAGGCATGCTGAGCTGTATTCTGGTGTTGGTTTTTCTAGGCTGGACCGCAGCAAAGCAGGGCCAGCTCTACAAACGCAAAAGTCTGTCCCTGACTTACTGAGTAAGTGTTGGAGTGATGAAGTTTCCTCATTGGCAGTTGCTCTTTCAAAATGACAACATGCAAATAGTCCTCAATTATGTCCTCAGGATGCTTCTACAGCGAGGCGCACAGTCTTCAATTGACTCAATTGTACCTTAACCATTTCATAATATGCTACACCTTAAGAACAAATATTACCACGACAGAAAATTGTAGATGAACATTTAATATCCAGGAACTCACATTATAGACACCACCACTGACTATCAGTGTAACAATATACGGTCCATCCATATACCCCATTAGGTTTTAACCTAGTCTTTTGTTTTATATGAATGGACAGCTGTCTGTCAAATTAGCAAGCACGCATCCAGCAAAGTGTTTCCCTCAGTGCCACTGGGGCAGCATGTAGGCCCCCCAACAAGGTCACAACCTGCAGTAAGCACTGCCAGTGAGGCTAAATGCAGTGGCAGGTATGGTCCAAATTATGTGATTCAAAAAAGAAGTCAATGTAGTCTTAAAGAGAACCTCTTACCTCCAGGTTGAGATAGAGCTCTCCCAGAAAGAGCACATAGGAGTGGAATTTCTTCTGAGTCTCCGGGTCTCCTCGAACGGCTGAGTCTCTCCGTTCAAAGTCTGTTTGACATCTACGACAGACAACATTAACTTAACAATGACAGTTCACGTTGCTTTGCACTGACCTTATTATTTGTTGCCCACTAACTTTTCAGTTTGGAATGTAAAACATACTTCTACTACTGCTTGTGTTATACCAACATTTTCTACTGCTTCTACACTTTTTCAATAAAGTAATCATCAAAACATTTTATTTCATGAAAAGTCAAGGGGATTTTTGTCATAAGATCTCACCTACCCCTGATAGGAACCTACATTAAATCAAACAAAACAGAAATTAATTACCTTTTCATGAGCAGCTGACGAAAGTTGCCACTCGGCGGGCTGACGATGAGATGATGGGACAGGTAGTTACAGAGCCTGGCGCCCGTGTAGGAGAAGTTTGGAATGGCAGTAGACTGCAATGAAAAGTTGTGTGTTTTGTCAGAAACATGCATTTATATTTATATTGAATGTGCATGCTGTGTTTAGACAGGTTTGGTTTAAAATCATATTATTTAATATTTATACAAAAAGCAAAATGAGGCCTGAATGTGTCACCTGTGTGTAGATCAGTTCCACCAGCTCGTTCAACAGCTCTTCAGTAGTAACCCAGGAGTTGAGCATGCAAGTTATTTGTTCAACATCCGACTCAAAGGACCCTGGAGAGGAGCTCAGGTGGTCAAGGAAGTCTGCGACCGTTTCAGCCAAGGTTGGTTCATAATAGCTTTCGTCCTCGTCGTAAAAAGAGGGGTCCTGTGCAAAAATCACAATGCAAACATGAAAAACTAAACAAGAAACCCAGAGTACTTTGTCGTGCTAATGCAAAATAATTCAGTAGCCTTACATGTTAAAATTAAAAATCTAAGTTTATGAGATGCTCTTTATGAAAGTAATAATGGATGTGCTACTGACACAATTCCTCCTTGGAAGCTAACATAAGAAGTGAACCCTTACAATATAATGTTGTTTAAAAAACACTAGAAAATAAGAGTAATAGTATAAAAATTTTAAAAAATCCTCTTACTTCATACGAGTTAATTCCAGCGGGGACAAACTCTGGGGCACTGGCTGAAAGCTTCGATGACTTGACCAAGGAATCCACTTCATTAAAACCTCTGGAAGCAGACGTACTGTTGGCATTTGCACTTTGTTGGGGTTTGCTCGGTCTTTTAAAATCTGAAAGGAGGAAGAAGAAAGATGTTGTCAGTCTTTGTTATATATGTGACACTACTCATCCCACATGGGCAAATTCTCTCGTTTCTTTAAAAGATAAGGCTGGTGATACTCTATACTGTTGCTGTTGTAATCTATTCATTAAAAATCTTTCAAAACAGGTCCCAAATATACATTTAATTTAGTAAAAAAAGCTCCTAAAAAAGCTGGGCACTGCAGTTTTTAGCAAACCTTGCTCAAACGTGGCTCATTGATGTGTTTTAATGATGCAGAGATCACATAACAAACACATTCATATAAAAACACAATACACCAATAGAAGCTACATTAAAAAAGAGCACCATGTACCAGGACTGAATCAAGATTAAATAAATAGATATAAAGTGCTGTGTGCTGTCCTCACAGATTAAAACACTTTATGGCAACAGGGACATACGACTTTTTATAGATGTTTATAGATGTTTTTGACAACCTAGTAGAGCAATAATATCTGTGGTTGGTTGGCTGTCATCCCAGAGATTAGTACTGGATCATGCTGGCTATGAACTGTATTGATGGAGTGATGTTTTTCAGAAGGAACAAACAATACATTTTCAACCCATACTGGTTGATACTACTGTATTTTAGGGGACTTTCAATATAGCCTTGCTTTTCTAACCTGCCTATGTAATCACATGGTGTCGACCACCATCTAGTAACGTTAGTTTACTTCCCTAACAGGGTCTAAAATTAAGTTTTTTCCTCACGTGCCACTGTGGCAGGTCACTGAACATTTCTACTAGACACACAATTGTTTTGTCTGCCACTTAGGGCTGTGTATTGGCAAGAATCTGGCGATAAGATATTTATCACGATACAGCGGTTAAGATTCAATATATTGCAATATATTGCGATATTGTAATTAAGGCGGTATATTGCTATTTTTAAAAAATCTTATTTTAGGAAAACTATCATAGTATAAATAACAATGCTATATGCATAAAATCTGAGCATAAAAAAAGTGAACTTTCTTTATGCAATCAGAATAGTAGGAT